>NC_056741.1:1787910675-1788510675 GCF_019279795.1 Protopterus annectens | reverse complement strand
CCTACGTCCTGTGCGGGGAATGTATGTGTGACGTACGGTGCATACAAGATCATAAGGCTTTGGTATGCTGGCCGAATGTCAGGCTGCCCTGGACAGGAGATCCAAAAAGAATACTGCAACAGTGATATAGAAGGACATCTTTTCATTGACAGCACCTGTTTATTCATTGTCAGAGAAACAAGAATGCTTGAATGGATGTCCTTCAAGGATGCATCTGCAGTCCTAACAAATGGGTTGTCCTGTCCTCAGGCAGCCCCTCGGTCGGCCGCATTCCAAAGTCTGGGTCTGGCCTTGGCTGATGTCGCACTTCACCCGACGTCATAGCTGCAGTTCTTCGGGTATAAAGGTATCAGCCGACGCCATTTTCCTCAGTCTTTCTTGCCGCGTGGCGCCCGAAGCAGAAGCTGTTCGCAAGTGCCGGTCGGTCAGAACCAGAGATTACTATTACCGAAGACTTCTAAAAAGCTAAGTACCCCGTTGGGGACTCTTTCTTGCCTCAGCCGAAGTCAGAAAAAGTGAATAACTGTTTAACTTGTGGGAAACAAATACCTCATAAAGATTTCCACTCTTACTGTCTACCTTGTTTAGGCCCAGACCACGACGTAGCAGCTTGTCTAGCCTGTGCTTCTTTCAACCGACGGACTCTTAGACGTCGGTTGGAATTTGCTGAGGAGTTTTTCGGCTCCGCTTTTGCTTATAACATGCCGTCGGAAACTCCGACTTCGCAACTAACTAAAAAGCGCAAGGAAAAGGACCGACACTCGCGGTCCGCGGTTTCGGCCGAAACCGCGGTTAAGTCAACCGCGAGTGTCCCGGTTTCGGCTGAAACCGAGTCCTCGGTTCTTCCTTCGGCCGAAAGCTTGCCTCCTACCGAGGCCTCATCCAGCATGGCTGAATCTGCTACTGAAATCCCACCTGCTCTTGCAGGTTCACAGGATTTATCTGATACTATTCCTTTAGATATATCTACTCCTGCACGTGGAGCTGCTAGGCCCCCTGCATCCATGTCGATTAAGGCTTTTGCCAGGGCTAAAGCAGCAAAATCAACCAAGACTGTGCCTGCTAAGACCCCCTCTCACAGGCCTAGCTCTAGTACTCAAATGCTTAGTCTAGCAGAGGATCTCATTTCTTTGATCCGAGGATCCCAACCTCACCCTGACAGGGCCTCTCACCCACCTCCAGAGAAGAGGCCTAGAGCAGAGCCCCCTGAGCCAGTTTCTTCAGATTACTCCTCTGATGATTCAGAAAATACAAACCCTCCAGAGGGCCCTTATTCTCCTTATGAGGACTCTGATGCAGAAGATTCCATTCCTTCTGCCTCTCCGCCTGAGGAATTTTTTTTTGGGGAAACCTTGCATGCTATGAGGGAACAATTTCAATGGCAGGGCCAGGATTTTTCAGACACTAGGAAAAGGCTTAGGACCTTTTTGCATTTGCCACAGCATAGGCCTTTAGCCATTCCTCCAGTTCTTACTGTTGTGGATGATGCATTTAATGATGCTTGTACTGCTCCTGATTCTCTTCCTCCGGCCCCTGCTAAGCCCGACAGGTACTACAGGGTTCCGGACACACATTATCATTTGTACAAGGCTCCTTTTGCAGATCCTGAAACTATTTCTCAAGGACCCAAGGCAGTAGCAGCTTCCTCTGCCAAAAACCCCCTCCCCTCTGAAAGAGAATCTAGGGCCTTAGAGAGATGGGGTAAAAAAGATTATACTTCTGCTACTCTTTCGGCTAGGGCCTTAAACTGTCAATTCCACATGATTCAGTATCAGGAATTTATGTTAGATCAGTTAACTAAAAAACTGTCCTCGCCTGAACCATTAGACAAAAAAATCTCTTCAGGAAATGGTACATAACATTCAGCAGGTCAGTAATCATTCCTTAAAATGCAGCTATGATGCACTGGAGGCATCCTTTAGATCAGCTATGACTGGTACAGTGATCAGAAGGCATGCATGGTTAAAAGAGCAGTCCTTACCAGACCATGTTAAATCAAAGCTCCTAGATGCTCCCATGGATAAGCTCAATTTGTTTGGCTCCCCTGCACAGCAGGTGCTGAAGAAGGTGGAAGAGAAAGCAAAATCCGTCCAGACAGTAAAGGATTTCTTACAGGTCCAGCCTCCAAGGTTTAGTAGGAACTGGCCTTCCAAGAATTGGTCCTTTCCAGATACCACCAGAGCACAGAGAGGCAGGAATAGGCGCCCAAGAGGCAGGGGTCAATCCAGAGGTGCCTACAGGGGACGTCAGTGGCAGCCTAACAACCAGCGTACTGCCACAGATCCAGCCACTACCACTTCCACAGGACAATCACAGTGACTTGGCTCTGAGACCGCCTACCAGGGAACAACTAGAAGCACCCTTAGGCGGAAAGCTAGCCTTATTTTCAGTAAACTGGCATCGCATCACAGGAGACAAATGGATTTTACAGACAATAGACCAAGGTTACAGGTTTCGCTTCCATACTCTACCAAGGAAGAGAGGAATGCCAAACCTACCTCCAAATCAAAGGACAAAAGCTCTAGAACAAATAGACCACTTAATAAGGATGAGAGCTATAGAAAAAGTACCGTCTATGGAACAAGGGCAAGGATTTTACTCCAGACTTTTCCTGGTGCCAAGAAAAGAAAACCAATGGAGACCTATTCTCGACCTGTCCGCTCTAAACACATATCTCATTGTTCCAAAATTCAAAATGCTGACCCTACAGCAGCTTCTTCCCATGCTGGGCAAGGAGTCTTGGCTGGTAACTCTAGATCTCAAGGAGGCATACCTGCACGTCCCCATACGACCAAATTGCAGAAGATACCTCAGATTTCTTGCAGGATCAGAGCATTATCAATTCTCAGCATTGCCCTTTGGCTTATCTACTGCGCCCAGAGTATTCACGAAATGCCTGGCATCAGTAATTGCTCATTGCAGGCTTCAGGGAATTCAAATTTACCCTTACCCGGACGACTGCCTGCTACAAGCGGACAGCAAAAACAAATTAGCAAAAGATTTGAAAAAGGTCATTCATCTACTGCAAGCCCTGGGATACACAGTCAATATCAAAAAGTCAGGGCTGATACCATCCCAAAGGATAACTTTCTTGGGTGCAGAACTGGACACATCAAATCAAATGGCATCCCTCACAGCAGAAAAGCAGAAGCTCCTTCCTCTTTATTTCATGGCATTAACAACTGAGAACCAGCTAACAGCAAGGAAAGTCCTGCAGCCCTGGGTTACATGGCATCCTGCATAATATTGATTCCACATGCCAGACTACATATGAGGAAGTTGCAATGGTACCTAAGGAATTTATGGTCTCAGCACAAGCACAGCCTAGAAAATCCTACCCCCTCTGATAGAGATTCCATGGCGCTGGATAGAAGGGGAAAGAAGGTTTATACGTCTGCTACGAACTGCCAGTTTCATATGCTTAAATATCAACAGCATGTTATGGGCCTACTGAAACAGAAAATGATGTTGATTTCTGATTGTGTGGAAAATAAAGAGTTACAAGAATTATTGCTTTCAGCAGAACAGGTTGGAAAGCATGCTTTGCAATGTGGTTTTGATTCCTTGGAGGCCTCTTGCAGGGCCACAGTTACTGGATCTTTGATTAGAAGGCATGCCTGGCTCAAGGATCAAAATCTGCCTGATAATGTTAAAGCTAAATTGTTGGATGCCCCCTTGTAGCATGACACTCTGTGTGGTAGTAAGGCTGAAGAGGTTTTAAAGAAAATGGAAGACAAAGCTAAATCTATGCAAACTGTAAAGGATTTCTTGCAAGTGCAGCCACCCAGGTTCAGCAGGTACTGGCCTAGTAAAAATTGGTCCTTTCCTGTGTCCAACAGAGCCACTCAAGGCAAATCCAGGCACTCAAAAGGCTCCAGATACCATTCACAGGTTTCTTACAGGTCAAAGCAATGGGGTGCCTCCACCTCCAAATCTGGAGGAAACAAAGGACAACCCTACAGTAAGTAGTCTCAATGACTTTCCGCTACCATCACCAAGCACTTATCTTTTGGCAGCCCCCTTGGGGGGGAAACTAGCATTTCATGCTCAAAAAGTGGCAATTAATTACCCAGGATAAGTGGGTATTGAACATAGTATCCCAGGGGTACAGATTTCATTTCCATACTTTGCCAATTCCAAACAGATGGCCAGATCTGCCACAAAATCAGTGGACAGAGGCTCAGAAACAAGTTATGTCCCTCATGGATATGAGGGCTATTCAACCAGTACCAGAAAAGGAAAAAGGACAAGGTTTTTATTCAAGACTTTTCCTGGTACCCAGAAAAGATAATTCTTGGCATTCAATACTGAATTTATCGATTTTGAACATGTTCATGGATATTCCAGAATTCAGAATGTTGACTCTACAACAGCTACTGCCTATGCTGGGCAGCAACACTTGGTTAGTGACTAGACTTAAAAGAGGCATACCTGCATATCCCAATAAGGGAATCATGCAGAAGATACCTCCGCTTCAAGGCAGGTTTTTTGCATTACCAATTTTCTGCACTGCCTTTGGCTTATCTACTGCGCCCAGGGTCTTTATAAAGTGCCTGGCAACAGTAATTGCATTCTGCAGACAGAGGCATACAAATTTATCCTTATCTGGATGACTGTCTCATTCAAGCAGAGGACAAGGACACTCTTCAATATCTGGTGTTTGTAAAAAGGCTTCTAACATGCCTAGGGTACACAATAAACGAAAAGAAATCCCAACTGGTACCCTCTCGAATAATTACATTCCTGGGTGCAAGCTTGAATAGAACTGCCCAGATGGCTTACCTTACGCCAGACAAACAAAGGCAACTGGCAACAAAAACCTAGATGTTCATCGAGTTTCACTGTTGCAGTCATTACAATTGGGTTATCCTGCTGGCAGGCTACCCGCAGTCGGCCTGAGTTCCAAAGTCTAGGTCTGGCGTCGGTTGCTGTCGCCTCTTCCCTGCCGTCAGTGCGCCAGGGGTATAAAAGATGCAGCCAATGCCATTTTCTTCAGTCTTTCTTGCCGCGCGGTGCCTGAAACAAAAGCAGTTCGCAAGTGCCGGTCGGCCGACTCCTGAAGTTTTCAAATTCGAATTTCAGATCCAAGTCTTCATTAAAGCTAAGTACCCCATTGGGGAAACTTTTTTCTTGCTCCAGACCGATGTCAGAAAAAGTTAATAACTGTATTTCTTGTGGGAAGCAAATACCTCATAAGGATTTTCATTCTTACTGTATTCCTTGCCTAGGCCCTGACCATAAAGTTGCTAGTTGTCAGTTTTGTGCTAGATTTAACCAACGCACTATTAAGCGTCGGTACGATTTTGCATTCCATTACTTTGGCAGAAGATTTAATTATATAATGCCATCGGATCAGCCGACTACCGGAGTTTATAAAAAGCGCAAAGAAAAAGAAAAGGACAGGCAATCGAGATCCAAAACCGACGACGAGGCTTCCGCAAGGCCTGTCGCCGGTTCTCAGTGAGGTGCTTTCGCAGTCCCTGACACCCACTATCTCAGAGCCACAGACCGCTTCCGACTCCCACGTGGAGCCAACTAGGCCGCTGGAAACTCAAGGTATTGGAGACTCGGAAATTATTCCCTCAGATGGGTCCGGAGTCGCTGAGCAGGCATCGGCTTCTGAGGGTGTTTTCAGGCCTACACAGTTATATGTGAAACCTACTTCAGCTTCAAAGGCAAAGACTAAAGCAGCTCTAAAGACAAAGAAACAAGTACAGCATTCTCCTGGACAGGCCACCATGCCTAAAAAACAGATGCTTAAAATGGCCGAAGGCCTAATTACTTTGATCAGGGGTTCCCATCCCCCTCCTGATAAGAGGCCTAGGCAAGAGATAGAATACGAATCTTCAGACCAGGTTTCCATTTCCTCTGATTCCTCCTCTGAACAGGAATATTCTATTCCTCCCTATGAGGATTCTGATGCTGAAGAATCTATCCCTTCAGCCTCTCCTCCTGAGGATTATTCTTTTGGGGAGACCCTGCATACTATGAGGGAACATTTCCACTGGGAGAGCCAAGATTACGCAGAATCCAAGAAAAGTCTCAGAGACTTCCTTTTATTGCCTCAGCACAGGCCCCTTGCTATCCCACCTGTTTTAGACATTATAGATGATGTATTTTCAGAGTCCAGTCTATCTCCAGACTCTTTACCACCAGCCCGTTAAGCCAGACAGATACTATAGGGTTCCTGATTCACATAAATTTCTTTATAGAAACCCTGCTGCTGACCCAGAAACCATCTCTCAGGGTCCCAAAGGGGTCAAGGCTTCCACTGCAAAAAACCCTATCCCCTCTGATAGTGATTCTACAGCCCTGGACAGATGGGGTAAAAAGATTTATACTTCTGCTACCTTGTTTGTAAGAGCTTTAAATTGCCAATTTCATATGCTTAAATATCAGCAATATCTTATGTCACTGCTTCAACAGAAAATGTTAACCAATTCAGAATGTGCAGAAAACAAAGAAATGCATGATTTCTTGCAAGTAGGAAAGCATACTTTGCAATGTGGTTTTGATTCTCTAGAGGCCTCCTGCAGGACCGCTGTTACAGCTTCTGTCATTAGGAGGCATGATTGGTTAAAAGGATAGAATCTGCCTGATCATGTTAAAGCAAAACTGTTAGATGCTCCATTACAGCATGATTCTTTGTTTGATGTTAAAGCAGAAGAGGTGTTTAAGAAAGTGGAGGACAAAGCTAAATCTATGCAAACAGTCAAGGATTTCTTGCAGGTACAGCCTCCCAGATTTAGCAGGAACTGGCCTACAAATAATTGGTCCTTTCCAGTGTCAGATAGGCCACAAAGAGGCAGATACAGACGCCCCAGAGGCAGATCACAGCCCCAAGGCTCATACAGGCCTAAACAGTGGGCTGCTTCTACCTCCAAGAGCGGAGAGGAAAAATCACAGCCATACAGGAAACAGTCTCAATGACTTTCCCCTGCCAGCACCAAGCTCTTATCTTCTGGCAGTCCCTTTGGGGGGAAAACTGGCACCTTTTTTCACAAAATTGGCGCATGATCACCCGCGACAAATGGGTCCTAAATATTGTATCACAAGGCTACAGGTTCCACTTTCACACCCTGCCAAGGCCAAACAGTATGCCAGACCTGCCACACAATCAATGGGCAGAGGCACAAAAACAAGTTTCATCCCTCATGGACATGAGAGCTATTCAGTTAGTGCCACAGCAAGAGACGGGACTAGGATTCTACTCAAGGCTATTCTTGGTGCCCAGAAAGGACAAAGCTTGGAGACCAATACTGGACCTGTCTGTCCTAAACACATTCCTGGATATTCCAAAATTCAAAATGTTAACTCTGCAGCAGCTTCTGGCCATGCTGGGCAAGAGGGCTTGGCTTGTGACTTTTGAACTGAAAGAGGCATACCTGCATGTCCCAATCAAACAATTATGCAGAAGATACCCCAGATTTATAGCTGGCTCAATGCATTACCAATTGTCTGCACTGCCCTTTGGCTTATCTACTGTGCCCAAGGTCTTCACAAAATGCCTGGCACCAGTGATTGCATTTTGCAGACAAAGAGGAATACAAATATATCCTTACTTGGACAACTGCCTTATTCAAGCAGAGAACAAGGACATTCTACTACAGCATCTGATGTTTGTAAAAGGATTACTAACAGGTCTAGGGTACACAGTAAACGAAAAGAAATCAAAACTCGTACCCTCTCAAGAGATAATATTCCTGGGTGCAAGCTTAAATACAACTGCCCAGATGGCTTATCTCACGCCAGACAAACACAGACAACTGACTATTTATTTCAAAATGTTGGCAACAAAGACCCAGTTATCTGCAAGAAAAATTCTGCAGGCTTTGGGCTTCTTGGCATGCTGCATTCTGCTAGTTCCATATGCAAGACTGCATATGAGGAAACTTCAATGGTATCTAAAAAGTGTTTGGACTCAACATTGCCACAGCCTGGAAACAATAATTACCCTCATTCCCTGCCTGCAACAGGAGTTTCGTTGGTAGGCAAAAGCCTGTCACCACAACATGGAAGAGCCATTCACCTTGCCCACAACCAGGCAGACATTGACAACAGATGCATCAGATTACGCCTGGGGGGCCCATATGGCAGGAAGATGTATTCAGGGCACATGGTCCGCAAGTCAAATGCATCTACTTATTAATCAAAAAGAGATGCTAACTGTTTAGAACTCCCTGACAGCCTTCAAGGATCTACTTCATCCAGGACAACTACTGGTAAGGACGGACAATACTACAGTTATATGGTACATAAACAAGCAGGGAGGCACACATTCCTACCCCCTCTGCAGACTAGCCATAAACTTGTGGGACACAGCATTGACTTACCAAGTACATCTGCAAGCACAATTCCTGCCAGGAAGGACAAATACTCTGGCAGACGAACTAAGCAGAAACCTAGTGGATCCACACGAGTGGAAATTGGATCCACAAGTCTTCACCATGATAACAAGGAACTGAGGATGCCCGGATGTAGACCTACTTGCCTCCCCTCACAACTACCAACTACAGAAATTCTGCACAAGGACTTATCACAAGCAAGCATGGAAAGTGGATGCTCTATCTTTCAGCTGGAAAGACCTAACAGTATATGCCTTTCCTTCTCTGCCTCTCCTCCCCAAGGTACTACTCAAGGTCAGACAAGAGAAACAAAAATGATACTGATTGCCCCAGACTGGCCCCGCCAGCACTGGTACCCAATCCTAAAGAGCTTGTCTCACTGCCCAGCTTGGACATTTACCTCAAATGTCTCACTTATTGACCCAACAAGACAGTCAAATACTGCACAGCCAACTCAGGACTTTAAACCTGACAGCATGGCAGATAATGTAGCCAGTCAAGGTACACCTCTCTCTAAAGCAGTGATGGATGTTATTTTGGAGGCAAGGAGGCCTAGCACCAGAACATCTTATGCAGAAAAATGGAAAAGATTCTGTGCTTGGAATCAGGCACAAGGTTTCAACACGATTGTTCCAAATATTCCTCAGATTTTGCGATACTTAACTGAGATGCTTGATAAAGGCCTTTCTTTTTCATCAATTAAAATTCATGCCTCTGCCATTTCAGCTCATTACAATACAGAACCAACTATTTTTTCTCACCCATTACTAAGACAGTACCTCAGAGGGGCCAAAAACATAAGACCCCCAAGGAGAGCAGCAGTACCTGCATGGGACCTCAACTATGTCTTGGAAAAACTCACACTGCATCCGTTTGAACCAGCCTCTGCAGCTGATATTAAATTCCTATCCTGGAAAACAGCTCTGCTCCTAGCAATAACCTCTGCTAGACGAGTGTCAGAGTTACAGGCACTCATGGCTGTGGAACCTTTTATCATTTTCCATCCTGACAGGGTTTCCCTGCAGACAAACCCTACATTTATGCCTAAGGTAGTGTCCAGTGTGGCCCTTAACCAAGCAATTAATTTGCCTACCTTTTACCCAAACCCACAGAATTAAGGTGAGAGAATTCTGCATTCTTTGGACATTCACAGGCAGCTTCGCTTCTACTTGGACAGAACCAAAGCTTTCAGAAAGACTGAACAACTTCTAGTGGCATATGCTGCAGGATCACAAGGAAAGCCTATCTCAAAGCAGGCAATTTCAAAGTGGATAGGTCACTGCATTCTTTTCTGCTATTCACAGCATGGCAAATCAGTGCCTAAGGGCATTAGGCCACATTCAACCAGAGCAGCAGCCACTTCAGCAGCCTTCCTCAGAGGAGTACCAACCAAAGACATCTTAGAGGCTGCAACTTGGAGTTCAGTCCATACTTTTACAAAGCACTATCATTTACCTCTCTACTCTAAATCCAGGGCAGGCTTTGCCACTGCAGTTCTGCAGGGCCTGATAGCCTCTCCTAATCCTATTTAGCACCAGCCTCCCAACCTTAGCTTTGGGATTCAACCCAATTGTAATGACTGCAACAGTGAAACACAATGAACAGTTGGGAGGGTGGCCTAATGGTTAAGGTGTTTGCCTTACAAACACAAGGAGCAGGGTTTAAGTCTCACAAGGGATAAATGGCTAGGCTTAAAATGGCTCGCAAGGGCAGTTAGCTTAGTACTAATCTATGAACCTATGAACATAGTACGGTTGTGTACCTACCATAAATGTAGATGTTCGAGTATATTCACTGTTGCAGTCCAGGTTACCCTCCCACCATCCCCCTTTTTCTTTACTGGGACTTATCTGTACTTCTCTATTCTATACAACCTATGTGGTGTATTTGCTTGTAGATGAAGGAAAAGTTGTTTTTTGTGCATGCATGCTCATTAGCATAATTTAGCCTACCATTTTAGGGGCACTTGACATCTGGGGCAAGAAAAACTGAAGAAAATGGCGTTGGCTGCATCTTTTATACCACTGGCGCACTGACGTCAGGGAGGAGGCGACAGCAACCGACGCCGGACGTAGACTTTGGAATTCAGGCCGACTGCGGGTAGTCTGCCAGCAGGATAATCCAATTGTAATGACTGCAACAGTGAATACACTCGAACATCTACATTTATGGTAGGTACACAACTGTACTTTATTATTTCTCTAGTTACTTTAATGTTAGGAGTTTGTGTTTTAACAATGTCACAAGACTGTATTGTACTTTTAAACAAGTGCATTCTTTTTTGTTGTCAGTTTACACGTTCTTTTCAGTATTTAAAAATAATTTCTGTGGAGAAAATGTGTTTATTTTACTTTTTCAGGCTGGCAAAATGTTTTAAAGTGCTTTTTTGTGTTTTTGTGTGAAAAAAGTGACTTTAAAGACTTTAAATTTTTATTGGCTTTCACTGCTTGTTTTCCCCTGGAAAGAGGCATGATTTTTGTCTTGACCATGGAACAAACTGTTGATCTCACATCTGGTCCTTGTTCCAGCTACAAAAATAAAAAGTTTGTAGAGAAAATGTGTTTATTTTACTTTTTCAGGCTGGCAAAATGTTTTAAAGTGCTTTTTTGTGTTTTTGTGTGAAAAAAGTGACTTTAAAGACTTTAAATTTTTATTGGCTTTCACTGCTTGTTTTCCCCTGGAAAGAGGCATGATTTTTGTCTTGACCATGGAACAAACTGTTGATCTCACATCTGGTCCTTCTTCCAGCTACAAAAATAAAAAGTTAAGCAAACAGCCTTTACCACCACAGCAGGCTAGCAATTTGCTGTAGCCGCAGGTGGGTGACTGTGTTGTGACCATTTGTCGTACCTCAGATCACTCATCTTTTACCCTAAATCCCTCTGGTGTAGCATCTACAACCACTATGGACTTAGGGTTAGTCAAGTCCTCTGCAGCTGTTGGGGACCCCTCAGTGGGCAAGGGAGAGACACTTTTGTTGGTCTTGGGAGAGGGAACAGGGAAGGCTTCCCTGTTTTGACAGACTGCTGCTGCTATCTGTAACACTTTTGTAGAATAGTGTGTGAATGTTGTACCTTTAAGAAGCATTTCAAGGTTGGCACATGCATATAAGTAGCCAGCACGTGCTACCTTATGTGCCATTTTGTGAGTGCAGCCAGAGAATGAGCATGTATGGGTGTTATAGTTTTTTATAAGTTTATATAAGTTAAAGTTATTAAGCCTCAATCCTGTTGTGTTTGTACATAATAAAGCTGCTGGAACAGAACCCACAAAGCCTCATCTATTTTATCCTGACTAGATGAGCGACCGGGATTCCAGTGACTGCTTTTCAGAGCTACGAGGTGCTAACAGTGAAGGTAAACTAAGAAAAACAAGCACAAAAAAAGGGCCACGAATGAGACAAAGGTAATGAAAACATGCGTGAATGATTTATTTAATAAAACAGATAAAACTGAGCATTACAAGGGCACAAACTGTATTATTAAACAAGCGAGAGGCACAAAAGGTTTACTGTTTAAAATTAAGATATCTGATAAAACGATTATCAGAAAAGCACATAAGGGGTTCGGAATTACCTTGGAATTGCAAAACGAGCATGTTTAAAGTAAAATGGGCATGTTTAGAGTAAAACGGGCACAAGAAAAGTATAATGGGCTTGAAAAAACATTAAACGAGCAAAAGAATATAATAAAGGGCAAAAAGGATACATTAAGCATAAATAATGCAAGGTGGCTGCATGTGTTTTGGCAAAGTACTGTGTTTTGGCATAACGACTATTTCACATTGTAATCAGGATATAATTAGAGATCTGAAGTAGGAGATTCATTTGTCTGCAACCTGTGGGTTATGGATCCGATATCGGATCCGAACCGGCATGGTTTTCCAGCTATGGATCCGAGCTCTCAGCTCCTCCCCTCACCCATAATGCCCTGCTCTCCCTACATGACCTCAGATCTAGTTTGCCGCGCTGGTGACCAGATTGGTTTTCTTGAGCTCTACAGCTAAGTGGTTTCTAAAGTTTTTCTAGTGGTTCGGAAGAGAGGGAAACTAGAAAGAAGGACCGGAGGGAGAAGCACCATAAGCAGCGGGCCGACACCTCTGTTTCGGCCCCGCCTGCCAAGCGGGCTTCTCCTCCGGCCTCCTTGTCTGCTGGTTCTCCCCCTCCTCGGCTCCGGTCACCCGTGTGCTTTTCACCGGGACCTGAGGAGGAGGAGACCCGATCTCCGTCGAGGCTATCCAGGAGGCACTCAAGGCCTACCTCGGTAGCCTCGTCGAGATCGACCTATAGCTTATCAGACGCTGATCTGGACCGGATGATGAGAAGGTTCATCCAGGCCCAGATGCAGATGGGAGTGCTCTTGCCTCCCCCCCCCCTCTGGGGGGGAGCTCGACCCCTTCCTTTAAGCCTATTGCTCCTTCTCCGACCTGCTACCCGGGTTCGGAGCAGTTGGAGCCGAGCAGCTTCGGAGCCGGGGGTGGGTCGGCGCCGATAGTACTCGGTACTTCGGATCCGACTCTGCCCTCGAGTGCTTCGGATCCGACCTCTCGGAGCCTGGATCCGAGCTTCGGATCTGGGGGGATCAGTGCTCCTTCGGCGCCGTCTGTGTCGGAGCACACTGTCCCCTCGGATCCGAGCGCTTTGGCGCCGGCTCCGATCCACTCCTCGGATCCGAGGGGGAGCCGATTGTGGGATCCTTTGGTCGAGGTCGGCTCCCCTTCGGCTTTTGATGTAGTGGAGAGGGCCCTGTTGAGGGTCTCCGGACCCCCGGCACTTGCTTTGGCTCCGTCCCGCGCTCCATCTGCACTGGGCCAGGCTTCCACCATCCGGCCATTGGGACAGCCCGCTCCTTTGCCCCAAGTTGTTCCTTTGGAACAGGTCACTGTTTGCGAGGAGTCCTCTGACAGCCCCCCGGAGGATGCCCCCCGCAAACATACGTGCAAAAGGAGGCACATTGACTCCCCCGAGTCTCTCACAGAAGACACGGACTTGGAGGAAGGGGAAGGCTCCCCAAGATCACCCCCTGAGGATGTCTCATTTGTTGACATCATGGAAATGCTCCGTATAAGGGGGGGGGGTCTGCCCCCAAGTCTTCCTCGGACGAGTCCGTGTTCTTGGAGGCATTTGAAGCGGGCCCGTCTACCTCTTGGGTGTCCCCTCCTGCCGACCCCCTGGTGGACCTCATTACCACCAGGGCGTGGAAGGAACTGGACACCGTGGAGCCAATCCCAAAAAGGCCCGACCGTATTCTCAGTCCCCCGGCTGACCGTGCCCATTGGAGTAAGGGGCCTCCGGTAGATGCCATGTTGACGGCGGCTGCCACCAAGAGGGAACTTGCTCAGGAGAGTCCCTCAGTCCATCCCCCGAGCAAGGAGTCTCGGATGATGGACCGCTTGGGTAAGCGGATGTTTAGTTCAGCGACCTTTTCAGTAAGAGTGCTGAACTACCTGGCACATGTGATTAGGATGCAGCGCGATCTTATTAAAGAATACGCTGCATCCCCCCCAGAGTCCATGTCGGAGGAGGACAAAGTATTGCACTCCACCCGTATGGCCACTCTTAGGTCCGTCACTAATACCTCTATGCGGTTACTGTCCCACGCTACGGAAGGTGCCGCTAGAGCTGCAGGGGCAGGCCTAGTTACTAGACGTCAGGCCTGGCTCCATCATTGCAATTTCACGGAGCCCTTCAAGGCGTCATTTGCGAATGCCCCCTTCGATGGTTCTGCCCTCTTTGGCAAAACTGTTCGCGATACCTTGACCCAGAGCGAAAAGGACGGGAAGACGCTGTCTGCCGTCGGAATCCGCTTCTCTGTGCCCCAGAGGCCCTATTCTAGGAACCAAAAGGGCCAGAAGAAGATGTGGTTCCGGAAGTCGCAGCAATCCCAGCCCGCTCCGGACAACCAGTCCTTCCGTGGCAGAAGAGGACAGGGAGGACGCCGCCCTAGGGGCAGAGGGGCTCCCAGGAACTTCGGGTCCAGAGAACCCTTCTCTGAACGGCCCGCGCAGCAACCCTGAAGGGTTGCCCGACTGATCCACTCTGGAGGCAGTCGGGGGACGCTTTTCGGAGCACCTAGCGGCATGGGAGTCCATAACAATAGACCGCTGGGTCCTCCAAATCATATCCAGAGGATACCGTATTCCATTTCGTCACATGCCAAAATTGAAGTCCCTCCCCGACGTTCCACCCGGTCAGTGGGAGGCCGCTTTGGCAGAAATTGGCCGTCTGCTAAAGAAAAGAGCCATCCAGCCCATCCCCCCAGACCAGATCGGATCAGGGTTCTACTCCAGGTTCTTTTTAGTGCCGAAAAAGACGGGGGATCTAAGACCAATTTTAGACCTTTCACTCTTGAACCTGACAGTTCCCAAAGAGAAATTCCGAATGGTTACGTTGCAGTCTATTCTCCCCCTTCTGGGAGAAAATCACTGGATGTGCTCCATAGACCTCAAGGATGCGTACTATCATATACTAATGGACAGGCGCTCCAGGAGGTTTCTCCGCTTCCGGCTGGGAGCCAGTCACTACCAATTCCGGGTCCTTCCCTTTGGTCTCACCACAGCCCCCAGGGTGTTCACCAAAGTATTAGCAGTGGTAGCGGCCCACCTGAGGCTTCAGGGGGTGCAGGTCTTTCCCTACCTGGATGACTGGCTTCTCACTGCCCCAACAAGGCATCTACTACTATTGGCGCGAGACTCCTTTCTCCATCTTGCTCCCCGTCTGGGCATCACAATAAACACAGAAAAATCCAACCTAGCACCCACGCAGTTCATAGATTTTATAGGTGCCAGGTTAGACACGAGGAGATTAAGAGCCTTCCTCACTGCGGACAGAATTCAAAATCTGCAGCTCCAGGTGCGGGCCATTCTCCACTCAAGCTCAGTTCCGGCGGAGTTGGTCCTGAGGGCCCTAGGGTCCATGGCGGCAGCAATAGCACTTCTTCCTCTCGCCAGGTTCAATATGCGCATCCTTCAATGGACACTCCTGGTTCAGTGGTCGTATCTTGCTCTTCCTATGCATCATCCCATTGCGATCAGCAAGGCTTGCAAGCGGTCCCTCCTGTGGTGGCTACACTCTCCAGATCTCCACGGAGGCCGCCCCTTTTGTGCTTCTCCCCCTCTCGCCACGGTGACCACAGGCGCCTCCCGCCTCGGGTGGGGGGGGCATTTTGCAGGCCGGACGGTCCAAGGCACGTGGAACGATTCAGAGACCTTACTGCATATCAACGTTCTAGAGATGAGAGCAGTGCTCTTAGCTAGCACTTCAGACCTTTCTTCCCTTGGGAACAATTGCGATTCAATCGGACAACATGTCTGTTGTCTGGTATATCAACAAGCAAGGAGGAACCAGGTCTTACCCTCTTTGTCGAGAAGCCATGAGAGTGTGGGAATGGGCAATCTCCACCAACCGCTTTCTCATAGCAACGCATATTCCGGGTCGGTCCAACATCCTTGCGGACAAACTCAGTCGCACCATTCTCACCCCTTATGAGTGGTCTCTCAATACTCAGGTAGCGGAACGCATCTTCGCACGGTGGGGAACTCCTTGTTGCGATCTTTTTGCGTCTCCCTCAAACACCAAGTGCGACAGTTTTTTCGCTCTAATACCTCCTCCCGGAGGTACCCCAAGAGACGCTCTGGTGCATGCTTGGCCACCCGGTCTTCTTTATGCTTACCCCCCCCTTGCCTCTGATGCTCCAAGTTCTTCAGAAAGCCTCTCGGTTGGGGTGCAGAATGATTCTCATTGCCCCATTTTGGCCTCGACAGATCTGGTTCCCTTTCCTAAGGTCTCACTCAGTGAATCCTCCTTGGATTCTAGATCCCATTCCGGATCTGATATCTCATCCATCCCGCTTATCACCCCCGAATCTGGACAACCTGAAGCTGACCGCTTGGCTGCACCAGTTCCACTCCTGATCAGGACTCCCGGTATTTCATCCCCTGTTAAGGCCATCCTAGTGGCGGCTCATAAACCATCCACTAGGAAAGTCTACCACAGTAAGTGGAAACGGTTCTCCTTGTGGGCGGAGCGGCAAGGCCTAAACCCCTTCACAGTTCCTCTTCCTATGGTGCTTGACTTCTTAACCACTCTTTTTAATGATGGTGCCAGCAGTTCCACGGTCAAAGTACAACTTGCGGCAATTTCTCATTATCATATTGGTCTGCCAAATTGTGTAAGATTTTCTTAAAAGGTACTTTCCTTCTCAGGCCCCCTGTAAAGCAAGTGGTTCCTCCTTGGGACCTTTCTTTGGTCCTCCAGGCCTTGACCGCTCCAGCCTTCGAACCGGCTACGGTAGATCTGAAATTTTTATCTTTCAAGACGGCCTTTTTAGTAGCCATTACCTCTGCCAAGAGAGTCTCAGAACTTCAAGCATTATCAGCCAAACCTCCTTACTTGGTCTTTCATCCGGACCGTGTATACCTCAGGACCAACCCGTCCTTTCTTCCTACGGTAGCTTCTGAAGCAAACATTAATCAATCCATTAACCTCCCTGTTTTCTTTCCTAAATATCAAAACAAGGGTGAATACAAGCTTCATTCCTTAGATGTTCACAGGCAACTTAGATTTTATCTAAACAGGACGGCTGGTCATAGGCAATCCGACCAGTTGTTTATTTCCTTTGCTAAATTTAATTTGGGCAAGCCAATTTCTAAAGTCTCATTATCTCACTGGATTTCACAGTGCATCTTATTGGCTTATCAAGCTTCTGGAAGGCCCGCACCGGAGAGTGTACATGCCCATTCAACCCGGTCAGTCTCTACCTCAGCCGCCTTTAAGGCTAGGATTCCTCTAGATGATATTTGTTCAGCAGCCACTTGGGCTTCATCTCATACCTTTATTTCCCACTACAAGTTGGATCTTACATCTAGGGGTAGAGCATCCTTTGGCTCCGCGGTGCTCTGGAATATCCTTCCATGATGGCCACCCAAGATTCAGGTAGCTGGGGACTCTGTCCCACAGGTTGCAGACAAATGAATCTCCTACTTCAGATTTAGAAGTTATGTACTCACCATAACGTTCCATCTGAGTAGGTGTATTCATTTGTCTGCAACCATCCCGCCCCCCTATCCCCCTGGCCTTTTCAGTTTCCTGCATATGATGTGTTACCCTTTTCAGGATGTTCATGCTGTTGGCAAACTCGATCTGAGGTCATGTAGGGAGAGCAGGGCATTATGGGTGAGGGGAGGAGCTGAGAGCTCGGATCCATAGCTGGAAAACCATGCCGGTTCGGATCCGATATCGGATCCATAACCCACAGGTTGCAGACAAATGAATACACCTACTCAGATGGAACGTTATGGTGAGTACGTAACTTCTAATTATTCAAAGTATGTCAGTGTGTAAAAGTGCTTACAGTGTGTGCTTATTCCTGTGCATTTATTCCAAAGAGTTTATTTGTATTCAAAGTGCAAATATTTCATAAAGTACAGTCAAAGTACAGCCATTTTCTGAAAAGTTTTTTGTGCTGGGTGTGTCTATTTGCAAAGTGCCACCATTACAGAGTGTTTCTTGCACTGTAAAGAGCTGCAAAGTACAGTCATTTTGGAAGTCTCAGTGTGCTGTGTACTGTTTATTCGCAAGGTGCAGTTACTTTGAAATGTTTCTTATGTCCAATTTATTCGCACAGTGCAGTTATTTTGGAATGCTTCTTACACTGATAAGAGGTGATTTCTTACAGTACAGTGATTTCAAGAGTATTATAGTGCCCAATAGACTTAATTTCACAAAGTTCAGTTATTCAGACGCTTGTTGTGCTATTGAGCATAGTTACAAATACTGGCATAAATTTCTGCCATATGTATATGTGTATGTGTTTGTGCATACTTGCAAAAGCCTTCCCTGGTATGTGTTAATATGGTAGATGGATTTCGAAAACCATCACCATTGGTGCTTGATCAGAATATTGCAGAGAACTGGAGAATATTTGAGCAATATTACAATATTTTTATACAAGCAGCTTATTCTGACAAAGATGCATGCACAAGGGCATTCATTTTGCTAAACCTAGCTGGGTCAGAGGCCATTGAAAGAGAGGAATCATTTGTGTATGCATCAGCAGTGTATGAGGGAGAAGGTGAAAAACGTCTTAGTGTTGTACAGGCTGAATCAAGGGAAGACCCCTGAGTGTATGAAGCGCAAGTTCAGGGAAATTTGTAACCCCCAAGTATTACATTAGAGAAGCATTTGTTTTACACAAAAGATCCAAAACCAGGGGAAACTTTTGCAGATTACATAACTTGACTTGAGAAACAAATATAAAAGACTTTCGGCTTTTCCTGGTTAAGAGTTGCTACAGTGGAACTCTGGTCCGCTCATGATTGGCAGTGGATTTTTAAGGTGCCAAGTTGCCAGCCCGACGCCCAACCTTCAACGAAGGCATGCCCATTCACACTCACACCTACTTGCATGTCTTTAACGTCACTCGACCACGGGGAGGACATGCAGACTCCATACAGAAGGCGCTCCAGCCGAGAATTGAGCGGGAGAACCTCTTGCTGTGAGGCGACAACGCTAACCGCTGCACCACCGCAACTTCCTGTGCCAATTTGTGACTTAAAAGATGAGCTGATAAAAGACAGGCTTCTGTGGTATTAACAGTGCTGCAGTGAGAAAGATTTTGCTTCAGAACAGTGATTTAATGCTGAGCAAAGCTATTGAGATTTGTCAAATCCGTGAAGTTACAGAAAGGCACACAAGTATGCTTGCAAGTGATAAGAGCATGGTTTCAGCAGACTGCAGGGCAAATGTAGAGAGCATGCAACATGTGGCTAGCAGAAGCACGCCTAAACACATGGTAGCTGCCAACCCTGCAGGCTTAACTGAGAAACCCCATATTTTTCTGCAAGTTCTAAGAAAAGGACATGCTCAGTGCAGTACAAGACATGCTCAGTGCAGTACAAGAGTGAGTCAGCAAAACTCAACTCCAACTTTATTATTAACTGTTGCAATGGTGGTGCCACTTATGAGTCTAAAAGAAAAAAAAATGCTTAGCATTTGGTCAGTAATGCCACAAGTGTAAAGTTTTGCAAATCAAGTAAACCTCACAAAGTTATAAAGAAGGTCACTCGAAAAAGCAAGCTGATCATACAGAGAGCTGCAGTTCTACTTTCTATGTAGATGGTGTGCCAGTAATTGGTGGAAATTTTGATGCAGTAAATTTGTTGGCAAAGAATTAAGTGTTTTGTACTGTCTAGATCAATGGTAAATCCACTGAGCTTAAAGTGGACACTGACTCAAAGTGTAATGTTGGAGATGAAGAAATTCAAATCGAAGGCTCGGTAGTGCTTTCATGTTATTTGGCTAGGAACTGTTACAGCTTGTTATTCCATGTAGTCTGAAGACCTGTGCAGTCATTATTGGGTCTCAAAGACAGTTTGAGAATGAATTTGCTTTCTTTTACCAAAGAACTTCATCATATAAGCACACATCCTAGTTCCAATTTTACTGAAGCTATTTTCTCAAAAGTATGCTGATGTTTTCGATGACAGGTTGGGCAAACGTCCAGTTGTGTATTCTATGAAGTTAGACCCAGAGGTCAGTCCACTAGTCAGACCAGCAAGAAAAGTTCCGATAGCTATGCAGGTTAAAGTTAAAGCTCAGTTGGATAAAATGGTGCAGCAGGGTGTAATTTGTCCATTTATAGGACCAACTGAATGGGTGTTGCCCATGGTGGCAGCCCACAAAGAAGGCTCAGACAAAATCAGAATATGTATTGACCCAAGAGATTTGAGCAAAGCATTAGAGACTCCATCATCCAATGAGTACAGTCGAGGAAGTCACAGCCCTAATACCAAATGCCGTTGTTTTTTCTGTCTTAGATGCAAAAAGTTCATTTTGGCAAGTGATGCTTGATCACATATCCTCATTACTGACTACTTTCAGTACCCCGTTAGGCAGATATAGATTTCTCAGGATGTCGTTTGGAATAAATTCTGCAGGTGAAGTCTTCCAGTATGCAATGGAGCAAATTTTTTCAGGTTATCCTTGTGCCACAGTTGTAGATGATTTATTGGTTGGAGGCAATAGTGAAGCAGAGCATGACAGAAACCTTAAGAAAGTTCTAGACAGAGCACGTGAAGTGAACTTAAAGCTCAATCTGAAGTGCAAATTCAGACTACTAGAAGTTACATATGTAGATCATTTATTTACTAGAACTGGCTTGAGACCAGACACATCCAAACAAGCAGCCATTCTTGAAATGCCAGCACCAGATAATGTTCAGGCTCTACAATGTTTTCTTGGTATGGTCAACTATTGAGGCAAGTTTATACCAGACTTCAGTGAGTTGACAGCACCTTTGAGAGAGCTGACGTGCAAAAATGTCATATGGTCTTGGTTGGAACAGCACCAGAGAGCATTTAAAGACCTTAAGCAGAAAATTGCAACCCCACCTACATTAAGATACTATGATGTCAATAAATCAGTAACGCTTTCCTGTGATACTTCAAAATTTGGTCTTGGTGCAGTTATTCTTCAAGAAGGCAGACCAGTAGCCTATGCATCTAGAACTCTTACCCAAACTGAAATGCAGTATGCTCAAATTGAGAAAGAACTTTCGGCAGTAGTATTTGCATGTTCAGAGTTTCATGATTATATTTATGGTTGAGCTATTCAGATTGAAACTGATCATCAACCTCTTGTTACTATTCTAAAGAAGCCTAAGCATTCAGCTCCAAAGAGATTACAAAGAATGATGCTCAAATTGCAAAAGTACAACTTCAAAATGGTCTGTACAAAAGGCATACTTCTTTATCTGGCTGATACCTTATCCAGATCCCCCAGAAGTACAACAGAACAGTTTCATGCAGAGAATTTTGACTTTGACATTGTGGAAGTGCGTACTTTTTCCACCATGAGACTTGATGAGCTGAGAAATTATACAAAGACCGATCCAATTTTGCAAAAGCTCAACCACTACATTAATGTTGGATGGCCTTCAGAGCAAGCTAGTGTACCACCTGAAGTGCAAACCTATTTTTTCTTACAGATATGAGATGTTGATGGAAGATGGCATTGATTTCAAAGTTCCTAGAATTGTTGTTCCTGCTTCCTTACAACATAAGTATATCCAAATTTTGCATCATGGTCACCCAGGTTCCGAATATGAGAGAACTAGTATTTTTGCCTTCTCTAGTAAAAGACATTGATAAAGTACTTTCTTCTTGTTTAGTATGCAATAGTACTAAAATGCATTTGCAAAAAGAACCACTTCAGTTAAGTCAAGTTCCTGAACTACCTTGGTCAACAGTAGCCACTGATATATTTGAGTGGAACAGTCAGCATTACTTAGTGTTGGTAGACTTATTTGAACTGGTTTTAGATTGATTTACTACCTAACCTAACGTCTGCTGCTGTTATCACCATGTTGAAACATAATTTCTCAGTCCGTGGTAGTCTGCACAGTTATTTCTGGCAATGGTACCCAATTTACCAGTCCGTTGTTTCAGAAATTTGCAAAAGAATGGGACTTTGTACATATTACTAGTAGTCCAGAATATCCATAGTCAAATGGACTAGCTGAACACGCAGTGCAGAGTGCAAAGCAATTACTTGAGAGGTCAAAGCGTGGTAATTCAAATGGTCTTTTTGAATTTACTTAATCTCAGAAACATACCCCGTGATGATGTACTTTGCTCACCTGCTCAGTGACTTCTATCCGGGCAAACCAGAACAACATTGTCTATTAGTTCCAGTTTGTTGAGGCCTAAAGCTAAGAACAACAGGACAATTGTAGGTCAGCATTTCAGAAAGTGTTCTTTCCAGAAGTCCAGTTATGATAAATTGAGCAGATTTCTTCATCCATTGAAAGAAGGAAAGACAATGAGGATACAAACGGTGAAAGGTGTCGACCGGATTGGTCAAGTAACAGGTATATGTACCAAGCCAAGATCCTACTTCGTAGAATCTGAGGGTGTAGAATACAGGAGAAATCGCAGACATCTTCTGCCTGTACCAGAATCAATATCGCAGCATTGTTCCTGTGATACAGACTCTAGATCAAGGAGCAATCCAGACAATGTTCCTATTGCAGAACGTGTTTTAACTTCTACTTCCATTCCTGATGATGTTCCTAAAGTTGAACATTCAGCAGAGGCAGTCCCATTTGCTAGACCTGATTCTAATTTCTATGCCACACTATTTGGTCATATTTCCAGACCTAGTGTGAAATACACAGCAACCTGGACATAATTGTTTATATATGTTTAGTTCTATATAATTGCATGACAAAGAATTATTTGTATTGATTGTCAGTTAATGTCGTCAACATTGGATGACTTATTTCTCAAAGAGGAAGGATGTAGAATACTGTGTATATTCTGTATCTTTAAGAAGAGTTTAAATGTTGGCATGTGCATATAAAGAGTTTAAATGTCAGCATGTGCATATAAATAGCAAGCACATACTAGCTTCAGTGCCATTTTGTGAGCGCAGCCAGAGAGTGCGCATGTATGAGTGTGATAGATAGTTTGTTTATAAGTTTACCTAAGTTAAAATTGTTAAGCCTCAATCCTGATATGTTTGTACACAGTAAAGCTGCTTGAACAAAACCCACAAAGACTCGTCTATTTTATCCTGACTAGATGAGCGACAACTTTTGGCCTCATTTTTTCTCCCAAAAAGGATAGCTGGCTAGTGCAATGGATCCCCAAATTAAGGAGAAACTAGTAAAGCAAGAAACATCTGAGCAGTTGCTTTATGAAGATACTTTGGAGCATTCCATAGGAAACCAGTACAAACATTTAGTTGGAGGTGCACAGCAAGGGAAGGGACTGGAAACTCTGGCAACTCTAATGTAGTCAATGTTGTGGAGTGATAGGCCAGTGAACTTCCATATGAAAGAGCAATGGATAACACGAGATGAAAGTGAAGAGAATGTGGCACAGGAAGATGCTCTGGAACTTTCTATAGAATGCCTGCAGGAAGTGAAGAAGAAAGAATGTGCCCTCAGTTTAGAAGAAAATTATCTAAGAGAAGAGTTGTTGATTTAATAGCGATGGACAGACATATTAAGAGCAATGAAAGAAATAGACTACAGAAAGTCAGTAAAATCCCAAAAGTTAGAAATCTGATAAAACAAATGAACACAATAATTGGGATTGTCCATAAGAGATTCATGCAATATAACAAAAGTCAATAGGATATATTACTGTGCAGCTAATTTAATAACAAATAAAGACTTACCACAAAAACACAGGGTAGTAAGGGAAAGGAAGGGGAGAAGTTGAATGCCTATCATGGAAGTATCAAGCAGAGAAAACTATAAAATAATTAAGACAAGAAGTGTCACTGTTAGAAGAGTATGAAGAGGGAACAAAAATACTCAGGAAGGTAGACATGATAAAAGCAATGTGCAGTATCAGAACAGATGAGGATCTGTTGTGCAGTATCGCAAATGAACTAAAAATATCAGCACAGGCAGAAAAACTTAGAAGATATACAGATAAATTTGAAGGAAAAGTTAAAAATTAGCAATTTACTAATGACCCAAAAAAGTTTTATAGGGAATTGGGAAACAATGTAAAAGGAATTGAAACACCATAAAAAAAAAGAAAAAATAGATACATTTTAGAGAAATATCTATGAAGATCCTGTGGAACATAACAAAGATGATAAATAGGAGAAGTGAAAGAAAGAATAAGAAGTTCAAATGCACAGGATATGAAATGGGATGAATTAACAACCAGAGAGATTGAAACAAAGTTAAGAAAAGCTCCTAATTGGAAAACCCCAGGTCCAGATGCAGTACCTAACTAGTGGCTAAAAGTATTAGCATCTTTACATGAAGATTTAACAATGAGTAAGAACTAATATATGTGCACCCCAAACAGAGAGCAGCCTGGTTAACAACAGAAAAAACAATATTCGTACTTAGGAGCGAACCTGCAAGTTATTCTAAAAACTATAGACCAATAATTTGCATTCAAACGATGTATAAAGTATAAACTGGAATTGATTCTGACAGCTTATAGTCATTTAGAAGTAACTTGATCATGGCAATAGAACAAAAGAGTAATAAAAGAAAGTCATATGGCACAACGGATCATTTGTTGTTAAATAGTCATAATGGAGAACTGTAAAAAAGAGGAAGAATCTAAGTATGGCATGGATATACTCCAGAAAAGCACCTGACAGTATCCCACATTCATGGATAAAAGAGTATTTAAAAATATACATGATACACCCTACACTGATCGATTATATTAAAGCAGCCATGAAACAGTGACAAACCACTTTGCAGTTAAGCCACGATAAAGGACAAATTATTATTCCAGGGATAAATTTCAAAGGGGGATATTCCAGTGTGACGCTCTGTCACCACTGCTCTTTTGTCTTGCCCTTAACGCATTAAGCTCTCTACTTAACAGATTGTCATGGCTACTATTTGGCTCCCAGAAAACAAGAAAGTGTAAAGATTTATCTTTTTTTTGTAGATGATTTAAAACTGTATAGTTCATCAGATAAGGAACTGAACAATTGCAAGTGGTCAAAACTTTTTCAGATGATATAAAAACATCATTTGGGCTTGATAAATACGCAAAAGCAACCTTTAAAGCAGGAAAGCTGCTGCACCAAGAAAACGTCAGTTTAGGACAGGAATGTGATATAAAAACTTGAGCAAGAGGAAAAGTATAAATATTTAGGAATTGATGAACCAACAAGAAAACATGAACAAACACAAATAAAACTTAGTAAGGAATATTTTAAAAGAATAAAATTCATACTGAAAACAGAAGGAGGTATGGGCCTCCTCTAAATTGATTACATGTATAGATGTGGAGTTTTGGGACTGCATGCATATCTGCTGACCTCACAAGTCCCAAACTTAGTGAAAGTTTTGAAACACGAAGAGAATAAGTCTGATGACTTCCCTGCTTAGTTTAGCAGAAACATATCGGTGTCAAGTGGGAGTGGAAATCAAACCAGAAGTAGATAAAAATCAGGCAGCAATTAAATGTGCCAAAAAATAAATAAAACGAATATAAGGTGAATGATCAGATGAGAAGGCAAGAAATGTGGAAAATACATATAGTTGCAAATATGGAAAACTATTGGAACAACCTCATGTTTTTTAAACGTTATACATCACTTTTAATATATCCAGTCATTGTCAGTCAGCCATTACATAGCTCATTCAAATCCTGCCTTCTGCTCTGTTCCATGTAACAGAGCTTCCATTTTCTCAGTTTTTTTGTATTATTTTGCTCTTCCTCTGCATGTACTGATCCCACATTTCCCATTTTTTCCTATGTAATTTGCTCCTACTCTTTTCTAAAGGTGCCAATTCCTTTTGTTTTATTTCTGTTACTGTCTTCACTACTTCTAGTAAAGTTAGTTTAGACTTTGTTTCCATTTTCAAATAATTGTTTTTTTCGCAACCATCAATTAGACTCAGTAAGGTCTTACTATGTCTAGGCCATTAAGATTCTGTATCATAGCTCAAAAAAGTATTTTTCCTAGTTACTCCAGTTTGCTCACCCAGCATCTCTGAGAAAGCAGTCTGCAGGGAATAAGTCTGCCAACTCATTACATTCCGAGAAAATGTGTTCCCAATTACTTCTTTCTTCCCCATCACACCTCCAACATTTGCTGTCTACCTGAGGAAAAAAAATCTTTGGAGTCTGCTTGGGGAATAAAAATACCTATGTAAACAGTTACAGGCAAAGATCCTAAATCTTCTAGATTTTGTTGCGTATTTGGGAGGCATATATATATTTGTTTCTTTGTGAATTGTTTTTCCAGTCTCTCTTCCCAATCCTTCATAAACTACTCTGATTGATTATTATAGTTATCATGCAATATTTTATATGCTGTACTAATTGTTCCTTTCTTGATGGCAACTTCTGTTCTTGATTCTACTAGAAACTGTACCAATGCTGGTCTTTCATTTAGGACCCCCTATTTCTTTCTGTTTGTCTATGATATCAATCCTTGATATGGAAGGCAGTTTCTAACCTGCAGTCCAAATAAGTTCTTGGCAGCTTCCCATTCTGTTACCTTTAACTCTGTAGTTATTTGCACTCAATAACTTGGTTCCTTTGCCATTAATGTTCGGAAAAATACTCGGGAGGGGGGAAGAGGGGAGAGAAAGTTAACTGTTAAGTAAAACATTTTTTTCTTAATAGTATTATTTAAGTGGTGCGTGATTTTCTTTGCATGTTATAAAGTAAATTTTTTTCAGTTATTTTTAAGTATAATGGGGATACTAATATAAATAGGTACTCCTGTTTTTTTTCTTTTTGTTTCTTTCTCCCATCTCTCTTTCTTCTTCTTCATTTTTAAGAAATGTAGGCACTGTAATGTAAAAAAAATCTGGTTAAAAGAGCATGAAAAAAGAAAAATTAGTGTGTTTTTTCTCATTCTTGCATAGGGCAATAACTGGGTTAAGGCTGTTAGCTTTATATAGTAACATGTTTTAACAAAAAGCAATTCAATGAAAAAGAATATTGATAATTATAAGGCTTTTTTTCTAGTAAACAGTTTTGTATTTGGTTCTCATGCATACCACTCCACTGTCCAAATGTTTGCAGCATGTCCAGATTTTTGCTTCATATTTCTGGTCTGTTTCTCATAAAATTGCATTTTATTCTGGCAAATCATTGAGGATTGAAGTCAGAAAATAATGAAAGACATTTAAGTTTTAGACTTCAAACCCTTCAGAAAATCCATTCTGATCCAAAACCTGTCTGTTAACTTTTAAAGTTTGTAACAGCAATATTTAAAAGTTGTCCATATTTTTGGACTTTTGTCCTCCATTACTTATGGCTTTGTCCAGATTTTTTGCTCTAAGAGGTTGACAGGTATGTTCTTCTGTCACTAGCATACAATCTCAAAGAGAAATGGCTTAGAGAAATTTTTTCTAAAAGCATTCAAGTGTTTTGCCAGCTGAGAGGGCTATAAAGATAAGGCAAAAACAGACAGTACTTCACAGAATCACAGGCTCTGCCATGCATCTTAGCATGGATAATCTTTGTTTCTGTTTAGCTTGAGTCTGTGTGTGTGGCTGTCAGTTTGGAACCTTTGCTCCTATTAGGAAGGTAGACCTTTAATATTTGAAGATGTACATAGTTTTGTGTATTCTTAAGTTAATAGGTTTTAGGAGGGTATTGGGTGTGTGTGTATCTTTATTTGAAGGTTTTCAGTAAAACAAAAAGTTCTGCAAGATGTGACACAGAATCAAATGGAGATGACACGAAAAAACTGTATAAAAGATTAACTTGCCAAAAACAGTGCATGCATGTAACACAGAAGCTGGAACTAGACATTTACCAAAAAAGCTGTTATGCATAAAAGGTGGGAATAATAATCCTTCACAAATATGATTCTTTCTATAATGTCTTCAAACATTAATGGTCCCACAGAAAATTACAAAAAAGAAAGAGTACTGAACTATATTAAAAATGCAGAGTACAAATAGCTATGCTACAGGAGACACACTTGGAAAGAATTGAACATGTGAGTTTGATAAAGAAAGCTTTTCAGGATGGTTATTCAGCGGAATACCTGGGGCAAATGAAGAGAGGAGTACTTACATAAATTGCAAGAAGCATGCCTATAGTAATAAAAGAGAATAAAAAAGACAATAATGGTAGACTTGTAGTACTAAGAAGCTACTGGCAAAGGAGTAGGATTAAACTGGCATACATTTATTATTCCACTGAAAACTGCTATAATGAAGCGTAAGAAAATTCTGAGAGAAATAATCATCTTACTACTTATAGGAGGGACTAGAAGTTGATTTGCAATAGTGAAGATGTATCAGGGGGCCCACAAAGAAAAATATAACAAAAGAGGGTAGATTTTTACTGAAATTTATGAAAATACTCGGCAAGGAAGATGTGAATTCAGTACTAGGAGTTTGGAGTGAATTTACATATTATTCCCCAAGATACAAAAACTGGGCTAGGCTAGACAGAATTTACATTTCAACATGCACATTTAACTGAAGGTCTTGATACACTCCCAATAACTATTTCAGATCTTGCACCAATAATAACTACAATAAAAATACATGGTAATGAAGTAAAAATGAGACACTGTGGCTTTCCTACCTGTCTGTTGAAAACAGAGGAATTTAAGGAATGAGTGGTTGGTAGAGGAAATTATTCAGGACCTATTAGAAAAGACAGAAACTTCTGAAAATATTGCTAGGCGATGGGTTAAAATTAAAGTGAAATTTAAAAACAGGGTGGAATTAAAAGAAAGGGAGATATGGTTAAGAAGTAACAAGAATTATTTAGAGGGACTGACAAATGTTAAAATATTGCAAAACGGGTAATCTCACAGAACAAGAAGAGGAACAACTGCAGAATGCTAAACAGAAAATAAGGATTACCTCGATATTATGCACAAGTTTAGAAAGACTGCTGTTAAGCAACTGTTTTATGATAACAATTCTAGACCACAAAAACTTTTAGCACAACGACTCAGGTAACAGAAAGAAGAAAGGACTGTCACCAAGCTTAGGGAACCTATAACAAGGAAGATACCAAGGGATACTGTAGAAGTGTTATAAATCTTTCAAAAATTATATGAAAGTCTGTATAAAGCAGAGAAATATGGAAATTAAGAAAAGGTACAAATGAAAATGTTTACGGAAGAATTAAATATGCAAAGGTTAGAGGTAGAGGAGGCTCAATTACTAACGAGAGAAGGAGATACGATAAAAATTGTGACATATAATCAATCAACAGGAAACTCCCCAGGAATAGATGGCATTCATGTGGAAGCTTGGAAGCTAGGAGGGAAAAAACTGATAAAGATCTGGAAGGTTTTAACAGTATTTTAAGACAAGGAAGTAGTAACAACATCCTGGAAGAAAGCAGTAGTAGCTGTAATACCTAAAGAGGGTAAACATCCATCAGGTCCAGCTTCATACAGGTCCATTTCTATACTAAATCATGATTATAGCGTTTATGTCTATAATGGCTAAAAGAATAGCAAAAGTTATGTCAAAATTGATAGATATAGATCAATGTGGACTTGTGGAGGGGAGGCAAACATTTGACAACATTAACAAAACAGTGATGATCCAGAGGGAAGCAGAATGTAAGCAAATACCACTATTGTTGTTGGGTCTTGCTGCAGAGAAAGCATTTGACAGAGTAAGCTGGGACTTTATGAGCAGAGCAATGGAAGCATTTGAATTCCTTAATAAAATTATAAGTTTGATTAGAAGGATATATATGAGAGATTGGTGGTGAAAATTAAAGTGGGTGGGGTTATCTCTGACAATATCTGCTTGAGCAGAGGAACCAGGCAGGTGGTGTCTTCTCTCCCCTTTGTTTTTTTGCATTATAGTTAGAACCATTAACACAGAAAATAAGGGATTCAGAAATTCAATGACATAATTGGTATGGTAGTCAAGAAAAGCTGGCTGATGAATGAAGAGAATGAGAGAGAGAGAGAAGGTTGGATGATGTGGGGATAGTGAATCAGGAAGTGAAGCATATTAGCAAGGAGGAAGTAAGGATAGCTATGAAGAGGATGAAGAATGGAAAGGCTGTTGGCCCAGATGTCATACAAGTGGAAGCATGGAGGTGCTTAGGAAAAATGGCAGTGGAATTTTTAACCAGATTGTTTAATGAAATTTTGGAAAGTCAGAGGATGCCTGAGGAGTGGAGAAAAAGTGTTTTGGTACCTATCTTTAAGAATAAGGGTGATGTGCAGAGCTGCAGTAACTACAGAGGGATAAAATTGATCAGTCACAGCTTGAAGTTATGGGAAAGAGTAGTGGAAGTTAGGTTAAGAAGGGAGGTGATGATTAGTGATCAGCAGTATGGTTTCATGCCAGGAAAGAGCACTACAGATGCAATATTTGCTCTGAGAGTGTTGTTGGAGAACGACAGAGAAGGTCAGAAGGAGTTGCATTGTGTCTTGGACTTAGAGAAAGCTTATGACAGGGTGCCTAGAGAGGAGTTGTGGTTTTGTATGAGGAAGTCGGGAGTGGCAGAGAAGTATGTAAAGAGTAGTACAGGATATGTACAAGGGTAGTGTGACATTGGTGAGGACTGCGGTGGGAGTGACAGATACGTTTAAGGTGGAGGTGGGATTACATCAAGGATCAGCTCTGAGCCCTTTCTTATTTGCAGTGGTGATGGACAGGTTGACAGATGAGATTAGACAGGAGGCCCCGTGGACTATGATGTTTGCAGATGACATTGTGATATGTAGTGAGAGTATGGACCAGTTTGAGGAGACCCTGGAGAGGTGGAGATATGCTTTAGAGAGGAGAGGAATGAAGATCAGCAGGGCTAAAATAGAATATATGTGTGTAAATGAGAGGGAGGGTAGAGGAATGGTGAGGATGCAGGGAGTAGAGTTGGTAAAGGTGGATGAGTTTAAGTACTTGGAATCAACAGTTCAGAGTAATGGTGCGTGTGGAAGAAAGGTGAAGAAGAGAGTACAGGCAGGGTGGAATGGGTGGAGAAGAGTGTCAGGAGTGATTTGTGACAGACGGGTACCAATAAGAGTGAAAGGGAAGGTCTACAAGAGGGTAGTGAGACCAGCTATGTTATGTGGGTTGGAGACGGTAGCATTGTCGAAAAGGCAGGAGTCAGAGCTGGATGTGGCAGAGTTAAAGATGTTAAGATTTGCACTGGGTGTGACTCGGATGGACAGGATTAGGAATCAGTATATTAGAGGGTCAGCTCAGGTTGGACAGTTTGGAGACAAAGCAAGAGAGGCGAAATTGCGTTGGTTTGGACATGTGCTGAGGAGGGATGCTGGGTATATTGGGAAAAGGATGCTAAGGATGGAGCTGCCAGGTAAGAGGAAAAGAGGAAGGCCTAAGATGAGGTTTATGGATGTGGTGAGAGAGGACATGCAGGCGGTTGGTGTGAAAGAGCATGATGCAGAGGACAGGAAGAAATGGAAACAAATGATCCGCTGTGGCGACCCCTAATGGGAACAGCCGAAAGAAGATGATGATGATAATGGCATGAAGTAGGGTATATGCTTTAAAGTCCAAAAAAGTCCAGTATTTCCAAATTTTCCTGTTCTGCCCTGTTTCACAGATATAATTGCTCCTTTGTAATCCCACATTTGTCAGTTTCCAAGTTACTGATTATAGTCTCCAAATGTTAATAACATGAAATAGGGCATATGCTTTAAAGTCCTCTACATGTTTAACAAAGTCCAAGAAGAAAATCTGGAAATACTGGACCTTCTGAAGGTCCAGTATTTCCAGATTTTCTTGTTCTATTTCTGTTCATCTCTCTCTCTCAAACCCTGCCTTTGCTTCATCTCCAGTGCACTGTCAGTTCCTCTAGTCAACTCCTGTGCTCTTTTCCCTCTGTCAAGCATTTTCCTTTGAAACACTGGGAAAGGTTTCACTGGCACAGTCTCTGTTTGGTCTTTATTACCAGAAGAAGGAGTAGCAGAATCTCCTTTTGTTTCATGGCTCACTTTTTGTTGGACAAACTTTTGCATTTCTTCCTTAGCATGTTCTTCATAAAAAAACATTTTTGTTCCTCCAAGGAAAAATATGAAGATAGCTGAGTACAGCAGTTTGAATGTCAGGCCTGCTTCTTGACATTCCCTGAATAATGGTGTAAAATTAGTAACCATTCTCCACAAACACTTTGTTGTCTCTCTCTTTTAGTACTTTCTCATTCTGCCACAGTTTTGTCAGAATCAGCTCCTTCTGCTGGCAGGATTGCATTTTTATTATTAAAGGTCTAGGTTGTTTTCTCATAGCCAGGTTTGGAGCATACACACAATGTGCCCTTTCAATTAACAATTCTGTTGTGCAGTACCAGTCCAGTTGTTTATTTATGCCTTCATGAAATTAATACAGTTTGTTCCTTTCAGCTTCTCAAGTATAGCAGAATATCACAGGTTCTCCCTACATGCTCTGTCCTCTTAATTCTATTATTTTATGAAACGTCTTCTTATGCAGTGTCATATTCAGCCAGCCTTTTCTTCATTTCAACTTCTGAGTTTTGTAGTTTTTTATTACCTTATCTGAGTATGTGTTTAGAGCTTCTTCCAATTTTTCTAGCCTTTTATTGTTTGAGTTGATATACTCCAGCAGTGTTTCATTTATTTTAGTCAGGTCTGTGTGCAGTTGCTGTATACTTTCTTCAAGGTTACTGGAAGTCATGTCTGGAGCTTGTACTTCTTTTTGATGAACAGCTACAGTACTTTTCCCAGTCAGTGTTTTTATGTCACCTTTTGTAGTTGATTTTCCTTCATGTCCTCAGTATTTCTCTTTTCCTGGCATCCAGGCAGTGCACGCACTAGCCAGTTACTGAAATGTACTCAGAAATCCAGGTCCATTGGCTTTCTGTGCTAAGTTTCTGTTGTCACACTGGCAGCTCTAGAATTAAGCTCTTACTCATTGTGCAGCCATCTTTGGAGCAACCTGATGTTGATCAGGATCAAAAGCAGGAATTGTTAAGGAGACATGAATTTAAACCAAAAGACAAAAGGCTAATATTGGCAGCCCAAGATAGTGGAGTATGTACATGTTGGCTTACAAAATCCATTAAACATGTGGAAGAAACAGACAAATGTTGGTTTTGTAAAACAGAACTGGAGACATTTTGCAGAGTGTCTTGTTCCTAGTTAATGTTTCTCTCCAAACACCATCTTAGAAGCTTTAGAAGTCTTTCCAAGAATCAATTCTGTAACACTGACTACAGCTGTATCTCAACTTAACACAATTGGAGATGTTTGGAGTAGATCATTGTTGCCCGGTCTTCCTTATTGATTCCTTTCCTTGTGTTGGGGAGTGTCTCACGTCTCACCATCATCACCCCTCTCCCCTTCTTCCTTCTTCCTTTAGGTCAAGAGTCCTTGAATTATGCTCAGTTCATTTGGGAAGTTCACACTATTCCTCAGGACCATCATACTGTATAGTTTTGACAAGAAAGATCTGAAGCTAGTATGGGCTGACACCTGTTTTATAACCTGACATCTGGATGCTGGCTGGGGTATGATGAAAAGACTCTGGTATTTTGTCCAGACGTACACTTCTGCACATCATGATGACCCAAGTATCAGTACTGCAACAATAATGTACTCTTAACATCTACAGTTATAGTAAGTGGAGAGAGAGCTATATTTTATTGCTGTTGATAATGAAAAATTCATTGAGCTAAACAGCTGTGTAACTCAAAAATTTTGGAGAAGGGTATTTGTTCCCATTACTATCACTGTCAGAGGATGACTTTAGACTGCTTCATAGCACAGATCCTGCCTTTGTTATCATCATTGATACCATTTGTTACTACCTTAGGTGTCATAGTTGTTCTCTATATTGTAGGTCTCTAAAGTCTTTGTTTTTTAGAAGTTTGCTTGTTGCTAATGTCTAAGACATAGCTAATTGTTAGTTGTACAGCCTTCTGTATGCTTACCAGGTATAACTGGGATGCAGACTTTCATTTAATGCTCACATCCTAGCAAGGAGATGTTCCTTTCCACTGTCCTTTGGAACTGCAGATGGTACATAGTTCAGCCTAGTTTTCCCCTCTTTTGCTTTTATTTTTTGTGCTGCCATATCTTCCACAAGATAACCTACCTCACTCAAGCTAATGTGCAAACACACGCATACACACGCATGCTCAAAGCCAGTACCTCCCTTGCAGATTTCCTTTCTGTAACAAAATACAGCAGTCTGCACCTTGCCCTTGTCTGTATGCTACTAAAAAAATAAGTTGCTTGTCCCCATCCCTCCCTTCTTGGTTAACTTATTTTTGTTTCTTCTCCAGCTTTGTGCTACTAATTGTGCCTTTTCCTGTATGTTAACTCCAGTGATACATTCCATCACCTTTACACACACATCCTCATGTTGCTTGATTTCATTATTTATTTCACTTTATTTATTTTGTATAATTTAGCTGCCTCAGTGCCTTCTTGGTATTTGTCTTGTCTCTTCAACTGCCAAATAACAGATGTATCCTCTTACTTGTTTTTTTAAGTTTATTTTGTATTTCTGTAATGATTGTGAAAGGACATATAACTCATTATGTTCATTGTAAAATTCACTGTTGCAGTCCTCGTATAGTGGTACCCATATTCAGGTAGACGGGTTCCTATTACGTTATCGAAATCATGAAACATCGAACATTACAAGATTAAACTTGTATGTTCAATGTTTCATAATTTCGAAAATGTAAAAAAAACCCCCATAAATTAACTGTTGTAAGCAGGGGGGCAAGCCCCCTGCACCCCTCATATACCCCTCGCTCTTTAAATATACCAACTCTGAGATCTCACTGTAGAGCGGAAAGGGAATATTTCCCTTTACTGCACTACTGTAGTGCGATCTCGGAGTTGGTACATTTAAAGAGCGGAGGGGTGTGGGGGGGGGTGCAGTTATTTAACTGTTGACCATTTTTTTCTTTTTTTTTTTTAAGTTTGAATTGCTGACACTTCGATTAACTGTGTTCGGTGTTTACAGTTTTAAAGTTTCAGCAATTCGATAACGTAATAGGAACCCCAGGTAGACTATGATCAGCTCAACTTCTAAAACTTTACCCTGCAAAATAGGTTTGTAATTTGATGCCATCTTCAGATCTTTCTTGCCCCAACAGTAAACAGGGAAGAGACCTATGCTGCTACAGTCTCAACTGCTCCAGCTGTGCCCCAAAGGACCCCAGTCTACCTCTCCAGAGAGCAGACAGAAATAGAAGACATGGGGAAGAAAAGTGAGAGAGAAAGTATCCGAATGGAACTAGGGAGCCACCCCAACCCACCGGGAAAACAAAGACAAGGCCATAAAGTGGGGGTGAAGGTGAAGGCACTGGCTTACAGTAGTAAATGTACTGTAACTTCTGTGTTTACTCTAAGTTTATAACAAAACTATACTACATTTATCATAGTATTCACCATTGCAATCCTCACATTTAGGAATATTCACAAAGCACAAAGTCTTGGAGAGGAGGATGAGGATTATTTGGATATGAAACTCTGCAGGATGGCAGAAGCAAATCCTGCCCTGGCCCTAGAGGCTGCCCCTAAATTGTAGTGCTTGGAGAAAGTGTGTACAGATGACCAGGCAGCTGCTTCAAAGATAGTCTGGGTTGTAATCTCCATAAAGAAGGCTGTGGTGGCAGCAGTGGCTCTAATGAAATGGGCCCAAGTCTGACTTGAGATGGGTGTACCTTTTGAATTGGCAGAGAAAAGCCTAAGTAATAGCTTTAAAACCGAACAAGATGTCATGATGTTGTGATCACAAAAGTTGTTCCATATAAGATTCCTGATCCCAATGGCTAATATTGAATGGAATGGAAGATATTTTTTTTGCTTGGTTTATTCTTTGCAATAAATTTAGTTAAAAATTAAAAAAAAATGTTATTCCATATACAAATGTGTGTAAATTTAGTAATGTGTATTTTTTTTTTTTTTTTACATTTTTTGTAAAATGAACAAATGAAAAAAAATCCTTATGTCTTGCCAAGTAGATGCAATTAACCTTAAAGGTAAATAACAAGGATGTTCTTCGTGTTTTACAGTTGCAATCATTACATTTGGGTAATCTGCTGGCAAGTTGCCCTCAATCGGCCTGATTAACAAAGTCTTGAATCCTGCGTCGGTTGCTGTCCCTTCTTCCATGACGTCAGGTCGTCAGGGGTATAAAACATGCAGCCGACGCCATTACATCAGTCTTTCTTGCCTTGCGGTGCCTGAGCAGAAGCAGTTCACAAGTGCCGTTCGGCCAACTCCTGAAATTTTCATTTTCGAGTTTCAGAACCGAAGTCTTCAACTTAAAGCTAAGTACCCCATTGGGGAAACTTTTTCTTGCTCTTTACCGATGTCAGTATAAGTTAATAATTGCATTACTTGGTGGAAAGCATATACCGCATAAAGATTTTCATTCGTACTGTATTCCTTGCCTAGGCCCTGACCACGACGTACCTTGCTATCGATTTTGTGCTTTATTTAATCGGCGCACCATTCGTCGTCGGTACATTTCTGCCTCTAAATATTTCAGTTCTCGGTTTAATTATCCAGGAATGTCGTCAGTTAGCCATCCGACTACCGAGATTCTGAAAAAATGCAAAGATAAAGACAGAGACAGGCCGCCGAGGTCCAAAACTGCTGACGACGCTTCTCCTAAGCCAGTCGCCAGTTCGCTGGTACTCAGTGTACTCCGTGAGGAGCTTTCGCTGCCCCTGATACCCACTACTTTTGATTTGCAGGCCTCTACTGAGACGCATTCTGAGTCCGGCATGCAGCGAGATGCTTCACCTACGGAACCCGCGGATGTCTCTACCTTGGATGGGTCCGGAGCCGCTGTGCAGGCACCGGCTTCTGAGGGTGTATTCAGACCTACAGACTTGCATATTAATTCAACACCGCCTTCATTACTAAGGCTTGAATCTCGATCTATGTCTAAAAAAACGACCTCCAGGCCACATGTTCCGGCCCCTATGCCTAAAAAACAAATGATCAAAATGGCTGAAGATCTAATTACTCTAATCAGGGGTAGTCAACCCCCCCCCCCCCCCAAGAGGCCTAGGGCTGAGCTTGATTATGAATCTTCTGATCAGGATTCTGTTTCTTCTCACTCTTCTAATGACCTGGATTTGTCCATACCTTCTTATGAGGATTCTGATGCAGAGGATTCCATTCCCTTTGCTTCCCCTCCTGAGGATTTTTCTTTTGGGGAAACCTTACATACTTTAAGGGAGCATTTCCACTGGGAAAGTCAGGAATTTTCTGATTCAAAAAAGAGGCTTAGGGATTTCCTTCTTCTACCTCAGCATAGGCCTTTGGCTATACCTCCTGTACTAGACATTGTTGATGATGTGTTTTCGGAATCCAGTTTGGCCCCTGATTCCCTGCTCCTAGTAAACCTGACAGATACTACAGGGTTCCTGAGTCTTACAAGTTCCTTTTCAAAAATCTTGTTGCAATCCAGAAACCATTTCTCAGGAGCCCAAGGGCATTAAGGCTTCTACTGTTAAAAATCCTACCCCTTCTGATAGAGACACCAGGGCGCTGGATAGATGGGGTAAAAAGGTTTATACTTCTGCAGCCTTGGCAATCAGAGCTTTAAACTGCCAATTTCATATGTTAAAATATCAACAGCATATTATTGGACTGCTTAAACAGAAAATTATGTTGATTCCTGACTGTGTGGAAAATAAAGATTTACAGGATTTAATGCATTCTGCTGAATAAGTTGGAAAACATACTTTGCAGTGTGGTTTTGATTCTTTAGAGGCCTCCTGCAGGGCTGCTGTTACTGTGTGTGTGCTTAGAAAGCATGCTTGGCTTAAGGAGCAATCTTTGCCTGATGATGTTAAAGCAAAATTGTTGGATGCTCCTTTAAATCAGGACCGCCTGTTTGGCAGTAAGTCTGAAGAAGTTCTAAAAAAGATGGAAGATAAAGCTAAATCTATACAAACTGTTAAAGATTTCTTACAAGTGCAACCTCCAAGATTTAGTAGGCACTGGCCTACTAAGAATTGGTCTTTTCCAGCTCCTTCCAGATCCTCTCAAGCCAAACTTAGACACACCAAAAATCCCAGGTTTCAGTCCCAGGGGACTCTCACAACTATGTAGTGGGGGGGGGCCTCCACTTCCAAATCTGGAAATAACAAGACACCCCCCCTATGGTAAACAGTCTCAATGACTTCCTTTTAAAATTACCAAGCACTTAATTTTTAACCACCCCTTTGGGGGGGAAAGATTGATCTTCATGCAGAGAACTGGGAACTCATAATCCAGGACAAATGTTTTTTAAATATAGTGTCCCAGGGATACAGATTTCATTTCCACACATTGCCAACACCAAACGGGTGGCCAGTCCTGCCCCCAAATCAGTGGGCAGAGGCTCAAAAACAAGTACTTTCCCTCTTAAACATGGGGGCTATTCAGCCGGTACCAGAAGAGGAAAAGGGACAAGGTTTCTATTCCAGGCTTTTTCTGGTACCCAGAAAAGACAAATTATGGTATGCAACCCTGGACCTGTCTTCTCTAAACACCTTTCTGGAGATTCCAAAATTCAAGATGCTGACTCTTCACCAGTTACTTCCTATGCTAGGCAAAGATGCTTGGTTGGCAACTCTAGATTTAAAAGAAGCATACCTGCACATCCCAATCAGAGAGTCTTGCAGAAGATACCTATGCTTCAAAGCAGGCTACTTGCATTATCAGTTCTCTGCACTGCCCTTTGGCTTGTCTACTGCGCCCAGGGTATTCACAAAGTCCCTGGCTCCAGTTATTGCATTTTGCAGGCAAAGAAATATTCAAATATATCCATACTTGGACGATTGTCTAATTCAGGCAGAAAACCAGGGCATACTTCTAAATCATCTGGCGTTTGTAAAAAGGGTTCTAACTTGTCTGGGGTACACCATAAACAAAAAGAAATCACAACTGGTACCCTCTCAACAGATTACATTCCTGGTTGCAAGCTTGAATACAACTGCCCAGATGGCTTTCCTCATGCCAGAGAAGCAAATTCATTTGGTAGCTTACTTCAAACAAGTGGCCACAAAAACCCTGCTATCTGCAAGACAAATACTGCAAGCCTTGGGGTTCATGGCCTCCTACATTCTTCTAATTTCATATGCAAGATTGCATATGAGGAAACTACAGTGGTACTTAAAATGTCTATGGAGTCAACATTGTCACAGCCTGGAAACAATGATTCCTATCATACCTTTCCTACGCCTGGAGTTCCTATGGTGGGCAGAGGCCTGCCACCAAAATAAGGGACTGCCATTCACACTACCCCCTTCCACCCAAACCCTAACTACAGATGCATCAGACTATGCATGGGGGTCACCTGTCAGGGAAGTGCATTCAGGGCAAATGGAACCCAAATCAAATTCACCAACACGTCAATCAAAAAGAAATGTTAGCTGTGCAGAATGCTCTGACAGCCTTCAAGTACTACATTCTTCCAAGACAGTTAATGGTAAAGACGGACAACACCATGGTTATGTGGTACATAAACAAGCAGGGGGGGGGTACACATTCCTACCCCCTCTGCTTTCTAGCCATGGCATTGTGGAACACAGCCTTGAGCTACCAAGTGCACCTACAAGCTCAATTCCTGCCAGGAAAATTGAATACACTGGCAGACGGACTAAGCAGAAAACTCATGGACCCACATGAGTGGAAACTGGAACCATGGATTTTCAACATGTTGACAAGCAAATGGGGGAGCCCAGACATAGATCTATTTGCCTCCCCCCAGAACTACCAGTTGGCCAAGTTTTGCACAAGGACTCCCCACAAACAAGCCTTGAAAGTGGATGCTCTGTCCTTCAGCTGGAAAAAACAGTCTACGCCTTTCCCTCTCTGCCCCTGCTCTCCAAAGTTCTGCTAAAAGTCAAACAGGACAAACCAAAAATGATTTTGATTGCTCCAGATTGGCCGCGCCAACACTGGTACCCACTCCTGTGCAGTGTATCGCAAATATCTCCATGGCACCTGCCTCAGACCCCTACCCTGCTGTCTCAGCAGGAGAACCAAATTCTGCACCCTCAGCTTCCAACATTGAACCTTGCAGCCTGGATAATCACTTAAATTCACCCTTATCATCCCTCAGCAAACCTGTGATGGATGTCATCTTGGAAGCGAGAAGATGTAGTACTAGAAAATCGTATGCTGACAAATGGAAAAGATTCTGTGCCTGGAACCAATTTTTAGGGATGAGCACAGCAGCGCCCAATTTACCTCAGATTTTGCAATACTTAACTGAGATGCTTCACAAGGGCCTGTCTTTTTCCTCTATTAAAATCCACGCCTCAGCTATTTCAGCTCACTATAACACAGAACCTCCCCTCTTCTCTCATCCCCTGCTCAAGCAGTATCTGAGAGGGGCAAAGAACTTGAGACCACCCAGGAGAGCTCCTACCTCTGCCTGGGACCTTAACTTTCTTTTGGAGAAACTGACTCTACCTCCTTTTAAGCCAGCTGCTACTGCAGACTTAACATTTCTTTCTTGGAAAACAGCCTTCCTTTTAGCAATCACTTCAGCTAGAAGGATATCTGAATTACAGGCCCTTATGGCAGTGGAGCCTTTCATCATCTTTCATGCGGACAGAGTATCTCTCAGGACCAATCCATCCTTCATGCCCAAGGTGGTTTCCAGTGTGGCTCTTAATCAGTCCATTCATTTGCCAACCTTCTTTCCCAATCCACAGAACAAAGGGGAACAGATTCTGCATTCCTTGGATTTGCACAGAAAACTTAGATTCTACTTGGACAGGACTAAATCTCAAAGAAAATCAGAACAATTGCTGGTAGCATCTGTTGCAGGGTCAGAGGGGAAGGCTATTTCAAAACAAGCCATTTCTAAATGGATAAGCCATTGCATTCATTTCTGCTATAAGCACCGTGGAAAACCTATCCCCCAGGAGATCAGATCTCACTCCACCATGGCTGCATCTACTTCTGCAGCCTTTCTCAGAGGTATTTCTAACAGGGATATTCTAGAGGCTGCTACCTGGAGTTCTGTACATACATTTACCAAGCATTATCATTTACCAATTTTCTCTAAATCCAGAGCTGGCTTTGCCACTGCTGTCTTGCAGGGCCTTATAGCTGGCCTTAATGCTGTATAAACCCCTCCACCCAACCATAGGGGAATCTACCCAAATGTAATGACTGCAACAGTGAAACACGAAGAACATCATACAGTTGTGTACACTTACCATAAATGTAGATGTTCGAGTGTATTCACTGTTGCAGTCCTGGTTACCCTCCCTCCAGCCCCCTACTTTTCTCTGGCTATACCTCTACTTTCCTTTACTATGCTTAAAAGCCATTTTGGTGTATTTGCTTTTGGTTGGAGGTATAATTTTGTGTTTTTAATTTTATTTGCTCCCCATTAGGGGGGCACCTGACATCTGGGGCAAGAAAAACTGATGTAATGGCCTCGGCTGCATTTTTTATACCCCTGACGACCTGACGTCATGGAAGAAGGGACAGCAACCGACGCAGGACCCAAGACTTTGTTAATCAGGCCGACTGAGGGCAACCTGCCAGCAGATTACCCAAATGTAATGACTGCAACAGTGAATACACTCGAACATCTACATTTATGGTAAGTGTACACAACTGTACTTTACTGTGAACATGAATGTCAGTCACAACCTACATAAATGAATGTCATTTAATGTGGAGATGCCGACTTTTTTGTAAGTAGGCTTGAATACACGAAAAGTTCACATTTTTTCAACAAACATGAATAACTCAAAAATAAAATCAGTTATGCTTTTCCAAAGCCAGAAGTTAATTTGGCACACAGCAGTCTACGTTTTGAGGTTTGACATTATTTAATTTTGGTAGTGAATTTGTGCTTTTTGCTTCATTGGTTACGTACATTAAGCTTCAGCGTTTACACAGCTCTAATACAGGTCATTTACTTCAATGTGCTGTGTCCTGCATTCATCTGGAATCTCAGGTGATCATCCCACTGATCTGTCTGTATTGTGAAGTGTTAAGTTCACCTTGGAATATAACAAAGTAATCGGCTTTTGTATCATTCCCTTAGCTGCAGATTTGATGAAGTTAAACAGATAGGTTTCGGGTTTTTTAAGTGGCTGTTAATTGCAGTTTTGAGATTCGGTGCTGGAAATGTGATGCCTCCTATACGGTTAATAGTTTGTGTTTTAAAACAAGGTTATTCAGAAATAGAAAAGTAAGTTGATTGTTAGATACTTTTGATTTTAAGAAATATATGGTGATGTTGTTTTGAAAAACTTTCTTATACTTTGGGTAACATCATTGTCCTGTATCTTGCTAAAATGTGCCAGATGTATCCAGATGATCAGAGAAGATAATAAGACTGAGTTAGGGTGCGAAATAGAATCTGATGCTGTAATATCTGTTGTCATGGCTGTGTGTTATTGCTGACATACATGAAGAGCTGTTATGTCTTTACATCACTGCAAGAGGAAATGGACTGGGAGAGCTAATGTTTCTGTCATTCTGGTTTGCAACCTTAATGTAGGCATATACACCCATATATAGTTACACACCACTTGCCTGTTCTGTTTTAAACTAACTTATTATACGGATGTTTGCACTTTGCAGTTATTATTAAGAACTGAACTGTTCTACTTCATATAGACTCAGGCACATAGGATGTTTTAAAAGCGATTCCTCTAGCCCTGTTTTGTCTGCACACATTTAAGTCACTTTTTCATTTTTGGAAGTGCTCCTATATTGTATAAATCAGCTTCAGTAATTTTACTGCATTAAAGATTCTTTTGTTAGCATAGTATCTTTTGTAGTGGTGTTCTGTCAGTGTAACACCATTGCTTTCAGGGTGATTGACCAGCTACAGTTTCTGGCACTTGATCACTTTGAAATTGCTTAATTTCTGTTGGAATTCTATGAATCTTGGATTTTTATTCCACTTCATTGTATATGCATACCAAGGCCTATTGAAAGCTAAACCTATTAAGACTACTGCTGCTATGGAAACTGCCTGCGCTGCATGCAGAATGATGGCTTAGTGGTTACGTTTTCTGTCTCATATCTTCATAGTATGTGGTCCAGTCCTGACCTCTGGGTGGACCTTTGTATGTTCTATGTCTGTGGATTTTGTGTAGATGCTTCTGTTTTATCCCAAAACATGTTGCTTTATTTGTTACACCTAAACTGTGCAAAAGTTTTATTTACATTTGCCCTTATGACTTTGGTTATGGTTAAAAAGGGTCCAGGAAGGGTGAGTTCTACCCTGTTAGCAAGTACACAAATAAAAAGAAGTACATGAATAAATACATGTAGAAAAACTGGTTGTTAACTTCCAGGTTTATTCTATAGTGGCTTATTCCGTGGCAGGTTATCCATGTCTATAGTCAGTCCTTAACATGCCCCATACCTGCTTTGTTTATCAAATACCTTTAATACAGTAAGTTAATTTCTGTACATTTACAGTGATTTTCGTATATTTTCTAGTACATCATATGGTGCCCATTGTCATCTAAACCTGTTTAAGATGTATAAAAAACAGTGATTCACTTTTTAATTAAATTATTCTTTAAATTCTGTTTAAGCAAATAGGAAATCAGTGTGTTCACTTGTGATCGTTAAAATTTACCTTATGTTTATGGTGTGTGCCCAGAAACAGCACGTGTGTGTACACACACACACACACACACACACACACACACACACACACACACACATTATACATACACACAGTGGATATAAAAAGTGTACACACCCCTGTTAAAATGCCAGGTTTTTGTGTGACCTATAACCTGTACAACTCAATTGAAAAACAAACAAATCTGTTAGGGGAAAAATATCAAAAAATAAAAAAACATACAATAAACTGGTTGCATAAATGTGCACACTCTTAAACTAATACTTTGTTGAAGCACCTTTTGATTTAATTACAGAGCTCAGTCTTGGGTTCACACCTGCCATCTATTAAAAAGACTCTGATTAACCCCAAATAAAGTTCAGCTGTCCTAGTAGGATTTTCCTGACATTTACTCAGTTGCCTGCTACAGCAAACGCCATGGTTCGCAGAGAGCTTACAAAGCATCAAAGGGATCTCATTGTTGAATGATATCAGTCAGGAGAAGGGTACAAAAAAATTTCCACAGCATTGGATATACCATGGAACACAGTGAAGGCAGTCATCAAAAAGTGGAGAAAATATGGGACAACAGTGACGTTGCAAAGAAGTGGACGTCCCTCCAAAATTGATGAAAAGACTAGACGAACACTGGTCAGGGAGGCTGCCAAGAGACCTACAGCAACACTGCAGGAGCTGCGGGAATTTTTAGCAAGTACTGGTTGTGTACTACATGTGACAACAATCTCCCATATTCCTCATGTGTCTGGACTATGGAGTAGTGTTGCAAGACAGAAGCCTTTTCTTACACAGAAAAACATCCAGGCCTGGCTAAAATTTGCAAAACAATACATTAAGACTCTCAAAAGCATGTAGGAAAATGTGTTATGATCTGATGAGACCAAGTTTGAACTTTTTGGCCACAATTCCAAAAGGTACATTTGGCGCAAAAACAACACTTCACATCACCAAAAGTATACCATCCCATGGTGAAGTATGGTGGTGGCAGTAACATGCTTTGGAGTTGCTTTTCTTCAGCTGCAACTGGGGCTTTAGTCAAGGTGGAGGGAGTTATGAACAGTTCCAAATACCAGTCACTTTTGGCTCAAAAACTTCAGGCATCTGCTGGAAAGCTGAAGATAAATTTCACCTTTCAACATGACAGTGACTCCAAGCATACATCCAAATCAACAAAATAATGGCTTCGCCAGAAGAAAATTGAAGCACTGGAATGGCCCAGCCCAGACCCACATCCAATAGAAAATCTGTGGGGTGACCTGAAGATGGCTATGCACAAGAGATGCCCTTGCAATTTGACAGATTTAGAGAGCTTTTTCAAGGAAGAGTGGGGAAATATTGCCAAGTTAAGATGTGCCATGCTGATAGACTCCTACCCAAGAAGACTGAATGTTGTATTTAAATCAAAGGTGCTTCAACAAAGTATTAGTTTAAGGGTGTGCACGCTTATGCAACCAGTTTATTGTACATTTTTTTACTTTTTATATTTTCCCCTAACATATTTATTTGTTTTTCAAATGAATTGTGCAGGTTATAAGTCACAGTAATGGTGGAAAAAGTTTTGAAATTATTTATTGTGTTCTCATTTTTTATATCACAAAAAACTGGCATTTTAACAGAGGTATGTACATTTTTATATACACTGTATATATCTTATGTATAAATATCCACATATATTTTATGTATGTATATGTGTGTGTATATATATATATATATATATATATATATATATAGTTTAAACTTTATAAATGGTCAAGTGAATGAGGTCCTTAATCATTGGTGATGCTGCTTTTGTCTTAGTGTATGAGAAGCCACTTCTGCTTCAGTGGACTGCTTTGTTTTATAAGACAAGCCGAACGTAGTCAGTTGGAGGTGTGCATTGCTGTGGTAGTGCACATTAATGTTGGGCTGGAAAAATATTTTAAGAAGTATTTTAAAAGGACAAAAAGACATGTTTTCGGGTCTGGAACTTAGCTTTGCAAGTGGACAGTTATAGAAGTTTTCTGTATTCTGTTTGATTAACACATGGGCTTTAAAACACAAATATTATTTGTTTAAAAGAGTTCAAGCAATACATTTTTTAATGGAGCATCTTGTAAAAAACATTTTTAAGTTTTAGTGTTGTGAAGATGTCAACAACAGGTGGATTGTATGCTATGTGCATGAACTTTGTGGACACTTTTGGTTGTTAGTCTTGGATGATAAACATTAGAAGGTGTGAACTGTGTTCCTTTTGCATTTCCCCACATGTGGTCTTTGAAACATTTGTTTCAGGAGATTGTAACAGTTGAAGATCATCAGATAATGTGAAATAAGTGTATGATGTTCTTCGTGTTTCACTGTTGCAGTAATTACATTTGGGTTATCTGCTTGCAGGTAGCCCTCAGTCGGCCTGATTAACAAAGTGTTGGGTCCTGTGTCGGTTGCTGTCCCTTCTTCCATGACGTCAGGTTGTCAGGGGTATAAAACATGCAGCTGATGCCATTACATCAGTCTTTCTTGCCGTGCGGTGCCGGAAGCAGAAGCAGTTCGCAAGTCCTGGTCTGCCGACTCCTGAAATTTTCGTTTTCGAGTTTCAGAACCAAAGTCTTCAACTAAAGCTAAGTACCCCATTGCGGAAACCTTTTCTTGATGTTCATCGTGCTTCACTGTTGCAGTCATTACAATTGGGTTATCCTGCTGGCAGGCTACCCGCAGTTGGCCCGAGTTCCAAAGTCTAGGTCCGGCGTCGGTTGCTGTCGCATCCTCCCTGACGTCAGTGCGCCAGGGCTATAAAAGATGCAGCTGACGCCATTTTCTTCAGTTTTTCTTGCCGCATGGTGCTCGAAGCAAAAGCTGTTTGCAAGTGCCGGTCGGCCGACTCCTGAAGTTTTCAAATTCGAATTTCAGATCCGAAGTCTTCATTAAAGCTAAGTACCCCACTGGGGAAACTTTTTTCTTGCTCCAGACCGATGTCAGAAAAAGTTAATAACTGTATTTCTTGTGGGAAGCAAATACCTCATAAGGATTTTCATTCTTGCTGTATTCCTTGCCTAGGCCCTTAGAATAACGTTGCTAGCTGTCGGTTTTGTGCTAGATTTAACCAACGCACTATTAAGCGTCGGTACGATTTTTCATTCCATTACTTTGGCAGAAGATTTAATTATATAATGCCGTCGGATCAGCCGACTACCGGAGTTTACAAAAAACAAAAAGAAAAGAACAGGCATCCGAGATCCAAAACTGATGACGAGGCTTCTTCTAGGCCTTTCGCTGTTTCTTAGTGAGGTGCTTTCGCAGCCCCTGATGCCCGCTACCTCAGAGCCACAGGCCACTCCCGACTCCCACGTGGAGCCGACTGGGGCCCTGGAAACTCAAGGTATTGGACACTCGGAAACTATTCCCCCAGATGGGTCCGGAGCCGCTGAGCTGGCTTCGGCTTCTGAGGGTGTTTTCAGGCCTACACAGTTATATGTGAAACCTACTTCAGCTACAAAGTCAAAGTCTAAAGCAGCTATAAAGACAAAGAAACACGTACAGCGTTCACCTGGACAGGCCTCCATGCCTAAAAAGATGCTTAAAATGGCTGAAGACCTTATTACTTTGTTCAGGGATTCCCATCCCCCTCCTGAAAAGAGGCCTAGGCAAGAGTTAGAATATGAATCTTCAGACCAGGTTTCCATTTCCTCTGATTCCTCCTCTGAACAGGATTACTCTATTCCTCCCTATGAGGATTCTGATGCTGAAGAATCTATCCCTTCAGCCTCTCCTCCTGAGGATTATTCTTTTGGGGAAACACTGCATACTATGAGGGAGCATTTCCACTGGGAGAGCCAAGACTACTCAGAATCCAAGAAAAGGCTCAGAGATTTCCTTTTATTGCCCCAGCACAGGCCCCTTGCTATCCCACCTGTTTTAGACATTGTAGATGATGTATTTTCAGAGTTCAGTTTTTCTCCAGACTCTTTACCACAAGCCCCTGTTAAGCCAGACAGATACTATAGGGTTCCTGATTCACATAAATTTCTCTATAAGAACCCTGCAGCTGACCCAGAAACCATCTCTCAGGGTCCCAAAGGGGTCAAGGCTTCTACTGCAAAAAACCCTATCCCCTCTGATAGGGATTTTAGGGCCCTAGATAGATGGGGCAAAAAGATTTATACCTCTGCTACCTTGGCTGTAAGAGCCTTAAATTGCCAGTTTTATATGCTTAAGTATCAGCAATATCTTATGTCTTTGCTTAAACAGAAAATGTCAGCAAATACAGAATGCGCAGACAATAAAGAAATGCAGGATTTATTGCATGCAGCTGAACAAGTTGGAAAGCATTCTTTGCAATGTGGTTTTGATTCACTTGAGGCCTCCTGCAGGGCCGCTGTTACAGGTTCTGTCATTAGGAGGCATGCTTGGTTAAAAGAACAAAATTTGCCGGATCATGTTAAAACAAAACTATTACATGCTGCTTTACAGCATGATACTTTGTTTGGTGCTAAAGCAGAAGAGGTGTTGAAGAAAATGGAGGACAAAACTAAATCTGTGCAAACAGTCAAGGATTTCTTGCAGGTACAACCTCCCAGATTTAGCAGGAACTGGCCTACAAAAAATTGGTCCTTTCCAGTGTCAGATAGACCACAAAGGGGCAGATACAGACGCCCCAGAGGCAGATCACAGCCCCAAGGCTCATACAGGCCTAAACAGTGGGGTGCTTCTACCTCCACGAGCGGAGAGGAAAAACCACAGCCATACAGGAAACGGTCTCAATGACTTTCCACTTCAAGCACCAAGCACTTATCTTTTGACAGCCCCTTTAGGGGGAAAGCTAGCACTTTTTTCACAAAATTGGCTCATGGTCACCCAGGACAAATGGGTTCTAAATATAGTTTCACAAGGCTACAGGTTCCACTTTCACACCTTGCCAAGGCAAAACGGTATGCCAGACCTGCCACGCAATCAATGGGCAGAGGCACAAAAACAAGTTTCATCCATCATGGACATGAGGGTCGTTCAACAAGTACCAGAGCAAGAGCAGGGACAAGGATTCTGTTCAAGACTGTTCTTGGTACCCAGAAAGGACAAAGCCTGGAGACCAGTACTGGACCTATCTGTTCTAAACACATATCTGGATATTCCAAAATTCAAAATGTTGACTCTACAGCAGCTTCTGCCCATGTTGGGCAAGAAGACTTGGCTTGTGACTTTAGATCTAAAAGAGGCATACCTGCATGTCCCAAGATAAACATGCAGAAGATACCTCAGAGTCAAAGCTGGCTCAATGCACTACCAATTCTCTGCACTGCCCTTTGGCTTATCTACTGTGCCCAGGGTCTTCACAAAGTGCCTGGCACCAGTAATTGCATTTTGCAGACAAAAAGGAATACAAATATATCCTTACTTGGACGACTGCCTTATTCAAGCGGAGAAGAAGGACATTCTACTACACCATCTGGCGTTTGTAAAAAGATTACTGACAAGTCTAGGGTACACAGTAAAACGAGAAGAAATCAAAACTCGTACCCCCTCAAGAGATAATATTCCTGGGTGCAAGCTTAAATACAGCTGCCCAGATGGCTTATCTCATGCCAGACAAACACAGACAACTGACTACTTATTTCAAAATGTTGGCAACAAAGACCCAGTTATCTGCAAGAAAAATTCTGCAGGCCTTGGGTTTCATGGCATCCTGCATTCTGCTAATTCCATATGCAAGACTGCATATGAGGAAACTGCAATGGTATCTAAAAAGTGTTTGGACTCAACATTGCCACAGCCTGGAAACAATAAATACCCTCATTCCCTGCCTGCAACATGAGTTTTGATGGTGGGCAAAAGCCTGTTACCACAACACGGGACAGCCATTCACTTTACCCACAGCCAGGCAGACATTGACAACAGATGCATCAGATTACGCCTGGGGGGCCCATATGGCAGGAAGGAAGATGTATTCAGGGCACATGGTCCACAAGTCAAATGCATCTACATATCAATCAGAAAGAGATGCTAGCTGTTCAGAATGCCCTGACAGCCTTCAAGGATCTACTTCATCCAGGACAACTACTAATAAAGACGGACAATACTACAGTCATGTGGTACTTAAACAAGCAATGAGGCACACATTCCTACCCCCTCTGCAGGCTAGCCATGAACTTGTGGCACACAGCATTGACTTACCAAGTACATCTGCATGCACAATTCCTGTCAGGAAGGACAAATACTCTGGCAGACGAACTAAGCAGAAACCTAATGGATCCCCACGAGTGGAAATTGGATCCACAAGTCATCAGCATGGTAACAAGGACCTGGGGATGCCCGGACATAGACCTATTTGCCTCCCCTCACAACTACCAACCACAAAGATTCTGCACAAGGACTTATCACAAGCAAGCATGGAAAGTGGATGCTCTATCTTTCAGCTGGAAAAATCTAACAGTATATGCCTTTGCTCCTCTGCCTGTCCTCCCCAAGGTACTCCTCAAGGTCAGACAAGAGAAACCAAAAATGATACTGATTGCCCCAGACTGGCCCCACCAGCAGTGGTACCCAATCCTAAAGAGCTTGTCTCACTGCCCAGCCTGGACATTACCTCAAATTCCTCAATTATTGACCCAGGACGACAGTCAGATACTGCACAGCCAACTCAAGACCTTAAACCTGGCGGCATGGCAGATAATGTAGCCTCTCAAGACACACCTCTCTCTAAAGCAGTGATGGATGTTATTTTGGAGGCCAGGAGGCCTAGCACCAGAAAATCTTATGCAGACAAATGGAAGAGATTCTGTGCTTGGAACCAAGCACAAGGTATTGATACGATTGTTCCAAATATTCCTCAGATTTTGCAATACTTAACTGAGATGCTGGATAAAGGCCTTTCCTTTTCATAGGTTCATAGGTTCATACTAGGCTATCTGCCCTGGGGCAATTATAAGCCTAGCCCGATTCTGTATGGCTTACGCCACCCCTTGATTTGAGTATACTGTGCCCTTTTTAAGGTTTAGTTTACTGTGCCTCTGTCTAATAGTGACACGGGAGTAATCCCTGGGACAAACCTACGATCCCCCATCCACCTATTGAGATTCTTCTTGAAGAGATTCAGTGAGGTGCTCTGCTTCACATGAACTGGAATTCTATTCCAGAGCGAAGGGAGCCTCTGGGTTATGAACCTGTCCCTCCAGAAAGTTCTATTTATTTCTGTGCTGAGGTTCAAGTCCCTCGAGCATGTGGCTCTAAGGGATTTAGATTTACTGAGGTGGAGCATGTCCATTAATTCTGGATTTGACATAGCTTTGTATGTCAGGCATAGATCGCCTCGAAGTAGGCGGTATGCAACTGAGTAGAGCTGGAGTTTTTTTAACCGAGCAGCATATGGCATCTGTTTGAGACCCTTGATCCTCTTGGTGAGATAGTTTTGGGGTCTCTCTAATTGCTACAGGTGTCGGGTAAGGTACATCCCAAAAGGGGCATTGTATTCTATGATGGGCCTGATGAGGGATGAATAAAGGGGCACAATTACCTCTCTTGATCTAGATGTGAAACCCTTTGTGATGAGGTGGGCTATATAGAAGGTCTTTCTAACCTCTTTGGCAATGTGATTTTCAAAGGAGAGATTGCTATCAGCTTGGGTCCCCAGGTCCCTAATAACTTTCTCTGTACTTAATGGGTTTCCGCCTATGTGGTAATTTATGGGCACATTGTTTTTGCCAAAGGGTATGACTATACATTTTTTGGCATTTAGCTTTAAACCATGGCGCTGGCACCAGTTATCTGTCTGTGTGAGACCTTTTTGAAGGATGTTTGTGTCAGAGTCGATTATGGCGCCCAGTTTGCAGTCGTCTGCAAACTTGGTGAGCCATAGTCCTTCCACGTTTGCCTGTACCTCGGAAAAGTATATACCGAACAAGAGTGGTCCCAGGACAGAACCCTGTGGGACGCCACTTGTGACCAGTTTCGAGTCTGACATGGCTCCAGCAACTCTCACTCTGTGGGTTCTGTCTTTCAGCCAGTTTGCGACCCATCTTGTGACATAGGGGTTTATATTTAAGCTGGATAGCTTATCTATGATGCCCGAGTGGGGTATTGTGTCAAATGCCTTTGCAAGGTCCAGATAGGCTGTGTGGACTACCTTCCCTTCATCTATGGCTTTGGTGACTGTTTCGAAGAAGTCAACCAGATTCAAAAGGCAGGATCTGCACTTGACAAAGCCGAACTGGGTAGGGTCTAGTGTCTGTAGGTCCTCAATGTCTTTGTTTATGAGCTCCATGATGATCCTGTCCATAGCCTTGCAGACTAAGCTAGTCAGGCTTATGGGGCGATAGTTTCCAGGGTCCTTAGAAGCTCCACCTTTGTGGAGTGGGACCACTGTTGCTGTACACCATTCTGTGGGCACATATCCTGTAGTGAGGCTGAGATTGCATAGCTGTTTTATTTGAGGGATTAGTTCCTCTTGGAGTTCATGTAGGACACAACCTGGAACGCCATCTGGTCCCATGGAAGCAGTGTTTTTTGCTTTGGAGAGGGCAGCCTTCACCTGAGCATCAGAGATGTTTGGGAGGCAGCCTTCTGCCGGGATAGATACTTGCTCTTTTGGGGTTTGCACTGAACCTGTCTGCCAGGATATTGGCGATGTCTGTGGGTTCAGTGTATTTTTTGTCGTTTAGAATCAACTCAGAACAAGTCTGGGAGTTGCATCACAGGTTCCTAACATAACTGAAAAAGGCCTTATGATTGTCTTTGGTGTCCTGTGCAATTTTTCTCTCGAAGCTGGCCTTGGAGGATTTTATGAGGGATCGTAATTTTTTGTTAGTACTGATCAGAGATGCCTTCCCTATTAGGGATTTTGCTCCATCATGAAGTAGCTTCCTCCTTCTGTTGTACAGTTTATTTATGGCAGGGGTCCACCAGACTGGACGCCTGCCTTTGGATGATTGGGTCTTGGTTTTGTTTGGGATAGCATGATCCATGCATTCCTGTAGATGTCCGTAGAATGCGTTTATATAGGATTCTGCAGTTTGGGCCATGGTTTTCACTGGCCCTGGGGCCTTGAAGGATTCCACTTCGGTTTTGAGAAGTGAGAAGTTCGCTTTTGAGAAGTTTTTCACTGTGGTTTCCTGGGCTGGGGGTGGGGTCGGGATGTGGACATCCAGTGAAATTAATTTATGGTCTGATCTTACCAATGAGGGATGTACTTCTGGTGTGGAGCATAGAGTCCCCATGTTGGTAATGATCAGGTCTAGTATGTTGTCACCTCTTGTGGGAGTGGTGACTAGTTGTTCCATAGCATTTGAGTTTATAATTTCCAGGAACCTTTGGGCTAAGGTGCTGGGGCTTGAGTAGTGCTCCCAGTCAATGTTTGGGTAGTTGAAGTCACCCAATATAATGGTGTTCGGAGAGATCTTCATGTTCTCCAATGTTTTCAGGAAAGCCGAGTGGGATTCCTGACTTTGAGAGGGTGGTCTGTAGGATGCTATAAACTGAAAAGCAGTCTTGCCCACTATTAGTTGCACATGGATGGTCTCCAATACTTTGTGCAATGCCACTAACCTGGAGGTGTGGATATCCTTGATAAATATGGAAACTCCCCCTCCTTTTGTGGTTCGGTCCGGGTTTTGGGGCCGAAAAGCATGATATGAGGTATAGCCTGGTAATGCTGGGGTGCTCTCTGGAGCCTTGAACCAGGTTTCTGTCACTGAGATCGATGTTCTCCATACTGAGAAGAGCTTCGAGTGCGTGCATCTTGAGGTTAAGACTTCTGGCGTTAAGCAGCATTACCCTTAGTTTCTTGTTCCTTGTGCTGTCTATGGATCAATTAAAATCCATGCCTCTGCCATTTCAGCTCATTGCAATACAGAACCACCTATATTTTCTCATCCGTTACTAAAGCAGTACCTCAGAGGTGCCAAAAACATAAGACCTCCAAGGAGAGCACCAATACCTGCATGGGACCTCAACTACGTCTTGGAAAAACTCACACTGCCTCCATTTGAGCCAGCCTCTGCAGCTGATATAAAATTCTTATCCTGGAAAACAGCTCTGCTCCTAGCAATTAACCAAACAATTCATTTGCCTACTTTTTATCCAAACCCACAGAATAAGGGTGAGAGAATTCTGCATTCTTTGGACATTCACAGACAGCTACGCTTCTACTTGGACAGAACTAAAGCTTTCAGAAAGACTGAACAACTAGTGGCATAAGCTGCAGCATCACAAGGAATGCCTATCTCAAAACAGACTATTTCAAAGTGGATAGGACATTGCATTCATTTCTGCTATTCACAGCATGGCAAATCATTGCCTAAGGGCATTAGGCCACATTCAACCAGAGCAGCAGCCACTTCAGCAGCCTTCCTAAGAGGAGTACCAACCAAAGACATCTTAGAGGCTGCAACTTGGAGTTCAGTGCATACCTTTACAAAGCACTATCACTTACCTCTCTACTCTAAATCCAGGGCAGGCTTTGCCACTGCAGTTCTGCAGGGCCTGATAGCCTCTCCTAATCATATTTAGCTCCAGCCTCCCAACCTTAGCTTTGGGATTCAACCTAATTGTAATGACTGCAACAGTGAAACACGATGAACATAGTACAGTTGTGTACCTGCCATTAATGTAGATGTTCGAGTGTATTCACTGTTGCAGTCCAGGTTACCTTCCCACCATCCCCCCTTTTCTTTGCTGGGACCTATCTGTACTTTTTTACTCTGTCCAACCTATGTGGTGTATTTGCTTGTAGATGAAGGAAAAGTTATTTTTTTTTTTTTTTTTTGTGCATGCATGCTTATTGGCATAATTTAGCCTACCATTTTAGGGGCACCTGACATCTGAGGCAAGAAAAACTGAAGAAAATGGCGTCGGCTGCATCTTTTATACCCCTGGCGTACTGACGTCAGGGAGGAGGTGACAGCAACTGACGCAGGACCTAGACTTTGGAACTCGGGCCGACTACGGGTAGCCTGCCAGCAGGATAACCCAACTGTAATGACTGCAACAGTGAATACACTCGAACATCTACATTTATGGTAGGTACACAACTGTACTTTCCTTACTGATGTCAGTAAAAGTTAATTGCATTACTTGTGGAACGCAAATACCTCATAAAGATTTTCATTCGCATTGTATTCCTTGCCTTGGCCCTGACCATGACTTACCTTGCTGTCGGTTTTGTGCTTTATTTAATCAGCACACTGTCCGTTGTCTGTATATTTTCACCTCTAAATATTTCGGTTCTTGGTTTAATTATCCAGAAATGTCGGTTAGCTATCCGGCTATCGGGATTCTGAAAAAATGCAAAGATAAAGACAGAGACAGGCCGCCGAGGTCCAAAACTGCCGACGACGCTTCTCCTGAGCCAGTCACCAGTTCGCCGGTACTCAGTGAGGCGCTTTCGCATAACCTGATACCCGCTACTTCTGATTCGCAGGCCTCTACTGAGACCCATTCGGAGTCCGGTATGCCACGAGATGCTTCAACTATGGAACCCGCGGATGTCTCTACCTTGGATGGGTCTCGAGCCGCTGTGCAGGCACCGGCTTCTGAGGGTATATTCAGGCCTACGGACTTACATATTAAACCAACGCCTCCTTCTTCTCTTAGGCCTAAATCTCGAATCATACCTAAAAAAACAACGCCCAGGCCACATGCTCAGGCCTCTATGCCTAAAAAACAAATGATAAGAATGGCTGAAGATCTAATCTAGGGTAGCCACCCCCCCCCCCTTTCTAAGAGGCCTAGGACTGAAGTGATTTATGAATCTTCTGACCAGGATTCTGTTTTTCTGATTCTTTTGATCTGGATTTGCTCTTATCTTCTTATAAGGATTCTGGTGCAGAGGACTCCATTCCCTCTGCTTGCCCTCCAGAGGATTTTTCTTTTGGGGAAAACTTACAAACTCTAAGGGAGCATTTCCATTGGGAAAGCCAGGATTTTTCTGATTGAAAAAAGAGGCTTAGGGATTTCTTACTTTTACCTCAGCATAGGCCTTTAGCTATTCCCCCTGTACTAGACATTGTTGATGATACTTTTTCAGAATCTAGTTTGGCCCCTGATTCCTTGCCTCCTGCTCCCAGAAAACCAGACAAATACTACAGGTTTCCTGAGTCACACAAGATGTTCTTCATCTCACATTGCTGCAGTCCTAACACTTGGGTAGTCCGCTGTCCCAGTCGGCCCGAATACCAAAGTATAAGGCTGACGTCGGTCAAGGCGCATTTGTCTGACATCAGAACGTCAGGGTACAAATGCGCATGACCGACGTCATATCCTCAGTCTTTTTTGCCGCATGGTCCGATGCAGAAGCAGTATTGCGAGTGCAGGTTGGCGTTCTGAAATTTTCTGAAGTCGGAGTTTCAGACCGAATCAAAGTTGGCTAAGTACCCCGTTGGGGAATATTTTGGTTTTCTTGCCTCAGTATTTAACCGGATGTCAGAAAAAGTGAATAACTGTATTTCTTGTGGGAAACAGATACCTCATAGAGATTACCATACATTGTGTATACCTTGCTTAGGGCCTGAGCACGACGTTGTTGGCTGTCGCTCTTGTGCTAGATTTAACAAACGCAATATTAAGAGAAGATTAGTTTGTGCCAGGTTAGTTTTGGGAAGCGTTGTAATTACAACATGCCGTCGGATGCTCCGGCGCCGCTTAAATCTAAAAGCGCAAAGACAAAGCAGCGAAGCCTAGGGTGGAAGAACCGTCTGTCCCGGACGTCGGTTCTTTAGAGGGCTCGGTGGAGCCGGTGGTTCTACCAGAAGTTCCTTTGGATTCTCAGGGAGAAACTTTACTGTTACAAGATGTGTCCTCTCAGGAGGTAGGCCAGGCTGAAAGGGCTTCTCAGGTAGCTGTTCTCCCCTCCCTTCCTAAGGTGGTTAGGCCCTTCCCTTCTGTTTCCAAGGCTCCTTCTAGAGGTCGGCCAGGGTTAACTTCAGTGGGGGTCTCCCCTAGTTCTTCGGGGTCTCTGCCTAAGAAACATATGCTTAAAATGGCAGAAGATTTGATTACTATGATTAGAGGTTCTTTACCCCCCCCTGATAAGAGGCCTAGGGTGGAACCTGAGCTTGAGAGTTTTGAGCAGTGTTCGGAGGCTTCTGAGTCTTCGGCTGAAGACTTGCAGGAGTTTCCTCCTTATTCTGATTCTGATGTAGATGATTCTACACCTTCGGCTTCTCCTCCTGAGGATTTTTCTTTTTCAGAGACTCTTCATTCCATGAGAGAGCATTTTAAATGGGAAGGTCAAGATTTCTCTGATTCTAGGAAAAGGCTTAGGGAATTTTTGTTTCTACCCCAGCATAGGCCTTTAGCTATACCTCCTGTTCTGGATGTGGTAGAGGATGTTTTTGCAGAGGCTTCCCTGAACCCTGATTCTTTGCCTCCTGCCCCAGTTAAACCGGACAGGTAGCCTGAAGCTCATAAGTATCTTTTTAAGAGTCCTAGGGCAGACCCAGAAACTGTTTCTCAGGGCCCTAAAGGTGTTAAGGCTTCTGTTGTTAAAAATCCTGTTCCTTCTGATAAAGAGGCAAGGGCTTTGGATAGATGGGGAAAAAGGTGGTGTATACTTCTTCCACTTTAGCCATGAGGGCTTTGAATTGCCAGTTTCACATGTTGAAATACCAAAATTATCTCCTTTCACAATTGAAGTCTAAGGTAGATGCTCTGGCGGAAGGTATTGAGTGTAAAGAGTTGCAGGATTTGGTTCATGTTTCTGAACAGGTGGGTAAGCATTCCTTGCAATGTGGTTTTGATGCTGTACAGGCCTCTTCGAGGGTGGCAGCCACTGGTTCTGTTCTTCGCAGGCACGCCTGGCTGAGGGATCAGAATTTAGCTGAACATGTAAAGACAAGGATTTTAGATGCTCCTTTACAATCTGATGTGTTATTTGGTGCGCCTGTGGAAACAGTTTTAAAGAAAATGGAGGACAAGGCTAAGTCTATGCAGACTGTTAAAGATTTTTTGCAGGTTCAGCCTCCAAAGTTTAGTAGAAATTGGCCTACTAAGGGGTGGACTTATCCTTCTTATGATTCTCAGTCTAGGGGTAGATCTAGACGTGGTAGGGGCAGAGCTCAAGGTTCTTTTAGGCCTAGAACAGGCAGTTCGCCTGCCCAGTCTTCTGGTGAGGGCAGGGGTCAGTCCTTTCGTAAGCAGACCCAATGACTTGCCTTTTCAGCTGCCAGAGCCTTTTCGTCTGGCAGCACCTTTGGGAGGAAGGCTGGCACTTTTCATAGAAAATTGGAGTATTATTACCCAAGACAGATGGGTATTGGATATCGTTCACCACGGTTACAGGTTTTATTTCCATACCTTGCCTCCTTTCAAAGGCATGCCAGACATTCCTCCTATACAAAGAAAAGAGGCTCACAAGCAAATTTCTCTGTTGCTCCAGATAGGGGCCATTCAGCCAGTTCCTGTACCAGAAAGGGGCCTAGGATTTTATTCTCGCCTGTTCCTAGTACCAAAAAAGGGGAACACGTGGAGACCAATTTTGGATTTGTCTATCCTCAACACTTATTTGGACATTCCCAAGTTCAAAATGTTGACGTTACAACAGCTTTTACCTCTGCTGGGCAAAGATCACTGGATGGTAACTTTAGATCTCAAGGAGGCTTACCTTCATGTGCCTATCAGACTCAGTTGCAGGAAGTATCTGCGTTTCCGAGCTGGAAATTCACGTTATCAGTTCTCTGCATTGCCCTTTGGCTTATCTACTGCCCAGAGTATTCACAAAGTTCTGGCTCCAGTTGTAGCTGTTTTCAGGCTAAAAGGAATACAAATCTATCCTTACTTGGACGACTGTCTGATTCTGGCTCAAGAAAAGGACGAGCTTCTTCAGCATCTGGAATATGTGATAGCAGTGCTAAGATGCCTGGGGTATTCTGTGAACGAAATAAAGTCCAGTCTAGTACCCTCTCAAGACATGTGCTTTCTGGGTGTGAGACTGAATACAGCAGCCCAGATGGCCTTTTTAACCCCGGACAAACAAAAGAGTCTATCCCTTTACTTCCATCAACTATCTCATCAGTCCGTGCTGACTGCAAGGACAGTCCTTCAAGCATTAGGGTTCATGGCATCTTGTATTCTGGTGCTTCCCAATGCCAAACTGCATATGAGGAAGCTACAATGGTATCTCAAAAATGTATGGACACAGCACTGCCAGGACCTGGACACTGTCATTCAAATAATACCTTGCATTCAAAAGGAATTTTTGTGGTGGGCTTAGGAATGTCACCTAAACAAGGGACTCTCTGTGACCCGGCCAGAGGCGAGTCAGATTCTGACGACAGATGCCTCAGACATAGCTTGGGGAGCTCATCTGAATGGAAAGTGGATACAAGACAAGTGGCCTGCCAGACTACAGCATCTACATATCAACATGAAGGAGATGTTAGCAGTCCAGTTTGCATTGATGGCTTTCAAGGAGTTACTTCTTCCAGGGCAGGTGTTGATTCTAACAGACAACACAACTGTCATGTGGTATATCAACAAGCAAGGGGGAACACATTCTTATCCTCTATGCAGGCAAGCAATGATTTTGTGGGAGACTGCGCTCAGCTTGCAGCTTACTCTTCAGGCAAGGTTTCTGCCAGGAGCACAGAACTCCTTAGCAGATGTGTTAAGCAGGCAAATCATGGATCCCCACAGTGGAAACTGGATCTTCATGTATTTCAAAAATTGACAGTGTCATGGGGAACTCCAGACATAGATCTGTTCGCTTCTCCACTAAACCACCAACTGCCAAAGTTTTGCACGAAAAGGTTTCATCACACAGCTTGGAAAGTGGATGCTCTTCGTTCAGTTGGGAAAATCTTCATGTGTATGCCTTTCCACCTCTGCCTCTCCTCCCAAAGGTACTCCTAAAGGTCAGACAAGACAAGCCAAGGATGATTTTGATAGCTCCAGATTGGCCTCGACAACACTGGTACCCATTACTGAGGAATCTGGTAAGAAAGCCTCCATGGCCTTTACCTTTAATTCCACACCTTTTGTCTCAGAGGGATGGTCATCTACTCAATGTCAAGCTTCACTCTCTTCATCTAACAGCCTGGCATATTCTGTTTTGAACCACAGCAGGTCTCAACTTCCTCAACAAGTTTTGAATGTGGTTATGGAAGCCAGAAGACCTAGTACACGTAAAGTGTATGCAGAAAAATGGAAGAGATTTTTATTTTGGAGTGCAGCAAAGGATTTGGATGTTTCTGAGCCTAATTTGAGTGTGGCTCTTCAATATCTTACTGAGCTATTGGACAAGGGTTTGTCTTTCTCTTCCATTAAGATTCATGCTGCAGCAATTTCAGCTCACTATGATTGTGACCCACCATTGTTTTCTCATCCTTTGTTCAAGCAATTTCTTAGAGGGCAAAGAATATAAGACCCCCACGTAGAGCTCCTACTCCTGCTTGGGACCTCAATTTTGTGTTGGAGAAACTTACTCTACAACCTTTTGAGCCTGCGGCTACTGCTGAGTTGAAATACTTGTCATGGAAGACTGCTTTTTTGTTGGCCATTACTTCTGCAAGAAGGGTTTCTGAATTGCAGGCCCTTATGGCGGTTGAGCCTTTTTTGATTTTTCATAAGGATAGGGTATCATTACGTACTAATCCTTCATTTATGCCTAAGGTGGTTTCTAGTGTGGCTTTAAACCAAACTATTCATTTGCCTACTTTTATGCAGATCCCCAAAATAGGGGGGAAAAGATTTTGCACACCTTAGATGTACACAGACAGTTGCGTTATTATTTAAGCAGGACTAGGGATTTTAGGCAGTCTCAGCAGTTGTTTGTTTCTTTTGCTTTGAGTTCCCAGGGCAAGCCTGTGTCAAAACAAACTATATCTAAGTGGATTGGGTTTTGCATTGCATTCTGTTACTTCCATCATGGCAAGGAGATTCCAGCTGGGATTAGGCCTCATTCCACTAGGGCTACTGCCACTTCAACAGCATTTCTAAGGGGTGGCAACTAAGGATATTTTGGAGGCAGCTACTTGGAGTTCAGTGCATACTTTCTCCAAGCATTACCACCTTCCTCTCTATTCTAAGTCCAGGGCTGGTTTTGCCACTGCTGTGTTGCAGGGCATTTTGGCAGCTCCTGCTTCTTTATAGTTTAGCCATCCTCCCTTACCTCTGCTTTGGGATTCTACCCAAGTGTTAGGACTGCAGCAATGTGAGATGAAGAACATAGTACAGTTTTGTACCTACCATAAATGTAGATGTTCGAAGATCCACATTGCTGCAGTCCAATTTTCCCTCCCTCCTTCCCCTCTGTGTTTAGGGGTGGTTGTGTGGGTGAGGTTCTATTTTTTGTAAATTTGTATATATTGTACATATATTAGGTACAGGAGTGTTTTGGTGTTTTTTGGTTTTGGCCTTAGCTTTTTAGGGTCTTCTGACATCTGGGGCAAGAAAAGACTGAGGATATGATGTCGGTCATGCGCATTTGTACCCTGACGTTCTGATGTCAGACAAATGCGCCTTGACCGACGTCAGCCTTATACTTTGGTATTCGGGCCGACTGGGACAGCGGACTACCCAAGTGTTAGGACTGCAGCAATGTGGATCTTCGAACATCTACATTTATGGTAGGTACAAAACTGTACTTTTCTTTTTAAAAATCATATTGTGGATCCAGAGACCATTTCACAGGGGCCCAAGGGCATTAAGGCTTCTACTGCTAAAAATCCTACTACTGATAGATACTCCAGGGCACTGGATAGATGGGGTAAGAAGGTTTACACTTCTGCAACCATGGCCATTATGGCTTTAAACCACCAGTTTCATATGTTAAAGTATCAGCAACATGTTATTGGATTGCTTAAACAGAAAATGATGTTGATTCCTAACTGTGTGGAAAATAAAGAATGACAGGATTTAATGCATTCTGCTGAACAAGTTGGAAAACATACTTTGCAATGTGGTTTTGATTCATTAGAGGCCTCTTGCAGGGCTGCTGTTACTGGGTCTGTGCTCAGAAGGCATGTATGGCTTAAGGAGCAATCTTTGCCTGATCATGTTAAAGATAAATTTTTGGATGCTCCCTTAAATCAGGACAGCCTGTTTGGCAACAAGGCTGAGGAAGTTATTAAAAAGATGGAAGGTAAAGCTAAATCTATGCAAACTGTTAAAGATTTCTTACAAGTTCAGCCTCCCAGATTTAGTAGGCACTGGCCTTCTAAGAATTGGTCCTTTCCAGCCCCTTCCAGGTCTTCTCAAGCCAAACCCAGACACAACAAAAACCCCAGGTTTCAGTCCCAGGGGACACACAGGACTATGCAGTGGGGGGCCTCCACTTCCAAATCTGGGAGTAATAAGACTCCCCCCATGGTAAACTGTCCCAATGACTTCCCTTTATAATTTCCAAGCACTTATCAACTGGCTGCCCCTTTGGGGGGAAAGATTGCTCTTCATGCAAAGAACTGGGAACTAGTTACCCAGGACAAATGGGTTTTAAATATAGTGTCCCAGGGATACAGATTTCACTTCCATACGTTGCCAACACCAAGCGGGTGGCTGGACCTACCCCCAAATCAGTGGGCAGAGGCCCAAAAACAAGTACTTTCACTCTTAAGCATGGGGGCTGTTCAGCTGGTACCAAAAGAGGAAAGGGGACAAGGATGCTACTCGAGACTTTTCCTGGTACCCAGAAAAGACAATTTATGGTGTCCTATCCTGGACCTGTCTACTCTAAACACCTTTCTGGAGATTCCAAAATTTAAGATGCTGACACTTCAACAATTACTTCCTATGTTAGGCAAAGATGCCTGGTTGGCAACACTAGATTTAAAAGAAACATACCTGCACATCCCAGTCAGGGAATCTTGCAGAAGATACCTACGCTTCAAAGCAGGCTATGCGCACTATCAGTTCTCTGCACTGCCCTTTGGCTTATCTACTGCGCCGAGGGTATTCACAAAGTGCCAAGCTCCAGTTATTGCATTTTGCAGGCAAAGAAATATTCAAGAAATATTCGAATATAATTTGAATTCCATTTGAAGCCATTTATATTGGAACATTTCAACATTTTAAAAGACTTGTGGGATTTTTTTGAAACACATTGATGCCCTACAGAAAACAAATACCCCATTTCTTATTTCTTTGGATGTGGTGGACATATTTACTTCTATTCCCCATGAAACAGGTCTTTTATAGTTTGAGCAATTTTTGGAGAGTCAAATTTCCATTTCTTTTGACAAGTTTCGTATTTGTTTGATTCTTATGGACTTAATTTTGAAAAACAATTTTATATACTTTCACGGTGAGTATTACAGACAATTAAAAGGTGTAGCCATGGGTGCACATTGTGCCCCCTTATATGCCAACATTATATTACTCAGTTGGGAAAATAAGTTTGTTTTCAATTCCCATTTCAAAATTTTGTGGAATTACTATGGTCGTTTTTGGACGACATTTGTCTTTTTGGAATGGCACTGCTGACGAGTTTCTTGAGTTTTACGAATGTCTCACATACCACCGATTTTCTAAAATGTACTTACAAAATAGACAGTTCCTAACTTGGTTTTTTAGATGTGAGAATACAGAGAACAAATCAGGGGTTGAAATCTAAAATTTATAGGAAGGAGACCTTTTCTAACACATACTTGCATTTTTCTAGTTCTCACCCCCCTTATCAAAAGAAGGCAATTGTCAAGGGTCAGCTAATAAGAGCTAGTAGGATGACCTCAGATGAGACAGATTTCCAGATAGAATGTGAATTTATTGCAAGTGTTTTTCGAGAAAGAGGTTACCCCGATGATTTGTTAGAAAGACTAATACAAGAAGTAAAAACAGCAAGGACCACAAGGTCTTTGCCTATCCTGGGGAATTCAACAAAAATTTTTGGCAACACCAACACTAAAAACAATTCTCCAGTAGATATAAAACACTACAATTCAGCTTTGACTATTACTTTCAACGGCAAAACCAACATAGTTAAAATATTATTAATGACGAGTGGATTGCCAGTTTTTCAGATTTGAATCTGAACTTTGAAAAACCCCTAAAAGTAGTATGTAAAAAAGGACGTAACATTAAGAACATACTTGAGGGTGGAAAACAGGTCACGCATCTCTCAAACAAGTTGGGTACACACAAATGTGGAAGCTGTCATTATTGTGTCAACATCAATGAAGGTGAGAAAATATATTTGAAAAGCAGAGGCAAAATTATCACATTAAAGGATTTGCAAATTGCAATACTTGTGGTTTGGTTTACATGGTGACCTGTGAGGCATGTGATTCCTTTTATATAGGGAAAACTGAGAGAAGGCTGAGACAAAGGGTGTATGAGCACCTATATGATGTAAGGAAGGAAAACACTAACAATGCTTTGTTTAAACATACTTTAACATGTAAATCTGCAAAATTCCTATTCTTCGTCATAGAGGTATTACCCCCCGATCCCAGGGGTGGTCTTTGGGAGGCCTCTTTAGAATACAGAGAGTTATTTTGGCAATTAATGCTTGAGGCTAGCAGTTACCCAGGTTTAAATGAAAGGATCTCTCTAAAACCTGTATTAAAGTTGAGATCAGCCAAGTTATAACCACTCACCCATATATCAGTTGTAATTATATATATATATTTTTATATATTTATATATATATATATATATTATACACATTTTAATATTTTTCATACATACATTTTTATATGTTTTTCAAACATTTTGCACACAGGTACATTTTTTATGTATTAATTAAAATGGTTTTTAGAGGCCACGGTAGTGCAGCGGTTAGCATTGCCGCCTCACAGCAAGAGGTTCTCCGGTTCGATCTTCGGCTGGGGTGCCTTCTGTGCGGAGTCTGCATGTCCTCCCTGTGGTCGCGTGGGTTTCCTCCGGGTGCTCCGGTTTCCTCCCACATCCCAAAGACATGCAGTAGGTGGATTGGACACACTAAATTGGCCCTAGGTGTGAGTGTGTGCGTGTGTACCTTCTGTGGAAGGTTGGGCTTGTAAAACTCCACTGCCAGTCATGAGCGGACAGTGATCTGCTGTGGCGACCCCTAACTGGGAAAAGCAGAAAGAAGAAGAATTAAAATGGTATTTATATATATTTTTACTATGTATTCCTGCCTGTAAAGTTTTTGTTTCATCACTAGATGGTGATATTGTTTCTTTGAATTTGTTAAGAAATCTGCAATTTCAACAACAAGGATGTTAACTGAATGTATTAACATTTTAATTAGTTAGGAGACACCATTGGTAGATTCAAATAACATCTGACTTATAAATTTAGCACACAGAGCATTAGCTTTTCTGATGAAGTGCATGTCGACAAAAATGCGCTGAGAACTGTAACAGCATTATTGTTTTTGTTTCTGTTCTGTGAGGTTTGTTCGTGGAGTGAAAATAAACATCTCTTGCTGATCTGCTGTGCCTGTCTTTTGAGTTTACCAGTGTGAGGTTTGGGCACATTGACCACTTATTTTTATTTGGACGATTGTCTAATTCAGGCAGAAAGCCAGGACATACTTTTGAATCATCTGGCCTTTGTACAAAGGGTTCTAACTTGTTTGGGGTACACCATAAACGAAAAGAAATCACAACTGGTACTAGGCTTGCCACCCCTCCGTTTTTTTTCCGGACTATCAGGAAATCAAACCGATTCTCCGGTAGTCCGGAAAACACTGTACAAACTCCGGTATTCTGTTTCAAAAAGGAAACAGACTATCGGAGTTTGTAAATTGGCTGATTTACTATGCTTTTTTTACAGAAAAGCATAGCAAATCAACAAAAAGGCATGGAAAGCGAAAAAGAGGGCGTTCCCGGTTGAGTGATGCTGTCGTGACATCACAAAATAGGCGGTATGTTGGCGGGAGAGGGGGTGGGGCGGGCGGGGTTACTGGTGACGCGAGGGGCGTGGCTCCGGTTTTAGCCGTGAACGAGGGTGGCAACCCTAACTGGTACCCTGCCAACAAATTATATTCCTGTGAGCAATCTTGAATACAACTTTCCAGATGGCCTACCTCACGCCAGAGGAACAAATTCTTTTGACAACCTGCTTCAAACAAGTGGCCACAAAGACCCTGCTATCTGCAAGACAAATGCTGCAAGCCTTGGGGTTCATGGCCTTTTGCATTCTTCTAATTCCGTGTGCAAGACTGGCAAGACTGCATATGAGGAAACTTCAGTGGTATCTAAAAAGCCTATGGTGTCAACATTCTGAAGGTGTAGAAGCAATGATTCCTATCATACCCTGCCTACGCCTAGAGTTCCTTTGGTGGGCAGAGGCCTGCCACCAAAACAAGGGACTGCCTTTCACACCACCCCCTGCCGTCCAAACCCTAACAACAGATGCATCAGACTATGCATGGGGCCTCACCTGGCAGGGAAGTGCATTCAGGGCAAATGGAACCCAAGTCAAATGCACCTGCATATCAATCAAAAAGAAATGTTAGCTGTACAGAATGCTCCAACAGCCTTCAAGGACCACATTCTTCCAGGACAACTAATGGTAAAGACGGACAACACCACTGTTATGTGGTACATAAACAAGCAGGAGGGCACACATTCTTACCCCCTCTGTAGACTAGCCATGGCATTGTGGAACATAGCCTTGGGCTACCAAGTGCACCTACAAGCTCAATTCCTGCCAGGAAAGTTAAATACAATGGCAGACGGACTAAGCAGAATCCTTATGGACCCACACGAGTGGAAACTGGAACCAAGGATTTTCAACATATTGACAAGCAAATGGGGGAGCCCAGCTATAGACCTATTTGCCTCTCCCCAGAACTACCAATTGGACAAATTTTGCACAATGACTCCCCACAAACAAGCCTAGAAAGTGGATGCTCTGTCCTTCAGCTGGAAAAACCTATCAGTCTATGCCTTCCCCCCTCTGCCTCTGCTCTCCAAAGTACTACGAAAAATCAAACAGGACAAACCAAGGATGATTTTGATTGCTCCAGACTGGCCGCGCCAACACTGGTACCCCCTCCTGCGCAGTGTGTACGGTTATCTCCATGGCACCTGCCTCAGACTCCTTCCCTGTTGTCTCAATAGGAGAACCAGATTCTGCAGCCTCAGTTTCTAACACTGAACCTTGCAGCCTGGCTAACTACATAATCTCGCCTTTACCATCCCTCAGTAAACCTGTGATGGATATAATTTTATAGGCAAGGAGGCTTAACACTAGAAAATCCTATGGAGAAAAATTGAAAAGATTCTGTGCCTGGAACCAGTCTCAATGGATGAGCACAGCAGTGCCCAATTTACCTCAGATTTTACAATACTTAACTGAGATGCATCACAAAGGCCTGTCTTTTTCCTCTATTAAAATCCATGCCTCAGCCATTTCAGCTCATTATAACACAGAACCCCCTCCCCTTTTCTCATCCACTGCTCAAGCAGTTCCTCAGAGAGGCCAAAAATTTAAGACAACCCAGGAGAGCTCCAACCCCAGCCTGGGACCTTAACTTTGTTTTGGAGAAACTCACTCTACCTCCTTTCGAACCAACTGCTACTGCAGACTAAAATTTCTTTATTGGAAAACAGCTTTCCTTTTAACAATCACTTCAGCTAGAAGGGTATCTGAATTACAGGCCCTTATGGCAGTGGAGCCTTTCATCATCTGTCATGAGGACAGGGTGTCCCTCAGAACCAATCCATCCTTCATTCCCAAGGTGGTGTCCAGTGTGGCTCTTAATCAGTCCATTCATTTGCCAGCCTTCTTTCCCAATCCACAGAACAAAGGAGAACAGATATTGCATTCCTTAAATGTGCACAGACAACTCAGATTCTACTTGGACAGGACTAAACCTCAAAGGAAATCTGAACAACTGCTGGTAGCATTTGCTGCAGGGGCAGAGGGGAAGGCTATTTCAAAGCAAACTATTTCTAAATGGATAGGCCATTGCATTCATTTCTGCTATTAAGCACCATGGAAAACCTATCCCCCAGGGGTTGAGACCTCACTCCACCAGGGCTGCATCTACCTCTACAGCCTTTCTCAGAGGTGTCCCTACCAGGGACATCCTAGAAGCTGCTATCTGAAGTTCGGTACATACTTTCACCAAGCATTACCATTTGCCAATTTTCTCTAAATCCAGAGCTGGCTTTGCCACTGCAGTCTTGCAGGGCTTTATAGCTGGTCCTAATGCTATCTAAATTCCTCCTCCTAACCACAGCTTTGGGAATCTACCCAAATGTAATGACTGCAACAGTGAAACATGAAAAACATAGTACAGTTGTGTACACTTACCATAAATGTAGATGTTCGAGTATATTCACTGTTGCAGTCCTGGTTACCCTCCCTCCAGCCCCCTAACTTCTTTTGGCTATACCTCTACTTTCCTTTACTACGCTTAAAAGCCTTTTTGGTGTATTTGCTTTTTTGTTGGAGGTATTTCATTGTACTTTTATATTTAATTGCTCCCCATTAGGGGGGCACCTGACATCTGGGGCAAGAAAAACTGATGTAATGGCGTCGGCTGCATGTTTTATCCCCTTACGACCTGACGTCATGGAAGAAGGGACAGCAACTGACGCAGGACCCAAGACTTTGTTAATCAGGCCGACTGAGGGCTACCTGCAAGCAGATAACCCAAATGTAATGACTGCAACAGTGAATACACTCGAATGTCTACATTTATGATAAGTTTACACAACTGTACTTTTTATGTTGAGATTGATTTATTTGGCGTTAGTCTGCTTTAGTTTTTTTTTTTTTTAAGTTGAGTAACATGTTTTTAGAAGATTATAATGCAGCTTTTTGTGGCATGAGGGCTTGTGTCTGTTATTTTTTCTTGTGGCTTGAGATAAATAGCAAAACTAATTTTCAACATGTTTGATTTTCTTTTTTTCTTCTGCTTTTAATAGGGCTTTTGCTTTCTGTTCTTTATTGCTTTACATATGTTCCTCCCCCAATATTAGCTGATCTTTTTTTTTACTGTCAGAATTACTTTTGTGTATTTATTCTTGCAGTGTTGTCTATTGTCTAGATTTTTCTTCGATTGTTGTTGGCAATGTTGGCAAAACAGATTTGGCTTACTAGAGTCGCTGTTGAAAATTAATCCCTTTCTCAGTTGGCGAATGTAACATTGTTTAATTTTTTTTTTATCCAGTTATTATCTGAATGAATGTTTAGAGGGAACTATACCTGAAGCATTTTAATAATTTCTGGGATCATTGTTGAGGTCTAAGAATATTGAAAGTAAGTGGTGTATTGGGAGTCTTAAGTCTCATGAAAATGGAAAGAAACATGTATTTTTTGTATGTATGTATATACACACATATATATATATATATATATATATGTGTGTGTGTGTGTGAAATATAGTAATAGTACTGAACGTTTGAAAGCTTTCCTTGCTATCACAGAACTCGCCATTCGTAAACCATGTGTACCGTGGCTTTGTGGCTGGGTTAATCAGTTTTCCTCTTCTGAGATTCATACTAGTACCATCTGTGGCATTTGGATACCTTGCCAATGTTGTAATCTTGCAAATATTTTTTTCTTATGAGTGAAAAATGAAGACCTAGTTAATATCATTCCTTCATTCATAAATAGTGCTAGGCCTGGTAATAAGTACTTGCTTGTTTTGTAAGAAATTCAGCATACTAGCGTTTCACCCCCACACACTAAAGTGTTGCACATGTGTATGGGCTCCCTCCCCCATTTGAGTAGAAGAAATTTTATAAAAAACAACTTGTTTGTACTTTTGTAAAGTACTTGTGCACTGTAATTTATAAAACACGTCAGTGTTATATATTGTTCAATGTTATTTCTTTTGTAGAGTATGTGAGATCTTGTGCAACATAACTATAAGGTAGCAGTAGAAAGTAAATGTAATGCTTTTTTTTAATGTTACAAAGTAGGATTTAATTCTTGCTTTTGTAAATGTATAAGTGACTTTGTAATTTTTGTGCTACGTATTTGCTTAGTGTTCTTTTATATTTGCTGCTAGTACAAACTGTTCAGGCCTTATCTGTTTGGTAGCTGGAATTCTGTTTTCTAATAAGAATTTTCATTGTAACTGTGCAGACTGAGGAAAGTATGTATTAGCAGCTGGTGTTATAAGATTATGCTTTATTGTTCCAGGCAGTTCTGAATATAGCTTTACATTATTAACTTCTTTACTTTTACAGTAACATTTGTAGATTTGCTCTGTAGTAGGCCTTGTTGTGTCTGCTGTGCTTGCTGTAGTATGTTTTTCCAGATTGTGGCAAAAAAGAGTCTTTGTTAGTGAATTATGTTTTTAACAATTTAAAGATGTGGCTGTCTAAGCTGAGTTTGTATAGGTTCATAGGTGTGTACTAGGCTAATGGTCCTGGAGCCTTTACAATCCTAGCCCATAGGATTACCCTGGCAAAGGACTGAAATTGGGAGCAATGGATATTTGAACAGACTTGGGGGCCATGCAGGGTCGTTTGGGGAAATCTTTCATTGTGGTGATTGTACATACCTCAGCATTTTACTGAAGGGGAATATTTCATTCTGGTGATTGTACCTACCTCAGCATTTTACTGAAGGGATCACTTGGGTGAATGTTTCATTTTGGTGCATGTGTATACTGGACATACTAATGAAGATGTTGCGTGGGGAAATAATTCATTGCGTATCAGGGAAGTGCTTGTCCATACATGGTCAGACTGCTGAAGTGATCGCTGGGCAAAATAGTTTGTGCCATTTTGGTGCTTGTGCATACACACCACAAACAACTGAAAGGGTTACTGGGGAAAGTAATTCATTACTTTGTCAGAGAAAAGCTTTTGCATAATTGGATAATCCTCATGGACATTTTATTTATTTATATATTTATTTATTTGCGTACGTACTTACTTTGTTTACTGGGCTAGAGCACTGATTTCAGTGGACCATTTGCAGGCACAGCCCAAGTGAATAGGATCACATAAGACATATTCATAAGACATAAACAAAACATATTTTCGGATATGAGGATATGATAAAAAGATATGTATTTACAGACACAACAGTATGCTACAACATCTACAACATTTAGGTCAAGAGTATTGATCATGTAGTCAAAACATGTTTGGGTGGGATGAAAGCCTTACTGAGATCTGTTTTATCAGGGATTTTTTTGGCATTGCTCAGCCAAATATTTTGGCCAATATTTATGCGTTTTTCACTTCTGTGTCTTATTCTAACCAGAGGGATAGTTAGGTGAGATAAAATGAATTACTACTTTTGGAGTAATTCTTACATGGATCTTCTTCTCTTTCGGCTGTTCCTGTTAGGGGTCACCACAGCGGATCATCTGTTTCCATTTCTTCCTGTCCTCTGCATATTGCTCATTCACACTAACTGCCTGCATGTCCTCTCTCACCATGTCCATAAACCTTATCTTAGGCCTTCCTCTTACCTGGCAGCTCCATCCTTAGCATCCTTTTTCCAATATACCCATCATCCCATGTCCAAACCAACGCAATCTCGCATTTCTGACTTTGTCTCTAAACCGTCCAACCTGAGCTGACCCTCTAATATACTGATTCCTAATCCTGTCCATCCTTGTCACACCCAGTGCAAATCTTAAGATCTTTAACTCTGCCACTTCCAGCTCTGACTCCTGCCTTTTTGTCAGTGCCACTGACTCTAACCCATACAACATAGCTGGTCTCACTACCCTCTTGTAGACCTTCCCTTTCACTCTTACTGGTACCCGTCTGTCACAAATCACTCATGACTCTCTTCTCCACCCATTCCATCCTGCCTGTATTCTCTTCTTCACCTTTCTTTCACACTCACCATTACTCTGAACTGTTGATGCCAAGTACTGAAACTCATCCACCTTCGCCAACTCTACTCCCTGCATCCTCACCATTCCTCTATCCTCCCTGTCATTCACACACACATATTCTGTCTTAGTCCTGCTGACCTTCATTCCTCTCCTCTCTAGAGCATATCTCCATCTCTTACATGGATCAGCTAGATAATTTAGATATTTCTGATTTTATTTCTGTTTCTGATTCTACTCAGCAGTTGGTTCAGTGAGATTAATGTTATTACTTGCACACTAGTACCAGCATGAAGCAACCTTATATTTTGGGCAATATTCCTGGCTCTGTCAGTCATGTGTGGAATTTAGGTGGGAGGAAGGGCTCAGTGATATATGTGTTGTACTATATTTACTGAATTACTCTGGTCTTCTGCTAACAGATGGTAATGAGTCTGTGTTACATAACACCTGCTCCTGGTAATATAATGAATGCCTACTCAACGTTATGTGCAGCGGTTGTCACCTGTGTCTCAGCATGCAGAACCTATGAATAATGAAATGTAGATCATTATCACATTTGAACAATAACTACAGTTACAGTGTAACACTCAGCCATTCTCACTTGTCAGGCAAAACTCTCAGCAGCTGCCACTGTTATTTTATTCACATAAGTAGAAGCTGTTGTCACAGTGATGAATGCACAGGCTAAATTTGGGTTTCTGTCTATGTATAGTCATTTCAACCCCCCCCCCCCACACACCAGTTTCCTTCTGTCATTTGTTTACACTTTTTTATTTTAAGATAAACATTCATGTACCCATTGCGGTAAAATAATTGTAATTGTACCTCTGCTAGTGAACATGTCAGCATGCTAAGTAATACCTCATTTGAAGACAGTGTTAGTCCTCACAACATGGTAAAAGAACTGTGCCCATGGGCTGTACAGATGTACAGATGTCACAGTTTGTGTAGCACTTAGGTTATGAGAGTTATGACATTTTTTTCATATTTTGGTAGATAACTTTGCTAGGGAAGTTATCAAGGTGCTAAGTACCACCTCATTTTGAACATTTTGACAGTTCCAGTACGTACAACATGGCAAATGAACTGTGTCTGTATGCTGTACACATGTACAGATATCACAGTTTTTTTAGGTCCAAGGTTATGATAATTTTTTCTTATTTGAGTGAATGACTTAGCCAAGGAAAGACATCAACATGCTGAGTAATACCTTATTTTGAAGACAGTATTAATAGTTACAACATGGCAAAAGAACTGTGTCTATATGCTGTACACATGTACAGATATCAAAGTTTGTTTAGGACTTAGGTTATATAAATTATGATTTTTTTTCATATATTGGTAAATAACTGCAAGGGAGCATGTAATTGGGCTAAGTAATACCTTATTTTGCAGACAGTGTTAGTCCTTACAGCATAATAGTTGTGTCTGTATGCTGTACACATCTACAGATATCACAGTTTTTGTAGGACTATGGTTATGAAAATTATGATTTGTTTTTCATATTTTGGTAAATAACTTTGCAAGGGAGCATGTCAGTGTGCTAAGTGATGCATTGTTTGAAGACAGTATTAACATTTACAACATGGCAAAATAACTGTGTCTATATGCTGTACACACATACATATATCAAACTTTGTTTAGGACTTAGGTTATGGAAATTATGATTTTTTTTCATATTTTGGTAAATAACTTTGCAAGGGAGCATGTAATTGTGCCAAGTGATACCTCATTTTGAAGACAGTGTTAGTCCTTACAGCATGTTAGAAGGACTGTATATGTATGTTGTACATATCTACAGCTGTCAGTTTTTAGGACTAAGGTTATGAAAATTATTATTTTTTCCATATTTTGGTAAATAACTTTACAAGGGTCATGTCAGTGTGCTAAGTAATACCTCATTTTAAAAACAGTGTTAATAGTTACAACAAAGTAAAAGAACTGTGTCTGTATGTTGTACACGTGCAGATATCAGAGTTTGTTTAGGACTTAATTATGGAAGTTATGATTTATTTCATATTTTTGTAAATAACTTTGCAAGGGTGCATGTCAATGTCTCAAGTAATACCTCATTTTGAAGACAGTATTACTACTTATAACATGGTAAAATAACTGTGTCTGTATGCAGTACACATGTACTGATATCACAGTTTGTTTAGTCTTGTAGGATTATGAAAATTATACATTTGCAGTATTTCTCATTATTATGCCCATATCTTTGCAAGGGAGCATGGTGATGACACAAATGATGCATCATTTTGAAGCTGACATTGAGCCACACAACTTGTATACTGATATGTAGCCTCTGTCTGTTACAGGTGATGAGATGTTATGGTTTATTTATTTCTCAATTATGAGAAATATAATATTAATCGTATTTCTGTGAATATCTATGTAAAGGAGAATCACACAGTGATAGTTAAGGTGTCATTTTAAAGTTGACATTCATACAAACATATCAATTACAAATTGTATGGGTCTATATGTTACATTCACCAAGATATTGTTATTTGTTTTACCAACAAGGTAAAAAATATGCACAATATCAGCATTCTTTGGCAAATATTTAATAATGAGTTAGATTCACACTATTAATATTTACACTGTTGGAAAGTCAGTGCCTGCTGAACATTTTTTGCCTTTACATTTTTAGTCTAGCTCTTATGGTTAGAGTTACGATCATTTGTTTTCTGTATGGTATTACAAATGGATTGTCTGAAAATGAGCTCAGGCTGCACTGTTGTTCCTATGGTGGAAGTAAGCAGGCAGCATTTTCTGAGTTACTCCGGAGAGAATGAGTTAACAGGTATCTTCCTATGCTTAAATCCTAAGCATAAGGTGGAGATGTAAGAAGAATTCAGCAAACACTTTTATTCTGTGTTTGTTTAAAACCCTGGTAAGCAAATTTTAAATGAAATAAATAGAAAATTGCAAAATATTTAATTAAAATGGACTTTTTAAACAAAAGCTTGCAGAAAACATCTTTAGAGGACTTGCTGCTACTATATTCTCTGATGCAGGTAGAAGTATGAGAGACGCTTTGAGCAATCTGCCAAGTAAAAAGCACTGGGCAGAATCCTGTCATGTGGTCAACACGGCACCTTGAAGACTGCAGAGAATGAAGATTATCAGTTATTTTCTCCTGCTGTCTACAGAGTACAGTGGTTATGTCTGCAAGTGAATTGACAGTTCATTCACCTTGTTATACAGGACTTCACAGTTTAATTCCTGATCAGAGATGCAGCAGATGTCATTGTGCTTATAACCTGCGTGTAATCACCCTTGTGCTCCACTACTGTGCTGTCAGATGGTTCTCTGATACTACACCATACCATCCTAAAATGCTGACTGACATAAAAAGTGTACACACCCCTGTTAAAATGCAGGTTTTTGTGATATAAAAAATGAGACCACAATAAATCATTTCAAAACTTTTCCCACCTTTAATGTGACCTGTATCCTGTACAATTCAATTGAAAACTAACAAATCTGTTAGGGGAAAAAATATAAAAAATAAAAAATGTACAATTAGCTGGTTGCATAAGTGTCCACACCCTTAAACTAATACTTTGTTGAAGCACCTTTTGATTTAATTACAGCATTCAGTCTTCTTGGGTAGGAGTCTGTCAGCATTGCACATCTTGACTTGGCAATATTTGCCCACTATTCCTTGCAAAAGTGCTCCAAATCTGTCAGATTGTAAGGTCATCTCTTGTGCACAGCTCTCTTCAGGTCACCCCACAGATTTTCTATTGGATTTAGGTCTGGGCTCTGTGCTGGGCCATTCCAGAACCTTTCTTCTGTTGAAGCCATTCTTTTGTCAATTAGGATGTATACTTGAGGTCATTGTCGTGCTGAAAGGTGAAATTCCTTTTCATCTTCAGCTTTCTAGCAGACGCCTGAAGGTTTTGGGTCAAAAGTGATTGGTATTTGGAAATGTTCATAATTCCCTCCACCTTGACAAAAGCACCAGTTCCAGCTGAAGAAAAGCAACCCCAAAGCATGGTACTGCCACCACCATGCTTCACCATGGGGATGGTGTTCTTTTGGTGATGTGAAATGTTTTTGTGCCAAATTTACCTTTTGGAATTGTGGCCAGAAAGTTCAGCCTTGGTCTCATCAGACCAGAACACATTTTCCCACATGCTTTTGGGAGACTTGATGCATTATTTTGCAAATTTTAGCCAGGCATGGATGTTTTTCTGTGTAAGAAAAGGCTTCTGTCTTGCAACACTACCCCATAGTCCGGACATATGGAGAATGCGGGAGATGTTGTCACATGTAGTACACAACCAATACTTGCCAGAAATTTCTGCACCTCCTTCAGTGTTGCTGTAGGTCTCTTGGCAGCCTCCCTGACCAATTTTTGTCTTGTCTTTTCATCAATTTTTGAGGGATGTCAAGTTCTTTGCAATGTCACTGTTGTCCCATTTTTTCTCCACTTTTTGATGAGTGTTTTCACTGTGTTCCAAGGTATATCCAATGCTGTGGAAATTGTTTTGTACCCTTCTCCTGACTTGATACCTTTCAACAGTTAGATCCCTGTGATGCTTTGTAATCTCTCTGCGAACCATGGCTTTTGCTGTAGCAGGCAACTGAGTAAATGTCAAGAAAATCCTACTAGGACAGCCAAACTTTATTTGGGGTTAACCAGAGTCTCTTTAATTGATGGCAGGGGTGTACCCAAGAAGCCTGAATGCTGTAATTAAATCAAAAGGTGCTTATTGTACTTTTTTATTTTTTATATTTTACCCCTAACAGATTTGTGTGTTTTACAATTGGATTGTGCTGGTTATAGGTCACATTAAAGGTGGGAAAAGTTTTGAAATGATTTACTGTGGTCTCATTGTTTTATATCACAAAAACCTGGCATTTTACCAGGGGTGTGTAGACTTTTTATATCCACTGTATGTCCATCAATGAATAAGTGACCCTTACAGACAAGCCAGGAAGAGCAAAGTTGGTTGAGGTTGAAGAGAAGTGTTAAAATAGTTAATAAGTTACCAAGTGGAATAGTGTTGTCTCCAACCGTAGTTAGCATAGTTAGATGGAAGTGGGGATGTTCAACATTACCCATCTGAAATCAGTATCTCTCGGAGTTTCTTGTTTCAGTGCTGAGTAACTTTATAGGTAGATGTATTGAGTAAGCCAGTGATTTATCAAATGATTGTCAGTTGTGCATTAGCCTGATCTGAAAGGTGTCAGGAAGAGCAAGAGCTGCAAGTAATATGCAGAATGAAAATGCAGCAGACCAGCACTATGGGTCACTTTAGTTTTACTTTGGATGCTGATTTTTGCCTCTAGCAGTCTTATTTTAACAAACTCTGCACAGGTTTTCTTACAGTTATATTATTTGTTTTCTGTATTGTAGTTAACCAATTTTTGATAAATATGCATACATTTCCCAATATGATTACAGAATAGATATGTTAAGTAAATATAAATGAGAAACAACAGAGCATACTGCAGAAATTGCCTATTCCATTTTTGGCAGTTAGCATTAGCTACTTCATGATACAATACAATCAGGTATATATTCCGATTTTCAAAATCTGTCCTGGAGAGTTACTAGGGTATACTATGTTTAAGGGTAATGTTTTTTCCATTAATATCAACTTCATTAATACTGTAAGTATGACTATTCTGTAGGCAATCATTGGTTCCATTTATGTGTTAAACTCTTTGTATTCCCTCCCACTGCTGATATTATCTCCTGCACACAAATACATATTTAGTATATATATATATATATGTATATATATATATATATATGTATGTTTGTGTATATATATATATATATATATATATATATATATATGTATGTATATATATATATATATATATATATATATATATATATATATATATATATATATGGGTCTACTTCTATTCGCTGACAGCCCATTTCACTGAAACCCATTTCGTTGACAGCTCATTTCATTGACAAACATTCTAGGTGGGGGGCTGCACCCCCCACACTCCCCCAATGTGGGGGGCTGTGCCCCCCACACCCCCCAACTATATATAACAACTCCACAGTCGCACAACAGTGGGGAGGGGGGCAAAACCCAGGTTTTTGCCTTGAATACTTTTGTCAATGAAATGAGCTGTCAACGAAATGGGTTTCAGTGAAATGGGTTGTCAGCGAATAGAAGTAGACCCCATATATATATATATATATATATATATATATATGTATATATATATATATATATATATATATGTATGTATGTGTATATATATATATATATATATATATATGTAAAGAGAGTGCACATGTGTGAGGGAAAGAGAGGTGAGAGCATTATGAAGTGTATTTCTTCTATCTGTGGAGGATCTCTAGATGTCCTTCAAGGATGCATCTGCAGTCCTAACATATGGGTTGTCCTGCCTCAGGCAGCCCTTCGGTCGGCCGGATTCCAAAGTCTGGGTCTGGCCTCGGCTGATGTCGCACTTCACCCGACGTCATAGTTGCTGTCAATTGGGTATAAAGGCATCAGCCGGCGCCATTTTCCCCAGTCTTTCTTGCCGCGCGGTGCCCGAAGCAGAAGCTGTTCGCAAGTGCCAGTCGGTCAGAACCAGAGATTACTACTACCGAAGACTTCTAAAAAGCTAAGTACCCCGTTGGGGACTCTTTCTTGCCTCAGCCGATGTCAGAAAAAGTAAATAACTGTTTAACTTGTGGGAAACAAATACCTCATAAGGATTTCCACTCTTACTGCCTTCCTTGCTTAGGCCCAGACCACGACGTAGCAGCTTGTCTAGCCTGTGCTTCCTTCAACCGACGGACACTTAGACGTCGGTCGGAGTTTGCAGAGGAGTTTTTCGGCCCCGCTTTTGCTTACAACATGCCGCCGGAGACTCCGACTTCACAATTAGCTAAAAGCGTAAGGAAAAGGACCGACACTGGGTCCGCGGTTTCGCCGAAACCGCGGTTAAGCCAACCGTGAGTGTCTCGGTTTCGGAAACCGAGTCCTCGGTTCTTCCTTCGCCGAAAGCATGCCTCCTACAACCGAGGCCTCACCCAGCATGGCTGAATCTGCTACTGAATTTCCACCTGCTGTTGCAGGTTCTCAGGATTTATCAGATACTATTCCCTTAGACATATCTACTCCTGCACGTGGAGCTGCTAGGCCCCCTGCATCCATGTCTATCAAGGCTTTTTCTAGGGCTAAAGCAGCTAAATCTTCTAAGGCCTTGCCTGCTAAAACCCCCTCACACAGGCCTAGCTCTAGTTCCCAAATGCTCAGCCTGGCAGAGGATCTCATTTCTTTGATCAGGGGATCCCATCCTCACCCTGACAGGACCTCTCATCCCCCTCCAGAGAAGAGGCCTAGAACAAAGCCCCCTGAGCCAGTTTCTACAGATTATTCCTCTGATGATTCAGAAAACTCAAACCCTCCAGAAGGTCTTTATTCTCCATATGAGGACTCTGACGCAGAAGACTCCATTCCTTCTGCCTCTCCTCCTGAGGAATTTTCTTTTGGGGAAACCTTGGATGCTATGAGAGAGCAATTCCAATGGCAGGGCCAGGATTTTTCAGATTCTAGGAAAAGGCTAAGGACCTTTTTACATTTGCCACAGCATAGGCCTTTAGCCATTCCTCCAGTACTAACAGTTGTGGATGATGCATTTAATGATGCTTGCACTGCCCCTGACTCTCTTCCCCCGGCCCCTGCTAAGCCCAACAGATACTACAGGGTCCCGGACACACATTATCACTTGTATAAGGCTCCTACTGCAGATCCTGAAACTATTTCACAGGGCCCCAAAGCTGTAGCAACTGCCTCTGCAAAAAAAACCCTCCCCTCTGAAAGGGAATCTAGAGCATTAGAGAGGTGGGGTAAAAAAGTTTATACTTCTGCTACTCTTTCGGCTAGGGCCTTAAACTGTCAATTCCACATGATTCAGTATCAGGAATTTTTGTTAGATCAGCTAAATAAAAAACTGTCCTCTCCTGAACCTATAGACCGTAAGTCCCTTCAGGATTTGGTACATAACACTCAGCAGGTCAGTAATCATTCCTTAAAATGCGGCTATGATGCACTGGAGGCTTCCTTTAGATCAGCTATGACTGGTACAGTGATCAGAAGGCATGCATGGTTAAAAGAGCAATCCTTACCAGACCATGTAAAGTCAAAGCTCCTAGATGCTCCCATGGAGAAACACAGTTTGTTTGGCTCCCCTGCACAGCAAGTGTTAAAGAAGGTGGAAGAAAAAGCAAAATCTGTCCAAACAGTCAAGGATTTCTTACAGGTCCAGCCTACGAGGTTTAGTAGGAATTGGCCTTCGAAGAATTGGTCCTTTCCAGACACCAACAGAGCACAGAGAGGCAGAAATAGGCGCCCAAGAGGCAGAGGTCAATCCAGAGGTGCCTACAGGGGACGTCAGTGGCAGCCTAACAACCAGAGAAGTACTGCCACAGATCCAGCTACTACCACTTCCACAGGACATGCACAGTGACTTGGCTCTGATACCGCCTACCAGGGAACAACTGGAAGCACCCTTAGGCGGAAAGCTAGCCTTATTTTCAGTAAACTGGCATTACATTACAGGAGACAAATGGATTTTACAGACAATAGACAAAGGTTACAGGTTTCACTTCCATACTCTTTCAAGGAAGAGAGGAATGCCAAACCTACCTCCAAAACAAAAAACAAACGCTCTAGGACAAATCAACCACTTACTAAGGATGAGAGCTATAGAAAAGGTACCGTCTATGGAACAAGGACAAGGATTTTATTCCAGACTTTTCCTGGTACCAAGAAAGGAAAACCAATGGAGACCTATTCTCGACCTGTCCATTCTGAACACATATCTCATTGTTCCAAAATTCAAAATGCTGACCCTACAGCAACTTCTTCCCATGCTGGGCAAGGAGTCTTGGCTAGTGACTCTAGATCTCAAGGAGGCATACCTGCACGTCCCCATACGACCACATTGCAGAAGATACCTCAGATTTCTTGCAGGATCAGAGCATTATCAATTCTCAGCAATGCCCTTTGGCTTATCTACTGCGCCCAGAGTATTCACGAAATGCCTGGCATCAGTAATTGCTCATTGCAGACTTCAGGGAATTCAAATTTATCCATACCTGGACGACTGCCTGATACAAGCGGACAACAAAAACAAATTAACAAAAGATTTGGGAAAGGTTATTCACCTATTGCAAGCCCTGGGATACACAGTCAACATAAAAAAGTCAAGGCTGGTACCATCCCAAAGGATAACATTCTTGGGTGCAGAACTGGACACGTCAAATCAAATGGCATTTCTCACAGCAGAAAAGCAAAAGCAACTACTACTCTATTTCATGGCATTAACAACGCAGAACCAGCTTACAGCAAGGAAAGTCCTGCAAGCCCTGGGTTACATGGCATCCTGCATAATATTGATTCCACATGCCAGACTACATATGAGGAAGTTGCAATGGTACCTAAGGAATTTATGGTCTCAGCACAAGCACAGCCTAGAAACCCAAATTCCAATAATTCCATGCCTGAAGCAAGAATTCCTGTGGTGGGCTCAGGCCTGTCAGTTGAACAAAGGACTGCCTTTCCACAGCCCTCACCCAAGCCAGACTATCACCACGGACGCCTCAGACCTCGGTTGGGGGGCACACATGGTGGACAAGTGTATACAAGGCCTATGGACACAAGACCAGCTGAACCTACACATAAATCAAAAAGAGATGCTGGCAGTGAAACAGGCAATTCAGACATTCAGACCGTTTCTTCAACAAGGTCATTTGCTGATAAGGACGGACAACACCACAGTTATGTGGTATATCAACAGACAGGGAGGCACCCATTCATGTCCTCTATGCCGGATGGCAATGGACCTGTGGAATGTGGCCCTGAACCTCAACATTCATCTCCAGGCCATATTTGTGCCAGGAAAAGAAAATGTACTAGCAGACACCTTAAGCAGAACTACCACGGATGCCCACGAATGGATGCTGCATCCAGACATCTTCAAATCCATAACAAAGAAGTGGGGGCTTCCAGAAATAGACCTGTTCGCATCCCCGCACAACCACCAATTGAGAAAATTCTGCACAAGGACTTACCACCCACTTGCTTGGAAGGTGGACTCCCTATCCTTCAGTTGGGAAAACCTGACAGCATATGCATCCCCACCTCTTCCTATGACGCACAAAGTGCTACTGAAGATCAAAGAAGATCACCCAAGGATCATCCTGATAGCTCCAGACTGGCCGAGGCAGCATTGGTACCCGCTACTGAGGAGTATGTCTCGGACACACGCATGGCCTCTACCTCTACTTCCTTTACTGCTTACACAGAACAACTTCAGGATCCTGCATCCAAACTTGAAAACACTGCAGCTAGCGGCTTGGAACCTTACATAAAACAAAATTACCCAGATTTATCTCAGAGGGTTAAAGACATTATCCTGGAGGCTCGAAGACCCTCCACAAGGAAAACTTATTCAGCAAAATGGAAAAGATACCTCATTTGGAGTACAGCAAAAGGAGAAAATGTATCAGTGGCAAACATAGCTAACATCCTGGAATATTTAGCTGAGCTTTTCCACAATGGCCTGTCTTACTCCTCCATTAAGATTCATGCATCAGCAATTTCAGCAGAATACAACATGGACCCTCCAGTCTTCTCTCATCCTTTACTCAGGCAGTTTCTGAGAGGAATTAAAAATGTAAAGCCTCCAAGGAAGCCACCTTTGCCTACATGGGACCTGAACTTTGTACTAGAAAAATTAACACTTCCCCCTTTTGAACCAGCAGCAATAGCAGAATTACAGTTCTTATCTTGGAAAACTGCTTTCCTGCTTGCAATCACTTCAGCAAGAAGGGTTTCTGAATTACAGGCATTAATGGCAGTACAGCCCTTCCTTATCTTCCATCAGGATAGTGTGTCCTTGAGAACTAACCCTACTTTTATGCCAAAGGTGGTCTCCAGGGTATCATTGAACCAAGCAATCCACCTACCAACATTCTTCCCCAACCCACAGAACAGGGGGGAAAAGACTACTGCATACCTTGGATGTGCACAGACAATTGCGCTACTACCTAGACAGAACCAAGAACAATAGAAAAACTGACCAGCTTCTGGTAGCATATGCAACAGGAATGGAAGGAAAAGCAATTTCAAAACAGACAATCTCAAAATGGATAGGAAATTGCATTAGATTTTGTTACTCTTTTCATGGAAAGACAACTCCAGAAAACATCAGACCTCACTCCACAAGGGCTACAGCCACTACTACAGCTTTCTTACGAGGAGTGGCTACCAAAGACATTTTAGAGGCTGCTACTTGGAGCTCCGTGCATACATTTGCCAAGCATTATAATCTACCTTTATACTCCAGATCCCGAGCAGGTTTTGCCACTGCTGTTTTGCAAGGGATCTTAACTACACCATAATCTTCTTAGTGCCTCCTCCCCCAGTTTGGCTATGGTATTCTACCCATATGTTAGGACTGCAGATGCATCCTTGAAGGACATAGTACAGTTTTGTACCTACCATAAATGTAGATGTCCGAGAGTTATGCATCTGCAGTCAGGATTACCCACCCTCCTTCCCCTCTGTGGTACTCCTAGGTTATTTGCCCATCTTGTAGCTAGCTGGGGGAATCTATTATGGTGTATTTGTTTGTATATATGTATATACATGTTTATTTTTTATTTGCTCTCTACTGTTTGGAATCATTTGCATTCATCCAAATTTAGCCTACTTAGAGGGCACCTGGCATCTGGGGCAAGAAACACTGAGGAAAATGGCGTCGGCTGATGCCTTTATACCAAATTGACAGCAACTATGACGTCGGGTGAAGTGCGACATCAGCCGAGGCCAGACCCAGACTTTGGAATCCGGCCGACCGAAGGGCTGCCTGAGGCAGGACAACCCATATGTTAGGACTGCAGATGCATACCTCTCGGACATCTACATTTATGGTAGGTGCAAAACTGTACTTTCTGTCTTTTTTGGTAGTTAACAAAAGTGTCCCTAAAAGTTCTCTCTCATACTTTTACCACTCATCCACAGCTGGGATACAAAAGAAAAACATTATTTTTAGCCACAGTTTGCATACTATGTCCCATAATTCACTAATCTCTTGAATTTAGAACATTCTCAAAACATATCGATCTGTGATCCAGGGGGGGACTCACTTGTAGCCCCCCCCCCGTCCAATCTCACAGTTCGTCTTACTCTTCAGTTTTTATTTCCTGCAGTTATTCATTCATTCATTCTGCTGATCAGTCATTCATTCAGCATGTTCTGTCTAGACAGCACTGCATTCTGACAACTCTGGAGGAAACAACTGCATTAAACTAGGGTCTGGGGGCTGCGAAGCCCCCTAGAAGCCATGAGATTTGTTTTTCTAGATGCTCTACGATCCATTTTATTATTTTTTAAACAACCTTCTCATCCATTAATTGCCTGAACAAAACAATTTTATTGGAAAAAAGAAGAAAACAAGTTTAATCTTATCCTTCAACTTTGTTTTTAGCTGCATCCTTTCAGCACATCCTAACTGTGTTGACTACAGTTGAAATAACAGAATTAAGCCATTATTTTCTAGATGCTCTGAGGTGCATTTTAAAGATTTTATACAACCTTTTCTAAAATGATTGTCTGAACAAAAACATAGTTATGGAAAGAAATCAGTCGCACCCTTTTATCACATCTTAATGGATCAAGGCTATCCTGTAATAATTAAATTAAGGGGGTGGTTGTTAGGCACCCATAAGTTATATTATTATAGATGCTCTGAGGTGCATTTTAGATTTTTTTCCCATTTTTTTTTTTTTTTTTGATGCATTGATGGCCTGAATAAAATTCATGAGTACAAAAAAAGAAATTCAGTCCTACTTTTTTGTTTCTTTAAAAAAATAAGCTGTATCCAACTTTTAATGCTTAAAGTTGACCAGGCTACAGCGGATCACCTGTCTGCTCATGATTGGCAGTGGAGTTTTAGAGTGTCGAGTTGCCAGCCGGGCACCCAACCTTCCACAGAAAGCACACACATGCACGCACTCACTCCTAGGGCCAATTTAGTGTGTCAAGTCCACCTACAGCATGTCTTTGGGATGCGGGAGGAAACTGTAGCACCCGGAGGAAACCCACGCGACCACAGGGAAGACATGCAGACTCCGCACAGAAGACACCCCAGGCGAGGATTGAACCGGAGAACCTCTTGCTGTGAGGCGGCAATGCTAACCACTACACCACCGCGGTCGCCCTAAAGTTGACCAGACACTACTTCACAATAAACCTGAGAAAGCAAATGCTTGTGAGGATACATATGTCTGGGAGTAGTATCTCCACACCTTAAAATAGGTAGTCACTTTCTGTGTACCCTCCTCTGGTGTTAATTTGGGATTAACATTAATGCATAAATCTCCATAGTCAAATTTCACACTGCTGCTGTCATATGTATATACATAATGCCTTTTCATCTCTTAACCCCAAAAGGTAGCCACCTTCTGTTTAGCCTGCTGATGTCAGACTGGGACAAAAACTTAAAAGACAAACAGCATAATGCATTTACAAACATATAAACATCATGCTTATTCACTTTCCCCCAAAAGATAGCCACTTATAGATGCACCAGATATTTGATTGTGAGTAAAATGAAAAGAATATAATTGCAGTAACGTTTACAACTTGTTACTTCTAGACTCAGTTCAGTGCTCCTATACAAGCTATAGTAACCCTTCGTGCACCACTCTGAAGTTTGTGAGGAAAGTTAAAGAAGTAATGACCGCACTGTCCTCAGCCCAATACAAGATACAATGACCTCTAAGGTTTGGGAGGAATCTTAAAGAAATAATGACATTGTCCCCAGCACCCCACACAAGTACAGAGACCTACTGTGTACACCTTTGAGCAGGGCTGGTTTTAGACTAGATAGTGTTCATGGCAGAGGTGATTGCTAAGCCCATTTCAAAATCCACTTATACAGCCCTGGTGTGTGAGGGTTCTAGCCCCCATAAGTTCTGACGGTCTGGGTATTCTGTGATGCACTTATCCCTTATTTTTTAAGGGAAGAGTGTTAAATTGAGCAAGTGACAACAGGGTCAGTTACTGTCATCCAGATAACCCCCACCATATAGTTGTTGCCACTCCTATGGACAATTTAAATATAAGCTCATGATAAAAGAGGATGATGACCTTTGTTCCAAACCGCTCCCTCACATTACAGTATTGCACATTGGTTCACATAATCACATTAACCCTATAAAACCAAAATAATATGCAAACAGCAACAGGCAGCTAGTTATTTCCCTCAAAAGAAGACAGCCACAGCAATTAAATCTTGTCTGAGCATATCAGCTGCCAAGTTAAATAGTCCCATTTTCTTAAAAAATGCACACTAGTCCTGATAAACCAGAAAGTGGTGTTTTAAAGTGACAAGAGGATCACTTTATTTATGTATTTATTTGCTTACTGATTTATATTTGTTTACTGGGGGTAGTGCACTGATCTCAGTGGACCATTTGCAGCATAGCCTGGGTGAACAAGATCACATAAGAAATGAACAATACATATTTACAGATACAATGATATGCTTTAAAAAAAAAAAAATATATATATATATATATATATATATATATATATATATATATATATATAGGTTTACTATCATAAATTCGAAAATCAGAAAAAAATGTGTCTGCATTTTGATTTATACATCGAAATGAACATTTCCGAATTAACCTAAAGTCGAAAACAGCTGTGTATTGTCGAAAATATCTCTTGCGACATTTACGGCAATACACAGCACTCCCACCCGTCCCGTAACTACCTACCTAGCCTAAACTCACAGTTATGCAGGGGGGCTGTGCCCCCCACACCCCCCCCCTACCTTAATATTCCAACTCCGAGATCGCACTACAGTGAGGAAAGGGATGTATTTCCCTAACCGCACTGTAGCGAATGTTAGAATTGCGAATGCACAGTCCATTTGCAATGATAACGTTCGCTCACATCACCTGCCGAAATATGAAGTATTCGAACATCTGTTGTTCGAATACTTCATAGCCGTGCAAGTGCACGTCGGCATTGTGATAGTAAACCATATATATATATATATATATATATATATATATATATATATATATATATATATATATTTATTATAATATGTGTTACATAGGTGTGTAGGTGTGTGTGTGTGTGTGTGTGTGTGTGTATATATATATATATATATATATATATATGTATATGTGTATGTATAATGTGTGTGTGTATATGCACACACACACAAACACACACACACACACATGTAAGAGTATGTTACAACATTTAGTTCAAAAAGTTTACAATGTTGAAACATGGATGGAAAAACAATATTATGCTTAATAGAGCTTTATGGATAAGAATTGTCAGATTTGTCAGTCGTTTGTTCCGAAAATCCTACATACGCATTTTTCCTTGTGAACACTTATTTAGAGATCCAGAGCTTGAAGTGTCACATCCAGTCCAAAGTGGTGGAACTGCCATCATCCAATGTCCCACTTGCACCAAAAAAAAAAATTCAAAAGGCCCTGAACTGGACCGTTGTCTGCCCAGTCGGATTCGGGCATACCCAAAGAAGTGTTGCTGAAACCCATGGTACATCTGATTACTTCTAAGTCTCTCAGTACGCTACCCCACTGTAGACTGGTAGGGCATCTGACTCCCATGATGCAACTGATCATAGTGATACACTTGAGAAGGAGGAACCGAGGCTCAATAGTTTAGGGAGACTGGAGGGCATACCTCAAATCCTGGTTAGGGAAGAAGTGTCTAAATCCTTAATTGAGTTCTGTCAGGGTTCTGATCTGCTGCGTTTTGTTAAAACAGATGTCACTCCAAAGAAGAAGAAGAAAAGCCAAAGAATGTTTCTCCTTAAGCATCTCAAGAAAATAAATGAATGGGATTTTCACAGGGTCTGTATAAGACCATTTTGTCCCTCAAGCTTCCTTTGTTTCTTTTTGCTTCATCTGTTAATACCTCTTCTCAGGAGACGCAATATGAGGGGAAGGAGGGGGAAGATTCTGATTCAGAAGAACACTTTTTAACTTATTCATCTCAGATTTATTCTCCATGCCAAATGGCCTTTGATGATGAGAGAAAACTATTCCCTGATTCTCTTTTTGATGAAATTTCTGTTAAACTATTAGAGAAATGATGCAGCAATTTGAATGGGAATCTAGACAAGTTTCTGATGTACAGAAGAGGTACTATAACTTATTAGAGGTGGGAGCACTACACCAGCTCCTGTCCCTTCAGATGTTCTTCGTGTTTCACTGTTGCAGTCATCACACTTGGGTTATCTGCCTGCAGGTAGCTCTCAGTCGACCCAAATACCAGAGACTTAGTATTTCTGCGTCGGTTGCTGTCGCTCCAGGTGTGACGTCAGGTCGTCATGGGTATAAAAATAGGCAGCCAACGTCATTACATTATATCAGTCTTTCTTGCTGAGGAGCCCGAAGCAGAAGCAGAAGCAGTTCGCACAAGTGCCGGTCGGCTGCTACCTGAGTTTTTGTTATCGAATTGAATTATCCTGAAGTCTTCTAATGCTAAGTACCCCGTTGGGGATCCTTTTTTCTTGCTCTAACCAATGTTAGAAAAAGTTAACAATTGTCTTGCCTGTGGAAAGCAAATACCACACCAAGATTTTCATTCTTACTGCATCACCTGTTTAGGCCCAGACCACGATGTCCCCCGCTGTTGGTTTTGTGCCTTGTTCGACGCCCGAACTATTCATTGTTGGGCCCTTTTTGTCGATAAATACTTTCGTTCTCGATCTCCATATTCCAAAATGGCTTTGGTAAGCCATCCGACTACCGATCTACTGAAAAAACGTAAGGATAAAGACAGAGACAGACCGCACAAGTCCAAAGCTGATGAGTACGCTTCCATTAAGCTAGTCGCCAGTTCACCAGTACTCAGTGAGGCGCTTTGCAGCCCCTGATGCCCGCTTCAGTGGATTCACAAGCCTCTACTGAGACCTGTTCGAGTCCGGTATGCCGTGAGACTCTTCTTCAACAGAACCTGCGGATGTCTCTACCTTGGATGGGTCTGGAGCTGCTGAGCAGGCACCGGCTTCTGAGGAAGTTCTTCACACTACCGATATTCAACACAAACCGATGACTTCTTTCACGTCTTCAGTTCTGTCTAAAACTACAGAGTTTCTAAGGCCAAGAGTACGTGCTACGCCTAAAAAAACGATGACCCAAAAACATGCACTTGCTTCTTTGCCACAACAACAAATGCTTAAAATGGCAGAGGACCTTATTATGTTGATTAGGGGAAGTCAGCCTTCCCCTGCTAAGAGAAAAAGAGACCTGTCCCCAGCAGCTTTAACAGACCAAGAGTCCTACGACTCTGAGATATCTGATTATGAAGACATGCCTTTATCTGCTTCTGAGGATTCAGATGCAGAGGAATCTGTTCCCTGTGCTTCTCCTCCAGAGGATTTTTCTTTTGGGGAAACCTTACATACTTTAAGAGAGCATTTCCACTTGGAATGCCAAGACTATCCTTAGTTCAAAAAGAGACTCAGAGAATTTCTAGACTTGCCACAACATAGGCCTTTAGCAATACCCCCAGTCCTGGATGTTGTGGATGATGTCTTTATGGAATCCAGTTTAACTCCTGATACCTTACCCCCTGCTCCTAGGAAACCAGACAGGTACTACAGAGTTCCTGACTCTCACAAATTCCTTTTCAAAAATCCTACTGCTGATCCAGAGGTCCTCTCCCAGGGGCCCAAAGGTATCAAAGCAACTACAGCTAAGAATCCCACTCCTTCGGACCGGGATTCCAGAGCTTTAGACAGATGGGGTAAGAATGTATACATCTCTGCAACTCTCGCCATTAGGACTTTGAATTGCCAGTTTCACATGCTGAAGTACCAACAACATATTATGAAACTTATTAAGCAAAAAATCGCTACCTTTATGGACTGTGCAGAAAATAAAGAATTACATGAGCTTATGCATTCTGCAAACCAAGTAATCAAGCATACATTGCAGTGTGGCTTTGACACCCTAGAAGCATCTTGCAGGGCAGCAGTAACTGGTTCTGTACTGAGAAGGCATGCTTGGCTTAAGGAGCAGACCTTGCCAGACCATGTCAAATAAAAATTACTAGACGCTCCCTTGAATAACGACAATCTGTTTGGCACCAAAGCAGAAGAGGTTCTTAAAAAGATGGAAGAAAAAGCTAAATCTATGCAGAAAGTCAAAGATTTCTTGCAAGTACAGCTTCCTAGATTCAGTAGGCATTGCCCCTCGAAACATTGGTCTTTTCCAGCCCCCTCTAGCCATCTCAGACTAGACCTAGGGGAAACAGACCCCCGCAGGCTACAGTCTCAGGGTATGCAGAGATCTAAGCAATGGAGTGTTTCCACTTCAAAAACAGGGAGTGCTAAGCCACCCCTTTATGGGAAGAATTCCCAATGACTTCTCAACTCCACTCCCCACCCCTGCCCAGCTGCTGGTGCTCCTAGGAGGAAAACATGCCCATCATGCAAAAAACTGGACTTCCATTACCAAAGACCGATGGGTGCTCAACATTGTATACCAGGGGTACAAATTTTACTTCCACTCACTGCCAACCCCAGTAGGGTTCCTAGACCTTCCTCCAAACCAGTGGGCAGAGGCACAAAAACAAGTTCAATCCCTGCTCTCTATAAGGGCAATTCAACCTGTTCCTGTGGAACAGATGGGTCAAGGGTTCTATTCCAGACTTTTCCTGTTACCCAGAAAAGAGGGCACTTGGCGCCCAATCCTAGATATCTCCATTCTAAACACATTCCTGTTGGTACCAAAATTCAAAATGCCTACCCTGCAGCAGCTTCTTCCTATGCTGGCCAAAGATGCCTGGTTAGCTACCCTGGATTTAAAAGAAGCCTATCTGCACATCCCTATAAGGGACTGTTGCAGGAAATATCTTTGCTTCAGGGCAGGATCTGTGTATTCAGTTCTCTGCACTTCCCTTTGGCTTATCCACTGCTCCCAGAGTATTCACAAAATGCCTGGCTTCAGCAATTGCTTACTGCAGACAGAGAAAAATTCAAATTTACCCGTACTTGGACGACTGCCTGATTCAGACAGTCAGGAACTGCTGTTGCAGCACCTGACATTTGTAAAAAAAACTTCTAACCTCCCTGGGATGTACCATCAATGAAAATAAATCAAAACTAGTCCTCAGTCAATAGATTGTATTCCTGGGAGCAAGCTTGGACGCAGCATCCCAGATGGCATTCCTTATACCAGAAAAACAAGCCTATCTGACAGACTACTTCAGTCAAATGGCAACTAGAACCCAGCTATCTGCAAGGAAAATCCTGCAGGCCCTAGGGTTCATGGCCTCATGCATCCTACTAATTCCATATGCCGGACTGCATATGAGGAAACCAATGGTACTTAAAAAGTCTTTGGTGCCAGCATTCGCAGGACCTGGAAACTGTCATTCCTATCATACCTTGTCAAAGGACAGAGTTTCTTTGGTGGGCAGCAGCATGCAACCACAACCAAGGGACTACCTTTTACTCAACCCCACGCCAAAAAGAGATGCTATCTGCCCAGCATGCTCTAACAGCTTTCAGATCCCTACTCTCACCGGGACCCCTGCTAATAAAAATAGACAAAACCACAGTTATGTCGTACATCAACAAGCAGGGGGAACCCACTCTTACCCACTCTGCAGGCTAGCCGTGGCCCTGTGGAACACAGCCTTGGGCATGCAGGTCCATCTGCAAGCTCAAATCCTGCCAGGCAAACAAAATTCACTGGCAGACGATTTAAGCAGAAATCTTCTAGACCCTTACGAGTGGCAATAAGAGCCAGCACCTTCAGCCTTCTGATTCAGAAATGATGGACCCCAGAGGTGGATCACTTTGCCTCCCCTTGCAATCATCAGCTCAGCAGATTCTGCACCAGGACACCTCACAGCAGGGCCTAGAAAGTGGATACCCTATCCTTCCAGTGGGTAAACCTCTCAATCTATGCATTTCCCCCTTGCCCCTTCTCTCAAGAATATTGCTCAAGATAAGACAGGACAGACCAAGGACAATTCAAATTGCGCCGGATTGGCCATGCCAGCACTGGTACCTACTCCTGCACAGCCTGTCACCAGTGCCACCCTGGCATCTACCCCAGACCCCCACCCTGCTTACTCAGCAGGGTGGACAGATATTGCATCTGCAACTGCAAACCTTAAATCTTGCAGCCTGGCTTATTCCTTGAATTCTCCCCCAGTGTCCAGCCTAAGCAAGCAGGTACTGGACGTCATTCTTGAAGCCAGAAGACACAGTACAAGGAAATCATCTGCTGATAAATGGAAAAGGTATTGCTCCTGGATTCAATCTAAAGGAGAGGACACAACTCTGCCCACCCTGCCTCTTATCTTGGATTACTTAGCAGATGTACTCCACAGAGGCCTAGCCTTTTCCTCCATTAAGATCCATGCCTCTGCCATCTCGGCTCATTACAACTCTGAGCCACCCCTATTCTCTCACCCTCTCACCAAACAGTTCCTGAGAGGGGCAAACAACTTAAGGCCACCAAGGAGAGCACTCACCCCTGCTTGGGACCTTAACATTGTACTGGAAAAGCTCACACTGCCCCCTTTTGAGCCTGCAGCATCGGTAGACTTAAAATTCCTCTCTTGGAAAACAGCATTGATCCTGGCCATCACTTCAGTGAGAAGAGTGTCTGAGCTACAAGCACTTATGGCTGTGGAACCCTTCATTATTTTTCATGCTGACAGGGTCTCCCTCAGGACTAATTCTTCCTTTATACCCAAAGTGGTGTCCAGTGTGGCTCTCAACCAATCTATCCATTTGCCAACCTTCTTCCCTAATTCGCAAAATAAAGGGGAAAGGATCCTGCACTCCTTGGACGTGCATAGACAGCTCAGATTCTACTTGGATAGGACTAAGCCCTTCAGGAAATCTGACCAGGTACTACTCAGTTTTGCACCAGGGGCAGAGGGCAAGCCCATTTCAAAACAGACAATTTCCAAATGGATAGCACACTGTATCCATTTCTGCTACAAGCACCATGGGAAACCAACCCCTCAGTGAGTCAGAACACATTCCACTAAGGCAGCTTCTACCTCTACAGCATTCCTCTGGGGAGTCCCTACCAGGGACATTCTGGAGGCTGCTACGTGGAACTCTGTACACAGATTCACCAAGCATTACCACCACCCTATAGGGCGGGTTTTGCAACTGCAGTCCTGTAGGGCATTCTAGCCAGCCCAAACTCTTCTTGCCTGCCTCCACCCTTTCTACCGCTTTGGGAATCAACCCAAGTGTGATGACTACAACAGTGAAACACGAAGAACATAGTACAGTTGTGTACACTTACCATAAATGTGGAAGTTCGAGTGTATTCACTGTTGCAGTCCTGGTTTCCCTCCCTCCAGCCCCCTACTCGCTCTCTCTTTCCCCTCTCTGTGTATACTACCCATCCCTTGCAGGAATATTGGTATTTACTTTTTACTGATGGAGATTTTTCCACCATAGCTTAGCTCCCTGCTGGGGGCTCCTGACATTTGGGGCAAGAAAAACTGATGTAATGGCGTTGGCTGCCTGTTTTTATACTCCTGACGACCTGACGTCAGACCTGGAGTGACAGCAACTGATGCAGAATTACTAAGTCTCTGGTATATGGGCCGACTGATGGCTACCTGCAGGTAGATAACCCAAGGGTGATGACTACAACAGTGAATATACTTGAACATCTACATTTATGGTAAGTGTACACAACTGTACTTTTTCGATGCCTTTCTAGATGTATTTGCTTCTGCATTTACTTTTAATTCTCCAAAACTAGCTTCTAAGTGATAGGTTTTACAAAGTGCATATCTAAAAATGCTGTATAAATATTCTTTGGTGGATGTGTCTGTGTTTTCTATGAGTACTGATAAGCCTTCCAAAGTTTTGCCTCCTGCTATTGTTTTACCTTCAGACAGTACAGAAGGGCCATAGGCAGATATGGAAAAAAAGGTTTATACTTCTGCTTCCGTCTTTCAGAGCATTGGATTATCAGATCCAAATGACTAAGTACCTGCTATCTAAACATGGTGAATTGAGCAAGTCTTTGACTAACCTTGAGGTTTCTGAAACTAAGTAGCAGACAGTTTCTGTGGTAGGCCAGACTGATCAGGTGGCCAGACTTACCATTAAATACAGTTTCTACTAGATTTGCCATCTGGAGCTTTGCATAGCTTCATTTTAAATCTCTTCCTACAGATATTAAAGTGAAGCTATTAAGGCTCCCCTCTTCACAGGGATTGTATGATGTTCTTTGTGTTTCACTGTTGCAGTCATTACATTTGTGTTATCTGCCTGCAGGTAGCCCTAACCCAGCTTGAATACCAGTGTCTTGGAGTCCTGCATCGGATGCTGTCTCTTCTTCCATGACGTCAGGTCATCAGGGGTGTAAAACATGCAGCCGATGCCATTACATTGGTCTTTCTTGCCATGCGATGCCCGAAGCAGAAGCAGTTTGCAAGTGCTGGTCGGCCGACTCCTGAAATTTTCGTTTTCGAGTTTCAGAACCGAAGTCTTCAAAAAAAGCTAAGTACCCCGTTGGGGATCTTTTTTCTTGCTCTTAACCGATGTCAGTAAAAGTTAACAATTGTCTTACCTGTGGAAAGCAAATACCTCATAAAGATTTTCATTCGTACTGCATTCCTTGCTTAGGCTCAGACCACGACATCCCTCGCTGTCGGTTTTGTGCCTTATTCAACCCCCGAACTCTTCGTCGTCAGTCTATTTTCGCAGCAGATTATTTTGGCACTCGGTTTAACTATCCAGAAATGGCTTCGGTACCTTGCAGCCTGGCTAATTCCTTGTCTCCAATAGCATCCCTCAGTAAGCAGGTGCTAGAGGTCATCCTGGAAGCAAGGAGACCTAGTACTAGAAAATCATGTGCTGAAAAGTGGAAAAGATACTGTTCCTGGAGCCAGACCCAGGGTATGGGCACTACGGTGCCCTGTTTACCTCATATTCTTCAGTATTTAACAGAAATGCTTCACAGGGGTCTATCCTTCTCGTCAATTAAAATTCATGCCTCTGCAATTTCAGCACATTATAATACTGAACCTCCCCTCTTCTCTCACCCCCTGTTAAAGCAATTCCTCAGAGGGGCTAAAAATTTAAGACCCCCCAGGCTAGCCCCTACATGATCCTGGGACCTTAACTTTGTATTGGAAAAGCTCACTCTCCCTCCATTTGAACCAGCTGCAACTGCAGAGTTGAAATTCCTTTCTTGGAAAACAGCCTTCCTTCTAGCCATCACTTCAGCAATAAGAGTGTCTGAGTTACAGGCCCTCATGGCAGTGGAGCCCTTCATTATCTTCCATGCAGACAGGGTTTCCCTCAGGACCAAGCCGTCCTTTATGCCCAAGGTAGTGTCTATTGTGGCCCTTAATCAGTCCATTTATTTGCCTACCCTTTTTTCCCTACTGCACAAAACAAAGGAGAATGAATTCTATACTCTTTGGATGTGCACAGACAACTTAGATTTTATTTGGACAGGACTAAGCCTTTCAGAAAATCTGAACAGCTGCTAGTTGGCTTTGCTGTAGGGGCAGAGGGGAAGGCCATTTCAAAGCAAACCCTTTCTAAATGGATAGCCCATTGCATTCATTTCTGCTATAAGCACCATGGAAAACCTACCCCACAGGGGATAAGATCACATTCCACCAGGGCTGCATCTACCTCTACAGCCTTTCTCAGAGGGGTCCCTACCAGGGACATCCTAGAAGCTGCTACCTGGAGCTCTGTTCATACCTTTCTTGCTCCTTACCGATGTCAGTAAAAGTTAGTAATTGCATTTCTTGTGGAAAGCAAATACCTCACAAAAATTTTCATTCGTACTGTATTCCTTGCCTAGGCCCTGATCACGATGTACCTTGCTGTCGGTTTTGTGCCTTATTTAATCAACGCACTATCTGTCGTCTGTATATTTCCGCCTCTAAATATTTCGGTTCTCGGTTCAGTTATCCAGAAATGTCATCAGTTAGCCATCCGACTACCAGTATTCTGAAAAAATGCAAAGATAAAGACAGAGATAGGCCGCCTAGGTCCAAAGCTGCCGATGACGCTTCTCCTAAGCCAGTCGCCAGTACGCCAGTACTCAGTGAGGTGCTTTCGCAGCCCCTGATACCCGCTACTTCTGATTCGCAGGCCTTTATTGAGACCCATTCGGATTCCGGTATGCCGCGAGATGCTTCAACTGTGGAACCTGCAGATGTCTCTACCTTGGATGGGTCCAGAGCTGTTGTGCAGGCACCGGCTTCTGAGGGTGTATTCAGACCTACGGGCTTGCATATTAAACCGATGCCTCATGCTTCTTTAAGGCCTAAACCTCGAACCATGCCTAAACAAACGATCCCAGGCCGCATGCTCCGGCCCCTATGCCTAAAAAAAACAAATGATAAGAATGGCTGAAGATCTTATAACTCTAATCAGGGGAAACCAACCACCCCCTTCTAAGAGACCTAGGACTGAATTTGTTTATGACTCTTCTGACCAGGATTCTGATTTTTCTGATTCTTCTGATGATCTGGATTTACCCTTATCTACTTATGAGGATTCTGATGCAGACGACTCTATTCCCTCTGCTTCCCCCCCTCCAGAGGATTTTTCTTTTGGTGAAACCTTGCACACTCTAATGGAGCATTTCCACTGGGAAAGCCAGGATTTTTCTGATAGGAAAAAGAGGCTTGGGGATTTCTTACTCTTGCCTCAGCATAGGCCTTTAGCTATACCTCCTGTACTAGACGTTGTTGATGATGCCTTTTCGGAATCTAGTTTGGCCCCTGATTCTTTGCCTCCTGCTCCCAGAACACCTGATAGATATTACAGGGTTCGGATTCTCACAAGTTCCTTTTTTAAAATCCTATTGCGGATCCAGAGAATATTTCACAGGGACCCAAGGGCATCAAGGCTTCTACTGCAAAAAATCCTGCCCCTTCTGGTAGAGATTCCAGGGTGCTGGATAGATGGGGTAAGAAGGTTTACACTTCTGCAACCTTGGCTATTAGGGCCTTAAACTGTTAGTTTCATATGTTAAAGTATCAACAACATGTTATTGGATTGCTTAAACAGAAAATGATGTTGACTCATGACTGTGTTGAAAATAAAGAATTACAGGATGTAATGCATTCTGCTGAACAGGTTGGAAAACATACTTCGCAATGTGGATTTGATTCATTAGAGGCCTTTTGCAGGGCTGCTGTCACTGGGTCTGTATTCAGAAGGCATGCTTGGCTTAAGGAGCAGTCCTTGCCTGATCATGTTAAAGCTAAACTGTTGCATGCTCCCTTAAATCAGGACCGCCTGTTTGGCAACAAAGCTGAGGAAGTTCTTAAAAAGATGGAAGATAAAGCTAAATCTATGCAAACTGTTAAATATTTCTTACAAGTTCAGCCTCCAAGATTTAGTAGGCATTGGCCCTCTAAGAATTTTTCCTTTCCGGTCCCTTCCAGGTCTTCTCAATCCAAACCCAGACACAGCAGAAACCCCAGGTTTCAGTCCCAGGGTACACACAAGACTAAGCAGTGTGGGGCTTCTGCATCCAAATCTAGGAGTAGTAAGACTCCCCACTATGGAAAACTGTCTCAGTGACTTGCTTTTAAAACTGCAAGCACTTCTCAACTGAATGCTCCTTTAGGTGGAAAGATTGGTCTGCAGGCCAAAAACTGGGAACTCATTACTCAGGACAAATGGGTTTTACATATAGTGTCCGAAGGATACAGATTTCACTTCCACATGTTACCAACACCAAGCGGGTGGCCAGATCTACCCCCAAATCAGTGGGCAAAGGCCCAAAAGCAAGTACTTTCTCTCTTAAGCACGGGGGCTATTCAGTTGGTACCAGAAGAGGAAAAGGGACAAGGATTCTATTCGAGGCTTTTCCTGGTACCCAGAAAAGACAATTCATGGCATTCTATCCTAGACCTTTGTACTCTAAACACCTTTTTGGTGATTCCAAAATTCAAGATGCTGACTCTTCACCAGTTACTTCCTATGTTAGGCAAAGATGCCTGGTTGGCCACACTAGATTTAAAAGAAGCATACCTGCACATCCCTATCAGGGAATCTTGCAGAAGATACCTACGCTTCAAAGCAGGCTACATGCACGATCAGTTCTCTGCACTGCCCTTTGGCTTATCTACTGCGTCCAGGGTATTCACAAAGTGCCTAGCTCCAGTCATTGCATTTTGCAGGCAAAGAAATATTCAAATATACCCATACCTGGACGATTGTCTAATTCAGGCAGAAAGCCAGGACATACTTTTGAATCGTCTGGCCTTTGTACAAAGGGTGCTGACCTGTCTGGGGTACACCATAAACAAAAAGAAATCACACCTGGTACCCTGTTAACAAATTATATTCCTGGGAGCAAGCTTGAATACAACTTCCCAGATGGCTTTTCTCACACCTGAGAAACAGATTCATTTGACAACCTACTTCAAACAAGTGGCCACAAAAACCCTGCTATCTGCAAAGCAAATACTGCAAGCCTTGGGGTTCATGTACTCCTGCATTCTTCTAATTCCATATGCAAGACTGCATATGAGGAAACTACAATGGTATCTAAAAAGCCTATGGTGTCAACATTCTCAGGATCTAGAAGCAATGATTCCTACTAACTAACTACCTACTAACAGGATGAAAGACATTTACACAGTTATGCCCCCAGGCCAATCAGACAAACACACAATAAGCCTTCCACCATTAGTTCCCACGTCATATGGGTTGAGTTAGCTCTCTGCTCCCACCAGAGTGCAGAGTAAAATCCTCTTAATGTAAACCAAAGTGGTTTTGAGCTCAAGTGCAGTAACAAATGCTTTACAACAAAAGGCAGATCTCCCACAGTATCAGGAGTCCCTGGAAATAAGTTTACAAACCCTGAGAAATATTTCCAAATATAGAAAAAGGTCTGCAAATGTAGAGTAACTTGTACAAACACAACAGAATGACAAACATTTACACAGTTAAACCCTCAGGTCAATCAGATAAATGCACGCAAAGCCTTTCACTAACATTTCCCAACTCAAATGGGTTGAATCAGCCCTCTGCTCCCACCAAAGTGTAGAATAAAACCCTCTTAATGTAAAATTAACTGGTTTTGAGCTTAAGTGCAGTAACAACTACTTTACAACAAAAGGCCGAACTCCTGCAGTGTTAGGAATCCTTGAAAGTCCTGAAGGATGTTCCCAAATTCAAAAAAATATGTACAGACTTAGGAAAATTTTTACAAATGCAGAACAACTTTGCAAAACTTAGAAATATTTTGGCAAACTCAGGAAAACTTTGGCAAATGCAGAACAGCTTTTGCAGTATCAGAGGAGGTTAGGAAATCTCAGGATACTGAAAAATGATCTAAGAGCAGTGCAGTAACAAACAGATGGCATTTGTTTAACAAGTGCAAGCTGAAAAACATGATAAATTCAAACAAATCAATAAATGCAGTACCGAACTGTTATGTTAAATAACACCAAGATGGTTAGAGCAAGTAAAAAAAAAAGTAAGTCAACTTTGTAGGTCCACTGATGGCTTTAGAAGCAATCCAGGGGTCTTGCAATCACAGGTGACCAAGCCAGGTATAAGGAAGCTCTTAACCACATTTTCCCCCTTCTGCAGAGGCTGGGCTTCATGATCAGTCTAAAAAAGTCTGCCTAAACACTTGTCTTATGGCAGTTTTTCTTCCACAAGAGAAAGTTCATACTCTCCATGTATTTCCATTCCCTCCTTTCTCTTTGGTCTTGTTCTGCAAGAGAAACATTATAGGCTATAGGGTTCATAACAGCTTCTAACCATGATTCCCTTTGCAAAACTCCACATGAGAAAGATACAGTGATATACCCATTGGATACTGAGATCCCATTTCTACCTTTTCTAAAAATGGAGTTACATTGGTAGATCTATTAGGTTCAACTGAATCTGGGGCTGTCACTCAGTCCAACTTTTTCCACTCAGGAACTTCACACAGATGCATCAGATCTAGCCTGGGGGTGCATGGTCAGGCTCCTTAGCAGTTCAGGGTTAGTTGACTCACAAGCAGAGGAGGGAAGACATCATGTAAAACAGATGAGAGCACTCATTCAGGATTTACAGGATGTCCTTCAAGAATGCAACTGCAGTCATAACATATGGGTTGTCCTGCCTCAGGCAGCCCTCGGTCGGCCGGATTCCAAAGTCTGGGTCCGGTGTCGGCTGGTGTCGCCTCCTCTCCGATGTCAGAATGGCTGGAGTATAAAGGCATCGGCCGACACCATCTTCTTCAGTCTTTCTTGCCGCGCGGTGCCCGAAGCAGTTCGCAAGCGCCGGTCAGTCAGCTCCTGTATTTTCAGTACCGAAGTCATCTAAAAGCTAAGTACCCCGTTGGGGAACATTTTTTCTTGCCTCAGCCGATGTCAGAACAAATTGAGAAAGTTATTGTTTGTCTTGTGGTAAACAAATACCTCATAAGGACTTCCATTCTTATTGCCTCCCTTGCCTGGGCCCAGACCACAGCGTCTCGGCCTGTGCTGCCTGTGCTTGCTTTAATAAGCGCACTCTCAGGCGCCGGGCAGAATTTGCCGAAGACTTTTTCGGCGAATCTTTCGCTTATATCATGCCGTCGGAACAACCGACAACTCAATCTACCAAAAAACGAAAGGACCGGGACCGACATCCTCGGCCCGCGTCCTCTACCAGTCACCCTCCTAAACCCTCCGCGAGTGCTTCAGTCCCTTCGGAAGTGGTAATTCAACCACTCCAGGCCGACGACCCAGCGTTAACACGTCCTTCGGTCTCGGAGTCTACACTGGTGCTGGTTGTTGATTTTCCTCCAGAAACCGAAGTTCTGGATCTACCCAACACCATTCCTGTTGACAAGGTTACTCCTGCACGTGGGGCAGCTAGGCCTCCTGTATCCATGTCCATCAAGGCCTTTGCACGTGCTAAGGCCACCAGCCAGGGCAAGGCCCATCCTAAACCTACTGCCCAGGCCCCTTCTAATAAACAGATCATGTCTCTTGCTGCAGATCTTATTTCTCTTATCAGGGGGTCTCACCCTCATCCAGACAGAGGTTCTCAGCCGCCTGCAGAGAAAAGGCCCAGAACTGTGCAGGCCGACAACCTCTCTTCAGATGAAGCCTATGGGGATTCTGAGCATTCAGATACCCAAGAAGAATCCTTCCAGGCCTATGAGGACTCTGATGCTGAGGAATCAATTCCCTCTGCCTCTCCTCCAGAGGATTTTTCGTTCGGTGAAGTCCTACACTCTATGAGGGAGCATTTTAAATGGCAGGGTCAGGAATTCTCTGATTCCAGGAAAAGGCTACGTACCTTCCTCAAGCTACCCCAGCACAGACCTTTAGCTAGTTATGGATGTCCTGGATGATGTTTTCTCCGACTCCAGTGCTAACCCTGATACTCTCCCTCCTGCTCCTGTCAAGCCAGACAGATATTATAGGGTCCCTGACACCCACAAACATCTCTTTAAGGCCCATTCTGTGGATCTAGAAACTATTTCACAGGGCCCCAAGGGAGTGGCTACTTCCACAGCCAAGAATCCACTGCCAGCGGATAGGGAAGCTAGGTCCCTGGAGAGATGGGGTAAAAAAGTTTATACCTCTACCACCCTGGCCATGAGGTCACTTAACTGCCTTTTTCATATGTTTAAGTACCAGGATTTTTTACAGGATGATTTACAGAAAAAGCTAGCCTCTCCTGAGCCTATTGATAGAAAGGCATTGCAGGATCTAGTACATAACACTCAGCAGGTTAGCAATCATTTTCTTCAGTGTGGTTATGATGCATTGGAGGCTTCATGTAGGGCAGCTATGACTGGGGCTGTTATACGTAGACATGTTTGGTTGAAAGAACAGCCACTACCAGACCATGTTAAAGTAAAGTTACTTGATGCACCTCTGGAAAAACAGAAGCTTTTTGGTGCTAATGCACAAGATGTGTTGAAGTCCATTGAGGAAAAAGCTAAATCAGTACAGACAGTCAAAGATTTCCTCCAGGTTCAGCCACCCAGATTCAGCAGGAATTGGCCTTCAAAAAATTGGTCCTTTCCAGACACTGACAAGTTTCAAAGGGGAAAAAACAGGCGTGCCCGAGGTAGAGGGCAATACTGAGGCTCCTACAGGGGCCGCCAATGTCAACCACCAAATCAAAGAAGTGGCGCAGGCAGTTCAGCTGCACCACAAGGACAACCACAATGACTTGACTTTCATACTCTCTACAAAGGCTCAAAGAGAAGCACCTTTGGGCGGAAAGTTATCCTTATTCTCAAAAAACTGGCATATCTTAACCAAGGTCAAATGGATTCTGGATTTAATAGACAAAGGTTACAGATTCCACTTCCATACTTTACCAATAAGACAAGGCATGCCAAACCTGCCACTTCATCAAAGGGCAGAGGCACTCATTCAAGTTTCAAAGCTGTTAAATATAAAAGCAATAGAAAAGGTCCCTCCACAGGAACAAGGCCAGGGATTTTATTCAAGACTGTTCCTTGTTCCAAGAAAGGAAAACAAATGGAGGCCTATACTGGACTTGTCTACTCTAAATACTTATCTCATTGTGCCAAAGTTCAAAATGCTGACGTTGCAGCAACTCCTTCCCATGCTGGGCAAGGGGTCTTGGCTGGTTACTCTGGACCTCAAGGAGGCATACCTGCATGACCCAGTCAGACAAAGCTGCAGAAGATACCTCAGATTTCTTGCAGGGACAGAGCATTCTCAGCATTGCCGTTTGGCTTATCTGCTGCGCCCAGAGTGTTCACAAAATGCCTGGCATCAGTAGTGGCACACTGCAGACTCCAGGGGATTCAAATATACCCCTACCTGGACGACTGCCTCATACAAGCAGACAACAAACAAACCTTGATAGCAAACTTGGACTATGTCATTCAATTACTACAGGCCTTGGGATACACAGTCAACATTCAGAAATCAAGACTTCTGCCATCCCAACAGATTATTTTCCTAGGAGCCAGACTGGACACAAAAACACAAATGGCTTATCTCACAGAGGAAAAACAACAGCAGTTACCAGAGTACTTCAAAGGCCTAGCAAAGCTCTCCCAGCTGACTGCAAGGAAAATCCTGCAGGCCCTGGGGTTCATGGCATCTTGCATTCTTCTGATTCCTTTGGCAAGACTTCATATGAGAAAGCTGCAATGGTACTTAAAAAGCTTATGGTCCCAACACAGCCAAAGCCTAGAGGACGTAATACCACTTATTCCATGTCTACAAAGAGAATTTTTGTGGTGGGCTCAAACAAGTCAGTTAAACAAAGGCATGTCTTTCAGCAAACCTCAAGCAGGTCAAATGATTACAACAGATGCCTCAGACCATGGATGGGGGGCACACATGGAGGGCAGATGCATTCAAGGTCACTGGACACCAAGGGAAAGGCATCTGCACATAAACCAAAAAGAGATGTTGGCAGTGATACATGCAATCGAGACTTTCGAAAAATCACTTCAACAAGGACATTTACTAATAAGGACAGACAACACCACTGTTATGTGGTATATAAACAAGCAGGGAGGCACTCATTCTTTTCCCCTCTGCAGACTAACAATGATTCTCTGGGAAAAATCCCTAAGTCTGAAGATACATCTGCAATCCCAGTTTGTGCCAGGCAAGGACAATGTACTGGCGGACAAGCTGAGCAGAAATTTCTTGGATCCACACGAATGGATGCTGCATCCTCACATTTTCTCTCAAATAACAAGGACATGGGGAAGACCGGACATAGATCTCTTTGCTTCTCACATGAATCATCACCTGGAAAAGTTCTGTACAAGGACCCACCATCCTCTAGCCTGGAAAACGGATGCTCTCTCCTTCAGCTGGAATTCCCTAACAATTTATGCATTCCCTCCTCTACCACTGCTGACCAAGGTGATACTGAAGATCAAAGCAGAACAACCAACAGGCATTTTGATAGCTCCAGACTGGCCAAGGCAGCACTGGTACCCATTGCTGTTGAGCATAACTCGGACCAAACCGTGGCCTCTGCCCCTATGGCCTCTGCTTCTAACACAACACAATTACAGGACTGTTCATCAAAACCTGAAAACATTGCATCTGACAGCCTGGAGGTTACCATAACTCCTTCCGATATCTCTCTTTCCAAAAAGTTCAAGAGATCTTACTGGAAGCACGCAGACCTTCCACCAGAAAAACCTATTCAGCCAAGTGGAAGAGATTCATCATCTGGAATGCTAACAGGGGTCAGGATACAACAGTATTGAGTCATCATTCTCTTTCGGCTTTTCCCGTTAGGGGTCGCCACAGCGGATCATCTCTTTCCATTTCTTCCTATCCTCTGCATCTTGCTCTGTCACACCAACCGCCTGCATGTCCTCTCTCACCACGTCCATAAACCTTATCTTAGGCCTTCCTCTATTCCTCTTACCTGGCAGCTCCATCCTTAGCATCTTTTTCCCAATATACCCATCATCCCTCCTCAGCACATGTCCAAACCAATCTCTCTTGCTTTGTCTCCAAACTGTCCAACATGAGCTGACCCTCTAATATACCGATTCCTAATCCTATCCATCCTAGTCACCGATTGCAAATCTTAACATCTTTAACTCTGCCACATCCAGCTCTGACTCCTGCCTTTTGTCAATGCCACTGTCTCCAACCCATATAACATAGCTGGTCTCACTACACTCTTGTAGACCTTCCTTTCACTCTTACGGATACCGTCTGTCACAAATCACTCTTGACACTCTTCTCCACCCATTCCACCCTGCCTGTACTCTCTTCTTCACCTCTCTTCCACATTCACCATTACTCTGAACTGTTGATCCCAAGTACTTAAACTCGTCCACCTTTACCAACTCTACTCCCTGCATCCTCACCATTCCTCTACCCACCCTCTCATTTACACACATATATTCTGTCTTAGCCCTGCTGACCCTCATTCCTCTGCTCTCTAGAGCATATCTCCACCTCTCAGAGTCTCCTCAACCTGATTCCTACTCTCACTACAGATCACAATGTCATCTGCAAACATCATAGTCCACGGGGCCTCCTGTCTGATCTCATCTGTCAACCTGTCCATCACCACTGCAAATAAGAAAGGACTCAGAGCTGATCCTTGATGTAATCCCACCTCCACCTTAAACGGATCTGTCACTCCCACTGCAGTCCTCACCACTGTCACACTACCCTCGTACATATCCTGTACCACTCTTACGTACTTCTCTGCCACTCCGACTCCCACATACAATACCACAACTCTTGTCTAGGCACCCTGTGATATGCTTTCTCCAAGTCTACAAATGCAACTCCTTCTGACCTTCTCTGTATTTCTCCATCAACACTCTCAGAGCAAACATTGCATCTGTAGTGCTCTTTCCTGGCATGAAACCATACTGCTGATCACTAATCATCACCTCCTTCTTAACCTTGCTTCCACTACTCTTTCCCATAACTTCAAGCTGTGACTAATCAGTTTTATCCCTCTGTAGTTACTGCAGCTCTGCACATCACCCTTATTCTTAAAGATAGGTACCAAAACACTTTTCTCCACTCCTCAGGCATCCTCTGACTTTCCAAAATTTCATTAAACAATCTAGTTAGAAATTCCACTGCCATTTCTCCTAAGCACCTCCATGCTTCCATTGGTATGTCATCTGGGCCAACAGCCTTTCCATTCTTCATCCTCTTCATAGCTGCCCTTACTTCCTCCTTGCTAATCTGTTTCACTTCCTGATTCACTATCCCCACATCATCCAACCTTCTCTCTCTCATTCTCTTCATTCATCAGCCTCTCAAAATACTCTTTCCATCTACTCAACACACTCTCCTCTCTTGTGAGTACCTTTCCTCACTATCCTTTATCACCCTTACATGCTGCACATCTTTCCCAGCTCTGTCCCTCTGTCTAGCTAATCGGTACAGGTCCTTTTCTCCCTCTTTAGTGTCCAATCTCTCGTACAACTCTCCATATGCCCTATCCTTAGCTTTTGCCACCTCTCTCTTTGCCATGCCTCATCTCCTTATACTCATGTCTACTTTCTTCATCTCTTTGACAATCCCACTTCTTCTTCGCCAGCCTCTTCCTCTGTATACTCTCCTGTACTTCCTCATTCCACCACCAGGTCTCCTTGTCCTCCTTCCTCTGTCCAGATGTCACACCAAGCACCTTTCTAGCAGTCACCCTTACTAGTTCTGCTGTAGTTACCCAGCTATTCGGTAACTCTCCACTGCCTCCCAGTGCCTGTCTTAACTCTTCCCTAAACTCCACTTCACAATCACCTTTTTAACTTCCACCATTTAATCCTTGGCACAGCTTTCACATTCCTCCTCCTCTTCTTGATCACCAACGTCATTCTACATACCACTAATCTATGCTGCTTAACTACACTTTCACCTGCCACCACTTTACAGTCTCCAATCTCCTTAAGACTGGCCCTCCTACATAGTATATAATCAACTTGTGAGCATCTTCCTCCACTCTTGTACGTCACCCTATGCTCCACCCTCTTCTTAAAATACGTATTCACCACAGCCATGTCCATCCTTTTCGCAAAATCCACAATCATCTGACCTTCTGCATTCCTCTCCTTAACACCATACCTACCCATCACTTCCTCATCCCCTCTGTTCACTTCACCAACATGCAACAACAACATGCAATACAACAGTATTGAGTATACCTCAGATATTGGGATACTTGGCAGAAATGTTTCATACTGGTCTCTCATATTCTTCCATAAAGATTCATGCCTCAGCAATCTCAGCAAAATACAACTGTGATCCACCTGTGTTTTCACATCCTTTGCTATGACAGTTCCTAAGAGGGATAAAGAATATCAAACCTCCCAGGAAACCACCAGTACCTGCATGGGAACTCAATTTCGTCTTGGAAAAATTAACTCTTCCTCCCTTTGAACCAGCAGCAACTTCAGAAATGCAATTTCTCTCATGGAAAACGGTTTTCCTATTGGCAATCACATCAGCAAGAAGAGTCTCGGAGATACAGGCGCTCATGGCAGTACCTCCTTTTCTCATTTTTCATCAGGACAGAGTCTCTCTAAGAACCAATCCTTCATTCATGCCAAAAGTAATTTCCAGGGTGTCTCTAAATCAAGCCATTCACCTGCCTACTTTCTTCCCCAATCCTCAAAACAGGGGGGAAGCACTGCTGCATACTTTGGACATACACAGGCAACTACGCTACTACTTGGACAGAACTAAGGCCACCAGAAAGTCTGACCAACTGCTTGTAGCCTATGCTGCTGGAGTACAAGGAAAAGCAATCTGCAAACAAACAATTTCCAAATGGATTGGACACTGCATCAGATTCTGCTATTCTTTTCATGGAAAATGTGTGTCAGCCAATATTAGGCCACACTCCACCAGAGCTATAGCCACATCCACAGCTTTCCTAAGAGGAGTGGCTACAAAGGACATTCTAGAGGCTGCTACATGGAGCTCCGTGCATACATTTACCAAGCACTACAACCTGCCTTTATACTCCAGATCCCAAGCAGGCTTTGCTTCGGCAGTCCTGCAGGGCATTTTAGCTACACCATCACTTTCTTAGTTCCAACCACCCCCAGCTTGGCTATGGTATTCAACCCATATGTTATGACTGCAGTTGCATTCTTGAAGGACATAGTACAGTTTTGTACCTACCATAAATGTAGATGTCCGGTAGATATGCAACTGCAGTCGGATTTTCCCACCCTCCTACCCCTCTGCAACCTTCTTTATGGGTCCACTCCCCCTATTCCTATTAGCTGGGGTATCTCCTATGGTGTATCTGTTTATTACTGTTGTGCATGTCTGGAATTGTTTATCCATTCACCAAATTTAGCCTTCCTAGGAGGGCACCTGGCATCTGGGGCAAGAAACACTGAAGAAGATGGCGTCGGCCGATGCCTTTATACTCCAGCCATTCTGACGTCGGAGAGGAGGCGACACCAGACCCAGACTTTGGAATCCGGCTGACCGAGGGCTGCCTGAGGCAGGACAACCCATATGTTATGACTGCAGTTGCATATCTATCGGACATCTACATTTATGGTAGGTACAAAACTGTACTTTCTACAGAAGGTGAGAAACCCTACTACTAGAAAATCTTATCTATCTAAATGGAAACATTTTTCTGTCTGGCATCACAAGAACAAGGAGGATCCCTTACAAAATGAGATTCCCACTATCCTCTCATACTTGTTTGAACTCTTAAAAGCTGGTCTAACCTGTTCTTTTATCAATGTACACTAGCTACTAGTTGTGCATATACGTCCCTTGATCCTCCCCTGATTTCTAGGCTTGAGGTGGAGCAGTTTCTCAAGGGCATCCTTTATTTGAAATATTCTAGGAGAGGTATTCCCCCCTTGGGATCTTAATTTTGTCTTTGGAAAGCTTACTCAGCCATCTCTTTAACCAGTGGCTTTTACATCTCTGAAAATGTACACTTGTAAAACCATTTTGATTCTTCTTCTTTCAGCTTTTCCCGGTTAGGGGTCGCCACAGCGGATCACCTGTCTGCTCATGATTGGCAGTGGAGTTTTACAGTGTCGAGTTGCTAGCCCGGCGCCCAGCCTTCCCCAGAAGGCACCCACAATGCACACACTCACACCTAGGGCTAATTTAGAGTGTCCAGTCTGCCTACAGCATGTCTCTGGGATGTGGGAGGAAACCAGAGCACCTGGAGGAAATCCACGCAATCACAGGGAGGACATGCAGACTCAGCACAGAAGGCACCCCAGCCAAGAATCGAACCAGAGAACCTCTTGCTGTGAGGCAGCAACGCTAACTGCTGCACCACCGTGGCCGCCCTGTAAAACCATTTTGATAGTAGCCCTTATTTCACCTAGAAAGGTTTCTGAACTTCAAGCCCTGATAGCCTCTCCTCTATTCTTCATTTTCTGTAAGGATTGGATGTGTCTTAGTGTCAGTCCTTACTTCATACCTAACTTAGTTAATGAGTTGTCACTCAGCTAAGCTTCTTTCTTTCCAAACCATCAAAACAAGGGTGAAAGTCTTTTCCACTCCTTGGAGGTGCACAAGCAACTAAGATTCTGTATGGGTAAGACTGAAGACATAATGGATCAGCTGTTTATTTCCTTCCAGGAAGCCAAGTCGGGTAATCCTTTCTCCAAGCAAACAGTTGGCAACTGGATTTCAAAATCTATCACCTTTTACTACTTTTTCATAGTAAGTCTCTATCCTCTCCTGTTAAGGCCCATTTCACTAGACCAGTTTCTTCCTCTCGGGCTTTTTAAAGGGATTGATTCCAGGGCTATTTTTGAGGTAGCAACTTTGTTCTCTGTGCATGCTTTTCACAAAACATGACAAGGTAGATGCTTTCTGCAGATATGGAATATCTTTTGTTAGGTCTGCCCTATCTGGATTGATAGACAGCTTCTTGGTGCCTGGCCCTTCCACCCTGTGTAATTGATAAGGTTTGGGAGTCACCCATCAGAATTTCAGTACTGTGACAGTGATCTAAGGAAAGACATAGTACAGCTGTGTAAGAACTTACTATAACAGTAGATGTCCTGCTGATGACTTTTGCAGTATTACTTCCAAACCTCCTTATCCCTTACTAAAGTTTATCTTGTTGCTTTTCGTAAACCAAGGAGGGACCATTTCCATGCTTCCCTCCTCTTAGTTTACCGTATTTCTTTTTGTTTAATCTTTTCCTCAGGTGTCTCCAGGTCATCTAGCTCAGAGAGTCTGAGGATACAGCCACTTATATATTATTTGACCCACGGGCTTAGGTCATATATTGGACATATGACTTTATGGAAGATTTTTTGGGATTTGGTATCCTGATTGCACACCAAATTACCTCAGCAGGGTAACGCAACAGTATTGTAATACTACAACAGTAATTATTACAATATCTACTGTTATGGTAAGTTCTTACACAACCTTCAGTTGCAAAGAAGTGCAGAAATGTTTGAGCAAACACTTCTACTCAAAGGTGGAAAATTTCCTTCATTTACTAAGTTACTGTATGGCTGTTATACTTCTCTCCTTTTCTAGGCTGAAAAGTGTTTCTCTAATTTTGTGTCCAATCCCTTCCCATTTTGTTTTTATTCATCATAGGCTTATCTGCGACACTGTTTTAATATGGATATGGTTGAGACTACACATCTTTGTCAGGAATTTCCTGCAGAAAAGTAGATGTCCAAGTCTTCTATATATTACACACACGTACACACACACACACACACACACACACACACACACACACACACACACACACACACACACACACACACACACACACACACACACACACACATACACACCATTGGCGGCTGGTGACTTCAAATTAAAGGAGGGCTGCAGGAGACAGCTGAATGGGTGGGGCCAATGAGAAGGGGTGTGGCCATCTAGAAAGGGGTGGAGCTATGCTCAAAACCACAACAACTGGAACTTTAAATATGCTGCCCTGGGTGCAAAACAGTCATTACGAGAGTCCAATCAAGACAAAATGAAGTGTAGAAGAAAAAAATAATTCAATGCTTTGGCTACAAGACAACTTACTTAATATCCAGATGGAAACAGGTTGTGAGGCATGAAAAAATAAATTACTTTTTAAATACATTACTGGAATGCCAGTCAAAATCAAGTATAAAAAGCAAGCAGCACTCAACTCAAGCCACTACTCCTTGCACTGCAGTTCTAATTATAATTTATATTCAGCTTTATAAAATTACCAAATAACATGCTGAAAGTAGCAATCTCTGTGATACCCCCACTTGTAAAAATGTTTCTTATCCAAAAAAGACCTGCTGCCTGACACAACTATCTACTTGTTTCATGGGGAAGACATGATCAAAGTAAAAAATGAACAGCAAACAAGAAACAAGCTCAAGATAAATTACTTAAAGGATTCCTGCACAAGTTATGGACCACACATGATAAATTGGCATTCTGTTTAGTTTACGGGTAAGCCCGCAAAGATGACTACAAGTCTCCAACAAAAGATGACTGCAAGTCTCCAATAAATGTAATGAGCTTCTGAAAATACTGTAATCCTGTCCTTTTATTACAAATACTGTCATATGCATTTCAATACCCAAGGCTTATACATTATCTAGTTATGTAAATATTCTCTGCATGGCAACAATGAAAAGGCTGTCAGTGTTAGTAATTCTTTAACAGTATGCTTATTAAAGCTTACTTGCATCTTACAGTCTCCGACAAGCTTACCTGATGCTCATTAAATCATTGCTAATTAAACAGAGCAACAGGGCACTGTGACAGCTTGCATTTCCTGAATAATAAGAAGCATAAATCAACAGTATAAAAATCTGACAGAAAACCAGAACATTCTGCAAAATCAAGGATGGATGAAAAGCCACGGTCATACTTGTGGTCTACCTTGGATGGGGGAATGCTCTGTACACTTACACTGCATAACTGCTCCTTGCCTTCCTTGGACACATGCAGAGTCACTACATGGGGAGTGGGGTGCAACAAGTATGTCACAATTTGAAATGTCTCTGGCTGACAGTGATGGCTCTGACACTCGTACCTCTCAACTTCAGACCAAGAAATCTGGACAAAGCCATACATAGAAGTAGAAGTGGGACACAGGCCCAAAAATAAGGACATTTTTTAAATATTGCTCTTATTAACTTAGATAATAGAAAAGTAATAGGTCTTGCATTAGTACGAATTTTCTGAAGGGTATGAAATCTGAAACTCAAATGTATGCCATTATTTTCTAACTTCAATCTTTAATGACTTGCCACTAATTTGCCAGAAAACCACAATTTTATGAAAAACAGACCAAAAATGTGATGCAAAAATATAAGTTGCCACACAATACAGCTGGGAACCTGTCAAAAAAGGGACACCTTTTTAATATTAACACTGTTAACTTGAGCAGCTAACAAAATAAGAGCATCTACATGCATTTCTGAAATAAAAGTAATCTATAACTCTGATCATTACAGTTATATATAATTAATTGTAAACCCTCCATGTTTTCTTCCAAAATTGCCATTTTGAGGAGGGATTATTAGGGGAGAGCAACATTTTGAGCCAAAATTGGGGACAATTGAGAGGTTTGGATATTCCTAATTCTACAAAACTTAAATGGCTACTGTTTAGTGAATTCAGTTCTCACCATAGCTGTCAACCTCTTAGCAAAAAACACCTGAAAATAGCCAATAATGTGGGAATACAGATGCCAAACATATTCAGTGAATTCAGTTCTCACCATAGCTCTCAACCTTAGCACAAAATACCTGGACGAGGCCAATAATGGGGGAATACAGTCCCAAAAATATGGGCAAATTTCAAATATCCATGTTATAAACTTAGACAATTGCTAGAATAAAAGGTTTTGTTTTACCATGTACTTTCTGAAGAATATGAAGTCTGAAATTCAAATGCGTGTTATTTTTAAATATTTGATGTTCTTCGTGTTTCACTGTTGCAGTCATTACATTTGGGTTATCCTGCTGGCAGGTTACCAGGAACACATTTTAAACGTTCCTTGTATAATGTTGGAAAGTTGCTAGAATAAAATGCTGTGTTACCACCATACATTTCACTGCCACGTCTTGAACCCAGGGGACCCTTTTTAAAAGGGTCAGAGAAACATACCACTATGCCAAATCAGCTGAAACAGAGGAAGACAAACTTAAATGGCTACTGTTTAGTGAATTCAGTTCTCACCATAGCTGTCAACCTCTTAGCAAAAAACACCTGAAAATAGCCAATAATGTGGGAATACAGATGCCAAACATATTCAGTGAATTCAGTTCTCACCATAGCTCTCAACCTTAGCACAAAATACCTGGACGAGGCCAATAATGGGGGAATACAGTCCCAAAAATATGGGCAAATTTCAAATATCCATGTTATAAACTTAGACAATTGCTAGAATAAAAGGTTTTGTTTTACCATGTACTTTCTGAAGAATATGAAGTCTGAAATTCAAATGCGTGTTATTTTTAAATATTTGATGTTCTTCGTGTTTCACTGTTGCAGTCATTACATTTGGGTTATCCTGCTGGCAGGTTGCCTTCAGTCGGCCTGAATTCCAAAGTCTTGAGTCCTGTGTCGGTTGCTGTCGCCTCTTCCCTGACGTCAGGTCGTCAGGGGTATAAAAGATGCAGCCGACGCCATTTTATTCAGTCTTTCTTGTTCTGCACGAAGCAGAAGCAGTTCGCAAGTGCCGGTCGGCCGACTCCTGAGATTTTCATGTTCGAGTTTCAGATCCGAAGTCTTCATTAAAAGCTAAGTACCTTGTTGGGGAAACTTTTTTCTTGCTCTACACCGATGTCAGAAAAAGTTAATAATTGTATTTCTTGTGGGAAGCAAATACCTCATAAGGACTTTCATTCTTACTGTATTCCTTGCCTAGGCCCTGACTACGACGTTGCTAGTTGTCGGTTTTGTGCTAGATTTAACCAACGCACTATTAAGCGTTGGTACGATTTTGCATTGTTATTTTGGGCGAAGATTTAATTATACAATGTCGTCAGATAGCCGTCCGACTACCGGAGTTCACAGAAAACGCAAAGAAAAAGACATGCAACCGAGGTCCAAAACCGACGAAGAAGCTTCTCCTAAGCAAGTCGCAGGTTCGCCGGTTCTCAGTGAGGTGCTTTTGCAGCCCCTGATGCCCGCTACTTTAGAGTCGCAGGCCGCTACCAACTCCCACGTGGAGTCGGACAGGCCGCTGGAAACTCAAGGTATTGGATCCTCGAAGATTATTCCCACAGATGGGTCCGGAGCCGCTGAGCAGGCATCGGCTTCTGAGGCTGTATTCAGACCTAAACAATTATATATTAAACTGACTTCAAAGACTAAAAAAGGCAAAGAAACAAGTTCACCAGCCACAAGGACAGGCCTCCATGCCCAAAAAACAGATCCTCAAAATGGCCGAAGACTTGATTACCTTGATCAGGGGTTTCCATCCCCCTCCTGATAAGAGGCCTAGGCAAGAGACAGACTATGAATCTTCAGATCAGGTTTTCATTTCTTCTGATTCCTCTTCTGATCAGGAATATTCTCTTCCCCCCTTATGAGGATTCTGATGCTGAAGAATCAATTCCTTCAGCTTCTCCTCCTGAGGACTACTCTTTTGGGGAAACCTTGCATACTATGAGGGAGCACTTCCACTGGGAGAGCCAAGATTTTTCAGAATCTAAGAAAAGGCTCAGAGACTTCCTTTTACTACCTCAACACAGGCCTCTAGCTATTCCACCTGTGTTGGACATTGTAGATCATGTGTTCTCTGAGTCTAGTCTGACCCCTGACTCTTTACCTCCAGCTCCTGTTAAGCCGGACAGATACTACAGGGTCTCTGACTCTCATAAATTCCTTTTCAAAAACCCTACTGCAGACCCAGAAACTATTTCTCAGAGTCTCAAAGGGGTCAAGGTTTCTACCACAAAAAACCCCACCCCCTCTGACAGGGATTCTAGGGCACTGGATAGATGGGGAAAAAGATTTACACATCTGCTACTTTGGCTTATAAGGGCCTTAAATTGCCAGTTTCATATGCTCATATATCAGCAATATATCATGACACTGCTTAAACAGAAAATGATGGCAAATTCTGATTGTGCAGAAAACAAAGAAATGCAGTATTTATTGCATGCAGCTGAACACGTTGGAAAACATAATTTGCAATGTGGATTTGATTTTCTGGAGGTCTCCTGCAGGGCCGCTGTTACAGGTTCTGTCATTAGGAGGCATGCTTGGTTAAAGGAACAAACTCTGCCTGACCATGTTAAAGCAATATTATTAGATGTTCCTTTACAACTTGATATCTTGTTTGGTCTTAAGGCAGAAGAGGTGTTAAAGAAAATGGAGGACAAAGCTAAATCTATGCAAACGGTCAGGGATTTTTTACAGGTACAGCCACCTAGATTTAGCAGACACTGGTCTACAAAGAATTGGTCCTTTCCAGTCTCAGACAGACCTCGGGGCAGATCACAGCCGCAAGGATCATACAGGCCTAAGCAATGGAGTGCTTCTACCTCCAAAGGTGGAGAAGACAAAGCACAATCATACAGGAAACAGTCTCTATGACTTCCCCCTGCCTGCACCAAGCACTTGTCTTCTGGCAGCACCCTTAGGGGGAAAACTAGCACTTTTTTTCTCAAAATTGGCACATTATAACCCAGGACAAATGGGTTCTAGACATAGTGTCACAAGGCTACAAGTTTCATTTCCATACCCTGCCAAGGACAAACGGTTGGCCAGACCTGCCAAAAAATCAATGAGGCTCAAAAACAAGTCGCAGCTCTCATGAACATGAGAGCTATTCAACAAGTGCCACAGCAAGAGCAGGGAGAAAGATTTTACTCAAGACTGTTCTTGGTACCCAGAAAGGACAAAGCATGGAGACCAATACTGGACCTACCTTACAACAGCTTCTGCCCATGATGGGCAGCAAAGCTTGGCTCGTTACTTTAGACCTAAAAGAGGCATACCTGCATGTCCCAATCAGACAATCATGCAGAAGATACCTCAGATTCAAGGTTGGCTCAAAGCATTACCAATTCTCTGCACTGCCCTTTGGCTTATCTACTGCGCCCAGGGTCTTCACAAAGTGCCTGGCACCAGTAATTGCTTACTGCAGACAAAGAGGAATACAAATGTATCCCTTCTTGGACAACTGCCTCATACAAGCAGAGAACAAGGACACTCTACTACAGCATCTGACGTTTTTGATAAGACTTTTAACATGCCTAGGGTACACAGTCAATAAAAGGAAATCAAAACTAGTACCCTATCAAGAGATAATATTCCTGGGTGCAAGCTTAACTACTAATGCCCAGATGACTTATCTCACTCCAGACAAACAAAGACAACTGACTACCTCTTTCAAGGAAATGGCAACAGAGGCCCAGTTATCTGCAAGAACAATTCTGCAGGCTTTGGGCTTCATAGCATCCTGCATCTTACTAATTCCATATGCAAGACTGCATATGAGGAAAATTCAGTGGTACCTAAAATGTGTCTGGACACAACATTGCCACAGTCTGGAAACAATGATTACTCTAATTCCCTGCCTGCAACAGGAATTTCGATGGTGGACAAAGGCTTGTCACCAAAACAAGGAACAGCCATTCTCACTACCCCCAGCCAGGCAGAGCCTAACGACAGATGCTTCAGATTATGCCTGGGAGGCACGCATGGCAGGAAGAGGCATTCAGGGCACCTGGTCCTCAAACCAAAAGCATCTACATATCAATCAAAAAGAGATGCTAGCTGTTCAAAATGCCCTGACAGCCTTCAAGGACCTACTTCATCCGGGACAACTACTGATAAAGACAGACAACACCACGGTCATGTGGTACATAAACAAGCAGGGGGGCACTCATTCTTATCCCCTGTGCAGACAAGCTATGGTTTTATGGGACACAGCATTGACTTACCAAGTTCATCTGCAGGCACAATTCCTGCCAGGAAAGGACAATACTCTGGCAGACGAACTAAGCAGAAACCTCATGGATCCCCACGAGTGGCACCTGGATCCACAAGTCTTCAGCATGATAACAAAGAAATGGGGGTGCCCGGACATAGATCTATTTGCCTCCCCTCAAAACAATCAACTAAAAAGATTCTGCACAAGGACTTATTACAGATAAGCTTGGAAAGTGGACGCCTTATCTTTCAACTGGACAAACCTATCAGAATATGCCTTTCCTCCACTGCCTCTCCTCCCCAAGGTACTCCTAAAGGTCAGGGAGGAGAAACCAAAAATTATTCTGATTGCCCCAGACTGGCCACGCCAGTACTGGTATCCGATCTTAAGGAACTTGTCCCAATGCCCAGCCTGGACCTTACCTCAAATACCTCATCTGCTGTCCCAGTAATACAATCAGATTCTGCACAGCCAACTCAGGACCCTAAACCTGGCAGCATGGCGGATAATGTAGCTATACAAACCACACCTCTCAGTAAAGCTGTGATGGATGTCATTTTAGAAGCCAGAAGGCGTGGTACTAGAAAATCCTATGCTGGGAAATGAAAAAGATTTTGAGCTTGGAACCAAGCTCAAGGAACAGATACAGCTGTTCCAAATATTCCTCAGATTTTACAATACTTAACTGAGATGCTGGACAAAGGCCTATCTTTTTCATCAATTAAAATCCATGCCTGTGCCATTTCGGCTCATTACAATACAAAGCCACCACTCTTTTCTCATCCTTTATTAAGTCAGTACCAAAGAGAAGCCAAAAACTTAAGGCCTCCAAGGAGAACGCCAATACCTGCATGGGACCTCAATTATGTCATGGAAAAACTCACCTTACCTCCTTTTGAGCCTGCTGCTACTGCAGATATAAAGTTCTTATCTTGGAAAACAGCTCTGCTCCTAGCAATAACTTCTGCAAGATGAGTTTCAGAGCTACAGCTCTTGGCTGTGGAACCCTTTATCATTTTTTATCCAGACAGGGTCTCCCTGAGAACAAACCCTACATTTATGCGTAAGGTGGTATCCAGTATAGCCCTTAACTAGACAATTCATTTGCCAACTTTTTTTCCAAATCCACAGAACAAGGGGGAGAAAATTCTGCATTCTTTGGACGTACACAGACAACTTAGATTCTACTTGGACAAAACTCTACAATCCATATCTAACACCTCTATGCAGCTTCTGTCTCATGCCACGGAAGGAGCCGCTAGAGCTGGCGGAGTGGGCCTCGTTATGTGCCTTGGGGTTGAACACCTGTCCTCTGGTTGTACCATTTGTGCAGCATTCAACCCCAGAGCACTTAAGGACCGGAGGTCTAAGCTGATTCTGGCAGGTCTTCTGCCCCCGGATTCGGCTTCTACCTCTGGTCCTTCCATGGCTCCCGCAGCGGCTGCCACTCCTGCTTCCCTCCCCCCAGCCAGGACTCAACCTCCCGCCTTAGGCTCGGAGGAGAGGGAGGCTAGGAAAGAAAGGAGGAGGGAGAAGCACCACAAGCGGCGGGCCGAGGTCTCCGCTTCGGCCCCCCCGGCTAAGCGGTCTTCTCCCTCCAAGTCTTCTGGTTCTCCTCCTTCTCAGATCCGGTCCCATGTGTTTCACCGGGTCCTGAGGAGGAGGAGACCCGATCTCCTTCGAGGTCATCGAGGCGACATTCCCGCCCTGCCTCGGTGGCCTCGTCGAGATCTACGAGAAGTCTCACAGATGCAGATTTGGACCGGTTGATGAGAAGATTCCTCCAGGCCCAACTGCAGATGGGAGTGCTCCTGCCTCCTCCTCCCCCCCCTCTGGGGGGGGAGCTCGACCCCCTTCTTTGCCCTGATAGCTCCTTCTCCGTCCCGTTTCCCGGGTTCGGAGTCTTCGGAGCAGGGCAGCCTTGGAGCCGGGGGTGTGTCGGCGCCGATAGTCTCGGGTACTTCGGTGCCGACACTTCCCTCAAGTCTGTCGGGTCCATTTTCTTCGGATCCGAGCTCTCGGAGCCGAGGGCTGAGCTTTGGATCCGGCGGTATCGGTATGCCTTCTGCTCCGTCCGGGTCAGAGCATGCTGGTCCGTTGGATCCGATCGCTTCAGCGCCGGCCCCGATCCGTCCGTCAGATCTGAGGGAGAGTCTGCTTTCGGATCCCAGAGAGAGCAGCTCTCCCTTGGAATTCGACGTGGTGGAGAGGGTTCTGTCGAATGATTCCAGGCCCCCGACCCTTGCCATGGCTCCACCCTGCACTCCTTCTCAGTTGGGCCCGGCTTCCATCACCCGGCCCCAGGGGCAGCCTGCTTTGACGTCCCAGGTAGTTCCAGTGGAACCAGACGTTGCGGTGAGACCTCCTCGGACAGCCCCCCCCCCCCCCCGAGGAGGTCCTTCACAAGCAAAAGTGTTTCTGGAGACATTTGAAGCAGGCCCATCTACCTCTTGGGTGTCCCCTCCGGCCGACTCCCTGGTAGACTTGATCACTACCAGGGCGTGGAAGGAGTCGGACACTGTGGAGCCAGTCACCAAGTGCCCGGACAAGATCTTAGCCCACCCTCTGACAAGTCCCACTGGAGTAACGGTCCCCCTGTAGATGCCATGTTGGTGGCGGCGGCCACCAAGAGGGAACTTGCTCAGGAGAGTCCCTCGGTTCATCCCCCGAGCAAGGAGTCTCGGTCGATGGACCGCCTAGGGAAGCGGGTGTTTAGTTCAGCGACCTTCTCTGTGAGGTCGCTGAACTACTTGGCACACGTGCTCCGACTGCAGCGGGACCTTATCAAAGAGTACGCTGCGTCGCCCCCCCGAGTCCATGTCGGCGGAGGACAAACAATTGCACTCCACCCGGATGGCCACTCTACGATCCATATCTAACACCTCTATGCGGCTTCTGTCTCATGCCATGGAAGGAGCCGTAGAGTGGGCCTCGTTATGAGACGTCAGGCCTGGCTCCGACACTGTGATTTTGCGGAACCCTTTAATGAGTTGTTCGCTAATGCCCCTTTTGATGGTTCTGCCCTCTTCAGCAAAACCTTGCGAGATACCTTGGTCCAGAGTGAAAAGGACGGGAAGATGTTGTCTGCCGTCGGAGTCCGCTTCTCTGCTCCCCAGAGGTCCTTTTCTAAGAACCAAAAGGGACAGAAGAAGATGTGGTTCCGGAAGACGCAACAGTCCCGTCCCGCTCCGGACTCCCAGCCCTTCCGCGGCAGAGGAGGGCAGGGTGGACACCGCCCTAGAGGCAGAGGGAGCCCACAGAACTTTGGATCCAGAGAACCCTTCTCGGACCAACCCACGCAACACCCCTGAGGGGTTGCCCGACTGCTTCACTCTGGAGGCAGTTGGGGGGCGTTTCTCGAAGCACCCAGCAGCTTGGGAGTCCATCACGACAGACCGCTGTGTGCTTTGTATCATATCCAGAGGATACCAAATTCCCTTTTCTCGTTATCCACGCAGCCCCAGATACCTCCCCGATGTCCCACCCGAGCAGAGGGAGGCCGCAGCAATGGAAATCTAACATTTGCTGGAAAAAAGAGCCATCCAACACGTCCCCCCAGACCATTGCGGGTCCGGGTTTTACTCCAGGTTCTTCTTGGTGCCAAAAAAGACGGGGGACTTAAGACCGATCCTCGACCTCTCTTCCCTGAACCTGTCAGTAACCAAAGAGAAGTTCCGAATGGTCACTCTTCAATCCATTCTCCTCCTTTTGCGGGCAAACGATTGGATGTGCTCTATAGACCTCAAGGATGCGTACTACCACATTCTGATGGACAGGCGATCCAAGAGGTTCCTCCGCTTCTGGCTGGGAGCCAGTCATTTCCAATTCAGGGTCCTCCCCTTTGGTCTCACCACAGCCCCCAGGGTGTTCAGCAAAGTGTTAGCAGTGATAGCGGCCCACCTGAGGCTCCAGGGAATTCAGGTCTTCCCATAACTGGACGACTGGCTCCTGACCACCCCGACAAGGCATCTACTCTGTACAGCCAGAAACTATTTTCTTCGTCTAGCTCCCCGGCTGGGGATCACTATCAACATAGAGAAGTCGTCTCTTACTCCGACTCAGACTATAGACTTCATAGGTGCCAGATTGGACACAAACAAGCTCCTAGTTTTCTTGACCACAGACTGGCTACTATCCCTGAGACTACATGTGCAGGCCATTCTACAATCTCCAGCTCCCCCGGCGGAATTGGTCCTGAGGGCTCTTGGCTCGATGGGCGCAGCGATCAACCTATTGCCAATGGCACGTTTGAACATGAGGGTCTTACAATGGACCCTCCAGGTCCAGTGGTCCTTTCCTTCACTACCCTCTGAGCCATCCCATTCCCCTTAGCAGGGCCTGCAAGAGGGCCCTCCTATGGTGGCTCCAATCTCTGGACCTTCAGCAAGGACACCCCTTTTCTATGACCCCTCCACTAGCCACGGTGACCACGGACACCTCCCGCCTCGGGTGGGGGGGGCATTGTTCGGGCAGGACAGTCCAAGGCACGTGGGACCTCACGGAGACCTCACTGCATATCAACTTCCTAGAGATGAGGGCAGTGTTGTTAGCGTTGCAAGCACTTCAGGACCTTCTTCCTGTAGAAACGATTGCGATTCAGACGGACAACATGTCGATTGTCTGGTACATCAACAAACAGGGGGGAACCAGGTCTTACCCACTCTGTTGAGAGGCCATGAGGGTGTGGGAATGGACGATCTCCACCAACCGTTTTCTCATAGCAAAGCACATTCCGGGACGGTCCAACATCCTAGCGGACAAACTAAGTCGCACCATCCTGTTACCATACGAGTGGTCTCTGAATCCCGAGATAGCGAATCGGATCTTCGCCAAATGGGGTCAACCCTGTTGCGATCTCTTTGCCTCTCCCTCGAACACAAAATGTTATGACTACTTCGCTCTCATTTCCCCCTCTGGGGAACCCCCGAGAGACGCTGTGGTGCATGCTTGGCCTCCCGGTCTTCTTTATGCTTACCCTCCTCTTCCTCTAATGCTGAAGTTTCCTCAGAAAGCCAGTCGGTTGGGGAGCAGGATAATCTTCATTGCCCCATTTTGGCCTCGTCAAACCTGGTTCCCTTACCTTTGGTCTCATCTGGTGAATCCTCTTTGGATTCTGGATCCCCGTCCGGATCTAATATCCCACCCCCTAGATCTCCCAGTCCCGAACCTGGACAACCTCAAGCTCACAGCTTGGCGACTCCAGTTCCACTCATAGCTAGGACTCCCGGTATCTCTTCCCCAGTTAAAACCATTCTAGTAGCTGCGCACAAGCCTTCTACTAGAAAGATCTATAGCAGCAAATGGAAACGTTTCTCCATTTGGGCAGAACGCAAAAATTTGGATCCTTTAACAGCTCCTCTGCCCGCTGTATTAGACTTTCTGTCAGGACTGTTTCATCAGGGAGATAGTTCCTCCACGGTCAAGGTCCAACTAGCAGCTATGTCTCATTATCACATTGGAAATGAATTGGGCCCTTTGATCTCCACGAAATTGTGTAAGACCTTTTTGAAGGGCACCTTTCTGCTCAGACCCCCAATGAAGGATGTAGCCCCTCCTTGGGATTTAATGCTGGTGCTTCAGGCCTTGACAGCTCCCCCATTTGAGCCTGCAGCTTCCATAGATCTTAAATTCTTATCATGGAAAACGGCCTTTCTTGTCGCTATCACCTCGGCTCGAAGGGTCTCTGAACTACAGGCCCTCTGTGTAAAACCCCCATACTTGACCTTTCTACAATCTCCAGGATAGAGTTTACCTCAGGACCAGTCCTTCCTTTCTTCCCAAGGTTGCCTCTGAGTCAAATATTAACCAGTCCATCAACTTGCCGGTCTTTTTTCCTAACTACCATAACAAAGGGGAATACAAATTACACTCATTGGATGTGCATAGACAACTTCGCTTCTACATCCACAGGACATCTGGTCATAGGAAATCCGACCAGTTGTTCGTCTCCTTTGCCAAGTTTAACTTGGGTAAATCTGTGTCTAAAGTCACACTCTCTAGATGGATTTCACAGTGTATCCTTTTAGCATACGAAAGTTCGGGCAGGCCCGCACCTCAGGGAGTCCATGCCCACTCTACTCGATCTGTGTCTACCTCTGCGGCTTTTAGAGCTAGAGTTTCTTTGGATGATATTTGCTCGGCAGCCACTTGGGCTTCATCTCATACTTTTATCAATCACTACAAATTGGACATTATCTCCAGAGGGAGAGCATCCTTTGGCTCTGCAGTGCTCCGGAACATCCTTCCATGAAGGCTGCCCAAGATTCAGGTAGCTGGGGACTCTGTCCCAAAGTTTGCTGCACAAATGAAGTTAACTACTTCAGATTAAGAAGTTATGTACTCACCATAACGTTCCATCTGAGTAGGTAAACTTCATTTGTCAGCAACTGACCCTCCCTCCTGCCCCCTCACTTGCGAATGTTCTCATACTCAGGTCCATGGGTTTTACCCACTTATCTTGGGATTAATCATTGCTAGCAGTTTCTGCTGTTGGGCAAACTTGATCTGGGGTCAGTCAGGGTTGGCAGGGGGATTATGGGTAGGGGAGGAGCTTGGAGCTCGGATCTAAAGATGTTGAAAACTGCCGGCTCGGATCCGAGTTCGGATCCGATTCCCAAAGGTTGCTGACAAATGAAGTTTACCTACTCAGATGGAACGTTATGGTGAGTACATAACTTCTTATTTTCAGAAAGACAGAACAATTACTAGTGGCATATGCCACAGCATCACAAGGAAAGGCCATCTCCAAGCAGACTATTTCAAAATGGATAGGTCACTGCATTCGATTCTGCTGCTCACAGCATGGCAAACCAGTACCTAAGGACATTAGGCCACATTCAACCAGAGCTGAAGCCACTTCTGCAGCCTTTCTCAGGGGAGTACCAACCAAAGATATTTTAGATGCTGCTACTTGGAGTTCAGTGCATACCTTTACAAAACATTACAATCTGCCTCTTTACTCTAAATCAAGGGCAGGCTTTGCCACTACAGTTCTGCAGGGCCTCATAGCTGCTCCTAATGCTGTTTAGCTCCAGCCCCCCAACCATAGCTTTGGGACTCAACCCAAATATAATGACTGCAACAGTGAAACACGAAGAACATAATACAGTAATGTACACTTATCATAAATGTAGATGTAATAGTGTATTCACTGTTGCAGTCCAGGTTACTCCCCCTGCTGTCCCCCTTATTTTTGCTGGAGCTTATCTTTATTTCTCTAATCTATACAACCTGGGTGGTGTATTTGCTTATAGATGAAGGTAAAGCTTATTTTGGTGCATGTATGTTTTATTTACATAATTTTAGCCTATCCTTTTGGGGACACCTGACATCTGGGGCAAGAAAAACTGAATAAAATGGTGTCGGCTGCATCTTTTATACCCCTCACGACCTGACGTCAGGGAAGAGGTGACAGCAACCGACACAGGACCCAAGACTTTGGAATTCAGGCCGACTGAGGGCAACCTGCCAGCAGGATAACCCAAATGTAATGACTGCAACAGTGAATACACTCGAACATCTACATTTACGGTAAGTGTACACAACTGTACTTTAACCAGGCAACTAGTCTGACGTGGAACAAAACAAAGCCAATTTTCAGCAGAGTGAAACACTCCAGACACATCTTTGTAAGGGATGGGAGGACATGCAGACTCCACTCAGAAGGCACCCCAGCCAAGAATCAAACCAGAGAACCTGTAGCCGTCAGGCAACAATGCTACCAATGCACCACTGAACTACAGATCTTTGCAAAGAAATATGAAGTTACAGAAACCACAGATTTTGTGAGGAACAGAACAAATATGAGGCAAAAATCTGCAATTTTTTTTCAAATAGTGGTGGGTAGGGAATTAAGGTCCTTGCCACCTGCATCCAAGGTACAGGGTTCAAGTCTGAGTATTTCTACCCATCACTATGTGTTAACAAGGACATTACACACACACACACACATACACACACACACACGCATATACACACACACACACACACACACACTCCATTACTTGTAAATGGGTTTGGAATCCCTGCTCACCTCTCTCCTGATTGGTCCTGTGTGTGGATCAAGCAGTCTGGAGTTCCCCTGTTCTGTGTGGTCATCTACTGCACAGATTCCTAGGCATCTGCAGGGCAGTCTGAGTGTGTCTGTGCATGCGTGGCAGTTCCAGTACTTGTTTAAAAAGGAAATTTTTTTTTTAAAGTTTATGTTTCGCGTTATTTATTTCTTTTATTTCTAGGAGGGAGGGCTGCAGTCCTGCAGATAGCACGAGTCGCCCCTGACACACACACACACACACACACACACACACACACACACACACATATATATATATATATATATATATATATATATATATATATATATATATATATATATATATATATATTACAGGTTTGGATTGAAATTCATCCTTAAAATTTTCCCTAAGTTGTAAAATCTTGGGCTTCTGGGCCAATATTCTGTTTCTACATACTTTTAAAACTATTCTATGATCTGTTCCTTTTTTAATAACCTTTATTCATAGGTTCATAGCTTAGTACTAAGCCAACTGCCCTTGCGAGCCATTTTAAGCTTAGCCAATTATCCCTTGTGAGACTCAAACCCTGCACCTTGTGTTTGTAAGGCAAACACCTTAACCATTAGGCCACCCTCCCCACCTATAACTGTCACTTATGACATAGGCAGTCATACATTTATATAAATGAAAACAAACCATATTGACATATTTTCAGTTACATCATATGTAGTCTTCTGTATAGTCATTGTTAATTCAGCATTACATAGCTCATTCAATTCCTACCTTCCCTTAAAACTCCTTAGTCCTCCAAAACATTGTTCTGGAGATATTGTTAACCATAATTCCCATTTTTTCTATGCAATTTGCTCTTACGCTTATCTAAACATCTCACTTCCAGTTCTTTTGGCTCTGTTACTATATTCACTACTTCAAATATAGTTAGTTTAGACTTTGATTTCCATTTTTAGTAATTGCTTTTTTGGCAGCAACCAGAATTAAACATTTCAAGGCTTTAGTATTTCCTTGCAGTTCCAACCTTGTAGCCCAGCTCAAAAAAATCATTTCATTAGTTACACCAATTTCCTCACCCAGTATTTCTGACAGAATAATTTGTAGGGGATTTTTAAAGCCTGCCAACTCATAACACTCACCAAAAATATGTTCCCATTTACCTCTTTGTTGTGCATCACACCTCTAACGTTTGCCGTCTACCTGAGGAAAAATTCTTTGGAATCTGCCAGGGGTATAAAAATGCCTATGCAAACACTTCCAAGCAAAAATCCTAAATCTTCTAGACTTTGTTGCATGTTTGTAAACCATACATATATCCTCCCATTATTTCATTATGAATTACTTATCCAGTCTCTCTCCCCAATCTTTTCTAACCTCCTGTGATTGATTCCTATAGTTCTCATGCAGTATTTTACATGCCCTACTAATTATCTTTTCTTTTACAGCATCTTCTGTTATAGATTCAACTGAAAACTCTACCAATGCTGGCCTTTCACTTTAGATCACCCTATTCCTTTCTCTTTGCCTATACTAGGATACCAGTCTTTGATAGGGAAGGCAGTCTGTAACTTGTATTCCAAATATATTCTTGGTGTCTTTCCATTCTGTTACTTTTCCCTGTCTGATCATTTGCTCCCAATATCCGGGTTCCTTTTCCAGTTTTCTCCAGTAAATTCCAGCACCCACTTGCCTATTCTCTGTACCCCTAATTGCAGTCATCCCTATCAGCAGAATCTCCTTTTTCCATTCTCAGTTTGGCTTAGTTCTTAGAATACCTTCTGCCACTTTATGACTGTAATATTCTGCATGGCAATAATCTGTTCCTTCTTGTTAGTGCTTAATGAACTCAACTTTACCTCATTGTCCAATTTCATACTTCTCTTACTGTCCCTTCCCATCTCCCTATCTTATATACCCCTTAAATGAACAAATGATAGTTTCTGGTTCAAGCTTGTCTAGCAGCAACGCAGAAGCTCCCATCTCAACCCATCTTAGTTTTTGCACTGCACTGTGCCACAGGGTGAGTTAATAAGTGAAGCTGTCCTGGTCAACCACAAATCTGGACCTGCCAGACTTTCTTGGTCTGTATGTCATTGTTAGTGCTTTGTAAACTCACCTTTATTTGGCACATAGTCATGTCCAGGTAGCTCATTATCCGATGTAATGCTTCTCTGTCTCTTCCCTCCCCATCCCCCCCTGTCTTATATACTCTGTAGGTAAACAGACTATAGTTTCTGAATCCAGCTTCGCTAGCAGCAGCTGAGAAGCTCCCTTCTCAGTTGATCTTAGTTTTTCCACTGTAATGTGTCACAGGGTGAGTTTAGTAAGTTGAGATCTCCAGTGCAACCACAAATCGGAGCCTGACAGACTTTCTTGGTCTGTATCCTATGTGACCCACAGCTTTGATTGACCCTGCAAGAATTTCAGCATCTTATTTTTCAGATCCATAAAAAAGGGTTTAGCTGGATCCAGAGGAATAGTTTGGAATGTGTCAAGTGCAAAATGGCAGAATAAATGAAGCACCTGTCCTTTATGTAGCTCAGACAGCTTCCATTTTTTTATGCATTGCCACTGCAATCTCTTATTTTGTGTAGATAAGCCTTATGGATTCTACTGTTGATGAAGCTAATGTAACTCCTAAATATTTAATCAAAGTAGATTGGAGCATCTGCGGTTATTTGCCGTGTAGACTCTTGAGACAGGGTATAATTAATGAAGGTGGTTAGTTTTTGTACATTTACCCTGCAACCTGCAAACTTCCCTAATGTCTGAAGTATCTAAAAGAAAACAACCAAGTGAGCTTCAGGGCCACTGATATACAGTAGTAAGCAATCTGCATATATGAAGCTATTTTGGTTTCCATAGTACCAAGTTTAAACCCTTCTATCTATGATTTCCTTTGTTCAGTAGCCAGAGGCTTTGAATATAAAGCAAACAGTATCTGGGAAAGAGTGGTCAGCCCTGCCTGTTAACTGGTACTGAAGCAAGATGTAAGTTCTGAATTAATCTCTTTGGTTGTATTGGCCCTTTGATATATGTTCCTCAGAAGCTCCATTAAATAAGATCTTTCTCTTTCAAATACCTTTTACCTTCCCCTGTCCGCAAGAAAAAGAAAGTTGTCAGAAGTTTTTGATGTTGGGTCAGCTCCTGTTTTTCCTCAGCCAGTGGTGAGTAACTTTGCTGTGGGCACTTGTTCCTCGCATTGCTTATCTTTTTCTCTTGGCTCTCTTGGTGTGGCAAATGCAGCCTCCAAAGACCGGGGTATAGGCACATCCTTTATGGCTATATAGATGCCCTGGACTGCTCCTATCAGAATCAGGGGAAGGGGCAGGTGAACGTTCTTCACTTTGCAAAAGTAGAGAACCTGAATCTGGAACTAGTATGCCTTCTAAGAGTTTGGGCATTTTCCACGGAGTTTCCCAGGAAATGTGAAAATAATGAGCAAAACCTTCCAGTCTCCTTTTTCTATTTCTATGGACAGGGAAGATTTACTGGAATTTGCTGAGGGACTCATTAGTGCTTTTGCCCTTCTTGTTTTTCAGTCGAGAAAAGAAAGAGTTCCTTCTCTTTCTGTCATGGATTTCCTGTCAGAGGAACAGGCGTCGCAGGGGGATGGTTGTACTTCATGAATTTCTTCTCAATCTGAACATTCTGAACCTGTGGAAAGTATGGTTTCAGATTCCCTCCAGTGTTGGAAGTGGATTTTCAGAGGGAACAGAATGAAATTCTTATGAGACAGAAAATGTTTTATGCTTTGTTACAATTGGATATGCCTAAAACTGCAGCTGTCCCTCATGTGTTGCCTACCTATGAATGTTTTTCTTGCTACTGTGAGTTTACCTCTTAGTCAGCTTCCTGCTCCTAGTTTATACAGGGTATCTCTGACTTGTACGTTTTGTTTTCTTATCCTAAGGGTGACTCGGCAGTGATTTCTCTATCTGAAATTGCTACTGCTAGATAGGCTACTGCTGCTAATCCAATCTCCTCTGACAAGGATGGGTAAGCATCTGGTAAGCTGGTGAAGAAAATGTTTTCCCGTAGTGCTTTAAGATGTAGGACCTTAATCTATCAAGTTCATATGCTAAAGTTTTTACTTTTGTCTTTTGAGAACCTACAGAAGCTTTTAGTTAATCTTCCTTCTTCTGAAGTTAAAAAAATGACTTGCATGCTGTTGTCTCGTATTCCCAAGTATATTTTAAAGTGTCCTTATAATGCTTCTGATTATTTCTCAAGAGTTGCTGCTTCTGGGTCAGTATTGAGAAGATTGGCATGGCTGTTCTCAAAACCTTCCTAAACATATTAAGGCTGAAATTTTAAGTTCTCTCTTAAAGAAAGTTATTTTTAACCTTTCTGCAGCTGAGGTACTAAAGAATATGAGGAAAGGGGAAAACTGATTGAAGGAGTGACTCAAATTTTTCAGCCCTCCTTTTTCAGAGCTAATAGAAATTTCCTGTCTTCCTCAGCTATTTTTTTCAACAAGCAATTTAACAGCATGGAGCTGTTAAATAGTATAAAAAAAAGAATGGCAAGGAGGCTTCAGAAAAAAAGCTGGGGGGGGAGGGGGTGTCTCAAAAGGTCAAGGGCACTCTTCTCAGTCAACATGACTTGTTGGTCTGCTCGGCCCTCCCTCAATTGTTCTAAAGTTTTATCTTCCTTTGTGGCACCAAATTGTTATATTTGGATGGGTTTTAAATATAATTCAGCAGGGGTACACTTGGCATTGGAAATGCCTTCCTCCTTTTAAGGAGATTCCTCATTACCAAGTAAACCAAGTCTCTCTTTTTCCTTCCATTCTGCAGTAGCTGTAGGTAAAGGGGCGATGGAGTATACAACTTGTCACCACCTGTTGGGCAAAGGCTTTTATTCAGTGATATTTTTTCTGGTACCAAAATGGGGAGGATCCTGGTGGCCTGTCCTGGACCTTTCCTTTCTAAATCTTTTAGTCAAGGTTCCAAAGCTGAAAATGCTATCACTTCATTCTCTTGTACCTCCATGCTTCCCCTTTTTTCTTTCATGGGAGAGTTGAATTTAAAGGATGCCTATCACCAAATTCCCATTGGCAAGCAGTTCACGTTTTTTTTTTTTAATTTGCTGTGCCTAGTTTACATTATCATTTCCCTGTCTTACCCTTTGGCCTTTTCACTGCACCAAGAGTATTCACAAAGTGTCTTAGCTTCAGTCATTACTTGGTGCAGACTTCAAGGCATTCATATCTTTCCATATTTGGACAATTGTTTTATCTTTGGAGACTGAATCTTCTGCTCAGTTTGGATTTTCAGATCAACTTTCAGAAGTCTTATCTCATCCATTTCTACAGAATTGTTTCCCTGAGATGTCTGCTATATTCTATCGTGGGAAGAGCATCCCCTCGTCCTCCAGACAAAGTAGACATTTCACCAGTTCTTTCTGAGTTTCTCCAGTCATAATCATCTACCTCCAAGGGAATTTCTCACAATTTTGAGGTGCATGGCATCAGTGGTTCTCATGCTATCCCTGACCACACTCCACATGAGGAAAATAAAAAAAGTACCTCAGATCAGTCTGGAGTCACATCTATACCTCTTATCCTTTCAGATCCCTTTTCTGGGGTTTGTGAAGAGGGAGATTCTAATGTGGGTAGACCAGATCTCTTGCAGTCCAGGTCTCCTCTTCACTCTTCTGACCCCTCCCCCCCATCGTCTGTCACTAGAGATGCATCAGACCTGCTGTGAGAAGTGGTTTCTAAAGGGGTAGAAATGCAAGGTCTGTGGAACTCTCAAGACAGAAGCACACAGACGTCAGAGAGATGTTGGCAATGATCAACACTCTAAAAATCTTTAAATCATCTCTGGTGCTAGAGCGCTACAAGTGTGTAAAAACAACACCGCAGTGATGAGGTACTTAAGCAAACAAGGGATAACAGATCTTACCGTCTTTGAAAACTTGCTGTGATGGTCTGGGAGACAGCATTTCATCTCAGTTTCACTCTTCAGATTTCATATATTCTGTCAGAGCAAAACTTGACTGCAGGCAGAATCAACAGGACCAGCCCCCCCATGCAAACTTCACCCTGGGATCTTCCAAGTATTGATGTATTTGTACATGAATTTGTAGGTCTATTTTGCCTCCTTTTAGAACAGACAACTAAAGAAATTTTGATCCAGGACTCCTTACAAACAGGCCTGGAAGACAGATGATTTATTTTCCCGTGGATGTGAATGTTCCTGTATACCTTTCCAATAATATCCAGGGTTCTTCTGAAGATCCAGAAAGACAACCCAAAAATTTTAGTGGTGACTGCCTTTTGCCCAGGCAACAGTAATTCTCCCTTCTTTTCAGTATTGCCAAAGGCATTTATCACAGGTTTCCCAATAGACGTGATTTACAGTAAACACTCAGTTAACTGACCCATGGGGATTGGTAAATTCTGGATAACTGTAGTTTCTGGTTGCTTCCGAATTACTATTAAAACAGGCCTGACTAATACTGTACCCTGTACTATTTGCTTGGTTTGACTTGTCCTGAGGTTGGGGAGAGAGGGAATTTATTCCCATCTTTTTTTTTTTTAACTCAAGTTCTAAAAACATAAGGTATGTTTCTGCAGGGGAAAAACAGAAAGTACAACACATAAAAATTGTACTGTATTTCTTCAGTTTTTTTGCCGGTTGCTTGAGAGTGCGGGGTGCTTGAGTTCTGGTGAACTGAGAGTTTACTGTATTTACAAAAGGCAGGGATTGTTTCATATGCCCCAATCTAAAAACTGTTTAACAAACTGTCTGGATGATAGAATCAGTGATACCGTTTAGGCATCTATTTTCTGAGGATGTGCAGCAGGTACTAAAGTAGGTGGAGAAACTGCTACTAGAAAACTATGCATGTCCACAGGGAAATGTTTACATGATGTCAGGGTGCATTTGTCAGTCATTTCTGCTTGTCTACCCTTTACCCCCCTTTTCTAATCATATTCAAATTAAACAGTTTTTGAAAGAAGTATTGCATGTCTGCGCACCTAGGAAACAGGTGGTTCTTTTTGATATCTTAATTTTGGCTGGAATAGCTTACTCTTTCTCCATTTGAACCAGCATATCAGGCAGACTTGAGTTTCTTGACATGGAAAACAGTGTTGCTTACTGCTCTTGACATCGCTAGAAGAGTATCTGAGTTACGAGCTTTTATGGTAAGTCACTATTACCTCATTTTTTAAAAGGCTAGTGTTTCTTGAGAACTAATCATTCTTTTATGACTAAAGTGGTTCCCTAATCTGCCGTAAGTCAGACTATTCATCTGTTTGCTTTCTTTTCTGCACCCGAGAAAAAGAGAGTAAAGAGTCTTCACACTCTGGATGTCCACAGGCAGCTCAGATGTTGCCCAGACAAAACTCAAGCAAAGATGATCAGCTGTTTGTCTGTTACGAAAGTAAGAGGAAAGGACACCAAGTGTCAAATCAGACTGTTTGCAGTGGTTGTCTAATACGATTGGGGTAGCACAGTGGAGCAGCGGATAGGATTGTCACATCACAGCAAGAGGATCCCTGGTTCGATTCTCGTCTGGGGTGCCTGCTGTGCAGAGTCTGCATGTCCTCGCTGTATACACATGGATCCTCTGGGTGCTCTGGTTTCCTCCCACATTCCAAAGATATACAGCAAGTGGATTGAACACTCTAAGTTTGCCATAGGTGTGAGTGCATGCGAGTGTGTGGTGTGGAAGAACTATGATGCCAGGGCTAGCCACCTGACAATGTAAACCTTAGCTCTAGATGATGGTCACTGTTGGATTGACACCCTGACCCCATGTGCAAAAATGGGAAAAAGGGGGTTTCGATGGATAGTTTAATGGTATTGCTTTTTGTTATCTTAACCATAATAAGCCACTTCCAGGCAGGGTTGGGCCCATTCCAAAAGGGCTTTGGTATCGTTGATAGCTTTCTGGAAAGGGGTGAACTCTAGAGAAGTAATCCAGTGGCAGCAGCCTGTTCTTCTGTACATACTTTAAGGCACTACAAGTTGGATTCCTTTTCTGGGTCCAGAAATGGCTTTGCTAGAACCATTCTCCAGGGGCAGCTGGAGTCTTATTTTACTGGCCTCCTCCCTCTTTTAGTCTTCTTCTTCTTTCGGCTGCTCCCGTCAGGGGTCGCCACAGCAGATCAACAGTTTCCATTTCTTCCTGTCCTGTGCATCTTGCACTGTCACACCAACCACCTGCATGTCCTCTCTCACCACATCCATAAACCTTATCTTAGGCCTTCCTCTTTTCCTGTTACCTGGCAGCTTCATCCTTAGCATCTTTTTCCCAATATACTGTGCATCCCTCCTCAGCACATGTCCAAACCAATGTAATCTTGCCTCTCTGGCTTTGTCTCCAAACCTTCCAACCTGGGCTGACCCTCTAATATACTTATTCCTAATCCTGTCCATCGTCGTCACACCCAGTGCAAATCTTAACATCTTCAACTCTGCCACGTCAAGTTCTGACTCCTGCCTTTTTGTCAATGCCACTGTCTCCAACCCATATAACATAGCTGGTCTCACTACCCTCTTGTAGATCTTCCCTTTCACTCTTACTGGTACTTGTCTGTCACAAATCACTCCTGACACTCTTCTCCAACCACTCCATCCTGCCTGTACTCTCTTCTTCACCTCTCTTTCACACTCGCCATTACTCTGAACTGTTGATCCCAAGTATTTAAACTCATCCACCTTTGGCACTTCTACTCCCTGCATCCTCACCATTCCTCTATCCTCCCTCTCATTCACACACATATATTCTGTCTTAGTCCTGCTGACCTTCATTCCTCTTCTCTCTAGAGCATATCTCCACCACTCCAGGGTCTACTCCACCTGTTCCCTACTCTCACTACAGATCACAATGTCATCTGCAAACATCAGAGTCCACGGGGACTCCTGTCTGATCTCGTCTGTCAACCTTTCCAAACCATTACAAATAAGAAAGGGCTCAGAGCTGAACCTTGATGTAATCCCACCTCCACCTGAAATGCATCCATCACTCCCACAGCAGACCTCACCACTGTCACACTACCCTCGTACATATCCTGAACCACTCTTACATACATCTGTGACACTCCCGACTTCCTCATACGATACCACAACTCCTCTCTAGGCACCCTGTCATATGCTTTCTCTAAATCCACAAAGACACAATGCAACTCCTTCTGACATTCTTTGTACTTCTCCATCAACACTCTCAAAGCAAACATCGCATCTGTAGTGCTCTTTCCTGGCATGAAACCATACTGCTGATCACTAATCATCACCTCCCTTCTTAATCTAGCTTCCACTACCCTTTCCCATAACTTCATGCTGTGACTGATCAGTTTAATCCCTCTGTAGTTACTACAGCTCTGCACATCACCCTTATTCTTAAAAATCGGTACCAAAACACTTTTTCTCCATTCCTCAGACATCCTCTCACTTTCCAAGATTTCATTAAACAATCTAGTTAAAAACTCCACTGCCATTTCACCTAAACACCTACATGCTTCCACAGGTATGTCATCTGGACCAACAGCCTTTCCGTTCTTCATCCTTTTCATAGCTATCCTTACTTCCTCCTTGCTAATCCACTGCACTTCATGATTCACTATCCGCACATCATCCAACCTTCTCTCCCTCTCATTCTCTTCATTCATCAGCCCCTCAAAGTACTCTTTCCATCTGCTCAACACACTCTCCTCGCTTCTGAGTACGTTTCCCTCATTATCCTTTATCACCCTTACCTGCTGCACATCTTTACTAGCTCGGTCCCTCTGTCTAGTCAGTCGGTACAGGTCTTTTTCTCCCTCCTTTGTGTCCAACCTTTTATACAACTCGTCATACGCCTTATCCTTAGCCTTCGCCACCTCTCTCTTTGCCATGCACCTCATCTCCTTATACTCTTGTCTACTTTCTTCATCTCTCTGACAATCCCACTTCTTCGCCAGCCTCTTTCTCTGTATACTCTCCTGTACTTCTTCATTCCACCACCAGGTCTCCTTGTCCTCCTTCCTCTTTCCAGGTGTCACACCAAGCACCTTTCTAGCCATCTCTCTTACTAGCTCTGCTGTAGTTACCCAGCTATTTGGTAACTCTTCACTGCCACCCAGTGCCTGTCTTAACTATTCCCTGAACATCACCTCACAATTACCATTTTTCAATTTCCACCATTTGATCCTTGGTGCTGCCCTCACACTCATCTTCCTTTTCTTGATCACCAGTGTCATCCTACAAACCACCATCCTATGCTGCCTAACTACACTTTCCCCTGCCACCACTTTACAGTCTCCAATCTCCTTCAGACTTGCCCTTCTACATAAGATATAATCCACCTGTGTGCATCTTCCTCCACTCTTGTATTCACCCTATGCACCTCCCTCTTGTTAAAATATGTATTCAACACAGCCATGTCCATCCTTTTCGCAAAATCCACTACCATCTGACCTTCTGCATTCTTTTGCTTAACACCATACCTACCCATCACTTCCTCATCCCCTCTGTTCCCTTCACCAACATGCCCATTGAAATCTGCTCCAGTCACCAGTCTCTCACCCTTGGGGTACAATCATCACCACTTCATCCAACTCACTCCAAAATGTTTCTTTCTCATCCATCGCACACCCAACTTGTGGAGCATATGAACTAACAACATTCATTATTACACCATCAATTTCCAGCTTCATAAACATCACTTTATCCAACACTCTTTTCACCTCCAAAACACTCTTAGCATACTGTTCCTTCAGGATAATGCCTACGCCATTTCTCCTCCCATCCACACCATGATAAAACAATTTGAACCCGATACACAAAGCCTTGCTCCCCTTCCATCTGTTCTCTTGCACACACAATACACCAACCTTCCTTCGGTCCATCAAATCAGCTAGCTGTCTCCCTATACCAGTCATACTGCCAACATTCAAAGTTCCGACCCTCGCTATCACAGTCCTAGCCTTTACTTGCCTTAGACCATGCCTTCCACCTCTTCTCCTCCTTCGGCCAACAGTAGCCCAGTTTCCGCCAGCACCATGTTGTCCAACAGTACTGGTCGCGGTCGTTGTTAGCTATGGTAATCTACCCATGTAGCTTAGCTTACTGCAGCAGTGATCTGTGTGTTCAACATAGTACAATAGTATAACTAAACTTTACCAAAACAGTAGATGCTGTAACAGATCACCGTTGCAGCAGCCTCCCCTCCTTCTAGGTCTCTTATTTTGATTATTTTCTTTTAGCATTGCCAGGGTGTGGATGTTATATGTAGCTTACAACTGGGTTTGTTTCCTAGCATTGTTCTTTCTGGGCTGTTGTCTCCCTTCCTGGGCAAAAAATGCTCTGAAGTAATCTCTGCTCCACTTGTCTTTTTATGGAGCTGCCCTCATTCTACTGACAGTAGGTGCTCAACAAATGCGTTCCTGAGCTTTGAGAAGTGGGTTGGTTACAGGGATTGGACCCGTAAAGCTTAGGCTAGTGCAATGGTGATCTTCTAGAACATCCACTTACACAACTGTACTTAATCCTGCAATTGTATCCAGGGATGAACAAGCTTAATTTGGCTTGTGCTTACAGTTTTGCAGGTGAAGGGCTGCTAGGGATTGTTAGAGCATGTTTTAGAGAGGTATCTGGTGGGTGTTCATATGCCTGCCTTGCACCAATCCTTTTGTTAAGGTGTGTGATTCTTGGACTTTCTGTCACCAGTCCATTATGTATTATGTCTTTAGGAAAGTCTGTCTTTATCTCCAGAGAGATGTAATGGTATCTTTCATGACCTGTTTAATTGTTTTAGGTACAGTGCTGTAGCTGTACTGCTAGGTTAACTTTAATGGGTGGCAGAGAGGACAGCATTGTTGGTATGCTGTAACTATACTTCTAGGTTATGTATAATGGGTGGCAGACTGGATAGCATGTTGCGTCACAGCAAGAGATTCTTTATTTTGTTTTTGGCTGGAGTACTTGTTGTGCAGAGTCTGTGTGTGTCTTCCCTCTGTTCACTTGGGTTTTTCTCTTGGTACAGTGTTTTCCTTCCACATCTCAAAGTCATATAGTAGGTGGATTACAGATTCTAATTTGTCTGTAAGTGTGTGTATGGTATGCAGGAAAGATCTGGCAATCTGATGTTCATCGTGTTTCACTGTTGCAGTCATTACTCTTGGGTTATCCTGCTGGCAGGCTACCCTCAGTTGGCCAGAATTCCAAAGTCTAGGTCCGGCGTCGGTTGCTGTCGCCTCTTCCCTGATGTCAGTGCGCCAGGGGTATAAAAGATGCAGCCGACGCCATTTTCTTCAGTCTTTCTTGCCGCACGGTGCCCGAAGCAAAAGCAGTTCGCAAGTGCCAGTCGGCCGACTCCTGAGATTTTCGAATCTGAATTTCAGAACTGAAGTCTTCATTAAAGCTAAGTACCCCATTGGGGAAACTTTTTTCTTGCTCCAGACCGATGTCAGAAAAAGTTAACAATTGTATTTCTTGTGGGAAGCAAATACCTCATAAGGATTTTCACTCTTACTGTATTCCTTGCCTAGGCCCTCATCACAACGTTGCTAGTTGTCGGTTTTGTGCTAGATTTAACCAATGCACTATCAAGCGTCGGTTCGATTTTGCATTTCATTACTTTGGCCGAAGATTTAATTATATAATGCCGTTGGACCAGCCGACAACCGGAGTTTACAAAAAACGCAAGGACAAAGAAAAGGATAGGCATCCGAGGTCCAAAACCGACGAAGCCTCTACTAGGCCAGTCGCCGGTTTGCTGGTTGTCAGTGAGGCGCTTTCACAGCCCCTGGCGCCCGCTACCTCAGAGCCATAGGCCGCTTCCGACTCCCACATGGAGCCGACTGGGCCTCTGGATACTCAAGGTATTGGACACTCGGAAATCATTCCCTCAGATGGGTCCGGAGCCGCTAAGCAGGCATCGGCTTCTGAGGGTGTCTTCAGACCTACACAACTTTATATTAAGCCATCCTCAGCTTCAAAGACAAAGACTAAAGCAGCACTAAAGACAAAGAAACAAGTACAGCATTCTCCTACTCAGACTTCCATGCCTAAAAAAACAGATGCTCAGAATGGCCGAAGACCTAATTACTTTGATCAGGGGCTCCCATCCCCCTCCTGATAAGAGGCCTAGGCAAGAGATAGAGTATGATTCTTCTGATCAGGTTTCTATTTCCTCTGATTCCTCTTGTGAACAGGATTACTCCATGCTTCCCTATGAGGATTCCGATGCTGAAGAATCCATTCCTTCAGCCTCTCCTCCTGAAGATTATTCTTTTGGGGAAACCCTGCATACCATGAGGGAGCATTTCCACTGGGAGAGCCAAGATTATTCTGAATCTAAGGAAAGGCTCTGAGACTTTCTGCTACTTCCTCAGCACAGACCACTTGCTATTCCACCTGTTCTAGACATTGTAGATGATGTATTTTCAGAGTCCGGCTTGTCCCCAGACTCTTTACCCCCTGCACCTGCTAAGCCAGACAGATACTACAGGGTCCCAGATGCTCATAAATTCCTATATAAAAACCCCGCTGCTGACCCAGAAACTATATCTCAGCGTCCCAAGGGGGTTAAAGCTTCCACTGCAAAAATCCCTGTCCCCTCTGATAGGGATTCCAGGGCTCTAGACAGATGGGGGAAAAAAGTCTACACTTCTGCTACCCTGGCTGTACGGGCTTTAAATTGTCAGTTTCATATGCTTAAATATCAGCAATATTTACTGTCACTGCTTAAACAGAAATTGTTGACAAATACTGAATGTTCAGAGAACAAGGAATTGCAGGATTTATTGCATGCAGCGGAACAAGTGAGAAAGCATACTTTGCAATGTGGTTATGATTCACTGGAGGCCTCTTGCAGGGCCGCTGTTACAGGTTCTGTTATTAGAAGGCATGCTTGGTTAAAGGAACAGACTCTGCCTGATCATGTTAAAGCAAAATTATTAGATGCACCATTACAGCATGATACTTTGTTTGGTACTAAAGCAGAAGAGGTGTTGAAAAAAATAGAGGATAAAGCAAAATCCATGCAGACAGTCAAGGATTTCCTACAGGTACAGCCACCCAGGTTTAGCAGGAACTGGCCTTCCAAACATTGGTCCTTTCCAGTGTCAGACAGACCACAAAGAGGCAGATACAGGCGTCCCAGAGGCAGATCTCAGCCCCAAGGTTCATACAGGCCTAAACAATAGGGTGTTACTGCCTCCAAAGGCGGAGAAGACAAATCACAACCTTACAGGAAATGGTCCCAATGACTTTCCTCTACCAGTACCAAGCACTTTTCTTTTGGCAGCCCCCTTAGGGGGAAAACTAGCACTTTTTTCATCAAATTGACAAATGGTTACCCAAGACAAATGGGTCCTGAACATAGTGTCCCAAGGCTACAGGTTCCATTTTCACACTCTACCAAGGTCAAAAGGTATGCCAGACCTGCCACACAATCAATAGGCAGAGGCACAAAAACAAATTACAGCCCTCATAGACATGAGGGCCATTTAGCGAGTACCACAACAAGAGCAGGGGCAAGGATTTTACTCCAGACTTTTCCTAGTACCCAGAAAGGACAAAACCTGGAGACCAATACTGGACCTGTCTATACTAAATACGTTTCTGGAAGATCCAAAATTCAAGATGTTGACTCTACAGCAGCTACTGCCCATGCTGGGCAAGAAGGCTTGGCTCGTAACTTTGGACCCAAAAGAGGCATACCTGCATGTCCCAATCAGACAGTCTTGCAGAAGATACCTCAGATTCATAGCTGGCTCAATGCATTACCAGTTCTCTGCACTGCCCTTTGGCTTATCTACTGCGGGCAGGGTCTTCACAAAATGCCTGCACCAGTAATTGCATTTTGCAGACAAAAAGGAATTCACTACTTGGACGACTGCCTAATTCAAGCAGAGAACAAATACATTCTTCTAAAGCATATGGCGTTTGTAAAAAGATTACTAATTGGCTTAGGGTACACAGTAAACGAAAATAAATCAAAACTAGTGCCCTCTCAAGAGATAATATTCCTGGGTGCAAGCTTAAATGCACCTGCCCAGATGGCTTATCTCATGCCAGACAAACAAAAGCAACTGACTTCTTACTTCAAGAAATTGGCAACAAAAACATACCTATCTGCAAGGAAAATCTTGCAGGCCTTGGGTTTCGTGGCATCCTGCATTCTACTAATTCCATATGCCAGACTACATATGAGGAAACTACAATGGTATCTAAAAAGTGTCTGGACTCAGCATTGCCACAGCCTGGAGACAGTAATTGCACTCATTCCCTGCCTGCAACAGGAGTTTCGATGGTGGGCAGAAGCCTGTCACCACAACAAGGGTCTGCCATTCAGTTTACCCACAGCCGGACAGACACTGACAACGGATGCATCAGATTATGCCTGGGGAGCCCATATGGCAGGAAAATGTATTCAGGGCACATGGCCTGCAAACCAGAAGCATCTTCACATCAATCAAAAAGAGATGCTAGCTGTTCAAAATGCCCTGACAGCTTTCAAGGACCTGCTTCATCCAGGGCAGTTACTGATAAAGACAGACAAGACTACGGTCATGTGGTACATAAACAAGCAGGGAGGTACACATTCCTACCCCCTCTGCAGACAAGCAATGACCTTATGGGACACAGCATTGGCTTTTCAAATTCACCTGCAAGCACAATTCTTGCCAGGAAAAACAAACACTCTGGCAGACGAACTAAGCAGAAACCTCATAGATCCCCATGAATGGAAACTGGATCCACAAGTCTTCAGCATGATAATAAGGAAATGGGGATGTCCAGACATTGATCTATTTGCCTCCCCTCACAACTGCCAATTGCAGAGATTTTGCACAAGGGTTTATCACAAGCAAGCATGGAAAGTGGACGCCCTATCCTTCAGCTGGAAAAAACTAACAGTATATGCTTTTCCCCCACTGCCTCTCCTTCCCAAGGGTACTCCTAAAGTTCAGACAAGAGAAGCCAAAAATGATACTGATTGCACCAGACTGGCCACGCCAGCACTGTTACCCAATCCTAAAGAGCTTGTCTCAAGGTCCAGCATGGATATTGCCTCAAACTTCTCACTTGCTGACCCAACAAAACAGTCAGATTCTGCACAGCCAACTCAGGACCTTAAATCTGGCATCATGGCAGATAATGTAGCCATTCAGAACACTCCACTTTCAAAAGTTGTTATGGATGTTATTTTGGAGGCCAGGAGGCCCAGCACCAGAAAATCTTATGCAGAAAAATGGAAGAGATTCTGTGCTTGGAAGCAGGAACAAGGCATTGACACGTGTGTACCAAATATCCCTCAGATTTTACAATACCTAAATGAGATCCTGAACAAAGGCCTTTCCTTCTCATCAATTAAGATTCATGCCTCTGCCATTTCAGCCCATTACAATACGGAACCACCTATCTTTTCTCATCCTTTAATAAGGCAGTACCTCAGAGGGGCCAAAAACATCAGGCCTCCAAGGAGAGCACCAATTCCAGCCTGGGACCTCAATTATGTTTTGGAAAAAGTCACACTGCCTCCTTTCGAGCCAGCATCAACAGCAGATATAAAATTCTTATCCTGGAAAACAGCTCTGCTCCTAGCAATAACCTCTGCAAGGCGAGTCTCAGAGTTACAAGCACTCATAGCTGTGGAACCTTTCATAATTTTTCATCCAGACAGGGTTTCTCTGAGGACAAACCCTACATTTATGCCTATGGTGGTGTCCAGTGTGGCCCTTAACCAAACCATTCACTTGCCAACCTTTTATCCTAATCCACAGAACAAGGGTGAGAAAATTCTGCATTCTTTGGACTTAAACAGGCAGTTAAGATTCTACTTGGACAGAACTAAAGCTTTCAGAAAGACTGAGCAACTTTTAGTGTCATATGCTGCAGGATCACAAGGAAAGGCTATCTGAAAACAGACTATTTCAAAATGGATAGGCCATTGCATACGGTTCTGCTATTTTCAACATGGCAAATCAGTGCCTAAGGGTATTAGGCCTCATTCCACAAGAGCAGCAGCCACTTCAGCAGCCAAACCAACCAAAGATATCTTAGAGGCTGTAACTTGAAGTTCAGTGCACACCTTCACAAAGCACTACTACTTACCTCTGTACTCTAAATCCAGAGCAGGCTTTGCCACTGCAGTTTTGCAGGGCCTTATAGCCTCTCCTAATCCTATTTAGCCCAGCCACCCTTCCTCAGCTTTGGGATTCAACCCAAGAGTAATGACTGCAACAGTGAAACACGATGAACGTAGTACAGTTGTGTACCTACCATAAATGTAGATGTTCGAGTGTATTCACTGTTGCAGTCCAGGTTACCCACCCACCATCCCCCTTTTCTTTGCTGGGACTTATCTGCACTTCTCTATCCTATACAACCTATTTGGTGTATTTTCTTGTAGATGAAGGAAATGTTATCTTTGTGCATGCATTTTTATTGGCATATTTTGCAGTCTACCAATCTGGGGGCACCTGACATCTGGGGCAAGAAAAACTGAAGAAAATGGCATCGGCTGCATCTTTTATACCCCTGGCACACTGACGTCAGGGAAGAGGTGACAGCAACCGACGCTGGACCTAGACTTTGGAACTCAGGCCGACTGAGGGTAGCCTGCCAGCAGGATAACCCAAGAGTAATGACTGCAACAGTGAATACACTCGAACATCTACATTTATGGTAGGTACACAACTGTACTTTTCTTGCCTAGCAAAATGTGTGGATGATGCTGTTCATTGGGTCGCTATACATCTTTTATGTCCATAGATTTTGTTTTAGTGGTTTCATCAGTGGTTTCAAGGCCTGTTCATTTTATGTACAGTGCTTAGTTTATAAATGCTATGATAAAGTCTGAAGCATGGCTAGGAACTACACATTCAGTGAGTACATACAAATGTAGGGCATGCTGAACTACATAATTTAACACTGTCCTGTATGAGTCATATTTTTTTTTATTTTTGGTTAGGTATGACCTAGAATCTGTCAAGTTGTGCACCATTTAAATGATTACATGTGCTACCATTATTCTGTTCAACCCTTCACTTTTTTCCTTTTCTTCTTGCTTGACAGAGTTATGCTAGCAAATGACTTATTTTTCAACTGTTTGGCAGTTTACTGCTCTGATTTTTACCGGAAAATGTTGGTTGCATTCATTAGCTTGCTTATACCTTTTGAAAGGTCATGTATATTTTACTTAAACTGCATCAGAGCTAGCCATCTGATGGTGTGAAACGTAGCTGTAGGTCACTGTTGAAGTGGCACCCTAACCCCGTGTGTAAAAATGGGAAATGGGGTTGTGGAGGGATGGATTTATATTTTACTTGAAAAGCTCCCTTGTTAGTGTCTCTTTGGTTGAACTTAAAGTATTCTATATGTTATAATTTTTTCCTTCTACCTGAAAACAAGTGCTGTCTTGTAACTTTGTTGAACCTTAGGGAGTAACTAATAAATAATTGTCAGTGTTTTCTTAGCTGTTCCTTTTAGGGAACTATTTTATAGGTTCATCGTCTTCTTTTATACACTTTCTTTGAGCATGCAAGCTGTTCTGTGAGCCACCCTTTTGCTTTGTTTGCATATTCAAAGTATTACATGAATTTTGTTTTACCCACTTCTCCCTAGCCTGGCTTTTGTTAAGTAACTTCAGCATAGATAAAACTATTTAGACTTTATTTCTTCTATTTATTTCTCAGTTGTTCATCTTTCTTCCTTTGTTATATACATTAGTACATTTCCCGTGTGTTTACTTTGCATTACTCTGTGCAGTGTTGCAGCAGTTGGCTTTATCACCTCACAGCAAGAGGTTCTGCGGTTGATTCTCAGCTGGGGTGCTTCTGTGTGGATTCTGCATGTCATCCCTGTATTAGCATTTTCCTCCAGGTGCTCTGGTTTCCTCCCACATTCCAAAGAAGTATCTGGAGCATTTCTTCCCAGGCCTCCACTGAAAATGGGATCTGTCCCAGTCAGACTTTCTTGGTAAACAAATGTTAAATAAATAAATTTCCTTGTTCTGAAGATTAGCCTCAGATTGTTATCTACTTAATTAACGTCTGCTAATTTTTTAGGTACTATAAAGTCTGCCTGATTTTCAGGAGTGACACTTAACATTGTTAAAAGTTAAGTAATATTTAGGTTAGGGACAAAATAAGGATTTTCTTATAAAATCTAGATACGTGTTCCTTTCTTTCCACATCAGTTTAACTTGCTGCTGTATTTCATTAGCTGCAGCCTGTTTGTCTTGATTTTGAAGTTGTTACATGTTCATTTAAGTGCAAAATACTACTACACGACGAAGTATGTTAAGCAGTCATAAATCCTTCATAGCTTCTCTTTTATCTTGTTGTATTACAGCTTGTCTTATCTATATTTAATTGTTGCATTTGGTTAGCTGCATGAATCCTGATATTCAGGTTGTCAGATAGTTGATTGTTTATTCCTTCATTTATTCATTTTTGTATCTCTTTACACTTTATTAATTGGGTTGGTGTTCTAGTTCAGAAATCCTTTTCAGCCATGACTAGAGCCATTGGGCATGTTCATTTATATGATGTACAAGTACATTGCCATTTTCCTTATAAATTCAGATTTTTACAAAATCTTCTGACTCAAACAAACTGATACAGTAAGAGAAAGAACAAAATTAACCTGTATATTTACACGTCAGTGCAGTTTTACAACCATTAAACTCAATTAGTTTCATGGGTGTCATAATTATGGTTGACCCTACACAGCTACTTTGCAGTCTATTAAAATGGAAAATATTAGCCTGTAGCTCAGAAACTGTTTAACTTGTAATTCTTTTTTAATTTAGGTTAATAACTTTTTTCTGACTGCAGAGTACAGTGTTTGACATCATATGCTACTAGGAAGTAATTTCCATGGGCTAATTACTAACTACATTTACTTTTGAGTTTTCCTTAAGATCCATCAATTTTCTGAACTGGTTTGTTCTGACGAAGGTCACTGACAGCAAAAAGAGGACAATTCATATTTCCCCTTAGCCTGACAGCAGCCAGCAACTCATCATGCAAGATGTTCAGGCATTCCCAGGCTAAATGAGAGATATGAATCTTCAGATCAGGTTTCCATTTCTTCTTATTCCTCTTCTGATCAGGAATTTTCCATTCCACCCTATGAGGATTATGATGCAGAGGAATCCATCCCGTCTACATCTCCCCTTGAGGATTACGCTTTTGGAGAAACTTTGCATACTTTAAGGGAACATTTCCACTGGGAGAGTCATGATTTCTCTGAATCAAAAAAGAGGCTTAGGGATTTTCTTTCTTCTTCCTCAGCATAGGCCTTTGGCTGTACCTCCTGTATTAGACTTTGTTGATGATGTGTTTTTGGAATCTAGCATGGGTCCTGATTCCCTACCTCCAGCTCCTAGTAAGCCAGACAGATATTACAGGGTTCCTGACTCCCACACATTTCTATTCAAAAATCCTGCTGCTGACCCTGAGCCTATTTCACAGGGTCCCAAGGGTGTTAAGGCCTCTACAGCCAAAAATCCTACCCCTTCTGATAGAGATTCCAGGGCACTGGATAGATGGGGAAAGAAGATTTATATGTCTGCTACCTTGGCAATCAGAGCCTTAAACTGCCAGTTTCATATGCTTAAATATCAACAGCATGTTATGGGCCTACTGAAAGAGAAAATTATGTTGATTTCTGATTGTGTGGAAAATAGAGTTAGAAGAATTCAGCAGAACAGGTTGGAAAGCATACTTTGAAATATGGTTTTGATTCCTTGGAGGCCTCTTGCAGGGCCGCAGTTACTGGATCTGTGATTAGAAGGCATGCCTGGCTCAAGGAGCAAAATCTGCCTGGTCATGTTAAAGCTAAATTGTTGGATACCCCCTTGCAGCATGACACTCTGTTTGGTAATAAGGCAGAAGAGGTTTTAAAGAAAATGGAAGACAAAGCTAAATCTATGCAAACTGTAAAAGATTTCTTGCAAATGCAGCCACCCAGGTTCAGTAGGCACTGGCCTACTAAAATTTGGTCCTTTCCTGTGCCCAACAGAGCCACTCAAGGCAAATCCAGGTGCTCAAAAGACTTTAGATACCAATCACAGGGGTCTTACAGGTCAAAGCAATGGGGTGCTTCCACCTCCAAATCTGGAGGAAACAAAGGACAACCCTACAGTAAGCAGTCTCAATGACTTTCCTCTACCATCACCAAGCACTTATCTTTCGGCAGCCCCCTTGGGGGGAAAACTAGCACTTCATGCTCAAAATCGGCAGTTAATTACCCAGGACAAGTGGGTATTGAACATAGTATCCCAGGGGTACAGATTTTGTTTCCATACTTTGCCAATTCCAAACGGATGGCCAGATCTGCCACAAAATCAGTGGGCAGAGGCTCAGAAACAAGTAATTTCCCTCATGGATATGAGGGCTATTCAACCAGTTCCAGAAAAGGAAAAAGGACAATGTTTTTATTCAAGACATTCCCTGGTACCCAGAGAAGACCATTCTTGGCGTCCAATACTGGATTTATCGATTTTGAACACGTTCCCGGACATTCCAAAATTCAAAATACTGACTTTACAACAGCTACTGCCTATGCTGGGCAGAAATGCTTGGTTAGTGACTCTAGACTTAAGAGGCATACCTGCATATCCTAATAAGGGAATCATGCAGAAGATTCCTCTGCTTCAAGGCAGGTTTTTTGCATTATAAATTCTCTGCACTGCCCTTTGGCTTATCTACTGTGCCCAGGATCTTTACAAAGTGCCTGGCACCAGTAATTGCATTCTGCAGACAAAGAGGCATACAAATTTATACTTATCTGGACGACTGTCTCATTCAAGCAGAGGACAAGGACACTCTTCTTCAACATGTGGCATTTGTAAAAAGGCTTCTAACATGCCTAGGGTACACAATAAACGAAAATAAATCCCAACTGGTACCCTCTCAAATAACTACATTCCTGGGTGCAAGCTTGAATACAACTGCCCAGATGGCTTACCTTACGCCAGACAAACAAAGGCAACTGACAATATACTTCAAACAAATGGCAACAAAAACCCAGTTATCTGCAAGACAAATTCTGCAGGTTTTAGGGTTCATGGCATCCTGCATTCTACTAATTCCATATGCAAGACTGCATATGAGGAAACTTCAATGGTACCTGAAAAGTTTATGGAGCAAACATTGTCACAGTATGGAAACAATGATTCCTCTCATCCCCTGCCTACAACAGGAGTTTCTTTGGTGGGCGGAGACATGTCACCAAAACAAGGGACTGTCATTCACTCTACCCCCTGCCACCCTAACTCTAACTACAGACGCATCAGACTATGCTTGGGGGACCCACCTGGCAGGGAGATGCATTCAGGGCGAATGGAGCCCAAACCAAATGCATCTGCATATCAACCAGAAAGAGATGCTAGCTGTTCAGAATGCTCTGACAGCCTTCAAGGACTTACTTCATCCAGGACAACTACTGATAAAGACGGACAACACCATGGTTATGTGGTACATAAACAGGGGGGTACACATTCCTACCCCCTTTGCAGACTAGCAATGGCATTGTGGAACACAGCTTTGACTTACCAAGTACATCTTCAAGCTCAATTCCTGCCAGGAAAACAAAATACTCTGGCAGATGACCTAAGCAGAAATCTTATGGACCCACACGAATGGAAACTGGATCCACAAATCTTCAGCATGTTAACACGGAAATGGGGGAGCCCCGACATAGATCTATTTGCCTCTACCCAAAATTATCAGCTGGACAAATTCTGCACGAGAATTCATCACAAAAAAGCATGGAAAGTGGATGCCCTATCCTTCAACTGGAAAAACCTGTCAGTATATGCCTTTCCCCCTCTGCCTCTTCTCTCCAAGGTCTTACTAAAAGTCAGACAGGAAAAACCAAAAATGATCCTAGTTGCTCCGGACTGGCCTCGACAACACTCGTACCCACTTCCCCCTTGGTGCTTGCCTCAAATACCTCATCTACTGTCTCAGCAGAACAATCAAATTCTGCACACTCCGCTCCAAACTCTGAACCTGGCAGCATGGCTGATCATTTAATTATTCAAACAACGCCTCTCAGTAAGTCTGTGATGGATGTCATTTTGGAAGCCAGAAGGCCTAGTGCTAGAAAATCGTATGCTGATAAATGGAAGAGATTCTGTGTTTGGAATCCAAGCACAAGGAACAGACACAGCAAAGCCCAATATTCCTCAGATTTTACAATATTTGACTGAGATGCTTGACAAGGGCCTATCTTTTTCTTCAATAAAAATCCATGCCTCTGCCATCTCGGCTGATTACAACACAGAGCCTCCCCTCCTTTCTCATCCTCTGCTTGAACAGTATCTTAGAGGGGCCAAAAATTTAAGGGCTCCCAGAAGATCACCAACTCCTGCATGGGACCTCAATTTTGTGCTGGAAAAACTCACCCTGCCTCCTTTTGAACCAGCAGCTACTGCGGATGTAAAATTTCTATCTTGGAAAACAGCTTTTCTCTTGGCAGTCACTTCAACAAGAAGGGTTTCAGCACTACAGGCTCTCATGGCTATGGAGCCTTTTATTATAATTTACCCGGACAGGGTGTCCCTCAGGACCACTCCTTCTTTTATGCCTAAGGTGGTATCCATTGTGGCTCTTAACCAGACAATTCACCTGCCAACTTTTTACCTAAATCCGCAGAACAAGGGGAAGCGGATTCTGCATTCATTGGCATACACAGACAACTTAGATTCTACTTGAACAGGACCAAATCTCTAAGAAAGTCTCAGCAACTACTGGTAGCATTTGCTGCAGGGTCAGAAGGGAAGGCTATACCAAAGCAGACTATTTCTAAGTGGATATGCCACTGCATTCGTTTCTGCTACATGCACCATGGAAAAGCTGTGCCCAAAGGGATCAGCTCTCATTCCACCAGGGCTGCCTTTACCTCAGCAGCCTTTCTCAGAGGGGTTCCAACCAAAGACATTCTGGAGGCTGTTACTTGGAGCTCTGTTCATACCTTTACAAAGCATTATCATTTGCCTCTCTTCTCCAAATCCAGGGCAGGCTTTGCCACTGCAGTCCTGCAGGGCCTTAAAGCCGCTCCTAATGCTGTTTAGCTCCATCCTCCCATCCATAGCTTTGGGATTCTGCCCAAATGTAATGACTGCAACAGTGAAACATGAAGAACATAGTACAGTTGTGTACACTTACAATAAATGTAGATGTTCGAGTGTATTCACTGTTGCAGTCCGGGTTACCCACCCGCCATCCCCCTTTTATGTATCTTTTTCTTTCCTTTACTATATACTAAAGCTTTTGTGGTGTATTTGCTGTTAGATGAATGTAAAGTTTATGTTGCTAAAAGTGCATTTATATATATTTCTGTTTATATATATATATATATATATATATATATATATATATATATATGCTCCCCATTTGGGGGGCACCTGACATCTGGGGCAAGAAAAACTAAATAAAATGGTGTCGGCTGTATGCTTTATACCCCTGACGACCTGACGTCATGGAAGAGGAGACAGCAACTGACGCAGGACCCAAGACTTTGTTATTCAGGCCGACTGAGGCCAACCTGCCAGCAGATTACCCAAATGTAATGACTGCAACAGTGAATACACTCAAATATCTACATTTATGGTAGGTGTACACAGCTGTACTATTTTCTTAAAAAATCTAGATACGACTTCCTTTCTTTCCAGTATTTCATTAGCTGCATCCTGTTTGTCTTGACTTTGAAGTTGTTATAAGTTGTTATATGTTCATTTAAGTGCAAAGTACTACTACACGATGAAGTATGTTAAGCAGTCATAAATCCTTCATAGTTTCTCTTTTATCTTGCTGTATTACAGCTTTGTCCTATCTATATTTAATTGTTGAATTTGTTTAGCTGCATAAATCCTGATATTCAGGTTGTCAGATAGTTGATTGTTCATTCATTTATTCATTTTTGTATCTCTTTACACTTTATTAATTGGGTTGGTGTGCTAGTTCAGAAATCCTTACAAACTGATACAGTAAGAGAAAGAACAAAATTAACCTGTATATTTACACGTCAGTGCAGATGTTCATCGTGTGACACTGCTGCAGTCATTACACTTGGGTTGTCCTGCCGTCAGGCGGTTCCCCAGTTGGCCTGAGTTCCAAAGTCTTGGTCCGGTGTCGGTTGCTGTCACTTCTTCCCTGATGTCAGTGCACCAATGGGGTACAAGATGCAGCCGACGCCATTTTCTTCAGTCTTTCTTGCCGCGCGGTGCCCGAAACAGAAGCAGTTTGCCAGTGCCGGTCGGCCTACTCCTGAGATTTTCATTCCTAATCCAGAACCGAAGTCTTCTAAAAAGCTAAGTACCCCGTTGGGGAAACTTTTTCTTGCCTCAGACCGATGTCAGTAAAAGTTAATAATTGTATTTCTTGTGGGAAGCAAATACCTTATAAGGATTTCCACTCCTACTGTACCCCATGCCTAGGCCCAGACCACAACATCACTGGTTTTCGGTTTTGTGCTAGGTTTAACAAGCGCACTTTTAAACGTTGGTTTGATTTTGCCCGACATTATTTTGGCAGAAAATTTAATTACACCATGCAGTCGGAACTACCGACGACCGGAATTCATAAAAAGCACAAGGACAAGGACAGGCATCCGACGCCCAAAACTGATGACGAGGCCTCTTCCAGGCCGGTCGCCGGTTCTCCGGTTTTCAGCGGGGCGCCTACGCAGCCCTTGACGACCGCTTCTATAGAACCACAGACCGCCTTCGACTCCCACGTGGAGCTGGCCAGGCCTTCAGATGCTCTTGCTATTCAGATTACCGAACTTAGTCCTGCAGAGGGAACCGAAGTAGCTGAACAATCCACAGCTTCAGAGGGTGTTTTCAGACCTACCCAGTTAACCATTAAACCCTCTGTTAAGTCTAAGCCTCCCTTAAAAGCAAATAAACAGACAGCAATCTCCAGGGCAGGCTTCCATGCCTAAGAAACAAATGCTAAAAATGGCCGAAGACCTAATCACCCTGATCAGAGGGTCCCAACCCCCTCCAGATAAAAGGCCCAGACAAGATGCAGACTATGAATCTTCAGACCAGGTGTCCATTTCCTCTGACTCATCCTAAGATCTAGGGTATTTCTTAACCCCTTATGAGGACTTGGATGCTGAGGAATCAATTCCATCAGCCTCTCCGCCTGAGGACTACTCCTTTGGGGAGACCTTACATACCATGAGGGAGCATTTCCACTGGGAAGGCTAGGATTATTCAGAATCCAAGAAAAGGCTCAGAGACTTTCTCTTATTGCCTCAACACAGACCCCTTGCTATTCCGCCAGTGTTAGATATTGTGGATGATGTATATACTGAATCCAGCTTAAACTCTGAGCTTAAAACTAAGCCAGATAGATATTACAGAGTCCCTGACTCCACAAAGTTCTATACAAAAGCCCTGTTGCTGACCCTGAAACTATTTCTCAGGGTCCCAAAGGGATTAAGGTCTCATCAGCTAAAAACCCAGTCCCCTCTGACAGAGATTCCAGAGTATTAGACAGATGGGGCAAGAAAGTTTATATGCTAAAATATCAGCAATTTTTAATGTCTCAGTTGAAACAAAAGATGCTACCAGATTCAGATCCTCCTAATTTGAAAGAAATGCAGGATTTATTGCATGCACCTGAACAAGTGGGAAAACATACTTTGCAATGTGGTTTTGATTCCTTAGAGGCCTCCTGTAGAGCAGTAACAGGCTCTGTCATTAGAAGGCATGCTTGGTTAAAAGAACATTCCCTACCGGATCATGTTAAAGCCAAATTACTGGATGCACCTTTGCAGCGGGATGTGTTGTTTGGAGTTAAGGCAGAGGAGGTATTAAAAAAGATGGAGGATAAGGCAAAGTCTATGCAAACGGTCAAAGATTTCTTACAGGTTCAACCTCCTCGTTTTAGCAGAAATTGGCCAACAAATAATTGGTCCTTTCCAGTCACAGACAGACCTCAAAGGGGCAGATATAGACGTCCAAGAGGTAGAGGTCAGACACAAGGCCCTTACAAATCTCGGCAATGGGGTACACCAGGCCAGAAAGAAGGGGAAGACAGGCCTCAACCTTATAAAAAACAGTCTCAATGACTTCCCACTACAGCTGCCAAACAGCTCTCTCTTGGCAGCCCCCTTAGGAGGAAAACTGTCTCTTTTCTATCACAATTGGCATTGCATCACCAAAGACAAATGGGTTCTCAACATCATATCTCAAGGTTACAGGTTCCACTTTCACACTCTTCCAAGGTTAAAAGGAATGCCAAATCTGCCACCAAATCAATGGGCAGAGGCACAAAAACAAATTACAGCACTCATGGACATGAGAGCTATTCAAAAGGTACCACCACAAGAGCAAGGACAAGGATTTTACTCAAGACTCTTTCTGGTTCCCAGAAAGGATAAAGCCTGGAGACCCATTCTGGACCTTTCTTCTTTGAACACTTACCTGGAAGTTCCGAAATTCAAAATGTTGACACTACAGCAGCTTCTTCCCATGCTGGGCAAGAAAGCTTGGCTCGTGACTTTGGACCTCAAAGAGGCATACCTGCATGTCCCTATCAGACAAAACTGCAGAAGATACCATATATTTCTAGCAGGTTCAAGGCACTATCAATTCTCTGCACTGCCCTTTGGCTTATCTGCTGCACCCAGGGTCTTCACAAAGTGCCTGGCACCAGTAATTGCATTTTGCAGGCAAAAAGGAATTAAAATTTACCCATACCTGGACGACTGCCTAATCCAAGCAGAGAGCAAGGACATTCTTCTGAAGCATCTGGCGTACGTAAAAAAAAGTTATTAAGTTGCCTGGGGTACACAGTAAATGAAAAGAAATCAAAACTAGTGCCCTCACAACAGATAATTTTCCTGGGTGCCAGCTTAAACACAACGGCCCAGATGGCTTATCTCACGCCAGACAAACAAGGACAACTCACTCAATATTTTCATTTAATGGCAACAAAGACCCAACTCCCTGCAAGAAAAATTCTCCAGGCCTTGGACTACATGGCATCTTGCATACTACTTATTCCATATGCCAGACTGCATATGAGGAAATTACAATGATACCTAAAGAGTGTATGGTCTCAACACTGCCAAAATTTGGAAACAGTTATACCACTAATTCCTTGTCTTCTACAGAAGTTTCATTGGTGGGCTCAAGCTTGTCACCTCAACAAGGGACAGCCTTTTACTCAACCCACAGCCAGGCAGACACTGACAACAGATGCATCGGATTAAGCCTGGGGAGCACACATGGCAGGAAAATGTATTCAGGGCGAGTGGCCCACAGAACAAAGACATCTCCACATCAATCAAAAAGAGATGCTAGCTGTACAAAATGTAATTATAGCTTTCAAGGACCTGCTACATCCAGGACAACTACTACTAAAGACAGAGACAACACCACAGTTATGTGGTACATAAACAAGCAAGGGGGCACACACTCCTACCCCCTCTGCAGACAAGCCATGACCTTGTGGAACACAGCTTTAAACTACCAAGTTCATCTGCAGGCACAATTCCTGCCAGGAGAGAAAAACACACTGGCAGACGACCTAAGCAGAAACATCATGGACCCTCACGAATGGCAATTGAGTCCACAAATATTCAGAATGATAGCACAAAAATGGGGGAAACCAAACATAGATCTGTTTGCATCCCCAATGAACTGCCAACTACAGAAATTCTGCACAAGGAGCTACCATCCACAAGCATGGAAAGTGGATGCCCTCTCATTCAGCTGGAAAAAACTACAAGTATACGCTTTCCCTCCTTTACCTCTCCTTCCAAAGGTACTCATAAAAGCCAGGCAGGAAGAGCCAATGATGATCCTGATTGCACCAGACTGGCCACGCCAGCAATGGTACCCAATCTGAAAGAGCTTAAAACAAGAACCTCCCTGGATTTTGCCTCAAATCCCACAGCTGTTGACACAACACAACAATCAGATACTTCACAGCCAGCTAAAGACCTTAAATCTAGCTGCATGGAAAATTCCTTAACCAAGCAAACATTGCCTCTCTCCAAAGCTGTTTAGGATGTCATTCTGGAGGCCAGAAGGCCTAGCACCAGGAAAGCCTACTTGGATAAATGGAAGAGATTCTGTGCCTGGAACAAAGCACACAGCCTGGACCCTCTTGTCCCAAACATTCCTCAGATACTTCAATACTTAACTGAGATGCTGGACAAGGGCCTCTCCTTCTCATCCATGAAGATTCATGCCTCAGCCATTTCTGCTCATTACAACACGGATCCACCAATTTTTTCAAATCCTTTGCTCAAACGGTACCTCAGAGGGGCTAAAAACATGAGACCGCCCGGTAGAGCACCTACACCAACATGGGACCTCAACTTTGTTTTGGAAAAATTAACTTTACCTCCTTTTGAGCCAGCTAACACAGCAGAATTAAAATACATCTCTTGGAAGACTGCTCTGCTACTGGCAATAACATCAGCAAGAAGAGTTTCAGAATTACAGGTACTAATGGCAGTGGAACCTTTCCTCATCTTCCACCAGGACAGGGTGTCCTTTAGAACTAACCCTACGTTTATGCCAAAGGTAGTATCAAGTGTGGCTCTAAACCAAACTATTCACTTGCCAACCTTTTATCCAAAACCACAGAACAAAGGGGAGAGACTACTACATTCCTTGGACATTCACAGGCAGTTACGCTTCTACTTGGACAAAACCAAAGCTTTCAGAAAATCTGAGCAATTATTGGTAGCATACGCTGCAGGAGCACAGGGAAAAGCCATTTCAAAGCAGACTATTTCAAAATGGATAGCTCACTGTATACGTTTTTGCTATACCCACCATGGGAAACCTGTACTTAGCAGCATTAGATCTCACTCCACCAGGGCAACAGCCACTTCAACTGCCTACCACAGGAGAGTGCCCACCAAGGATATTTTAGAAGCAGCAACATGGAGTTCTGCACATACCTTCACCAAATATTACCATTTGCCTTTATATTCCAAATCCAGAGCTGGCTTTGCCACTGCTGTGCTGCAGGGCCTTTTAGCCACCCCTAATGCCTTATAGATCCATCCTCCATACCTCAGCTTTGAGATTCCACCCAAGTGTAATGACTGCAGCAGTGTCACACGATGAACATAGTACAGTTTTGTACCTACCATAAATGTAGATGTTCGAGTGTAGACACTGCTGCAGTCCAGGTTACCCTCCTTCCTTCCGCTCTTACTTTCTGGTACGTACCTAGGTCTTCTACCCTTATTTCCTAAAGGGAGTATTTGCTGGTAATTAAAAATGGTTGTTTGCTTTTCTATTATATATTTTACTAGCAATTTGAAAGGCCTACCTATTTGGGGGCACCTGACTTCTGGGGCAAGAAAAACTGAAGAAAATGGCGTCGGCTGCATCTTATATCCCCCTGGTGCACTGAAGTCAGGGAAGAAGAGACAGCAACTGATGCCGGACCAAGACTTTGGAACTCAGGCCAACTGGGGAACCACCTGACGGCAGTATAACCCAAGTGTAATGACTGCAGCAGTGTCTACATTCGAACATCTACATTTATGGTAGATACAAAACTGTACTTTTTGCAACCATTAAACTCAATTAGTTTCATGGGTGTCATAATTATGGTTGACCCTACACAGCTACTTTGCAGTCTTTTAAAATGGAAAATATTAGCCTGTAGCTCAGAAACTGTTTAACTTGTATTATTTTTTTAATTTAGGTTAATAACTTTTTTCTGACTGCAGAGTACAGTGTTTGACATCATATGCAACTAGGAAGTAATTTCCATGCGCTAATTACTAGCTACATTTACTTTTGAGTTTCCCTTAAGATCCATCAATTTTCTGTACTGGTTTGTTCTGATGAAGGTCACTGACAGCAAGAAGAGGACAATTCATATTTCCCCTTAGCCTGACAGCAGCCAGCAGCTCATCATGGAAGATGTTCAGGCATTCCCAGGCTAGATGAGAGATGTATTTAGATAAGTAGTGCTGCTGATGGTTAAGATATACTGCCCTCCTCCTAACCATTCTTACCTAATGCAACCAGTACAGATGAGCATGCAGCAAATAACTGTATATGCCGCTCATACCCTCACTAACAAGTATTACCTAGCCTGTAGTTGTAAGCTTCTGTGATATTGCAACAAAAACGAAGCTGGACTTTATTCTCCTAGATTCTACACTTATTTATACTTGTTCTTGACAACACCACCTAATACAGTTAATCTGGATGTGCATGTAGAACTACCAAGCGTGCAGTACTTACATTACGTGCCACACTACTGCTCGCAAGAAACCATGCTTTGTTGCCAGACTTGCGTTCCATTTGTCCTATTTTATTTTTGATAATGCTGCCAGTGAATGGACTCTGTATTGCCAGTACATTTGCTGTGTAATAATCACTTGTAGAAAGCCTGCAGTATCTATATCTTATCTTAACTCCACGTAATCCTATTGCTGTTAAATGCGAGCAATGTCTTTTAAAATAAGATATTGAGTTATACTGTTGCACATTCTAGATCTTATTTTAACTCCATGTAATCCTATTGCTGTTAAATGTGGACAGTGTCTTGTAAATAAGATATTGGATATACTATTTCACACTAGTGAACTAGTTGCTGTAGCATGAGCTGTTCTGCTATGTTGTTCATGATGAATTGTGCTTCTCCAACTAGGTAAACTACCTCTTTGTGCCTTTCCCCCTTTTTTCTCATGTTCACTGCATTTTACCATTTTTGCATTTCCAGTTCTTGACACTGTTCTTCGGCTTCTCACCCCTAAATGTTAACACCGGGACTTCAGAGACCTTGCTGACCTAAAGATTGAACTAGCGGTCATTTCTTACCTATCACCACCTACAAAAGGCCTCTTCAAGCAGTACATGTATGTGATTATTTGTGAGGTTAATTAACCAAAAAGCTGTACTCTCTAGAATCTAAACACTGCACCTGGTGATTACTAGCTTATGGTAGGGGATGCCAGCAGCCCATTTTAGCCTGCCATTTATACCACCCTGACTTTTTATTTTTCTCCACACTCTCTCCATCCACCCCTGCCCTAAGTCGACTATTTACCCACCTACACCTTTTTCTCAGCCGTTCTTTCACAGCTTTCTCCTACCCCCCACCTACCTCTCCTTGCTCCCATACTTGTCCATGTCCTTTGCCTGCTGTTTACCTTCCTCTCCCATGTCTGTGGCTCCTCTCTCCCATTGTGTTTTTAGGTTTTATTCGTCTAGCCAGCCATCTCTTCTCTGCCCCAGAGCTGCCTAGCTCAACTTTTTTAGATTTCTTCTACTTCACCTACTTTCTCCCTCTACATTTTACTTACCTGTTACTAGATGTAATTGCCTGTCCCCCTGACCATCAGTCTGCCTTACTAGTAACAGAGATGTCCTTCAAGGATGCATCTGCAGTCATAACATATGGGTTGTCCTGCCTCAGGCAGCCCTTCGGTCGGCCGGATTCCAAAGTCTGGGTCTGGCCTCGGCTGATGTCGCACTTCACCCGACGTCATAGCTCCTGGGGTATAAAGGCATCAGCCGACACCATTTTCCTCAGTCTTTCTTGCCGCACGGTGCCCGAAGCAGAAGCTGTTCGCAAGTGCCGGTCGGTCAGATCCAGAGATTTCAGCTACCGAAGACTTCTAAAAAAGCTAAGTACCCCGTTGGGGACTCTTTCTTGCCTCAGCCGATGTCAGACAAAGTAAATAATTGTTTAACTTGTGGGTAACAAATACCTCATAAGGATTTCCACTCTTACTGCCTTCCTTGCTTAGGCCCAGACCACGACGTATCAGCTTGTTTAGCCTGTGCTTCCTTCAACCGACGGACTCCTAGACGTCGGTCGGAGTTTGCTGAAGAGTTTTTTGGCTCCGCTTTTGCATATAAAATGCCGTCGGAGACTCCGACTACACATTTAGCTAAAAAACGCAAGGAAAAGGACCGACACGGCTGAAACCGAGACCTCGGTTCTCCCTTCGGCCGAAAGCATGCCTCTGACAACCAAGGCCACACAGGCCCTGGCTGAGTCGGCTACAGAAATTCCTACGAAGAAGCAGGCACACATGATTTGTCCGACACCATTCCGTTGGACATCTCTACTCCTGCATGTGGGGCAGCTAGACCCCCTGCTTCTATGTCTATCAAGGCCTTCTCCAGGGCTAAAGCAGCTAAACTTTCCAAAGCCTTACCTACAAAAGCTCCCTCTCACAGACCTACCTCAAGTTCTCAGATTCTGTGCCTTGCTGAGGACCTTATTTCTCTGATCAGGGGATCCCAACCTCACCCAGACAGGGCCTCACAACCCCCTCCTGAAAAGAGGCCTAGGTCTGAACCCCCTGAACCTCTCTCCTCTGACTATTCCTCGGATGGTTCAGATTTATCTGACCATCAGGAAGGACCATACTCACCTTATGAGGATTCTGATGCAGAAGACTCCATTCCTTCTGCCTCCCCTCCAGAAGAATTCTCATTTGGGGAAACTCTACACTCAATGAGGGAACACTTCCAATGGCAGGGTCAGGATTTTTCTGATTCTAGGAAAAGGCTAAGGACTTTTTTACACTTACCACAGCATAGGCTTTTAGCCATACCACCTGTACTATCAGTTGTTGATGATGCATACAATGATGCCAGTACTGCCCCTGATTCTCTTCCCCCGGCCCCTGCCAAACCTGACAGATACTACAGGGTCCCGGATTCTCACTTCCACTTGTATAAGGCCCATGCTGCAGACCCAGAAACCATTTCTCAGGGCCCTAAATGTGTTGCAGCTGCCTCTGCCAAAAACCCCCTACCCTCTGAAAGAGAATCAAGAGCATTAGAGAGATGGGGAAAAAAGGTTTATACATCTGCTACTCTTTCTGCCAGGGCTTTAAACTGTCAATTTCACATGATACAGTACCAGGAATTTTTGTTAGATCAGCTGAATAAAAAGCTATCCTCTCCTGAACCTTTAGACCATAAGTCCCTTCAGGATTTGGTACACAACTCTCAGCAGGTCAGTAATCATTTCTTAAAATGTGGCTATGATGCACTGGAGGCTTCATTTAGATCAGCTATGACTGGAGCAGTGATTCAAGGCATGCCTGGCTAAAAGAACAATCCTTGCCAGACCATGTTAAGTCTAAACTCCTAGATGCCCCTATGGAGAAACAAAGTTTATTTGGCTCCCCTGCACAGGAGGCTCTAAAGAAAGTGGAAGAAAAAGCAAAATCTGTCCAAACAGTCAAGGATTTTCTGCAGGTCCAACCTCCGAGGTTCAGCAGAAATTGGCCTTCAAAGAATTGGTCCTTTCCAGACACCTCCAGAGCACAGAGAGGCGGAAATAGATGCCCAAGAGGCAGAGGTCAATCAAGGGGTGCCTACAGGGGTCGTCAGTGGCAACCTGCCAACCAGAGAAGGGCCGCCACAGCTGCGACTGCAACCACTTCCACAGGACAGACACAATGACTTGGCTCTGATTCCGCCTACCAGGGAACAACTGGAAGCACCCTTGGGCGGAAAGCTAGCTTTATTTTCAAAAAACTGGCATTGCATTACAGGAGACAAATGGACTTTGCAAACAATAGACAAAGGCTACAGGTTTCACTTCCACACTCTACCAAAAATGAGAGGAATGCCAAACCTTCCACCAAGCCAGAAATCAGAGGCTCTAAAACAAATCATCAGCTTACTAAGGATGAGAGCAATAGAAAAGGTACCATCTATGGAACAAGGCCAAGGATTTTACTCCAGACTATTCCTTGTACCAAGAAAAGAAAATCAATGGAGGCCTATTCTCGACTTGTCCGCACTGAACACATATCTCATTGTTCCAAAATTCAAGATGCTGACCCTACAGTAACTTCTTCCCATGTTGGGCAAGGAGTCTTGGCTGGTGACTCTAGATCTCAAGGAGGCATACCTGCACATCCCTATACGACCAGATTGCAGAAGACACCTCAGATTTCTTGCAGGATCAGAGCATTATCAATTCTCAGCATTGCCCTTTGGCTTATCTACTGCGGCCAGAGTATTCACGAAATGCCTGGCATCAGTAATTGCACATTGCAGGCTTCAGGGAATTCAAATCTACCCATACCTGGACGACTGCCTAATACAAGCGGACAACAAGACAAAAATAATAAAGGATTTGGCCTATGTCATACAACTGCTGCAAGCCTTGGGATACACAGTCAACATACAAAAGTCAAGACTAGTGCCATCCCAAAGGATAACTTTTTTGGGTGCAGAACTGGACACAATAACTCAGATGGCTTTTCTCACAGAAGAAAAACAAAAGCAACTACCAGTCTACTTCATGGCATTAACAAGACAAACTCAGCTTACTGCAAGGAAAGTCCTGCAGGCCCTGGGTTACATGGCATCCTGCATAATCTTGATCCCACATGCCAGGCTGCATATGAGAAAATTACAATGGTACCTAAGGAATGTATGGTCTCAACACAGACACAGTCTAGAAGCCCTGATACTAATCATTCCATGCCTGAAAAAAGAATTCCTGTGGTGGGCTCAGGCCTTCCAGATCAACAGAGGATTGCCTTTCCACAAACCACATCCAAGGCAGACCATCACCACGGACGCCTCAGACCTAGGCTGGGGGGCACACATGGAAGACAAGTGTATCCAAGGCCTATGGTCCCAAGACCAGCTGAATCTACACATAAATCTAAAGGAGATGCTGGCAGTGAAGCATGCAATCGAGGCATTCAAATCATTCCTCCAGCAAGGACACCTGCTGATAAGGACGGACAATACCACAGTCATGTGGTACATCAACAAACAGGGAGGCACACATTCATACCCTCTATGCCAGATGGCAATGGACCTGTGGAACTTAGGCCTGAATCTCAACATCCAACTGCAGGCCAGATTCGTACCAGGAAAAGAGAATTCACTAGCAGACAGCTTAAGCAGAACTACCGCGGATGCTCACGAATGGATGCTGCATCCAGACATCTTCAAAACCATAACAAAGAAATGGGGAATGCCAGAGATAGACCTGTTCGCCTCCCCACTCAACCACCAACTGAAGAAATTCTGCTCAAGAGTATACCACCCACAAGCCTGGAGGGTGGACTCCCTTTCTTTCAGCTGGAAGGCCCTGACAGTATATGCCTTTCCACCTCTCCCTTTGATGTACAAAGTTCTACTGAAGATCAGAGAGGAACAGCCAAAGGTAATTCTGATAGCTCCAGACTGGCCAAGGCAGCATTGGTACCCGCTACTGAGAAGCATGTCTCAGACGAACTCATGGCCTCTACCTCTATGTCCTTTACTTCTAACGCAGAACAGCTACAAGACCCTGCATCCAAACTTAAAAACCCTGCAGCTAACTGCTTGGAAAATTGCATAAAACAAAACCAACCTGTTTTATCTCAGAGGGTTAAGGACATTATCCTGGAGGCTTGCAGACCCTCCACAAGGAAAACATATTCAGCCAAATGGAAGAGATTCCTCATTTGGAGTGCAGCAAAGGGAACAAATGTCACACTGGCAAACCTAGCACACATCCTAGAATACTTAGCAGAACTGTTCCACAATGGCCTGTCCTATTCTTCCGTTAAGATTCATGCATCAGCAATTTCAGCAGAGTACAACATGGATCCTCCTGTCTTCTCTCATCCTCTCCTCAGACAATTTTTGAGAGGGATCAAAAATGTAAAACCTCCAAGGAAACCACCTCTGCCTGCATGGGATCTCAATTTTGTGCTAGAAAAATTAACACTTCCCCCTTTTGAACCAGCAGCAACAGCAGACTTACAGTTCTTATATTGGAAAACTGCCTTCCTGCTAGCAATCACTTCAGCAAGAAGGGTATCCGAGTTACAGGCATTAATGACAGTGCAGCCTTTCCTTATCTTTCACCAGGATAGAGTGTCTCTGAGAACCAGTCCTACTTTTATACCAAAGGTGGTATCCAGGGTATCCTTGAACCAAGCTATTTATTTACCTGCATTCTTCCCTAACCCACAGAACAGGGGGGATAAACTACTACACACCTTGGATGTACACAGACAACTGCGCTACTATCTGGACAGAACTAAGGCCAGCAGAAAAACTGACCAGCTTCTGGTAGCATATGCAACAGGAGTGCAAGGAAAAGCAATTTCAAAACAGACAATCTCAAAATGGATAGGAAACTGCATTCGATTCTGCTACTCATTTCATGGAAAGACAACTCCTGAAAATATCAGGCCTCACTCCACAAGAGATACAGCCACCACTACAGCTTTCCTGCGAGGAGTGGCTACCAAAGACATTTTAGAAGCTGCTACTTGGAGCTCCGTGCATACATTTGCCAAGCATTACAATCTTCCTTTATACTCCAGATCCCGAGCAGGTTTTGCAACTGCAGTTTTACAAGGGATCTTAACTACACCATCATTATCTTAGTGCCTCCTCCCCCAGTTTGGCTATGGTATTCTACCCATATGTTATGACTGCAGATGCATCCTTGAAGGACATAGTACAGTTTTGTACCTACCATAAATGTAGATGTCTGATAGGTATGCATCTGCAGTCAGGATTACCCACCCTCCTTCCCCTCTGTGGTATTCCTAGGGTACATACTCCTCTCTTAGCTAGCTGGGGGAATCTATTATGGTGTATTTGTTTGTATGTATATATGTATATATACTTTTTGATTTCTACTGTTTGGAATTTTCTACTTTTATACAAATTTAGCCTTCCTAGAGGGCACCTGGCATCTGGGGCAAGAAACACTGAGGAAAATGGCGTCGGCTGATGCCTTTATACCCCAGGAGCTATGACGTCGGGTGAAGTGCGACATCAGCCGAGGCCAGACCCAGACTTTGGAATCCGGCTGACCGAAGGGCTGCCTGAGGCAGGACAACCCATATGTTATGACTGCAGATGCATACCTATCGGACATCTACATTTATGGTAGGTACAAAACTGTACTTTTTCCTCTTCCTGATTTCTTTTTTTCCCTCAGTAAACTCTCTCTTTTGCACTTGCATATTTTACCCATACTTAAGATATATCCCTGATGTTCTTCTTGTTTCACTGTTGCAGCCATTACATTTGGGTTATCCTGCTGGCAGGTTGCCCTCAGCCGGACTGAATTCCAAAGTCTTGGGACCTGCATCAGTTGCTGTCGCCTGTTCCCTGACGTCAGGTCGTCAGGGGTATAAAAAATGCAGCCGACGCCATTTTATTCAGTCTTTCTTGCCGCGCGGTGCCCGAAGCAGAAGCAGTTCGCAAGTGTCAGTCGGCCGACTCCTGAGATTTTCGTGTTCGAGTTTCAGATCTGAAATCTTCATTAAAAGCTAAGTACCCTGTTGGGGAAAGTTTTTTCTTGCTCCAGACCGATGTCAGAAAAAGTTAATAATTGTATTTCTTGTGGGAAGCAAATACCTCATAAGGATTTTCATTCTTACTGTATTCCTAGCATAGGCCCTGACCACGATGTTGCTAGTTTTCGGTTTTTGTGCTAGATTTAACCAATGCACTATTAAGCTTCGGTATGATTTTGCATTAAGCTATTTTGGGTGAAGATTTAATTATACAATGTCGTCGGATAGCCATCTGACTACCGGAGTTCACAAAAAATGCAAAGAAAAAGAAAAAGACAGGCAACCGAGGTCCAAAACCGACGACGAAGCTTCTCCTAAGCAAGTCACCGGTTCACCAGTTCTCAGTGAGGCGCTTTCGTAGCCCCTGACACCCGCTACTTTAGAGTCGCAGGTCGCTACCGACTCCCACGTGGAGTCGGCCAGGCCACTGGAAACTGAAGGTATTGGAGCCTTGGACATTAATCCCTCAGATGGGCCCGGAGCTGCTGAGCAGGCATCGGCTTCTGAGGGTGTATTCAGACCTAAACAATTATATATAAAACCGACTTAAAAGACAAAAACTAAAACACCTTTAAAGGCAAAGAAACAAGTTCACCAGCCACAAGGACAGGCCTCCATGCCCAAAAAACAGATGCTCAAAATGGCCGAAAACTTAATTATCTTGATCAAGGGTTCCCATCCCCCTCCTGATAAGAGGCCTAGGCAAAAGACAGACTATGAGTCTTCAGATCAGGTTTCCAGTTCTTTTAATTCCTCTTCTGCTCAGGAATATTCTCTTCCCCCCTATGAGGATTCTGATGCTGAGGAATCAATTCCTTCAGCTTCTCCTCCTGAGGACTACTCTTTTGGGGAAACCTTGCATACTATGAGGGAGCACTTCCACTGGGAGAGCCAAGATTTTTCAGAATCTAAGAAAAGGCTCAGAGACTTCCTTTTAGTACCTCAACACAAGCCTCTAGCTATTCCACCTGTGTTGGACATTATAGATGATGTGTTCTCGTAGTGTAGTCTGACCCCTGACTCTTTACCTCCAGCTCCTGTTAAGCCGGACAGATACTACAGGGTCCCTGACTCTCATAAATTCCTTTTCAAAAGCCCTACTGCAGACCCAGAAACTATTTCTCAGGGTCCAAAAGGGGTCAAAGCTTCTACTGCAAAAAGCCCTACCCCCTCTAACAGGGATTGTAGGGCACTGGATAGATGGGGAAAAAGATTTACACATCTGCTACTTTGGCTATAAGGGCCTTAAATTGCCATTTTCATATGCTCAAATGTCAGCAGTATCTCATGACACTGCTTAAACAGAAAATTATGGCAAATTCTGATTGTGCAGAAAACAAAGAAATGCAGGATTTATTGCATGCTGCTGAACAAGTTGGAAAGCATACTTTGCAATGTGGGTTTGATTCACTGGTGGCCTCCTGCAGGGCCGCTGTTACAGGTTCTGTCATTAGCAGGCATGCTTGGTTAAAGGAACAAACTCTGCCCGACCATATTAAAGCAAAATTATTAGATGCTCCTTTACAACATGATACCTTGTTTGGTGTTAAGGCAGAAGAGGTGTTAAAGAAAATGGAGGACAAAGCTAAATCTATGCAAACAGTCAAGGATTTTTTACAGGTACAGCCACCTAGATTTAACAGACACTGGCCTACAAAGAATTGATCCTTTCCAGTCTCAGACAAACCCAGTGGCGGCTGGTGACTTCAAATCACAGGGGGGCTGCAGGAGACAGCTGAATGGGTGGGGTCAAGGGGAGGGGGTGTGGTCAACCAGAAAGGGGAGGAGCTATGCACAAAACCACAAAAAACTAACTTTAATTAAATATGCTGCCCTGGGTGGCAAACCATCATTATGAAAGTCCAATCAAGACAAAAATAAGTGTAGAAGAATAAAACATAAGAGTTAAAATATTTCAATGCATTGGCTGCATGACAGCTTACTTAATATCTAGATGGAAACAAAAGGTTGTGAGGCATGAAAAAATAAATTACTTTTTAAATACATTACTGGAATGCCAGTCAAAATCAAGTACAAGAAAAACCAGAAGCACTCAACTCAAACCACTTCTCCTTGCACTGCAGTTCTAATTATAATATATTCAGCTTTATTAAAGTACCAAGTAACATGCTGAAAGTAGAAATCTATGTGATGCCCCCACTTGTAAAAATGTTTCTTATCCAAAAGACCTGCTGCCTGACAACTTGTTTCATGGGGAAAACATGATAAAAGTAAAAATGAAAAGCAAACAAGAAACAAGCTCAAGATACATTGCTTAAAGGATTACTGTACAGGTTATGGACCACACATGATTGGCATTCTGTTTAGTTTACGGGTAAAGTCTGTAGAGATGACTGGAAGTCTCCAACAAGTGTAATGAGCTTTTTAAAATAATGGAATCCTGTCCTTTAATACCCAAGGCTTATACATTATCTAGTCAAGTATTCTCTGCATGGCAACAACAGAAAGGCTTTCAATGTTGGCAATTCTTTAACAGTATGCTTATTAAAGCTTATTTGCATCTTACGATCTCAGACAAGCTTACCTTACGGTCATTAAAGCATTGCTACTTAAACACAGAGCAACTGGCACTTTGAGTAATAAGCATAAATCTGAGTAATAAGCATAAATCAACAGTAGAAAAATATGACAGAAACCAGACCATTCTGCAAAATCAAGGACAGATGAAAAGCCACTGTAGTACTTATGCAGTGTGTCCTCCCCATCCAAGGTAGATACAACTACTCCTTGCCTTGCTTGGACACATCCAGAGTCACTACATGGGGGAGTGGGGTGCAACAAGCATGTCACAAGTTGAAATCTCTCTGGCTGACTGTGATGGCCCTGACACATTTGTCATACCTCTCAACCTCAAGAGCAAGAAATCTGGACAAAGCCATACACAGAAGTGGGACAAAGGCCCAAAAATAAGGACAATTTTTAAATATTGCTCTAATAAACTTAGAAAGATAATAGAGTAGGTCTTGCATTAGTATGAATTTTCTGAAGGGTATAAAATCTGAAACTCAAATGTCTGTCATTTTCTAACTTCAGTCTTTAGTGATTTGTCACTAACTTGCCAAAAACACAACTTTATGAAAAATGGACCAAAAATGTGATGCAAAAATATAAAATAGACACACAATACAGCTGCTACCTGTCAAAGAAGGGACACTTTAATATTAGTACTGCTACCTTGAGCAGCTGACAAAATAAAAGAATCTACATGCATTTCAAGTAATCTATAACTTTGATTATTATAGTTATTTCTTAATTGTAAACCCTCCATGTTTTCTTCCAAAATTGCTATTTTATGGAGGGATTATTAGGAGAAGAGCAACATTTTGAGACAAAATTGGGGACAGTTGAGAGGTTGGCTATGCCTAATTCTATAAAGCAATTTATTTGCATGTACCTCTCAACCTGTTAATGCAGTAAATCTGAACAAGGCCAAATATATTGGGGCACATGTAAACAGTACTAAAATTGCTCTTGTGAAAATTGAGACAGTTGATAGAACAGCTCTTACTTTAACATGCATTTTCTGAAGGTTATGAAGTCTGAAACTTATTATTTAGTGACTTAATTCCTAAATGATTTGCCAGAAAACTACAAATTTTATGAAGAACAAACCAAAAATAAGAAGCAAAAATCTATTCATTCTTTGAAAATCTGGACAGTTGGGAGGTATAGTTCAGCTGGGCCTGTCTGAGTTTGCTGCCCTTCCCCCCTGACAAAATAATGGTTGAATGGAGCCTCTGCAGCCATTCCAATGAACCATTACTTGGCTATTTCACTCCATTTACCATAAACACTAATGTGCATACTGCTTTACTTCTATGATGAGTTGGACTTCATTTGAAAGTTTTATTTTGTATTTTACAGCACAAACACTAAGTCATCTGTTAAACAAAGCAATGCAGTCTCACAATGAAAACTTAGCATTAAAACGTCTCTGCCCTTGAAACTCACATTCATTGAAACAGCATTGAAACCCACATTCAAAGAAAATACATTTTGCCAGTGGCAGATAAAGATTAATTTTGGGCTGTTTTCAAATCATAGGCCCCTTGCATATGAAACATACATGTGCTCTTTGATACACCTTCCTCATTGTACTAAAATTATATTCCTTGTACAATACAGTACACTTGTTAGAGGGGGTTTTAAATTTGTTTTAAACATTTTTCCAGTAAGCAATGAAACAAACCATATGCACCCATAATGGCAAAACTGCCCAGTTGAAAACATTTATCATAAAAAAGTCTACTCAGACTTCCACAGTCCACCATTATTAGTAAATATGCTCAATTCTACAGTCCACCATTATCAGTAAATATGCACAATTCTACAGTCCACCATTATCAGTAAATATGCACAATTCTACAGTCAACCTTTATCAGTAAATATGCACAATTCTACAGTCCATTATCAGTAAATATGCACAATCTCTGAAGTAAGTCATCTAAATAATTCCACATTAAAGAAATCTGTAACTAATGAAGCGGTTGCTGCTAGCAATCACCTTTATATTTTATGGTTTCATCGAAAAATAAAGTGTCTGTTGCCCCTCAGGAATAAATTGCCTATATTACATTAAAAAATGATAAGCTAGTAATAATATTGCAAGAGGAAATGGATGGCAAACTGATAACAGACTCATAGTTAGTATCTTCACCAAGGAGAACATTCTCAGTACGGCAGCATCCACCCCTTGTGGGAGTAGAACCCACATCCTTCTGCATCAAAAGCAAGTACACAACCTGTTGTGCTATAGTATTAACTAGGCAAAGCAGTAGCACTAAACTTCTATTCCCCTGCAGCTCTCAGCTCCTTGTAAAATCTACTCAATACTCAACTGCATCTCAACCAGCTCAAGAAAACTGGAAAAAGCCAAAATGTATTGGGGGTCAAAGCCCAAAACCAGGGACACATTATTGCTTGTATAATCTTGGAAAGTTGCTAGAATAAAATGTTGTGTTGCCACCATACATTTTACTGCCAAGGTCCCTGAGCAAAAAAACAGTCAGAGTAACATACCACTACGCCACATCAGCTGCTTTGTAAAAGAGAGGAAGACTGAAACTTAAATGGCTATCATTTATTGAATTCAGTTCTCACCATAGCTGCCAACCTCTTAGTACAAAACACCTGGACAAACCCAGTAATGAGGGAATACAGCCCTCAAACATACTCAGTGAATTCAGTTCTTGCCATAGCTGTCAATCTTAGCACAAAAACCTGGACGAAGCCAATAATGGGGGAATACAGTCCCAAAAATAGGGACAAATTTAAAATATTCATCTTATAAACTTAGAAAATTGCTAGAAAAAAAGGTTGTGCTACTATGTATTCTGAAGAACATGAAGTTTGAAATTCAAATGCTGGTCAATTTTACTGCGGACAGAACAAAAACAATTTTCAGCAGAGACGCAGGGATTAATTCTGCAGACACGTCTTTGTAAAATGGCAGGGCACCAGTGCAAATCCACACAAACACAGGGAGGAGATGCAGACTCCACACAGAAGCCACCCCAACCAAGAATCAAACCAGAAAACCTATAGCTGTGAGGCAACAATAGTACCACTGCACCATCAAATATGCGAGGAATTAAACATTCAGAAACCTGAAGTCTGAAATTCAAATGCCTGTCAATTTTACTGCGGACAGAACAAAAACAATTTTCAGCAGTGCCAACATTCAACAGTAATTGGCATCTGTGATTTTTCCATCACATATTTCTTACATTATCCTGCTACATCTTTTTCACTGTCCTCTCTCTCTCACAGTTTCTTACATTTTGCATCCCTTCTTTTTCTCTCTTTCCACCTTCTCTTCCTATATTTTCCTAGTGAGTAAAACTGGGTAATAATGACATTCTTCCTCTTTACCGATGTTTTCCCACTTTCAGCCACTGCATCATTTTCCTATCCATGTCTACCTGGGTCTATATTGGAACATCGAATGACGAAAATATCGAAGCATACAACATCGAACACAGAACAACAAATGCGCATAACCCCGAAAGCACAGAATTCCAAAAACAGAAGTCACAAACAAAAACACTTGGCCATCTGCTCACCTAACCGTAACACACCAAACACCATGCCTCAAACTGTCAAAACACAACCTAACCACCTAATATAACTACCCTGCAAACCTAAACATTGAGTACTCTACTCCGCTCAACAAAAAGTAAATATGAAAAACAAAACCAGCATACTACCACACAACAATAACCAAACTACATACACACTATCAAAAAACAACAAAATATTTACATTATTAACTACTAAAACAATCAGTCCACAACCTATTAACTACTAAAACAATCTACAGCTTATTTCTTATGTGGGGGGGCTTTGCCCCCAACACCCTCCAATGTGGGGGGCTGTGTCCCCCACACCCCCTACTTAAATATACCATCTCCGAAATCGCACCACAGTGGAGGTAATACATTCAAATGTATCACTCCGATGTTATGTGTCTTGCTTACCCTGCTATTGCACAGTGATTCGTAGCAGAAGTTCTTCACATTTCCCACTAACGTCAGGGTATGGAACTTTGCATGGGCCAACTGTGGCAGTCTGGGGTTTCCGTTTTCGGAATTTTGAGCATTCGGCAATTGTTCGCGTTCGAGGCTTAGTGTTAAATGTTGTGCGATTCAACATTCTGCATGTTCGATGTTCTAATATACACCCATCTGCCTCATACCACTCAGCATACACACTTATACACACTTCATGTTTCACTTTTCTGCAATTGTTTTGTCATTGTCTGTGACTGCACTAAACATTTCTCTCCCATGCTGTTGAAGTGTAGCATTCTGTTGCATTTTAATCACCAGGAGTTGCTTCTCATCATAGTATCTGCTTTCTTTCCTTTTTTTAATGCTCATTACTGTGTGTTTCAGATACTGATTATTCCACAGATATTTCTTGCACTTGCATTTGTTAGCAACCAATCACAAATCCTAGTCAGCAGGAGAAGCAAAAAAAAACACAGTACCTCTCTATCATTCTTCAACTTAAGGCTGGTCTTATTATCTTCTGAGACAACATTAAATGGAGCAGTACACAAAACCAGATGGTTAATCAGATCACTTTTGGGATGAAAACTCAGGTGAGCACTCAGCAACAGTAACTAGCCACTACTGGAGCATGAGCAGTGAACACTATGAGTTATAGAACAGGGGGTGAAGCTGCGGTTATTAAAAATACTGAACTAGTCACTACAAAAATACATGACAGGAAGTTGTCTGCTCCATTAACAGTATTTTAAGAGTTATGGGATGAAGACAACCAATAGAAAAATACCTTGCACTTTGCTATAGAGTCTCTCAGGCAAATGTCTTAGCCACATAAGCCAATAATGACCCTGTCATAGCCTAGAATGGGGCCCCCTGTCACAGCGGGCCCTATTTGGTCAAATAGGTACAATTGGTCTAAGGCTGCCCCTGCATCCAAGAGTTTATCTCCTGTGTTATGCCCATGTATAACACACAGATGTCAGTAAGACTGCCTTGGTGAAGAAGCCAGACTGAGGGGAGGTAACCCCCACCATCCCTTGACTTAAGCGGGGGGCTCATCATACCCACCACAAGTTCACTGATGCCCAACACCTGCCATGATGTGCTGTAAAAGTTAAAGGTGATTTAAGTGCTGCTAATTTTTTTATGTCCATTCATCCGATCATTTTTTTTATTATTTCTTTATTGAGAACTGGATGACTATAAAAGAGGGAGTTGCCAGTGTACATATTTTACTTTGTTGGGCATCAAGAGTATATGACAAAATGGTCAAGTGCCTTGCCACACTAGGTCAAAAGCTAAATTGTCCCTGTGAGCTGTGAGTCTGTAACATTTCAAAGAAATGGCCTCTCGGATTCGGATTTTTCATTTGGGGTCTATACAGCTTCTGTTCCAGTTGTCATTATGTCACTACGAGCAAGATTTTGTTTAACAGGTAGTGTACGAACTGAGGTTCTCGACTGCAATTCTCATACCTGCTTGAACTCAGGAGCAATTAAATGGAATTGAAAGTACATAGTACAGGAACTCGCATTTTTGAGTCCCAAACTTGTAATACAGCTCGAACCGTCTTATAAACGTCACAATGTCACCATCTTAGAATGCTACACACTTAGTGAAACATGTTGTGACTGATCCTTATTGTGAGGAAATTTTTATTTTTGCTTCTAAAAGTTTAATGTTTGGATGTTTAATAGATATCGATTGCAAATCATACCGGCTGAAAAAAAAAGTGTTGGAAGCTTTTAAGAGTCAGTAGTACACACACTCTTCCAATATTTGTTCATAAGGATTATGGACCCTTAAGTACCAAATCAAATATAGTTCACATGTACTGCAATGCAATCACCTGTCTGTCACTTACTGGCAAAACTTTCTTCCTTTCAGTCTCCAAAATGTGGAATAACTGGGCAAAATGTCACACACACACACACACACACACATGGTATAAGCATTGTAAACCTAAAAAGCACCATACACACTCAATATAAACATAAACAAGCACCATACACACCCCCCAGTATAAGCATTGTAAACCTAAAAAGCACCATACACACTCAAAAGCATTGTAAAACTAAAAAGCACCATATACACTCAATATAAACATAAAAAAGCACCATACACTTACCTGTCTGTTCTCCATAACATATCCAGCCCGCGCAAATACTCCTAAGACCTGCGAGATCCCACGCAAAGCTCCTTCCCGACAAGACTGTCCTGACTGCTCCTTCCCGACAATCCTGACTGCTGCTGTTGCAGTCCGGACCCAACACATAATCCCAGCATGTCTGTGCACTTTAAAAGTGCACAGACGTCTCCTTGTGTCCCGCTATGGGGACTGCCGGACTGCCTGGAGCATGCGCATAGACCGACAGTAGTCGGGACTACTGCGCATGCGCGAAAGTCCGCGAAATTTAAAAAAGTTTTTCTTTCTAATTTTATTTTGAGGGGGCTGCAGTCCGGCAGTCCGATAGCACGGGCCGCCCCTGGACAAACCTCAAAGGGGCAGATCCAGACACTCTAGAAGCAGATCACAGCCGCAAGGATCCTACAGGCCTAAGCAGTGGAGTGTTTCTACCTCCAAAGGTGGAGAAGACAAAACACAATCATACAGGAAACAGTCCCAATGACTTCCCCCTGCCTGCACCAAACACTAATCTTCTGGCAGCATCTTTAGGGGGAAAACTAGCACTTTGTTCTCAAAATTGGCACATTATAACCCATGACAAATGGGTTCTAGACATAGTGTCACAGGGCTGCAAGTTTCATTTCCATACCCTGCCAAGGGCAAACGGTTGGCCAGACCTGCCAAAAAATCAATGGGCAGAGGCTCAAAAACAAGTCGTAGCTCTCATGGATATGAGGGCTATTCAACAAGTGCCACAGCAAGAGCAGGGACAAGGATTTTACTCAAGACTGTTCTTGGTACCTAGAAAGGACAAAGCATGGAGACCAATACTGGACCTGTCTATTCTAAACACTTTCCTGGATATACCAAAATTCAAGATGTTGACCTTACAACAGCTTCTGCCCATGCTGGGCAGCAAGGCTTGGCTCGTGACGTTAGACCTAAAAGAGACATACCTGCATGTCCCAGTCAGGCAGTCATGCAGAAGATACCTCAGATTCAAGGCTGGCTCAAAGCATTACCAATTCTCTGCACTGCCCCTTGGCTTATCTACTGCATCCAGGGTCTTCAAAAAGTGCCTGGCACCAGTAATTACTTACTGCAGACAAAGAGGAATACAAATATATCCTTACTTGGACGACTGCCTCATACAAGCAGAGAACAAGGACATTCTATTACAGCATCTGACGTTTGTAATAAGACTTTTAACATGCCTAGGGTACAGTGTCAACAAAAATAAATCAAAACTAGTACCCTCTCAAGAGATAATATTCCTGGGCGCAAGCTTAACTACAGCTGCCCAGATGGCTTGTCTCACTCAAGACAAACAAGGACAACTGACTACCTATTTCAAGGAAATGGCAACAAAGGCCCAGTTATCTGCAAGAAAAATTCTGCACGCTTTGGGCTTCATGGCATCCTGCATCTTACTAATTCCATATGCAAGACTGCATATGAGGAAAATTCAATGGTACCTAAAAAGTGTCTGGAGACGACATTGCCACAGTCTGGAAACGATGATTACTCTAATTCCCTGCCTGCGACAGGAATTTCGATGGTGGACAAAGGCTTGTCACCAAAACAAGGGACAGCCATTCTCACTACCCCCACCCAGGCAGAACCTAATGACTGATGCTTCAGATTATGCCTGGGGGGCACACATGGCAGGAAGAGGCATTCAGGGCACCTCGTCCTCAAACCAAAAACATCTACATATCAATCAAAAAGAGATGCTAGCTGTTCAAAATGCCCTGACAGCCTTCAAGGACCTACTTCATCCAGGACAACTACTGATAAAGACAGACAACACCACAGTCATGTGGTACATAAACAAGCAGGGGGGCACTCATTCTTATCCCCTGTGCAGACAAGCCATGGCTTTATGGGACACAGCATTGACTTTTCCTGCCAGGAAAGGACAATACTCTGGCAGACGAACTAAGCAGAAACCTCATGGATCCCCACGAGTGGCACCTGGATCCACAAGTCTTCAGCATGATAACAAAGAAATGGGGACACCCGGACATAGATTTATTTGCCTCCCCTCAAAACAATCAACTAAAAAGATTCTGCACAAGGACTTATCACAGACAAGCTTGGAAAGTGGATGCCTTATCTTTCAACTGGACAAACCTATCAGTATATGCCTTTTCTCCACTGCCTCTCCTCCCCAAGGTACTCCTAAAGGTCAGGCAGGAGAAACCAAAAATTATTCTGATTGCTCCACATTGGCCACGCCAGTACTGGTATCCGATCTTAAGGAACTTGTCCCAATGTCCAGTCTGGACCTTACCTCAAATACCTCATCTACTGTCCCAACAAAACAATCAGGTTCTGCACAGCCAACTCAGGACCCTAAACCTGGCAGCATGGCGGATAATGTAGCCTCTCAGTAAAGCTGTGATGGATATCATTTTAGAAGCCAGAAGGCCTAGTACTAGAAAATCCTATGCTGGAAAATGGAAAAGATTTTGCGCTTGGAACCTAGCTCAAGGAAACTGATACAGCTGTTTCAAATATTCCTCAGATTTTACAATACTTAACTGAGATGCTGGACAAAGGCCTATCTTTTTCATCAATTAAAATCCATGCCTCTGCCATTTCGGCTCATTACAATACAGAGCCACCACTCTTTTCTCATCCTTTATTAAGGCAGTACCTCAGAGGAGCCAAAAACTTAAGGCCTCCAAGGAGAATGTCAGTACCTGCATGGGACCTCAATCATGTCTTGGAAAAACTCACCTTACCTCCTTTTGAGCCAGCTGCTACTGTGGATATAAAGTTCTTATCTTGAAAAACAGCTCTGCTCCTAGCAGTAACTGCTGCAAGACGAGTTTCAGAGCTACAGGCTCTCACAGCTGTGGAACCCTTTATCTTTTTTATCCGGACAGGGTCTCTCTGAGAAAAAACCCTACATTTATGCCTAAGGTGGTATCCAGTGTAGCCCTTAACCAAACAATTCATTTGCCAACTTTTTATCCAAATCCAAAGAACAAGGGGGAGAAAATTCTGCATTCTTTGGATGTACACAGACAACTTAGATTCTACTTGGACAAAACTAAAGTTTTCAGAAAAACAGAACAATTACTAGTGGCATATGCCACAGCATCACAAGGAAAGGCTATCTCCAAGCAGACTGTTTCAAAATGGATAAGTCACTGCATTTGATTCTGCTACTCACAGCATGGCAAACCAGTGCCTAAGGGCATTAGGCCACATTCAACCAGAGCTGCAGCCACTTCTGCAGCCTTTCTCAGGGGAGTACCAACCAAAGACATTTTAGAGGCTGCTACTTGGAGTTCAGTGCATACCTTTACAAAACATTACAATCTGCCTCTTTACTCTAAATCCAGGGCAGGCTTTGCCACTGCAGTTCTGCAGGGCCTCATAGCCGCTCCTAATGCTGTTTAACTCCAGCCCCCCCAACCATAGCTTTGGGACTCAACCCAAATGTAATGACTGCAACAGTGAAACATGAAGAACATAGTACAGTTGTGTACACTTACCATAAATGTAGATGTTCAAGTGTATTCACTGTTGCAGTCCAGGTTACCCCCCCCGCCATCCCCCTTATTTTTGCTGGAACTTATCTTTACTTCTCTATTCTCTATAACCTGGGTGGTGTATTTGCTTATACATGAAGGAAAATCTTATTTTCGTGCATGTATGTTTTATTTACATAATTTTAGCCTACCCTTTTGGGGGCACCTGACATCTGGGGCAAGAAAAACTGAATAAAATGGCATCAGCTGCATTTTTTATACCCCTGGCAACCTGACGTCAGGGAAGAGGCGACAGCAACTGACACAGGACCCAAGACTTTGGAATTCAGGCCGACTGAGGGCAACCGGCCAGCAGGATAACCCAAATGTAATGACTGCAACAGTGAATACACTTGAATATCTACATTTATGGTAAGTGTGCACAACTGTACTTTTTTTCTCTGCGAGTAACTGATTGCCTTTTGCTGCACTGCTTCTTGTCCTGGGTGGCAGCCCCGCTCCGTTCTCCCTTGCTACTCTGCTCCTCTACCCTACCCCCATTCCCACCCACCCCATTTCCATTACATTTATTATCACCACAGCTCCTCCCCTCGTTAACTCCCAACCAATCACGGAACTTACCAGCACCTTTCATTACTGTGTACCTCCCACATGCTTTTAACACTCACATTCTTCCTCCCCTTACCAGACCTAATCTGTATACATCCCATACTGCTACACCTGCTAGCTTATATTATTAGCATCTCTTTTTCCAGCTGTTTACTACTATCTAGATTCCCACTATTTCAAAGCTCTCCAACATGCCACTTAAATGTATCCTAACACCCTACCTCCTCTTACTACCCTTAACCCTCCTACTACAGCTTACCTCCTTACAATCTATGTCAATCCAATACATATCTTCACCTACATCCTCCATTCATACACCAACACCCAAAACCTTCTCTGACATTTCTCCTAACCTATACCCTACAGACAACCTACTCTTCTTCAAACAAAAAAACTACCTCCTAATGACAAAGCTGTCACAAACTATGCCCCTTTCCTTAACCATAAAACTAACAGGAAAATAGACCCCACCACCATCCTGCTCAAATACTCCAAATTTATCTTAAGTGGATATATCCATCCCAACCCTGCCCCCCCCACCCCATCTCCCAACCCACACCACCTGTATAAGTCTCTGAACCTAACTACTGTTAACCTGCAGAGTATTAGAAACAAAATCCCTGGCTTCCACACCTGGACAACACACAATAAATCCAGCATTATTGCCGCTACAGAAACGTGGCTAAAACCATACATCAAACCCTCAGAATCTCTCCTTCCTTTCTTTGCCTGCCTACACAAAGACAGACCTAAAAAAAAGGTGGTGGGGTAGCTCTAATCTACCCCAACACCTTCAATATGATCCCCTACAGCACACTCATACACATCTTCGACACAGCAGAAATCTTAATAGCCTACCTAAAAATGAATGAGAATAAATATCTATGTATCATTACCCTGTATATTCCCCCTGGTAATAATATCCCCTTTCTAGAGGACATCCTAGCCTGGACTTCCAGTAACATAACTACAGAAGTAGTAATCCTGGGTGATGTTAATATGAATTGGCTTGACTTCTCTCACCATCAGCCCCTCCCACCAACATCAACCTATATAAATACAGCCAACTAATTGCTGACATTACCAGACCCAACAAAGACAACAGCCATGGAACAATCCTAGACTTGATCATGGTCTCTGACCCCAATAAAATTACCACCACAGTAACCCTCCCAAATAGCATCAGTGATCACTTGCCACCATTTGTAATACGCCAAACTACAACTGAAATACACAAGAATCAATACAAATATACTAGAGACTTATCACAGTTCTCTCTTACAGTCTTTAACAACACCTTACAAACCATTAATTGCGAACCCCTCTAGACATTCCCTCTAGACAGCACAGTACAACATTTTAATTCTTCTTTCCATAATATTCTGAATAGCCTAGCACCCCTCCGGCAAAAACGCATAAAATCCTCTCATGCCCCATGGCTCACTAGAGCTACCAAACAGAACATGGTCACCAGGGACAAAGCCTGGAAGCTTTGGCAAAAGCACAAAAAATCCTCAGACCTCATAACCTACAGACACCTCCGCAACCAAGTAAAGTGCCAAATCATTAAGGATAAAAAAGAATACTATCATACCTTACAACATCAACACAAGCGTAACCCTAAACATTTCTGGAGCTCAATCAACAGACTTCTATACCCAGGATCTGAACCTAGCCCCCTGTCCAGACACAGAAAAAACCCTGTGGAAATAGCCACACCTTTCTACACTTATTTTATTGACATTATAGCTAACCTCACAATCAACTTCCTGTAAACCCTACCTAACCCTCTAGCCACTAATACCTCTACTGCACATCCTCCCAACTTCTCTCTAGTTCCTATTTCCACAGCCATAGTAAAGAAAATGCTTCTGAAATTAAAACCTTGCACAAATGCCCCTGACAGCCTGCCTCCAGAATTCTTACAAAAGGTAGCAAATTCAGTTGCATACCCCATCAGCATACTTCTTAATAGGTCTGTCCAAGAGTCCTATGTTCCTTCCATTTGGAAAAAAAGCATTTATTCTCCCACTCCACAAAGGCAGAAACAACACAGATGTCTCCAACTTTCAGCCCATTGCCATCCTTTCCCCCATCTCAAAAATCCTCGAGAAATGTATCCACAGCCAGCTACTTAGCTACCTGCTTGACAAAAACATACTATCTCCAACCCAGCATGGTTTTAGACCAGGGCACAGTACCACAACAGTTCTTATTTCCTTCTGTGACACTATCTATCGGGCCTGTGACACCAGAAAACTTGCCTCCTCTGTATTTCTCAATCTGTTCAAAGCCTTTGATACTGTCTCTCATCCACTCCTTCTTAGAAAACTATTCATTGTAGGTATTTCTTCCTCTACTCTACACTGGTTTTCTAAGTACCTCTCAGACAGGCAACAATCTACAAAATGGCTAAACTCCTTCCCTTAACACCTCCACAATTGTTCCCCAAGGGTCCATCTTAGGCCCACTACTTTTCAGCATGTTCATCAATGACTTCCACTCCAGTCTCACTCAAGAAACAGTCATCCAATACGCAGATGACTCTACTATCATCTGTACTACCAACTCACCACATGGACTCCAAAAACTTATGCAAGCAGCCCTCACCTCCACCAAAATATGGATGGCGAACAACCATTTAGCATTAAATCCCCAAAAAATAAACTAGTCCTATTTACCCCTAAGAAATCCTGCACCATAAGCGCAGATACTTTCACTATCCTCTCCCATGACAACACCTCTATAGAGGGTGTCTCACCTACTAAACTTTTTGGCGTTACCATTGACGAACACCTATCCTTCGACATCCACATTCACAACAACATTAAAAAAGCACACCAGAAATTGGGCATGCTATATCGACACAAAACATTCATCAGTTACTCTTCTAAACTAGCCATTGCCTCCTCTTTCCTGCTCCTCTATCTTCTGTATGGCACTCTTCTTTTCACCAATATTCAGAACAGTCTTAAATCCAAACTACACTCATGCTGTAACAAAATAGCAAAATTTGTTACCAATGAAAAGCCCTTATCTCACTACTGAACTGGCTAGACCTACCTCACCACCTCACATATATTCAACTAACTACTTCCCATAAACTAATAAACAATCCGTCCAGTTGCCCAGCCCTTTCAAACCTATTTACTACATACCACCCTAATAGGCCTCTCCGCTCAGAAAAACAAACACTCCTACAGGTAGATAAACCCAATCTCACCACTGGACAGTGGCTCCACTACTTTGCCACTGCTGAACTATGGAACTCTCTCCCACCGTCTCTTAGAGCTATGAGCAATAAAGCTGTCTTTAAAAAAAAATCCTGAAACATCATCTCTCTTCCCACTGGCAATGCCCTTGTGCTAACTTCTCACAACCCATAACCTGACTTCTGTATCTTCCCTTCCACCTCTCCACCTTTCCCTCCGGTCCACCTCCAGTGCCATCACCATTATCTCCTGAACAAATAAACAATTTTCTGTATGCTTCACAAATGTATGGTGAGTGTCAGTATAATATGCAACTACTGTGGTATATACTCTTATCAAATTGTATGTAGTGCATTAACTGATCTTTAGAAGTTTAATCTGACATATTTGCTAGCTTATGTTTTATGACTGTAAATATTATCTTGTCTCTAAGACATTGTAAGCATTGTATTGTTACTGTGATTTATTAAATTGTATGTATTTGTATCTCTATGAAGCTTTTCTCCCTGGGCTTCCACTGAAAATGGGCACTTTTTGGCCTAGTGGACTTTCCCGGTCAACAAATGCAATAAATAAACAAATAAATGTATCCTCTCCAGCATGTCTTTGGTTTGCCTCTGGGCCTTGTCCGTGTGGGCTGTAGCTGGTATAGCTCCATTAAGAGGAACCCATGGGGCATGTTTATGGTGCCTAAATCACCTCAGCCACTTCCTCTCATCTTGGAGAGATCATCCCGTATTGTCAAATTCCTCACTCTGCTATAGTGATCGAGTCCAGTAACCCTGTGAAAGAACAATATTTGCAAAACTTTTGTCCATAGCCTCACTGTTAATGTCACTGCTTAAAGCCTGTGACCGTAGGTAGAGCTTGGGAAGCACTGTCTGTGATGTCACTGCCCAAGACTTGTGAACATAATTAATAATTGGAGGTAATATTTATGATGTCACTACCCAAAACTTGTGACCATAGGTGAGGGCTGGGATGTAGACTGACATGGCAAACTGAGAACATTGTTGCATGACTTGGCTGTCAGTTCACCACCGCAGTCTTTTACAACACCTGCAGTACTGCCAGAAGTATAACCCTTTGCTAGTTGGTCTTCTGATCCCCCTGTACCCCAAGTTGTGAATAGGATCCCAAGTTACTTCCATTTCTCCACTTAAGGTAACTGCTTCCTCCTCATCTGCAGAGATTGATCCATGGTTTTCTTATACAGAACTATAACCTCTGATTAGGAAGTTTGAGTTTCATCATATTCACTTCACATTCTGCAGTAAAGCATTCCATTGTAAGCTGTAGATTGAGTCAGTGGAAGCAAATGTGATATCATCATATGCAGACATCAACAATGCAATCCTTATTCCCCCAACCTGATACTCTGTAAACCTTAGTTGTACATGTTGTATCCTATTCGTGAAAATCACATACAAGAAGGGAGATAAAGCCCACCATTAGTTGAGTCCTACCTAAACTTTGAATGTGACTTAGCATTGAGAATGTAGAAAGAACCCTCACTTCACAGTTGCAGGGGCTAAATGCCACACAGTAGCAGCTTCAGAATTCCATACTGTTGTATCACCTCCTGCAAGATATTCTGGGGTGTACTGTCTCGTGCTTTACACACGTCGGCAAAACACATGTAGGCATTATTGGCAAACTTCCATAATACATCCAGTATCGCTGTGGGGACATTGAGCTATTCCACTTTTCCATGGCCAGGAATGAGTCCACCTTATTCCTCCTGAATTAGAGGATCAGCTGTATGACAGATGTTCGTGTTACACTGCTGCAGTCATCACACTTGGGTTATCCTGCCGTCAGGCGGTCCCGCAGTCGGCCAGAGTTCCAAAGTCTTGGTCCGGCGTCGGTTGCTGTCGCTTCTTCCCTGACAGCAGTGCGCCAGGGGTATATAAGATGCATCTGACGCCATTTTCTTCAGTCAAGGATAAAGACAGACATCCGTGGTCCAAAACCGACGACGAAGCCTCTTCTAAGTCAGTCACCGGTTCGCCGGTTCTCAGTGAGGCGCTTTCGCAGCCCCTGACACCTGCTACCTCAGAGCCACAGGCCGCCTCCAACTCCCACGTGGAGACAACTAGGCCTCTGGAAACTCAAGGTATTGGGCCTACGGAAACTAATCCCTCAGATGGGTCCGGAGCCGCTGAGCAGGCATCGGCTTCTGAGGGTGTTTTCAGACCTTCACAACTTACCATTAAAACTACAGCCAAGACAAAAGTACCACTAAAGACAAAGAAACAAGTACATCATTCTCCAGGACAAGCCTCCATGCCTAAGAAACAGATGCTTAAAATGGCCGAAGACCTCATTACTTTAATCAGAGGTTCCCATCCCCCTCCTGAGAAAAGGCCTAGGCAGGATACAGACTATGATTCCTCTGATCAGGTTTCCATTTCCTCTGATTCCTCTTCAGACCAGGGGTACTCTGTACCCCCCATGAGGACTCTGATGGTGAAGAATCTATCCCTTCAGCCTCTCCTCCTGAGGATTATTATTTTGGGGAAACTTTACATACCATGAGGGAGCATTTACTCAGAATCTAAGAAAAGGCTCAGAGATTTCCTTCTATTGCCTCAGCACAGGCCCCTGGCTATTCTGCCTGCGCTAGATATTGTGTTCTCTGAATCCAGCTTATCTCCTGATTCTTTGCCCCCCTGCACCAGCCAAGCCAGATAGGTACTACAGAGTCCCTGACTCACAAGTTTCTTTATAAAATCCCTTCTGCTGATCCAGAAACTATTTCCCAGGGTCCAAAAGTGGTTAAGGTTTCCATTGCAAAAAATCCAGTACCCTCTGACAGAGATTCCAGAGCTTTGGATAGATGGGGAAGAAAGTATACACATCTGCAACTTTAGCAGTAAGAGCTTTAAATTGTCGGTTTCACATGCTTAAGTACCCACAATGTTTAATGGCTCAATTAAAACAGAAAATGCTTGCAAGCTCAGAAGCTCCTGATTGTAAAGAAATGCAGGATTTATTGCATGCAGTTGAACAGGTGAGAAAACATACTCTGCAATGTGGTTTTGATTCTCCACAGGCCTCTTGTAGAGCCGCAGTTACAGGTTCAGTGATTCGAAGGCATGCCTGGTTAAAAGAACAGAGTTTACCTGATCATGTTAAGGCAAAATTATTGGATGCTCCTTTACAGCACGATACCTTGTTTGGTGTTAAGGCAGGAGAAGTGTTAAAGAAAATGGAGGATAAAGCTAAATCTATGCAAATAGTCAAGGATTTCTTAACAGGTACAGCCACCTCGATTTAGCAGAAATTGGCCTACAAAAAATTGGTCCTTTCCAGTGTCAGACAGACCACAGAGAGGCAGATACAGACATCCAAGAGGCAGATCTCAACCCCAAGGCTCAAACAGACAACGACAGTGGGGCACCTCAACCCCAAAAGGAGGTGAGGACAAGTCTCAACCTTACAGGAAACAGTCAAAGTAATTTTCCCCTTCGTACGCCAGGCACTTCCCTTTTGGAAGCCCCCTTGGGGGGGGAAACTAGCACTTTTTTCTCAAAACTGGCAAACAATCACCCAAGACAAATGGGTTCTAAATATCGTGTCTCAAGGTTACAGGTTCCACTTTCATACTTTACCAAGGCTAAAAAGAATGCCAGACCTGCCACAAAATCAATGGGCAGAGGCACAGAAACAAATTTCAGCCCTCATGGACATGAGAGCTGTTCAAAAAGTACCACAGCAGGAACAAGGGCAAGGTTTTTACTCAAGACTCTTCCTGGTCCCCAGAAAGGACAAGGCCTGGAGGCCCATATTAGACCTTTCAATTCTAAATACTTACCTGGATATTCCGAAATTCAAAATGTTGACATTACAGCAGCTTCTATCCATGCTGGGCAAGAACGCTTGGCTTGTTACTCTGGACCTCAAAGAGGCATACCTGCATGTCCCTATCAGACAAAATTGCAGAAGATACCTCAGATTCAAAGCTGGTACAATGCACTACCAATTCTCTGCACTGCCCTTTGGTTTATCTACTGCGCCCAGGGTCTCCACAAAGTTCCTGGCACCAGTAATTGCATTTTACAGACAAAAAGGAATTCAAATGTATCCATACCTGGACAACTGCCTCATTCAAGCAGAGACAAAGGACATTCTTCTACAGCATCTGGCGTTTGTAAAAAGTTTGCTAACTTCTCTAGGGTACACAGTAAACGAAAAGACGTCAAAACTAGTATCCTCACAACAGATTATATTCCTGGGTGCCAGCTTAAATACAATGACCCAGATGGCTTACCTCACGCCAGACAAGCAGGTTCAACTAACTCAATATTTTCAACTAGTGGCAAAAAAGTCCCATCTCCCTGCAAGAAAAAATTCTGCAGGCCCTGGGATTCATGGCATCCTGCATACTACTAATACCATATGCCAGACTGCATATGAGGAAGCTACAATGGTACCTAAAAAGTGTTTGGACTCAGCACTCTCACAGTTTAGAAGCAGTAATACCATTGACTCCCTGCCTACAACAGGGGTTTCGATGGTGGGCAGAGGCATGTCACCTAAACAAGGGTCAGCCTTTCACCCTACCCACAGCCAGACAGACTCTAGCAACAGATGCTTCAGATTACGCCTGGGGAGCACACATGGCAGGAAAATGCATTCAGGGCAAGTGGACCACAGACCAGATGCATCTTCACATCAATCAAAAAGAGATGTTGGCTGTGCAAAATGCCCTAACAGCTTTCAAGGACCTTCTGCATCCAGGACAGTTATTATTAAAGACAGACAACACCACAGTAATGCGGTACATAAACAAGCAAGGGGGCACTCATTCTTACCCCTTATGCAGGCAAGCCATGACCTTGTGGAACACAGCTCTAATGTACCAAGTTCACCTGCAAGCACAATTCCTGCCAGGAAAGAAAAATACTCTGGCAGACGATCTAAGCAGAAATATCATGGACCCTCACGAATGGAAATTGAATCCACAAATCTTCAGCATGGTAACACAAAAATGGGGATGCCCAGACATAGATCTTTTTGCCTCCCCACTAAATTGCCAGCTACAAAAATTCTGTACAAGGACTTATCACAAACAAGCATGGAAAGTAGATGCTCTTTTGTTCAGCTGGAATAACCTAAAAGTTTTTGCCTTCCCGCCTCTGCCTCTCCTTTCAAAGGTACTCCTAAAAGCCGGACAAGAGAAACCACAGATGATCCTGATTGCTCCAGACTGGCCACCTCAGCACTGGTACCCTATCTTAAGGAACCTAGCACAAGGCCCACCATGGATTTTGCCTCAAATTCCACACCTTCTGACTCAACAAAACAATCAGATCCTGCACGATCAGCTCAAAACCCTAAACCTGGCCGCATGGCAGATTTATTAGTCAAACAGGCAACACCTCTATCTAAAGCGGTTATGGATGCCATTTTGGAGGCCAGGAGGCCTAGCACCAGGAAAGCTTACTCAGAAAAATGGAAGAGATTCTGCGCCTGTAACCAGGCTCAAAGCCTAGATCCTCTTATTCCAAACATTCCTCAGATTTTACAATACTTAACTGAGATGCTGGACAGAGGCCTATCCTTCTCATCAATTAAGATCCACACCTCTGCCATTTCAGCACATTATAACACGGATCCTCCTTTATTCTCTCATCCTTTGCTAAAGCAGTACCTCAGAGGGGCTAAAAACATAAGACCGCCCCGGAGAGCTCCAACACCAACCTGGGACCTCAATTTTGTTTTGGAAAAGCTGACCCTGCTACCTTTTGAGCCAGCCAATACAGCCGATCTAAAATTTTTATCATGGAAAACAGCTCTGCTCCTGGCAGTAACTTTAGCACGAAGAGTCTCAGAGCTACAGGCATTAATGGCAGTGGAACCTTTTATAATTTTTCATCAGGACAGGGTTTCTTTAAGGACAAACCCTACTTTTATGCCAAAGGTGGTATCTAGTGTGGCTCTTAATCAAACCATCCATTTGCTAACTTTTTATCCAAACCCCCAGAATAAAGGGGAAACTTCTGCATTCTTTGGACATACACAGGCAGCTACGCTTCTACTTGGACAAAACAAAAGCAATCAGAAAAACTGAGCAACTGTTTGTAGCATATGCTGCAGGATCACAGGGCAAGGCTATCTCAAAGCAGACTATATCCAAATGGATAGGACACTGTATTCATTACTGCTACACACAGCATGGGAAATCAGTCCCAAATAGCATTAGGCCACATTCCACCAGGGCTACAGCCACTTCAGCGGCCTTTCTCAGAGGAGTACCTACCAAGGAAATTTTGGAGGCTGTAACTTGGAGTTCAGTGCACACCTTTACCAAGCAGAGACTCCCCAGACTCTGGAATAGATTGCCCATACATGTCAAGCAGAGTGCCTCTTTGGACCTCTTCAAAAGGAACCTTGATGATTGGATGGGAGAAAGGAAATACACACCAGGGATCACGTCAGTCGCCCTGCTAGACAGGGGTTCAGGAAAGTAAATAATGTGGGAAGAAATAGCCAGGGAATTGTTATGGCTAGGCTTGTATAGGCCCTAGGGCTGATAGCCTAGTACCAAACTATGAACCTATGAACCTATTACCACCTGCCTCTTTACTCTAAATCCAGAGCAGGATTTGTCACTGCAGTTCTGCAGGGTCTCATAGCCAATCCTAACTCTTTATAGACCAGCCACCCAACCTTAGCTTTGGGATTCTACCCAAGTGTGATGACTGCAGCAGTGTAACACGATGAACATAGTACAGTTTTGTACCTACCATAAATGTAGATGTTCGAGTGTTCACACTGCTGCAGTCCAGGTTACCCTCCCTCCATCCCCTCCGAACTAGCTGGCCTTATCTATACCTTTCTATCCTATACAACCTTTGTGGTGTATTTGCTTGTGACTGAAGGTATTGTTTTTATTTTATATGTATTGCCTACCTACTTGGGGGCACCTGACATCTGGGGCAAGAAAAACTGAAGAAAATGGCGTTGGATGCATCTTATATACCCTTGGCGCACTGATGTCAGGGAAGAAGCGACAGCAACCGGCACTGGACCAAGACTTTGGAACTCTGGCCGACTGCGGGACCGCCTGACGGCAGGATAACCCAAGTGTGATGACTGCAGCAGTGTGAACACTCGAACATCTACATTTATGGTAGGTACAAAACTGTACTTTTCCTTTCCAGCACCCTGGAGAAGTCATTTCCAGGGAAGATAGAGTGTGATCTGTTCCTAATTGGAACACACCCTCATGTCCCACTTTTGAAATTAAATGTTGTCACTCTAGTTTACCAGTCCAGAGGTACTGTCCATAACTTCCACAAAACTTTGTAAAGCAATGTTAACTTCGACACCCCATCAGTAGCCATGACATAACAGAACTGATCATCAGTTACTACACTGACCTCACCTATGAAGATGGACCAAGTCCCACAAGTTGCGTGTGGCACTGCCTTCTCTAGTGGAAGGCATATCCATTGGGTTAGGAGTTCCTCTTTGTTTTACTTCTTCTTCTAGTCATTGTCCATATTTGAGGTCAGTGTTTCTTCAATAGTGCTGTGAAAAGCCATGAACAGTGTCTTGCCACCTGTCCTCCCCAATCACTAGATGGTTTGCCAAAAACTATATTGTGGCCATTCAGAAGTGATTTTCCACGGCCTCACAAAACTCTGCCAGTATCTTCAGTAACTGTCATTCAGAGATGAGATAACAATAGAAGGCCTCATTTTTTAACTGAATAGCTTCTTTTACTACTGGTACCCAGCAGATAGTTCTGGAGTTACCATCATGACATATGTTGACCCCACTCAGCCACAGTTTTACCTCAGCTATGGTGGATGGACAAGGGCCCATCCAGACATTGTTTCCAAATTCCACCACGGTGTGGGAGAAGCTATTCTGAAGAAGGTATTGCCAGGACACTTTTAGTATTATTATTAGGTTTCCTGGATATGTTCAACCACTGTCCTAACTGTCTGACTCAGCTTGGCACAGTTGGTTATCAGTTCACAACTCATTAGTTTTCTTAAACTAAGTATCCAGAGTTTAAAGTCTCCAGTTTGATGGCATGGCTGTAGCATCAGTCACCTACTTTGTACAAGTTGCTCTTTATTTTTTGTTTGTTTGTTTGTTTGAGGAAAAGTATACTTTTGAGCAGCTTTGTGTTATTCATTATTGACACTCCATGACTAGCACAGACGTCTAGTAATGGTTCACCAATCAGGTTCAGGTCAAGGTAAGCCATTCTTTCAATTATAGGTTCATACTAGGCTATCTGCCCTAGGGCATTTATAAGCCTAGCCAGAGTGTGTTTGGCTTTCGCCACCCATTTTAAATTAATTTTGCTATGCCTTTTTTTGAGGTTAGTATACTGTGCCTCTGTCTAACAGTGACACAGAAGTGATAGCCGGGGTAAACCTACGATCTCCCATCCACTCATCAAGATTCCTCTTGAAGAGAGTCAATGTGGGACTCTGCCTAACCTGGACTGGGATTTTATTCCAGAGTGAAGGGAGCCTCTGGGTTATGAATCTGTCCCTCCAGCATGTCCTATCCCTCCAGCATGTCCTATTTATTTCAGTGCTGAGGTTCAAGTCTCTCGAGCGCGTAGCTCGATGGGATTTGGATTTTCTGAGGTGCAGCATGTTTATTAATTCTGGGTTGGACATGGCTTTATACGTCAGGCACAGATCGCCTCTGAGCAGGCGGTATGCCACTGAGTAGAGCTGGAGTTTCTTTAACCGGGCAGCATATGGCATCTGTTTGAGCCCTTTGATCCTCTTGGTGAGGTACTTTTGGGGTCTTTTCAGTTGCTGCAGGTGTCTGGTAAGGTACATCCCAAAAGGGGCATTGTACTCAATTATGGGCCTGATGAGGGATGAGTAAAGAGGTACGATGACCTCCCCTGATCTAGATGTGAATCCCTTCATGATTAGGTGGGCTATATAAAATGTTTTTCTAACCACTTTGACTACGTGGTTGTCAAATGAGAGATTGCTATCAACTTGGGTCCCCAGGTCCCTAATGACTTCTTCTGTACTTAATGGATTACCACCTATGTGGTAATTTGTGGGCACTTTGTTTTTGCCAAAGGGGATGACTATACACTTTTGGCGTTTAGCTTGAGGCCATGGCTCTTGCACCAGTTGTCTGTTTCTATGAGGCCCTTTTGGAGGATGCTTGTGTCGGCTGGAGAGTTGATTATGGCGCCCAGTTTGCAGTCATCTGCGAATTTGGTCAGCCACAGTCCTTCCGTGTTGGCCTGCACCGCCGAGAAATATATACCGAACAAGAGAGGTCCCAGGACTGAGCCTTGTGGGACGCCACTTGTAACTGGTTTGGAGTCTGACATGGCTCCAACAATTCTAACCATGTGGGTTCTGTCCTTGAGCCAGTTTGCAACCCATCTAGTGACATAGGGGTTTATATTTAAGCTGGTGAGCTTATCTATAATGCCCAAGTGGGGTATTGTATCGAAGGCTTTTGCGAGGTCCAGGTAGGCTGTGTGGACCACCTTCCCTCGTCAATGGCCTTGGTGACTGTTTCAAAGAAATCGACCAGGTTTAAGAGGCAGGATCTGCCCTTAACAAAGCCAAACTGGGTAGGATCCAGTGTCTGTAGGTCCCCAATATCTTTATTTATGAGGTCCATGATGATCCTTTCCATAGCTTTGCAGACCAAGCTAGTTAGGCTTATGGGGCGATAGTTTCCAGGATCCGTTGAGGCACCACCTTTGTGGAGAGGGACCACTGTTGCTGTACGCCACTCTTTGGGTACATATCCTGTAGTAAGGCTAAGATTGAATAGTAGTTTTATGTTTGGGTTTAGCTCTTCTTGAAGTTCATGTAGGACGCAGCCCGGGACACCATCTGGTCCCATTAATGCTGTGTTTTTTTGCTTTGGAGAGGGCGGCTCTTACCTGAGCATCTGAGATGTCAGGGGGGCAGCACTCTGTTGGGATAGATATTTGCCCTTTTGGTGGGGAGAAGTTTGCACTGAACCTGTCAGCTAGGATGTTGGCAATGTCTGTGGGCTCAGTGTATTTTTTAACAGTCTTCCACCTCTCCATCTTTTGTCACAAGTATTGAAGTCTCCAGTGGAACCACAGAGTTAGAAGTTGGTACTTGCCAGTCTCCAGGAAGGGCAAATACTTCAAATAGCTGTTAGATATTTACTCATGGCCAAAAGAATTTTCCTTTCTGCTACTTGCAATTACATTGTGGCAGCCATATTGACTGCTGAAACAGATTGCAGTTGCAAAGATACTGTCACACATTCACCTGGTAGACCCCCAGCTTCACATTTTATTTTAATGAGGCAGTTGAAAACGTTTTATAATCATTTGTTCATTTGCCAAGCTTCTTTCCCAGTCCACAGAATAAAGGGGAACGATACTGCATTCCTTAGATGTGCGCAGACAACTTGCATTCTACTTGTACAGGACTAAGCCTCAAAGGAAATCTGAACAACTGTTGGTAGCATTTGCTGCAGGGGCAGAGGGGAAGGCTATTTCCAAGCAAACCATTTCTAAATGGATAAGCCATTGCATTCATTTCTGCTTACCATGAAAAACCTATACCCCAGGGGATCAGACCTCACTCCACCAGGACTGCATCTACCTCTACAGCCTTTCTCAGAGGACATCGTAGAAGCTGCTACCTGGAGTTCTGTACATACTTTCACCAAGCATTATAATTTGCCAATTTTCTCTAAATCCAGAGCTGGCTTTGCCACTGCAGTCTTGCAGGGCCTTATAGCTGGCCCTAATGCTATCTAAACTCCTCCTCCCAACCATAGCTTTGGGAATCTACCCAAATGTAATGACTGCAACAGTAAAACATGAAGAACTTAATACAGTTGTGTACACTTACCATAAATGTAGATGTTCGAGTGTATTCACTGTTGCAGTCCTGGTTACCCTCCCTCCAGCCCCATAACTTCTTTTGGTTATACCTCTACTTTCCTTTACTATGCTTAAAAGCCTTTTTGGTGTATTTGCTTTTTTGTTGGCGGTATATTTTTGTGCTTTTATGTTTAATTGCTTCCCATTAGGGGGGCACCAGACTTCTGGGACAAGGAAAAACTGATGTAATGGCATTGGCTGCATGTTTTATACGCCTGACGACCTGATGTCATGGAAGAAGGGACAGCAACCAACGCAGGACCCAAGACTTTGTTAATCAGGCCGACTGAGGGCAACCTGCAAGCAGATTACCCAAATGTAATGACTGCAACAGTGAATACACTCGAACATCTACATTTATGGTAAGTGTACACAACTGTACTTTCTGAGTATTCTTGGATTACATGCAACATGTGCACACTGACATAGAATATACAAACTGGAAGCAGGCAACACTGCTGATCTCACTGCTGCAAATGGAGCCGCCATAGGTACCTGCATGAGATATATTGTAACTGTCTTCCTGTCTCCCTCCAGAGGCCATACCTTCTATGCCCTTAGGAGGGTCTGTCTGCTGAGTTGACCATTGGTAAGATGACATCACTTTCATCTCTGGGCATACAGCCTGCTGTGCTCAGTCACAGGTGCTGCCTAAGTTGTCTTCATTGGCAGTCTTATGACTCAATATGTGGGATGACTCAGCAAGTTACATGTGCACATTTGCATAGCTGTAGCATTTTCTTGTGACATGTGGGCACTTTGTAGGACTGACACTTATTAGGATCATCACACCATATGTCCTATTAGAGGGAATGCTCACAGTCCAGTAGTTCTAGCCTCTTGTCTGTCACAGACTGCATCAAGACCCAATACTGCATGCCAACACAGGGTACCATGACAACAGTAACTTCCTAGCACTTTGACTCAGTCACTGGAGAATGATCTACCTGAATCCCTGCAACTTCCCAGAGTAATTGGCTATGTTGCTTACCTCTCATGACCCTATCCCATCTCATAGTGTTGGCAGTTACCTGTTACCATGCTCCCCCCAGCTATGCAGAAGATTACTGTGCCCTAACCAATACCCAATGTGTGTGAGTGTGGTTATGTCTGATGCACAGCATGGCTATTCCACACACTACCCTGCATATCCTAGGTATCATATATAATTTTGGTTTGTGTTGTATGCATCATGGTCCATTGTTATGGACCAAATACCACTTCTTTGCCAGCGATGCAGTGTGTAGCATCCACCTTTCTCTCTACTGTGGTACTGCGACTTTATTTTCACCACTTGACCCTATACCTTGCCTCTCCACCGCTGATACTACTGGTATGGAAGGTCCTGCCAAGATATTCTTCTGCCATTTCAGTTGTTTGCAGAGTGCCATGTTGTGCAGCATTGCATAGTCAACAGAAGTATGCTGCAGATTCCTGGACTGTATTGCAGTGACCATCCTTATGGACCTAGACAGAAGTGTCTGAGTAGGCCAGATAAACAGTCCACTGTAATCTCTGTTTCAGCATGTACTATGTTAAAGGTTATTTTATGTTTTGGATGAATGACATCAACCAGGACTCTGGAACATATCCAGCATCACCTGTTTCACACAACAAACAGTATATTGTATATGGTTAACTTGTCTGCATGGTACTTGTTGTATAGTCTAGCTAGTCTGTGTGTACAGCTGTCAGCTATATGGCCCTGTAGGGAATCCTCTTGCAGAAACCTTTGGTATTGGTTGGACTTATTCCAAATGTGAGCCTCATGGTAGCTGCTTGGGTGGTGAACAAACAGTGTATGAATAATGTCCTGGGCATTACAGATCACCTGGCATTTAAGGGTTTAGTAGCCCATTCTGCTAATTTATAGTGTTGAGGTTCCTCTGGACCTGGTGAGGACTTGATGGGAATGTCTGTGTAATATCCAGCTCCCAGAACCACAGGGAAACAGACAGCGTTGAAAAAGACTATGTTATTAGTTCTCTTCTCTGCATTCCTGAGGAGCTAAATTTACTCTTTCACATGCTGCATCATAATGCCATGTGGCTGGTTCAGGATTTGTGAGGCCAGTGCCTCCAGTATCCCTGGTCTGCCACTGAAAGGTCACTGTAGGTAAGATTGGTAATGCTACACATATGTAGTATCCACAGGAGAGGGCATACTACTTTCCCCTTCAATTCTGGTTTTGGGAAGGACAGCTTGTCAAGATTCTCTGTGCTCTGTCTGTACAGAACCAGTCCACAATCTGTTGGTCACTCAGCTGGTGGTATGTCAGGTGCTGCTTGTTCCCCTTCATTGAGTAGGATGACTGCAGTATGTAACATTGTGGACCCTGGCTCCAGTGGTTGCGATTAACCCATGCTGCTAAGCAAGCCTGCTCTGGTGGTATGCCCATATACATGAGCACATAACTGAGAGAGTGTGCGTTGGCATGGTTTGTGCAACAGGCAGCAGTTGCAGAGTTCAAAGGGCTGCCATGGAGGGGGGTACTTCACTGGGGAGGGATGAGCCGCCTCACAAAACCTGTAATTTGGGTTGCCCTTTCCACCTTAACTCTTGCTGTAGGGGGATTAAATAGGTTGATAAGATACTCTGGGCAGGGAATGGATTGTAGTTCTCTAGGGTAGTCTTTGCCTGGCCCTCACCCTTAAAAGAACAAATTGGCCAGTTGAGTAAATTTAGTGGAGCCAGCAGGTAAGTCTGATGGGGGACTAAAAGAAAACAAATAAGCAAAAAAAGTGCTGCTGAGCTATATTTGCTGCTAATACCAGCATGTGCACAGCAGATGTTCATCATATTGATTACTGTTGCAGTAGTTTTAGCTGTATGGAATATATCCTGCCAAGGATAAAATAGCTGACCAGCTTCCAAAATTCCAGGAAACCTTCCATGCACCCAAATTGTCAGGTAGCTCGAGCTGAGCTGATTAAAAGATAAGTTTGGGCATGAAGCCCTTCAGAGCTTTCTTGCTGCCGAAAAGTACTCTCCTCTGAAGCTTTTGAGAATCAGTGGTCAACTTGTGTTGTTCCTTTGCTGGTCTGAAAAGTTTCCATTGGGGGAAAAAAAACCTTCCATTTAATAATTGTGAGTATTATTTATACTTTACTCTTCAGGAAATTATTTTAAATCTAAAAGAGTTTGTATTTTAATGGACTATCATGAGACAGTACCATACGTTTAAAGAAAGTGCTCTTTTTTTCCTGTTAGTTTACAAGTTGTTTAAAGTAACTGAAAAACATTTGTCAAAAGATTGTGTGTATTTTACTTTGAGGGACTGTCATTGTATTTTAAAGTGCTTTGTACTGTGTTTGTCTGGGAGGAAAACAAGACTTTTTAAAGTTTTATTTTTACTGGCATTTGCTGATTGTTTTCCCTGGGAAAGAGCACCGTTTTCCGCTTGACCATGGAACAAACTGTTTTGTCCCATGGTCGGTCCTTCTTCCAGCTACAAAAAGAAAAAGGTTAAGTAAACAGTCTTTGCCACTACAGCAGGCTAGCAGTTGACCTCCTATCAAAAAGAAGAGGAAACTAAGCATGTATCTACTCATTCTCAAATTTCTTTAGACAGAAGTAGTTTACTGGGTCTGTCTTAGGGATTAATTTAAGCTGTTGTTCCTTCTTGTGAGGTAGTTTCTGGTAAAAGAAAGAGGAATACTTCCTTTCTTGAGTCTAGACAGGAGGACGTTTGGACAGATGCAGGGCTTTCTCCTGAGTTTTCTGATTCAGACTCTAAGAGGAGAGCCCAGTTTCTGATTCTTCATAGTTTCATAGGTTAATAGGAGATTAACAGCTCAATAGCCCTCAGAAGTCTAGCCAGTTTTACCCAGATTTTACCTAATTTTCTATCCCTAGGGGAAAGATAACAAGGGTCATCAAGTGGGATTTTGCCAGTTTTTAAAGACTTGCTTCTCTCCATAAGGGATATGGATTCCACCTCAGGAGTGAATTTTTGATTTCGCATCCATTGGTCCACGTTGTGCTTGAAGATGGTCATGGAAGGGCTCTGTTTCATGTGAATAGGAAGCCTAATATAGAGAAGGGGCAATCTCTGGGACACATATCTGTCTCTCTAGCCCAATGTCAGAGATCAGGTTTAGATCTTTGAAGCAGGTGACCCTCATGCAGTTAGTTTTGCAAATATGCAACATTTCCATCAGGGCTGGGTCAAAGACTGCCTTGAAGGTCAGGCACAGACCACCCCTCACTAATCGGTAGGAAACTTGACTACGGTGATAAGACTTTTAATCTGTCCACGTACGACATGTTGGTTATACCTTGTATTTTTTAAGTGAGAAACCTCCGAGGACGCTTAACTGTTGCAGGTGCCTGGTGAAGTACATACCAAAGGGTGCATTGTACTCGATTAGTGGTTTGATAAGAGCTGTGTACAGTGGTACTGTGATAGCCGTAGATCTGGGTGCCATGCCCTTACTCATAAGCTGAGCCACATAGAAGGATTTCCGAAACATCACGGGCACATGGTTGTCGAAAAGTTCAGATTACTGTCTGAGTACCCAGATCTCTCACCACTGGATCCAGTCTTGGGGGGTGCTATCAATGTTGCAGTTTGAAGGGGTATATGAATATGATTTCCCAAAGGGTATTATTATGCACTTCTTTGCATTCTTCCTGCGGGGGGGGGGGGGGGTCTCTTTTTCTGAGAGTATTTATTTATTTATTTATTTATTTATTTTATCATTCATTTACAGGGAAAGTCCAACTTGGAACGAAGCCAATTTTCAGCGGAGCCCCAGGGAAAAATGCTCTAGACACGTCTTTGTAACGTGGGAGGAAACTGGAGTAGCCAGAAAAAATTTGCACGAATGCAGGGAGGACATGCAGACTCCGCACAGAAGGCACTGCAGCTGAGAATTAAACTGGAGAACCTCTTGCTGTGAGGCGACAACACTACCGCTGCACCACTGCGCCAGAATGTGCCAGAATTTTCAGTGGGAGAACACTAAGGTTTCTCAGTCCCTCAGAGACTACTATGAGCTTTTGCAGAAGGCATTTCCAGAACATGCACCCATTCCTCCAGTTTTGTCTGCCTTGGAGGACATGTTTGTTAATTGCCTGCAAGTTGCCTAACAGTTAACCAGCTGCTTCTAAACAGACAGATTGGATATGTAAAGCTCTTCCGTCTTTTATGTTTTTATACCCTATTCACAAACCTGATCCAACAGATATAGCATTAGTTAATCCTTCTGATGCTAAACACTTATCTAATTATAACCCTATTATTTCTGATAAGGATGGGGGGATTATTGATAAGTATGGGGAAAAAGTGTATGTATCTGTAACTTTGGATGTTATGTGGTCTTATCTCGCCTACATTTCTTACTCACAGGTTCGGAGCCGAGAATCGGCATCGACTCGGCCAAATTTCTCTAGCACGAAGTCTCTAATTGGCTGGGCTAACCCGGTATCCCAAGATGCACCTCGCCCTTGCCCCAGATCCCATTTGCTGCTCGTAGAGTTAGGACGTGGTCTCTCTTGCCTGTGGCTAAGTAACCTTTCAGATACTTTTTCTAAGTATTTTAGCAGTCTGTGATTTTACAAAAGCTATTTTAATAGCTAGTTTTTCTCCTTGTCTAAGTTTCATTGTGAGTGTTAGTGAGATTGGGTGTTTGTGGTATCCCTTTGTTTGGCGGGCTAGGCCCGTTTAAGTTAGAGGACCTAGTCCTCTCCTATGTTGTTTTTCTGGTGTTAAAACTGTAGTTGGATTTGTTCTTGTCTTTCCCTGATACTCCAAGAAACGTTTGATTTAGAGTTCCTTGGCCATTAGTGGTGTTTGTTTTCCCGCCTTCCTCTTGTGTCGTTGTCGGTTGACAGTGTGCTGTTATTTTTTACCATGTCTAAAGAGCAGAAGGAGCATAAACCCTCTGGGTTTAAAAAGTGTACTAAATGTGGCTACAAAATGTCTGTTATGGATGGCCATGCCATCTGTGTGTATTGTCTTGGTGCTATTCACCTGCAGGAGTCCTGCAGTTTCTGCCACGCTTTTAGCGCGAGGGTACTGCAGGAAAGAAAAAATAAACTGATTTTGAAGGGCCTGATTAAACCCTCTTTTGAGGAGTCCTCAGATTCTTCTTCTTCCAGTCCTAAATCTAAGCCTTCCAAGGGCAAGAAGAGATCTCCGGCTCTGTCTACTTCCTCTGAGCCCCCCGGAGAAGGTTAAAATAGTGGTTGCTGCCTCCTCGGCTCTATTGTCCTCGGGGCCGCAGGAGATGGTCTCGATTATGGATACTTCCTCCTCGGCTCCATTATTCTCGGGGCCGCAGGAGATGGTCTCGATTATGGATACTTCCTCCTCGGCTCCATTGTTCTCGGGGCCGCAGGAGGTATCAGTGGTGCTGGAGTCGACGTTGGCTCCGATATTATTGGAGCCTGTTCGGAGCCGGTCCCCCAGTGTCAGACATGTGTCTCCGGGTAGGAGATCCCGATCTCCTTCTATTTCCTCCAAATCCTCTAGGCTGTCTGATTTGGATGTGGATAGGGTGGTCCAGAGGCTCCTGCAGTCGCCGGTGCTAGCAAAACTGTTCTCGGCTCTGACCCAGTCGGCTCCGGAGCCAGTCCCCATTCTGGTACCTGTGATTCCTCCTCCGAGCACCCATGTGTCGTCGGAGCCGGAGTGCTCTGCGCCGAGTGATGTTCTTGTGTCGGCTCCGATACCCCATGTGAGTCTATCGGAGCCAGCGTTGGCTCCAACCATGTCGGTTCCGTCCTCTGGTTTCGGTACTTGGGTTTCCTCAGTCGGACCCAAGGGGGATACCTCGGGACTACTGTCGGTTCTGAGCCTCCCTCTCGGTGCTTCGGCTTGGGGAATACCGACTCCGGTCGTGGTCTTGGAGACGGGTCGGTCCTCGGATTTGGGGGGACCTGCCTTCGAGGCCATGAGGAGCGCACTGGCCAGATCGTCAGTTACATCACCTGGATCGGTCACTCCGTCCCCTTACACCCCGGCTAGAGCCTCTGACGCCCCCCATCCTTGGATGGTGGAGCCCAAAGGTCTGGGGATACCCCCTTGAGCGGTCCCCTACTTTCTGAGGGCCCCTCAGAGTCGGTGCCTGAGGAGTCTCCTAGTAAGAAGTTGTGCAAGAGGAAGCACATAGACTCCCAGGACGAGTCCCTCACTTCCGATACCGGCCTCGAGGAGTCAGAGGGGTCACCCAAGTCGTCCTCCGATGATGTCTCTTTCTCCGACATCCTGGAGATTTTGAGACAGAGAGGTGACTGGCCTTCCAAGACCCCCTCTGAGGAGGAGTCGGTATTCCTCAAGGCATTTGGAGCTCAACCCTCCGCCTCCTGGGTGTCTCCACCCTTTGACGAACTCCTGGACTTGATTTGTCGAAGGGTGTGGGAGAACCCTGATTCCGTGGAACAGGTGCCCAGACGTCCAAACAAGTTTCTGTCGGCTCCCCCGGGCAAAGAGTTCCTTACTAAAGGGGTTTCGGTAGATGCCTTGTTGGTGGCAGCAGCCACTCAGCAGGAAGTTGCAGAGGCTTCTTCGGTCCATCCTCCTAACAAGGAGTCCAGAAGTATGGACTGGTATGGGAAGCGTACCCTGTCTTCGGCGACCTTTACCTTACGGTCATTGAATTACCTCTGTCATTTCACTCGGCTCCAAAGAGATCTCCTGAAGGAGCTAGGAGATACTCCGATGGGTAACATGCCTGAGGTGGTAGCGCAGACTGTTAACGCCCAGTTGTCTACCCTAGGTTCCATTGTCAACTTGTCTATGAGGCTCATATCTTATGCAGCCGAAGGGGCGAGTAGGGCAGCTAGCTCAGGCGTAGCTCTTAGAAGGCAAGCCTGAAATGCCCTGTATCATTTCACGGAGGCCTTTAAGTCTTCCTTCACTGACGCCCCCTTTGATGGGTCCTCTCTCTTCGGACCCAAAGTGAAAGACACCCTCACCAGATGCGAACAGGAGGGAAAGACCCTATCTGCCGTAGGGGCCCGTTTTTCTCTCCCTTCTAGGCCTTATCCCAAGAATCAGGGAGGAGGGAAAATGTGATTCAAAAAGTCTCAGAGGTCCTTTCCCGCAGCTCAAGGTGAGTCCCCCTCCAGAGGCAAGGGGGGGGTGGAATTATTCCAGAAGACGCTGTCCTAGAGGCAGAGGAGGCCCCCGCAACTCAGAGACCACGATTCCTTTCGCGGTTCTTCCTTCCAGCGTTCCTGAGGCGTTGCCCGACTGTGCTCTTCCGGAGCCAGTCGGGGGCCGAATTTCCTTGCATCCGGAAGCCTGGGAAAGCATCACCCAGGATCGTCGGGTGCTTCGAAGAGTTACCAGAGGTTACACTATTCCCTTTGCGTCGACACCCCCCCCCCCCCAGTCAGAAGGATCCCGGATGTCCCACCCAGTCAGTGGGATTAAGCAGCAGTAGAAGTTGCAAAGCTGCTAGAAAAAGAAGTCATCCAACCAGTCCCCTCAGACCATGTCGGATCAGGAACCTACGACTCTTTTTGGTGCCGAAAAGAACAGGGGACCAGAGACCCATTCTGGATCTCAGTTGACTGAATCACTACATTCTGAAGTCCAAGTTCTGGATGGTCACACTTCAGTCCATTTTTCCACTGCTGGAGAAAGGAGTATGGATGTGCTCCATCGATCTCAAGGATGCCTACTACCACATCAAAATGGAGAAGGCATCCAGGAGTCATTTATGCTTCTGGTTAGGAGCCAGTCACTTCCAGTTTCATACCCTACCCTTTGGTCTCACCACAGCCCCCAGGGTGTTTACCAAGTGTTTGGCAGTGGTGACAGCTCACCTGAGACGTCTAGGATTCCAGGTGTTTCCGTATCTGGATGACTGGCTTCTCACCACCCCCACCAGGCATCTGCTCGTTCAAGCCATGGAGATGACCATCTCACTTTGCCAACATGTAGGAATTACTTTGAACTGGGAAAAGTCTGCCTTGCAGCCCTCACAGCGTGTTGTTTTTATAGGTGCAGAGCTAGACTCTATTCAGATGCGCGCCTTTCTGCCACAGGACAGGATAAGAGTGTTGCAGTCTCAGATCCACGCACTGTTGCCCCTCAGAAAAGTTCAGACCAGGTTAGTTCTTCAGCTCTTGGGATCCATGGCCTCCACCATCATGCTGGTCCCTCTGGCCAGGTTACACATGCAGATCCTACAGTGGCTCCTGTCGGTTCAGTGGTCCTTTCAGAAGCTTCCTCTTTCCCACCTGATATTTCTCGTGGAACAATGCAAACAGGATCTCCTCTGGGTGGCTGTGCTCCTCCAATCTGGACAGAGGAAGGAGCTTGATTCCTCTGTCTCCAGCGGCCACGGTGACCACGGACTCCTACCAGATGGGTTGGGGGGGGCATTATCTAGGCAGGACGGTCCAAGGCACCTGGCAAGATCACGAGGTACACTTGCACATCAATGTTCTGGAGATGAGAGCGGTGTTTCTGGCGTTGCGAGTACTCCAAGACTCTCTACCTCGGGTAACAATTGCAATTCACTCGGACAACATGTCCGTAGTGTGGTACCTGAACAAGCAGGGGGGAACCAAATCTTATCCCCTCTGCAGAGAGGCCATGCGAGTGTGGCAGTGGGCAGTGTCTTCCCAACGGTTTCTGGTGGCAACGCACATTCCGGGGAAGTCCAACGTGATAGCGGACAGGCTAAGCAGAGCTATTCTGATGCCTCACGAGTGGTCCCTGAACAACCGAGTGGCGGTTCAGATCTTCAAAAGGTGGGGTCAGCCTTGCTGCGATCTCTTCGCCAGCCCCTTCAATGCCAAATGCAGCAAGTACTTCACTCTGATCCCCCCACAGGAGGAGTCACCCAGGGATGCTGTAGCTCACGATTGGCCCCCCGGTCTGGTCTACGCTTTCCCTCCGTTTCGTATGTTACCAAGAGTGATGCAGAAAGTCATATCCTTGGGAAGCAGGATGATCCTTATTGCTCCACACTGGCCTCGACAAGTATGGTTCCCTTTTCTTCAACGGTACGCACTGGACGGTCCGTGGACTTTGGACCCAGTGCCGGTCCTCCTGATTCACATGTCAGGACAATTTCATCCATCCCTGCGAACTCTCAGGTTGACAGCCTGGCTGCTCCACTTCCGTCGCTAGTCAGACTACATTCCTTTTCACCTGAAGTGGCGCACATCTTGTCTTCTTCTCATAAGTCTTCCACCAGGAAGATTTATTCCAGCAAATGAAGGTGATTCTCTATTTGGGCTCAGGCCCAAGGTTTGGACCCATTCACAGCCCCAATTCCGTCGGTCTTAGATTTTTTTAGCCATGTTGTTCCATCAGGGCTCCGCGCCCGCCACCATTAAAGTACAGTTAGCGGCAATTTCCAATTTTCACATCTCTTATGAGCCACAAACTCTGTAAAGCCTTTCTAAAAGGTGTTTGGTTACTTCGTCCTCCTGTTTCAGAACCTGTACTGCCATGGGACCTGAACCTTGTGCTACAAGCTATTACATCACCACCCTTTGAACCGGCTGCCACATGTGACTTAAAGTTCTTATCTTGGAAGACGGCTTTTCTGATAGCCATTACATCGGCCAGGAGGGTATCAGAACTTCAAGCTTTGTCCATTAAACCTCCATATTTGATCTTTCATAAGGACAGAGTTTCCCTGAGGCTTAACCCTTCCTTCCGAAGGTGTCATCCACTGTCAATCTCCATCAATCTGTTGAGCTACCAGTGTTCTTTTTGAACTTTTCCAATAAAGCAGAGTTCAGGTTTCATCAGTTGGATGTGCACAGACAACTGAGATTTTATTTGCATAGGACTAAGCATGTTAGGAAATCTGATCAACTGTTTGTGTCCTTTTCAGAAAACAGGGCAGGTTGTCCTGTTTCCAAGTGCAGAATTTCTAAATGGATCAAAGATTGTATTTCATTCAGCTACTCGTCAGCAGGCAGAACTTTACTCTTTCCCATCAAGGCTCATTCTACCAGGGCTATGTCTACATCAATAGCTTTCCATGCTAGGCTTTCCTTGGATGATATTTGTGCTGCGGCCACTTGGGCATCTCCCAACACTTTTATTACTCATTACAAGCTGGACGTGGCTTCTAGGGGCCGGGCTTCCTTTGGTTCCACGGTTCTCAGTAGTATCTTCCTATGAGCCTCCCAGGATAGAGGTGCTGGGGACGCTGTCCCATGAGTAAGGAATGTAGGCGAGATAGGACCACATAACATCAGTTAGTTATGTACTCACCATAACGATCGATGTATGTGGTCCATCTCACCTACATTCCTACGTACCCTCCCACCTGCTCCCTTCCTAGAGGATTTGGAGGAATATTAGCTCTGTGGACCCTTCAAGGTCAGTGAATTTTTTCCCTTATCTGGCTGGAATTTCTTCCATTGTTGATTGAGTATGGGTTATGATTGGTATGATTGCTAACAAGATCTGGGGCTAGGGCGAGGTGCATCTTGGGATAACGGGTTAGCCCAGCCAGTTAGAGACTTCGTGCTAGAGAAATTTGGCCGAGTCGGAGCTGATTCTCGGCTCCGAACCCGTGAGTAAGGAATGTAGGCGAGATGGACCACATACATCGATTGTTATGGTGAGTACATAACTGTTTTCAGAATTTTAAATTTTCAGGCTCACATGTTAAGGTTTGCTCTGACTAACTGTGAAAGTATGAGAAATGTTTTGTCCACAATTTCTTCTTGTGTGGAAGAATTTGTTTTAAATAATTTAATTTCTTTTAACTTTCTTGCTACTACACATTGTTTACAGTGTGTGTATGACTCTGCTGATACTTCTTCCAGGGCTATGGCCACTGGAACTGTTTTGAGGAGGTTTGTGTGGCTGCATTTTCATAATCTCTTAGATGATTATAAAAATGAGATTTTAAATTCCCCTTTGGATAGAGATTTAGTTTGTGGTCCCCCTGCTGCAGAGGTGATCAAAAAGTGTGATGAAAGGGGTAAGCTGATCCAGGGAATCTCTTAAGACTTTTCAGCCCTCCTTTTCCAAATTTTCTGATAAATTATGTAACTCCTCATCCAATTTTGGCAAAAAGAAGAATAAACAGTGTTAACAAAATGCAGATGAACAGGCATTTAAGAAGAAATGGCAAGGAGGTTCTAAAAAAAGCCTCCAACCTCCCAAAACCAAGAATAGTCCAACAAGTCAGAATGATTGTTGAAGAGAATTGTTCCCCCCCTCTCACTTTGCCCCCCCCCCCTTTCTCTTCCAGAAAATCTGAATTTCTATTTTTCTCTTTGACAACAGTTAGTTTCAAATAAATGTGTTCTGAAGTTTATTCATCAAGGTTCCTAATGGGAGGAAATTCCTCCTTTCCAGGGGGTCTTTCCTTATCCTCCAGGTCAGACTCTCTCATTTCCACTGGTTCTTTATCACATGCTGTCCCAAGGAGTGATATATCTAGTTCCTCCTTCCCAGGTGGGAAAGGGTTTTTATTCAAGGATGTTCTTAGTGCCAAGGAAAGAAAATGCTTTGGATCTTTCATTCCTATACGTGTTCATGATAGTACCCAAATTCAACACACTGTCACTTCACAACCTCTTACCTCTTCTTCCTCTTTCAAGTTTCCTGGTAACACTAGACTTAAAAGATGCTTATCATAATATTCCTATTCACTCAGACTTCAGATGTCTGTCAAGGACCAGGGTTTTGTGTGTCTGAATCACATCAGTTCTCTGTCTTACCCTTTGAACTATCCACTGCACCAAGAGTGTTCACGAAGTGTATGGCTTATTGCAGGCTACAGGGTATCTACATTTTATCATGTTTAGATGACTTGCTTGTCTTTGCAGAGTCTTTTTCAGAGTGCCAGGAATCTCTCTTTTGGGTTAGACATCTCTTACAAAAGCTGGAATTCCTGGAGATCATTCAAAAGTCTTTCTTGACTCTTTCACACAGGATTGTGTTCCTGTGATGTCAATGAGACACCTCAGTTCAAAGAGCATTTCTTCCAGTGGAAAAAAATAGATCTATTTCTAAGGTTTTCCTCTCAGACTTCAGTCACTGAGAATGGATACCTCAGGTTTTTATGTCTCATGGCTTCTGTGATTCTCATCAAGATTCTCTAGCAAGACTCCACATGAGACAGCTACAGTGGTATCTGAAGTCTCTTTGATACCAACATATTTTGTCTTTTCAAGTCCCAGTGCTGGGGTTTATCAGAAGAAAAATAATTTGGTGGAGACAACAGATATCCTTAAATCCAGGTCTCCCCTTCTCCCTCCCTGTTCCAAAGCATGGAGTTACCACAGACGCCTTGGACTTTGCTTGGGGAGCAGTTTCATAAGAGATAAAAGTGTAGGGTGTGTGAGACATGAAGGACAGATGCAAGCACATAAATATAAAAGAACTGCTTGCCCTGATGAAGGCACTCAACTGTCGGAATCTTCTTTAGTCCCTGGGACCTCTTCAAGTTTTACAGACAGTACCACATTCATGTTACATCAAAAAGCATGGGGGAACCAGGTCATACCCCCGTTGCAGTCTAGCTGTGTTACCATGGGATATTGCTTCACAGCACAGTCTCACTGTACAGGCATCTTACATTCCATCAGAACGAAGTTTTGTGCAGACAAGCTGAGCAAGACCAGGGCAAGCCCTCACGAATGGAATCTAGATTGGTGGGGGAGGGCTTCCACGATTTTGGGGGGTTCCTCTAGTAGACCTCTTTGCCTCCACTCTGAACAATCAACTGGCAAGATTCTGTTCCGGGACTCCATACAAGAAGGCCTGGAAGACAGATGCATTTTCTTTTCCTTGGACAGTAATGTTGCTATATGCTTTTCCACACTTTCCATTAATACTCAGGTACATCTGAAGATTCAGAAGGAATCAGCCAAGGTCATTGTAGTGATGTCCTTTTAGCCCAGGCAGTCTTGGTTCTCCCTTCTTTTGGAAATGGCCAGGAGCAATTACCACGGATTAACAGAAGAATAGGGATGTTTGAAACACTCCAATGTCCATCTGCTTGATTGACTGCCTGGATGATAGCGCCTTAATTCCTTTTGTGCACCTGTTTACTGAGGACCTGTCACAGGTAATAATGTAGGCAAAATAGCCTGCTACTAGAAAATTATATATTAGCAAATAGAAAATATTTTGTAGTTGTGCCAGCAATATTACCAGCACCCATTCAAGGCTTCTTGTTCTCTGGTTTTACAATATTTGTGTGAGTTACTATCCTGTGGCCTGGCCTTTTTTATTCCAATATCAAGGTTCATTTGTTGCCCATTTCAGCATGGCTGCCCATGGACCCTCCTCTTTCAATGCAGTCTCATAACAGATTGTTTTTTAAAGGGGTTTTGCAAAAAAGGCATCCAGATAAACTAGTGGTTCCTCCTTGGGATCTTAATTTTGTGTTAGAGAAGCTAACACTTGCTCCATTTGAACCAGCTAACCTGGCTGACTTGAGGTTTTTTATGTGGCAAACAGTTTTACTGATTGCTATGACCCCTGCAAGAAGAGTATCTGAGTTGCAAGATGTTATGGTGAGTCAACCCTAAACCCTATCTCATTTTCCAAAGGGACAGGATTTCTTTGAGAACTAATCCATCTTGTATGCCTTAAGTGGTTTCCAAATTTACTTTAAGCCAAACTATCCATCTCCCCATTTTCTTTCCTGAACCTAAAAATGAGGGCGAAAGGATACTCTGTATGTTGGATGTCCACAGATAACTCAAGTACTATCTTGACAGAACTAAATCTTTCATCTCTTCAGATCAGTTGTTCATTTCTTGTGAGGTTAGGAAGGGATAATCTGTTTCAAAAAAGACCATTACCAAGGCTATTACCTTTTGTTATACTCATCATAACAAAATTATTCCAGGCAGGGTCAAGGCCCACTTTATCAGGGCCTTTGCTTCATTTATGGCTTTTTGGGAAGGGTTGGATTCTAGAAGTATTGTAGAAGTTACTGTGTGGTTCTCTGTACATACTTTTACAAAGCACTGTAAGCTTGATTCCATCTGTAGGTCCAAGTCACACTTTGCTAGGACCATTCTCCAGGGTCTCCTGGACTCTTCTCCTTCCACCTCCCAAATGTAGTAAGCTAGGGTAATCTACTCGTATAGCTAAGAGTATTGCAGCAGTGATCAATGTGATTAACGTAGTACAGTTATGTAAGTAAACTTGCCATAACAGTAGATGCCTGAATGATTACTGCTGCAATAGCCACTCCCTCCATCACCCCCCCTTTCTTGAAGTGTTTTTACTGCCAGGGTATGGACATATATTTTTTGTTTTTCCAAACATTATCCTTTCATGTTTCAGCCTCTCTCTGTTGGCAGGAACTCTTTAAAAGGCTTGCTGCCCAAACTTGTCTTTTAGTGAGGTCAGCCCATGCTTCCTGACAGTTTGGGTGCATGGAAGGCACCTTGAAGCTTTGGAAGCTGGCTGGCTATTATATCCTTGGCAGAATATAACCCACATAGCTAAGGCTACTGCAGCAGTGATCAATTGAATATCTACTGTTACTGTAAGTTTACTTACAAAATTGTGGATTTTTTTATCAGGGTGCTAAAGTATGTATGTCATATGATTAAGTTCTACTGTGAGCTGTCCGACTAAAAGAAGTACTTTCCAGAAATTATGGAACTGTGATATACCCAACTGGAGTTATGAGCATCCATTTTGTCTAGTATGTCTAACCTCATGATGAGACTTACTCATAATGGATAAGCATTCCCAGACATTCTTAGACATGCCTCGCTCCACCATTCTGACTTTGCTGATAACTTCAAGGAATCATCCAGCAATGTCCTTTTCTTAGGCAATGGCATTTTTGGTTCAGAACTGAAAGAGAACATGCAAAAGAATGAGCAATATGGGAAGATGTTCATTGCAGTTAGTCTAAAGCTTTCCCATACCCAAAGGATCCTATCACAAAGTCAGAGTAGCGCCCAGACTTTGTGGTTCAGGAATGCAGGGTAGAGCACGAAATTTATGGATGTTCATCGTGTTACCCTGCTGCAGTCATCACACTTGGGTTATCCTGTCGTCAGGTGGTCCCGCAGTCGGCCGGAATTCCAAAGTTTTGGTCCGGCGTCGGTTGCTGTCGCCTCTTCCCTGATGTCAGTGCGCCAGGGGTATATATAATGCAACCGACGCCATTTTCTCCAGTCTTTCTTGCCGCGCGGTGCCCGAAGCAGAAGCAGTTCGCAAGTGCCGGTCGGCCGACTCCTGAGATTTTAACCAATTTCAGACCGAAGTCTTCTATAAAGCTAAGTACCCCGTTGAGGAAACTTTTCTTGCCTCAGACCGATGTCAGAAAAAGTTAACAATTGTATTTCTTGTGGGAAGCAAATACCTCATAAGGATTTTCATTCTTATTGCATACCTTGCCTAGGCCCAGTCCGACGACTTTGCTACAAAAGACGTCGGTACTACAGAAACGCCATCGGTTTCTGAAGGCGTTTTCAGACCGACGACCCTCACCATTAAAACGTTTTCTAAGTCGAAGACTCCTTCTAAATCCAAAAGGACTGCACTTCAGTCTCCTGTTCAAGGCCCCATGCCTAAGAAACAGATGCTCAAAATGGCTGAAGATTTGATTTCTTTAATCAGGGGTTCCCAGCCCCTTCCTGACAAAAGGCCTAGACAAGAGGAAGATTATGCATCCTCTGAGCAAATGTCCATTTCTTCAGACTCCTCTGAGGACCAAGACTACTCCTTCTCTCCTTATGATGATTCTGATGCTGAGGACTCTATTCCCTCAGCTTCTCCTCCTGAAGACTACTCCTTTGGGGAAACTTTACACACTATGAGCGAACATTTTCACTGGGAAGGTCAGGATTACTCTGATTCAAAGAAAAGGCTCAGAGAGTTTCTTTTACTCCCCCAACACAGACCACTTGCCATCCCACCAGTTTTGGACATTGTGGATGATGTCTATTTAGAATCCAGTTTCAACCCAGACTCTCTACCTCCTGCTCCGGCTAAGCCTGACAGATACTATAGAGTTCCTGATTCCCACAAATTTCTTTACAAAAGCCCTGTAGCTGACCCAGAGACTATCTCACAGGGTCCCAAGGGGGCTAAGGCTTCTATGGCTAAAAACCCAGTACCTTCTGAGAGGGATTCCAGAGCTCTAGACAGGTGGGGGGAAAAAGGTTTACACCTCAGCCACACTAGCTGTGAGGGCACTGAATTGTCAATTTCACATGCTTAAGTATCAGCAATTTCTAATCTCTCAGTTAAAGCAAAGAATAACCTCTCTCCCTCAACAATCTGAATTGAAAGAAGTACAGGATCTGTTGCACGCCATTGAGCAGGTGGGCAAACACACCTTACAATGTGGGTTTGATTCTTTGGAGGCCTCCTGCAAGAGCAGCTGTCACTGGGTCTGTTATACGTAGGCATGCTTGATTAAAGGAACAAACTCTGCCTGATCATGTTAAAGCAAAACTACTAGATGCTCCCTTACAGCAAGATGTTCTTTTTGGAGTTAAAGCAGAAGAAGTTTTAAAGAACTTTCACACCTTGCCAATGAAAAGAGGAATGCCAAACCTGCCACAAAATCAATGGGCAGAGGCACAAAAGCAAATTACAGCTCTCATGGACATGAGAGCCATTCAACTGGTACCTACTCGAGAGTAAGGCCAAGGATTTTACTCAAGACTCTTTCTAGTGCCCAGAAAGGACAATGCCTGGAGACCAATTCTGGACCTTTCAATTAACACTACAGCAGCTACTTCCCATGTTGGGCAAGGAAGCATGGCTAGTAACGTTGGACCTCAAGGAGGCATACCTGCATGTCCCTATCAGACAAAGTTGCAGAAGATACCTCCGTTTCATTGCAGGTTCAACCCATTACCAATTCTCTGCACTGCCCTTTGGCTTATCTACTGCGCCCAGAGTTTTCACAAAATGCCTGGCACCAGTAATTGCATACTGCAGACAAAGAGGAATTCAAATATATCCATACCTGGACGACTGCCTCATCCAAGCAGAAAGCAAAGACATTCTCTTACATCATCTGGCCTTTGTAAAGCATCTACTAAACTGCCTGGGGTACACAGTAAACGAAAAGAAGTCAAAACTAGTACCCTCACAAAAAATGACATTCCTGGGTGCCAGCTTGAATACAACGGCCCAGAAGGCTTACCTTAACGCCAGACAAGCAACTACAACTGACTCAATATTTCAAGACAATGGCAACAAAGACCCAATTAACTGCAAGAAAAATTCTGCAGACTTTGGGCTTCATGGCATCTTGCATACTAATAATACCATTTGCAAAGCTGCATATGAGGAAATTACAGTGGTACCTAAAAAGCGTATGGTCTCAACACAGCCGTAGCTTGGACACAATGATATCTTTCATTCCCTGCCTACAACAGGAATTTCTGTGGTGGTCACAGGCATGTCACCTCAACAAGGGTCAGCCTTTCACCTTGCCCCCAGCCAGGCAAACTATCACAACAGATGCTTCAGACTACGCCTGGGGGGCACATATGGCAGGACAATGCATTCAAGGCCTATGGACTGCAGATCAAAGAAATCTGCACATAAATCAAAAAGAGATGCTAGCTGTACAGAAAGCTCTGACAGCCTTCAAGGATCTATTACATCCAGGACAACTTGCAATAAAGACGGACAACACCACAGTAATGTGGTACATAAACAAACAAGGGGGTACACATTCTTACCCTCTATGCAGGCAAGCAATGACCTTATGGAACACAGCTCTGGCCTACCAAGTCCAGTTACAAGCTCAATTCCTGCCAGGACAGAAGAACACACTGGCAGACAACCTCAGCAGAAACATCAAGGATCCCCACGAGTGGAAACTAGATCCCCAAATATTTGCAATGATAACTCAAAAATGGGGCCTTCCAGACATAGACCTGTTTGCCAGTCCTCAAAACTATCAACTGACAAAATTTTGTACAAGGACATTTCACCATCAAGCTTGGAAAGTGGACTGTCTCTCTTTCAGTTGGAAAAACCTGACAGTATATGCCTTCCCTCCATTGCCCCTCCTCACAAAGGTTCTTTTGAAAGTCAAAAAGGAGAGACCACAACTGATTCTCATAGCCCCAGACTGGCCACGCCAGCACTGGTATCCGGTATTGAAAAATATGGCCCACAGCCCACCAGGGATATTGCCTCAAATCCCCCATTTGCTCACACAACAAAACAATCAGATTCTTCACAGCCAGCTCAAAACTTTAAATCTGGCTGCATGGCAAATCATCTAAACATCCAACCAGCACCTCTTTCACAAGCAGTTCTGGATGTTATTCTGGAAGCCAGGAGGCCAAGCACCAGGAAGGCTTATTCAGACAAATGGAAAAGGTTTTGTGCCTGGAACCAAGCTAAAGGCCAAGACACAATTCAGCCTCACATGCCTCACATTCTACAGTATTTAGCTGAGATGTTGCACAAAGGACTTTCCTTTTCCTCTATTAAAATCTATGCTTCGGCTATTTCAGCTCACTACAACACAGATCCACCTTTATTTTCACATCCTCTTCTAAGGCAGTTCATCAGAGGGGCAAAAAATATTAGACCACCCAGGAGAGCTCCTACACCAACATGGGACCTCAATTTTGTTCTGGAAAAACTAACGCTACCTCCCTTTGAACCAGCTTTCTCTGCAGATCTACAGTTCCTATCATGGAAGACTGCCCTGCTCCTAGCAATAAGTTCAGCTAGAAGAGTCTCAGAGCTACAGGCACTAATGGCAGTGGAACCTTTCCTCATTTTTCATCAAGACAGAGTTTCTCTACGAACTAATCCTTCCTTTATGCCTAAGGTGGTTTCCAGTGTAGCTTTAAATCAAACCATCCAGTTACCCACCTTCTTCCCCAATCCACAGAACAAAGGTGAGAGACTCCTACATTCCTTGGACATTCACAGGCAGCTTCGTTACTATTTGGACAAAACTAAGGCTTTCAGAAAATCTGACCAGCTCTTTGTATCCTATACTACAGCTTCTCAAGGGAAAGCTATATCAAAGCAAACCATTTCTAAATGGATAGGTCATTGCATACGTTTTTGCTGTACCCATCATGGGAAACCAGTTCCTGCTACCATTAGATCCCACTCTACCAGGGCAACAGCTACCTCTACAGCCTTTCTCAGGGGGGTTCCAACCAAGGAAATTTTAGAAGCTGCAACTTGGAGTTCAGTACACACCTTTACCAAACACTATCACTTACCTCTTTACTCAAAGTCCAGGGCGGGCTTCGCCACTGCAGTTCTGCAGGGCCTTATAGCCTCCACTAACCCTCTATGATACCTCCCCCCTTCCTTAGCTTTGGGATTCAACCCAAGTGTGATGACTGCAGCAGGGTAACACGATGAACGTAGTACAGTTTTGTACCTACCATAAATGTAGATGTTCGAGTGTTCACTCTGCTGCAGTCCAGGATGTCCTTCATGGATGCATCTGCAGTCATAACAAGTGGGTTGTCCTGTCGTCAGGCAGCCCTTCAGTCGGCCGGATTCCAAAGTCCGGGTCCGGCTTCGGCTGATGTCGCACTCCACCCGACGTCATCTCTGTTGGTCTTCGGGTATAAAGGCATCAGCCGACGCCATTTTCCTCAGTCTTTCTTGCCGCGTGGCGCCAGAAGCAGAAGCTGTTCGCAAGTGCCGGTCGGTCGGATCCAGAGATTACTTCTACCGAATACTACTTCGAAGACTTCTAAAGCTAAGTACCCCGTTGGGGACTCTTTCTTGCCTCAGCCGATGTCAGAAAAAGTTAACAATTGTTTAAACTGTGGGAAACAAATACCTCATAAAGATTTCCACTCTTACTGTCTGCCTTGTTTAGGCCCAGCCCACGTAGCAGCCTGTTCGCCTGTGCTTCTTTCAACCGACGAACGCTTAGGCGTCGGTCGGAGTTTGCAGAACAGTTTTTCGGTCCTGATTTCGCGTACATTATGCCGCCGGATCTTCCGACTACCCAATCTAGCAAAACGCAAAGATAAAGACCGACACCGCGGTCCGTGGTTTCGGCGAAACCATGGTCAAGCAAACGAGTGTCTCGGTTTCGGCCGAAACCGAGAAAACTGAACAAAGTACAGCTGAACCTATTCCTACAACTGAGGCCCCAGCTACAACTCTTGAAACGACTTCAGAAATTTTACCCACTACGGTGGTTGACTTATCAGACACCATCCCTTGGATGTTTCTACCCCAGCACGTGGTGCTGCTAGGCCTCCAGCAGCCATGTCCATTAAGGCCTTCGCCAGGGCTAAAGCAGCCAAGACTACTAAAACAGTGCCTGTTAAACCACCCACACCCAGGCCCTCTTCTAGTTCTCAAATGCTTACTTTGGCAGAAGATTTAATTTCTTTAATTAGAGGATCTCAATCTCACCCAGACAGGGCCTCTCAGCCCCAGAGAAGAGACCTAGGGCAGAGCCCCCGAGCCAGTGTCCTCTGATGATTCTGCTGATGAATCAGACATAACTGACCAGCCAGAGGCTCCCTTCTCCAACTTTGAAGATTCTGATGCTGAAGAATCCATCCCAGCTGCTTCCCCACCAGAAGAATTCTCCTTTGGGGAAACCTTGCATGCCATGCGAGAACAGTTCCAATGGCAGCAACAGGATTTTTCAGACTCCAGAAAAGACTTAGGACTTTTCTGCACCTCCCACAGCACAGGCCCTTAGCTATACCCCTGTTCTCTCTGTGGTGGATGATGCTTTCAATGATGTTTGCTCCGCTCCAGATTCTTTACCCCAGCCCCTGCCAAACCAGACAGATTTTACAGGGTGCCAGATACTCATCACCACCTTTACAAGGCTCCACTTGCAGACCCAGAAACTATATCCCAGGGCCCCAAGGCAGTAGCCGACCATAGCTAAAACCCTATTCCTTCTGAAAGGGAAGCAAGGTCATTAGACAGATGGGGTAAAAGGTCTACACTTCAGCTACTCTCTCAGCTAGAGCTTTAAACTGCCAGTTTCACATGATACAATACCAAGAGTTTATGCTGGATCAGTTAACTAAAAAACTAACCACTGATGAATCTCTTGATAAGAAATATGTATTAGAGATGGTGAATAACATACAACAGGTTAGCAACCATTCCTTAAAATGTGGCTATGATGCACTGGAGGCTTCATTTAGATCAGCCATGACAGGCACAGTGATAAGAAGGCATGCATGGCTAAAGGAACAAGCTTTACCGGATCATGTTAAAGCTAAGTTGCTAGATGCTCCTATGGACAAGACAAGTTTGTTTGGTTCATCTGCCCAGCAGGTTATGAAGAAAATGGAAGAAAAGGCAAAATCTGTTCAAACTGTTAAAGATTTCTTGCAGGTTCAAGCCCCAAGGTTTAGCAGGAACTGGCCTGCCAAAAATTGGTCCTTTCCTGACTCCACAAAATTTCAAAGGGGCAGGAATAGACGTTCCAGAGGCAGAAACCAATCTAGAGGAGGTGCCTACAGAGGAAGACAGTGGCAAGGTAACAACAGAGGCACAGACACAGCCACTGCCACTACATCAACACAACCACAGTGACTTAACCCTAAATCCGCCTACCAGGGAACAAATAGCAGCTCCTCTAGGCGGAAAGTTAACCTTATTTTCAAAAAACTGGCACTACATAACAAAGGACAAGTGGATTTTACAAACCATAGATCAAGGTTACCGGTTTCACTTCCACACTTTTCCAGTCAAAAGAGGAATGCCAAATCTACCTCCAAATCAAAAAACAGAGGCTCTACGCCAGATAATGGAGTTAGCAAACTTGAGAGCTGTGGAAAGAGTGCCAACAGCAGAGCAAGGAAAGGGGTTCTACTCCAGACTATTCCTAGTTCCAAGAAAGGAAAAAAGTTGGTGACCAATTCTCGACCTGTCCACCTTAAATACATACATCATTGTCCCAAAATTCAAAATGCTGACCCTACAGCAACTTCTTCCCATGCTGGGCAAGGAGTCTTGGCTGGTAACTCTAGATCTCAAGGAGGCATACCTGCACGTCCCCATTCGACCAATCTGCAGAAGATACCTCAGATTTCTTGCAGGATCAGAGCACTATCAATTCTCAGCATTGCCTTTTGGCTTATCTACTGCGCCCAGAGTATTCACAAAATGCCTGGCATCAGTAATCGCCCATTGCAGACTTCAGGGAATTCAAATTTACCCATACCTGGACGACTGCCTGCTACAAGGGGACAACAAAAGCAAGCTGACAACAGATTTACAAAGGGTCATTTACTTGCTACAAGCACTGGGATACACAGTCAATTTACAAAAGTCAAGGCTGATACCATCCCAAACAAGGACATTCTTGGGCTGAATTGGACACAGTAAAACAAATGGCATTCCTGACTACAGAAAAACAAAAGAACTCCCTCTATACTTCTTGGCACTAACAAAACTGAACAAGTTAACAGCAAGAAAAGTACTGCAGGCCTTGGGCTTCATGGCATCATGCATAATCTTGGTTCCATTTGCCAGACTACATATGAGAAAACTACAGTGGTACCTAAAGAATTTATGGTCCCAACACAGACACAGTCTAGAAACAGAAATCCCACTAATTCCATGCTTAAAACAGGAGTTCCTATGGTGGGCTCAGGCATGCCAGTCAAACCCAGGCCTACCCTTTCGCAGATGTCAAGCAAGCCAGACCATCACAACAGACGCTTCAGACCTAGGATGGGGGCCCACATGCTGGACAAATGCGTGCAAGGATTGTGGACACAGGATCAACTTCAACTGCACATCAACCTAAAAGAAATGCTGGCAGTAAAACTGGCAATCCAAAAGTTCAAACCATTTCTCAAAGAGGGCCAGTTGATGATAAGGACAGACAACACCACAGTCATGTGGTACATCAACAAACAGGGAGGCACTCATTCATACCCCCTATGCAGAATGACCTTGGAGCTGTGGACCCTGGCACTCAGCTACAACATCCAGTTACAGGCAATATTTGTACCAGGGAAAGACAATACCCTAGCAGACATATTAAGCAGAACCACTTCGGATGCCCACGAATGGAAGCTTCACCCGGACATCTTCAAGACCATCTCAAAGAAATGGGGAATGCCACAGATAGACCTATTCGCATCACCTCTCAATCACCAGCTCAAAAAAAAAAATTCTGCACAAGGACATTCCACCCATTAGCATGGAAAGTGGATTCGTTCTCTTTCAACTGGAAAGGCCTAACAGCATATGCATTCCCGCCTCTTCCTTTGATACACAAGGTACTACTGAAAATCAAGGAAGAACGTCCAAGGATAATCCTGATAGCTCCAAACTGGCCAAGACAACACTGGTACCCACTACTGAGGAGCATGTCTCGGAACAATATGTGGACAATTCCCCTGATGCCTTTGATGTTAACGCAGAACAACTACAGCATCATACATCCAAACCTAAAAACCTTGCTCACTGACGTCAGGGAAGAGGCGACAGCAACTGACGCTGGACCAAGACTTTGGAATTCCGGCCGACTGCGGGACCGCCTGACGACAGGATAACCCAAGTGTGATGACTGCAGCAGGGTGAACACTCGAACATCTACATTTATGGTAGGTACAAAACTGTACTTTTCCGAAAGACTAACAGCAAACCGTCCAGAAATATTTTGACAGAGGCCACCCGCTGATATAGTGATTTCTAAATATGACAGTGCCTACGTCAGATGAAATCAACAGAACTAAGAATTCTCTTTTCACAACTAACTTCACCTTCTCTAACTTCACCTTCTCCTGAGGCAGCCTTCAAACATGGAAAACTGTTTTTGATTATCATTACTTCAGTCATTTGTATTTCAGGGGTCTGCTTCAAATAAATCAAAACCCACTTACCTGAATTGTAAACAACCAAGATGATAACACCAAACGACTCCTCACATAACTGACAAGTTACCCAGGAAAAGGAGTCATTCAGCCAACACACACACAAAAAAAAAAAAAAAAAAAAACACACCAAAGCATTCCAAACCTGCACAACTGGGGACTTTGCCCCACACCCCCCCAATCCCCACACCCCACCTAAGTAATTATACCATTGATCGCACCACAGTGGGAAAAAGGTCAAACGTCCAAATGTTGGCGGACTACCTCCTTTCCTTGGGTAAATTGTTGGTTATTTTTTTGAATGACCATTTGGTGTCGTCGTCTTGGTCTTCTCGTTTTCGAGTAAGTGGATTTTCATTTATTTGAAGTAGTCCCCTATTTTAGGGTTGCAGGTGTTACATTCCAAGGTATTTTATCTCATCTTTCACAAAGATAAAGTGTCTGGAGAGTGATCATTTTTGTCTAAGGTAACAACAGAAGGAATAAAAAAATAGGGCATAAGTCTAACATAACTTTTTTCCTCAACATAGCAATACAAGGAAGTACTTATTGCACTGCTTAGGTCTTCACAGGCAGTTACAGTTTTTATTTAGGTGGGACAAGAGAATTAAAACAAGATCATCAGTTATTTGTATCGTATGCAGAAAACAGATTGGGCCAAAAGGTTTCCAAAGTCACATTGTTTATGTGGCTTTCTGATTATGTTACAGTCTCTCAACAAAATAAGACAATGCATTGCATACCAGACTTAAAGGGCATTCTCCTAGAGCAGTTGCTACCTTGCAGGCAATCTTTTAATAATCTTTCATGAGATTATATTTGTGCTGACATGACATGAGCTTTTTCTACATACCTTTGCAAAACATTATAAGCTGGATTTGATCTGAAGGTGTTATGGAAGGTATTCTGGGTACTGTCTTCAGCAGTGTCCTCTCCTGCCCTGATACCATTCAAGGAGTTTAGCTTGAGGCTCTGTCTTAAGTGTTGAACTGGACGGACTTGATCATATAAGGTACAACAGTTTTGAACTTGTAATGATAGATCATCATGATCCAGTCCATCCACCTTCACAGCTCCAACCTTTATTCCTTGTCCTTAGGCAGTGAAATCTGGAGGGGACATAGTTTATGCTAATAAATTAGCTGTATGTGTGTTTGATCAGTGTTGTTCCACTTCAGAAATCTGGAGATGGGAGCATTGTGGGAGTAAGGGAAGAACTGGGTCCTGAGATTTCTTTCAGGTGCGTACCTGCTAAGTGCCTAGGGCAACTAGTGTTATATGTTGAAGTGGACAGACATTGTTTCATGAAAAGCTGTTGTTGTGTTAAGTACATACATTTCATGTATATCCTCTTAAAAGGCACTAAGGCAGCAGTCACGTTTAGTAAAGTACCTTGAAAGACTTTTCAGTATTTTGTTATGGAATCAAGTAAGTTATGAATAATTTTGATATTTTTTTTCTAATTTATTTTTCATCCTGTTCCAAGTCTTGCCTTTCCTCTTTAAATACTTTACTGTGATAATAGGCAGCACTTCCTTAATAAAACAAATCAACGTTAGGGTGAAGAATATCAGATGTGCATGTAGAAGGTAGTGGCCTCAGAGCTCTTTGTACTTGCTGAACCCCATAGGCATTACCCTGCAACTTAAGTGATCTTTACACAGAACTTTGGACAAACATGAACATCTGTTCCTCTTCTTTGAATTCAGAGAGGCTAGGAGTAAATAGGTTATTGTACTTATTTTTGTGATCCAGAGACTTAGCTTTTAGCCATCTTAAATTTATTCTCTCTGTGTGTTGCCTTGCAGTTAAAACTTTGAAGTGGTATGAAGTGTTAAGGATCTGTTTGTTTACCTTCTCAGATAAGTTCCTGATAACCTTTACCACACCTCTCAACTTTTACCTCCAGAATTGTGATCAAAGCAAAAAATAATTTGGGAAGAGGTCCAGAATTAGGGACACTTTTTGGTTTTGTTTAAATGAGATCTTTAAAGTTCTTTGAAAGCAGCTTTTGGTGATGTTCCATAGTTAGCAGTCCCCAGGCCTAAGGAAGTATCCCGTTCTATTCCTTTTCTTCAGTCTGTCTTCACAACTGTTGTGGTGAATTCCATGCCCTTTGACATTAACAAACCAAGTGATAAGTCTCTGATGTCCTTCAAGAATGCAACTGCAGTCATAACATGTGGGTTGTCCTGCCTCAGGCAGCCCTCGGTCGGCCGGATTCCAAAGTCTGGGTCCGACGTCGGCTGATGTCGCATTTCTCTCCGACGTCAGAGCGGCTGGAGTATATAAGCATCAGCCGACGCCATTTTCTCCAGTCTTTCTTGCCGCGCGGTGCCCGAAGCAGAAGCAGTTCGCAAGTGCCGGTCGGTCAGCTCCTGTATTCTACGATACCGAAGTCATCAAAAAAGCTAAGTACCCCGTTGGGGACCTTTTCTTGCCTCAGCCGATGTCAGAAATTACTGAAAAAGTTAACAATTGTCTTTTTTGTGGTAAACAAATACCTCATAAGGATTTCCACTCTTACTGCCTCCCTTGCCTGGGCCCAGACCACGACGTCTCGGCCTGTGTAGCCTGTGCTCGCTTCAACAAGCACACTCTCAGGAGCTGGGCGGAGTTCGCTGAAGACTTTTTCAGCGATAAATTTGCTTATACCATGCCGTCGGATCTTCCGACATCGCAAACTCTCAAAAAGCGAAAAGACCAGGACCGACATCCTCGGCCCGCGTCTACTTCCAACTCCACGCCAAAACCTAGCGGGAGTGCTCCGGTACCCTCTGAGACGGTCTCTCCACCGCTCCGAACCGAAGACACCGCATTACCGACGACTCCGATTCCAGACATTACTCCAATGCCAGTTACAGATTTTCCTCCGGATACCGAAACCGAGGAAATGCCCGAGACCATTGCTGTAGACAAGGTCACTCCTGCACGTGGAGCTGCCAGGCCTCCTATGGCCATGTCTGTTAAGGCCTACACTAGGGCTAAGGCAGCCAGCAAAACAAAGCATATTACTTCTAGATCCTTACCTCAGCCGACTCCAGAGACACAAATTATGTCCATGGCTGCTGATTTAATTTCCATGATTAGAGGTTCGCAGACCCATCCAGAGAGAGCATCCCAGCCTCCTCCTGATAAAGGCCCGGGTTGAACCCTCTGACCCTACTCCTTCAGATGAAGACTCTGAGGGCTCTGTCCACTCTGATAGCCAGGAAGAGCTCTTCCAGACCTATGAGGACTCAGATGCAGAAGATTCCATACCTTCGGCCTCCCACCTGAGGATATTTCCTTTGGGGAAGTTCTGCACACCATGAGGGAACATTTCAAGTGGCAGGGCCAGGAATATTCTGATTCCAGGAAACGCCGTAGGACTTTCCTTAAGAAGCCTCAGCACAGGCCCTTAGCTATTCCTCCTGTACTTGATGTTCTGGATGATTTGTATTCTGATTCTAGTGCTACCCTGATACTCTCCCTCCTGCACCAGCCAAGCCAGACAGGTATTACAGGGTCCCTGAAACTCATTCCCATTTATTCAGGGCCCATACTGTTGATTTGGAAACTATTTCACAGGGGCCTAAAGGAGTTTCAGCCTCCACCTCAAAAATCCTTTACCCTCCAACAGGGAAGCAAGGTCATTAGAGAGATGGGGTAAAAGGTTTACACTTCCACTACCTTATCTATGAGAGCTTTAAATTGCCTTTTCATATGTTCCAATATCAGGATTATCTTTTAGAAGATTTACAAAAACACTAGCTTCTCCTGATCCTTTAGACAGGAAGACTTTGCAGGAAGCTGTACATAACACTCAGCAAGTAAGCAATCACTTCCTGCAGTGTGGGTATGATGCACTGGAAGCTTCATGTAGGGCAGCTATGACAGGGGCAGTGATGCGAAGACATGCTTGGTTAAAAGATCAACCTCTACCAGATCATGTAAAAGCAAAGCTTCTGGATGCACCTTTGGAAAAGAACAAGCTTTTTGGTGCAAATGCTAAGGATGTACTAAAGACCATCGAAGAAAAAGCAAAATCAGTTCAAACTGTAAAGGATTTCCTCCAGGTTCAACCCCCCAGATTCAGTAGGAATTGGCCTTCAAAAAACTGGTCCTTTCCTAATCCAGAAAAGTTTCAAAGGGGTAAGAACAGACGTGGCCGAGGAAGAGGCCAATACAGAGGCCCTTACAGGGGACGTCAATGGCAGCCAGGAAACCAAAGAGGTGACGCAGGGGTTTCTCCTGCCCAACAACCACAATCTCATTGACTTTCCTCTACTACCGCATACCAGGGAACAACTGGAAGCTCCCTTGGGCGGGAAATTATCTCTGTTTGCAGAAAACTGGCACAGACTGACAAAGGACAAATGGATTTTGGACATTATAGACCGAGGGTACAGGTTTCATTTTCATACCTTACCAAGAAAACAAGGCATGCCAAATCTACCACAACATCAAAGGGCAGAGGCTATCAAGCAAATCTCTCTGCTAACTCAAATGAAAGCAATAGAAAGAGTTCCACAACAAGAACAAGAACAGGGATTTTACTCAAGACTGTTCCTTGTTCCAAGAAAAGAAACTCAATGGAGACCAATACTGGACTTGTCCGCATTAAACACCTTTCTCATAGTACCAAAGTTCAAAATGCTGACTCTACAGCAACTCCTTCCCATGCTGGGCAAGGAGTCGTGGCTGATTACTCTGGACCTCAAGGAGGCATACCTGCATGTCCCTATCAGGCACAGTTGCAGAAGATACCTCAGATTTCTTGCAGGGCCAGAGCATTATCAATTCTCAGCATTGCCATTTGGCTTATCTACTGCGCCCAGAGTGTTTACAAAATGCCTGGCTTCAGTAATTGCTCATTGCAGGCTCCAGGGTATACAAATTTACCCGTACCTGGACGACTGTCTCATACAAGCAGACGACAAATTGATGTTGACAAAAAATCTGGAATATGTCATATGATTACTTCAAGCTCTGGGATACACAGTCAACTTCCAAAAGTCAAGACTGCAGCCATCCCAGCAAATAATCTTCTTAGGAGCCAAACTAGACACAGCCTCTCAAATGGCTTACCTGACAGAAGACAAGCAAGAGAAGTTAACTCAATACTTCAAAGGTTTAGCAAAACTCACCCAGATGACTGCAAGGAGAGTCCTACAGGCCCTGGGTTACATGGCATCCTGCATCCTACTGGTTCCATTAGCAAAACTACACATGAGAAAGCTTCAATGGTACCTAAAAAGCATTTGGTCTCAGCACAGCAACAACTTGGAGACAATCATACCACTCATCCCATGTTTACAAAAGGAATTCCTATGGTGGGCTTCGGTGAGCCAGGAAAACACAGGTTTGTCATTCAAAAAACCACAGATAACACAGACCATGACTACAGACGCCTCAGACCTCGGATGGGGGGCGCACATGGAAGGCAGATGTATACAAGGACAATGGTCTCCAAAGGAAACACATCTGCATATAAATCAAAAGGAAATGCTGGCAGTAATGCATGCTATCGAGGCTTTTCAAAACCAACTCCAGCAAGGTCACTTAATGATACGGACAGACAGCACCACTGTGATGTGGTACATAAACAAGCAGGGGGGCACTCACTCTTATCCCCTTTGCAGACTGACAATGCAGCTTTGGGAGAAATCACTGAGTCTAAGCATCCAGTTGCAATCACAGTTTGTTCCAGGAAAAGACGATGTGTTGGCGGACAGCCTAAGCAGGAATTTCACAGATCCACACGAGTGGAGGTTGCATCCGAAGGCTTTCAGACAACTCACTTCGACATGGGGCAAGCCAGAAGTGGACCTATTTGCCTCTTACCTCAATCATCTACTACCAAAATTTTGCACAAGGACATACCATCCAAAGGCTTGGAAAATAGATGCTCTTTCATTCAACTGGAACTCCCTAGCAATCTATGCATTCCCACCTCTGCCACTGATGACCTCAGTATTACTAAAGATCAAAGCAGAGAAGCCCAAGGGAATCATAATAGCTCCGGATTGGCCAAGACAACACTGGTACCCACTACTACGGAGCATATGTCACACCAGGAGGTGGGCCCTCCCTCAGTGGCCTCTACTTTTGACTCCGCACAATTTCGAAACACTGCATCCAAAACTTCAAACTCTGCAGCTAACAGCCTGGGAAATCCCATAAATACATTCAACTTACCTCTCTCCAAGGAAGTTCAGCGGATACTAAGAGAGGCTCGAAGACCATCCACCAGAAAGGTCTACTTAGCAAAGTGGAAAAGATTCAGCAATTGGAATACCAGCAAAGGGCATGATGCATCATTGCTGAACATCCCACTTATCTTGGAATATTTGGCAGATATGTTACAGAGTGGCCTCTCATATTCGTCAATAAAAATACATGCATCTGCTATTTCAGCCAGATACAACACTGATCCTCCTGTTTTTTCTCACCCCTTACTAAGGCAATTCCTCAGGGGAATCAAGAACATTAAGCCACCAAGAAAGGCCCCAGTGCCAGCCTGGGACCTCAATTTTGTCTTAGAAAAACGGACTCTATCTCCTTTTGAGCCAGCAGCTTCAGTTGACTTGCAATTTCTCTCATGGAAAACAGCCTTCCTGTTGGCAATTACCTCAGCAAGAAGGGTTTCGGAACTACAGGCCCTAATGGCAATGCCACCCTTTATTATTTTCCACAGAGACAGGGTTTCATTAAGGACCAACCCTACCTTTATGCCAAAGGTGGTATCTAGGGTTTGTCTAAATCAAGCCATTCATCTGCCTGCCTTCTTCCCCAATCCTGAGAATAAGGGGGAAAGGATTTTACATACCTTGGACATTCATAGACAACTTCGATACTACCTGGACAGAACCAAGGCCAGTAGCAAGTCTGAACAGCTTTTTGTAGCTTACGCCCCCGCAGTCCAAGGAAAAGCAATTTCAAAACAGACTATTTCTAAATGGATTGGACATTGCATCAGATTCTGTTATTCCTTTCATGGAAAGACTGTTCCAGCCTATGTCAGACCACATTCCACCAGAGCTACAGCCACCTCTACAGCATTTTTAAGAGGGGTGCCTACAAAGGACATTCTAGAAGCTGCTACATGGAGCTCCGTGCATACATTCTCAAAACACTACAATCTCCCCCTATACTCCAGATCCAGAGCAGGCTTTGCTTCGGCAGTCCTGCAGGATTTGATTGCCACACCATCTCTTTCCTAGACCATACCTCCTCCCCCAGCTAAGCTATGGTATTCTACCCACATGTTATGACTGCAGTTGCATTCTTGAAGGACATAGTACAGTTTTGTACCTACCATAAATGTAGATGTCCAAGAGACATGCAACTGCAGTCGGGTTTTCCCTCCCTCCATACCCCTCTGTGCTTAGGGTCCACTCCTATCCCTCTCTCTCTCTTAGCTGGGGATATCTGTTATGGTGTATTTGTTTTATTGCTCATGTATTTGTTTGGAATCCTGTTTTGGTCTTCCAATTTGATTACAGCCTTCCTTGGAGGGCACCTGGCATCTGGGGCAAGAAACACTGAAGAAAATGGCGTCGGCTGATGCTTATATACTCCTGCCGCTCTGACGTCGGAGAGAAATGCGACATCAGCCGACATCGGACCCAGACTTTGGAATCCGGCCGACCGAGGGCTGCCTGAGGGAGGACAACCCACATGATGTCCTTCATGGATGCATCTGCAGTCATAACAAGTGGGTTGTCCTGTCGTCAGGCAGCCCTTCAGTCGGCCGGATTCCAAAGTCCGGGTCCGGCTTCGGCTGATGTCGCACTCCACCCGACGTCATCTCTGTTGGTCTTCGGGTATAAAGGCATCAGCCGACGCCATTTTCCTCAGTCTTTCTTGCCGTGGCGCAAGCAGAAGCTGTTCGCAAGTGCCGGTCGGTCGGATCCAGAGATTACTTCTACCGAATACTACTTCGAAGACTTCTAAAGCTAAGTACCCGTTGGGGACTCTTTCTTGCCTCAGCCGATGTCAGAAAAAGTTAACAATTGTTTAAACTGTGGGAAACAAATACCTCATAAAGATTTCCACTCTTACTGTCTGCCTTGTTTAGGCCCAGCCCACGACGTAGCAGCCTGTTCGGCCTGTGCTTCTTTCAACCGACGAACGCTTAGGCGTCGGTCGGAGTTTGCAGAACAGTTTTCGGTTCTGATTTTGCGTACATTATGCCGTCGGATCCTCCGACTACCCAATCTAGCAAAAGCAAAGATAAAGACCGACACTCGCGGTCCGCGGTTTCGCCGAAACCATGGCCAAGCAAATCATGAGTGTCTCGGTTTCGCCGAAACCGAGAAAACTGAACAAAGTACAGCTGAACCTATTCCTACAACTGAGGCCCTGCTACAACTCTTGAAACGACTTCAGAAATTTTACCCACTACGGTGGTTGACTTATCAGACACCATCCCCTTGGATGTTTCTACCCCAGCACGTGGTGCTGCTAGGCCTCCAGCAGCCATGTCCATTAAGGCCTTCGCCAGGGCTAAAGCAGCCAAGACTACTAAAACAGTGCCTGTTAAACCACCCACACCCAGGCCCTCTTCTAGTTCTCAAATGCTTACTTTGGCAGAAGATTTAATTTCTTTAATTAGAGGATCTCAACCTCACCCAGACAGGGCCTCTCAGCCCCCAGAGAAGAGACCTAGGGCAGAGCCCCCCGAGCCAGTGTCCTCTGATGATTCTGCTGATGAATCAGACATAACTGACCAGCCAGAGGCTCCCTTCTCTTTTGGGGAAACCTTGCATGCCATGCGAGAACAGTTCCAATGGCAGCAACAGGATTTTTCAGACTCCAGAAAAAGACTTAGGACTTTTCTGCACCTCCCACAGCACAGGCCCTTAGCTATACCCCCTGTTCTCTCTGTGGTGGATGATGCTTTCAATGATGTTTGCTCCGCTCCAGATTCTTTACCCCCAGCCCCTGCCAAACCAGACAGATTTTACAGGGTGCCAGATACTCATCACCACCTTTACAAGGCTCCACTTGCAGACCCAGAAACTATATCCCAGGGCCCCAAGGCAGTAGCCGCGACCATAGCTAAAAACCCTATTCCTTCTGAAAGGGAAGCAAGGTCATTAGACAGATGGGGTAAAAAGGTCTACACTTCAGCTACTCTCTCAGCTAGAGCTTTAAACTGTCAGTTTCACATGATACAATACCAAGAGTTTATGCTGGATCAGTTAACTAAAAAACTAACCACTGGTGAATCTCTTGATAAGAAATATGTATTAGAGATGGTGAATAACATACAACAGGTTAGCAACCATTCCTTAAAATGTGGCTATGATGCACTGGAGGCTTCATTTAGATCAGCCATGACAGGCACAGTGATAAGAAGGCATGCATGGCTAAAGGAACAAGCTTTACCGGATCATGTTAAAGCTAAGTTGCTAGATGCTCCTATGGACAAGACAAGTTTGTTTGGTTCATCTGCCCAGCAGGTTATGAAGAAAATGGAAGAAAAGGCAAAATCTGTTCAAACTGTTAAAGATTTCTTGCAGGTTCAACCCCCAAGGTTTAGCAGGAACTGGCCTGCCAAAAATTGGTCCTTTCCTGACTCCACAAAATTTCAAAGGGGCAGGAATAGACGTTCCAGAGGCAGAAACCAATCCAGAGGAGGTGCCTACAGAGGAAGACAGTGGCAAGGTAACAGAGGCACAGACACAGCCACTGCCACTACATCAACACAACCACAGTGACTTAACCCTAAATCCGCCTACCAGGGAACAAATAGCAGCTCCTCTAGGCGGAAAGTTAACCTTATTTTCAAAAAACTGGTACTACATAACAAAGGACAAGTGGATTTTACAAACCATAGATCAAGGTTACCGGTTTCACTTCCACACTTTTCCAGTCAAAAGAGGAATGCCAAATCTACCTCCAAATCAAAAAACAGAGGCTCTACGCCAGATAATGGAGTTAGCAAACATGAGAGCTGTGGAAAGAGTACCAACAGCAGAGCAAGGAAAGGGGTTCTACTCCAGACTATTCCTAGTTCCAAGAAAGGAAAAAAGTTGGAGACCAATTCTCGACCTGTCCACCTTAAATACATACATCATTGTCCCAAAATTCAAAATGCTGACCCTACAGCAACTTCTTCCCATGCTGGGCAAGGAGTCTTGGCTGGTAACTCTAGATCTCAAGGAGGCATACCTGCACGTCCCCATTCGACCAATCTGCAGAAGATACCTCAGATTTCTTGCAGGATCAGAGCACTATCAATTCTCAGCATTGCCTTTTGGCTTATCTACTGCGCCCAGAGTATTCACAAAATGCCTGGCATCAGTAATCGCCCATTGCAGACTTCAGGGAATTCAAATTTACCCATACCTGGACGACTGCCTGCTACAAGGGGACAACAAAAGCAAGCTGACAACAGATTTACAAAGGGTCATTTACTTGCTACAAGCACTGGGATACACAGTCAATTTACAAAAGTCAAGGCTGATACCATCCCAAACAAGGACATTCTTGGGCTGAATTGGACACAGTAAAACAAATGGCATTCCTGACTACAGAAAAACAAAAGAACTCCTCTATACTTCTTGGCACTAACAAAACTGAACAAGTTAACAGCAAGAAAAGTACTGCAGGCCTTGGGCTTCATGGCATCATGCATAATCTTGGTTCCATTTGCCAGACTACATATGAGAAAACTACAGTGGTACCTAAAGAATTTATGGTCCCAACACAGACACAGTCTAGAAACAGAAATCCCACTAATTCCATGCTTAAAACAGGAGTTCCTATGGTGGGCTCAGGCATGCCAGTCAAACCCAGGCCTACCCTTTCGCAGATGTCAAGCAAGCCAGACCATCACAACAGACGCTTCAGACCTAGGATGGGGGCCCACATGCTGGACAAATGCGTGCAAGGATTGTGGACACAGGATCAACTTCAACTGCACATCAACCTAAAAGAAATGCTGGCAGTAAAACTGGCAATCCAAAAGTTCAAACCATTTCTCAAAGAGGGCCAGTTGATGATAAGGACAGACAACACCACAGTCATGTGGTACATCAACAAACAGGGAGGCACTCATTCATACCCCCTATGCAGAATGACCTTGGAGCTGTGGACCCTGGCACTCAGCTACAACATCCAGTTACAGGCAATATTTGTACCAGGGAAAGACAGTACCCTAGCAGACATATTAAGCAGAACCACTTCGGATGCCCACGAATGGAAGCTTCACCCGGACATCTTCAAGACCATCTCAAAGAAATGGGGAATGCCACAGATAGACCTATTCGCATCACCTCTCAATCACCAGCTCAAAAAAAAAAAAAAATTCTGCACAAGGACATTCCACCCATTAGCATGGAAAGTGGATTCGTTCTCTTTCAACTGGAAAGGCCTAACAGCATATGCATTCCCGCCTCTTCCTTTGATACACAAGGTACTACTGAAAATCAAGGAAGAACGTCCAAGGATAATCCTGATAGCTCCAAACTGGCCAAGACAACACTGGTACCCACTACTGAGGAGCATGTCTCGGAACAATATGTGGACAATTCCCCTGATGCCTTTGATGTTAACGCAGAACAACTACAGCATCATACATCCAAACCTAAAAACCTTGCAACTGACTGCATGGAACATCACATAACAGCAGCTATTCCAGAACTTTCCCAAAGAGTTAAAGACATTATTCTTGAAGCACGCAGACCTTCAACAAGAAGGAACTATGCTGGAAAATGGAAAAGGTTTGTCATCTGGAGTACGGAAAGAGGAAAAGATGTGTCAAACCTAGATATGCCTAACATTCTGGAGTATCTGGCCGAACTTCTTCATTCAGGCCTGTCCTACTCCTCCATCAAGATACATGCATCAGCTATTTCAGCAGAATACAGCTTTGATACACCTGTTTTTTCGCACCCTTTGCTCAGGCAATTCCTCAGAGGAATCAAGAATGTAAAACCTCCAAGGAAACCACCATTACCAGCTTGGGATTTAAACTTTGTGCTAGAAAAGTTGACACTAGCACCCTTTGAACCAGCAGCAACAGCAGACCTACAACACCTGTCATGGAAAACTGCTTTCCTACTGGCAATTACTTCAGCAAGGAGGGTTTCAGAACTACAGGCCTTAATGGCAGTGCAACCCTTCCTAATCTTCCACCAAGATAGAGTGTCCATGAGGACTAATCCTACATTTATGCCTAAGGTGGTATCCAGAGTGTCTTTAAACCAGGCAATCCACCTACCTACCTTCTTCCCCAACCCACAAAACAGAGGGGAAAGAATACTGCATACCTTGGATGTACATAGACAGCTACGCTACTACTTGGACAGAACAAAAAATAGCAGAAAGACTGACCAACTTTTTGTAGCCTATGCAACAGGAAGGGAAGGAAAAGCTATTTCCAAACAGACAATCTCCAAATGGATAGGAAATTGCATACGATTCTGTTACTCCTTCCATGGAAAACCAATTCCGCAGAACATAAGACCTCATTCTACAAAGGCAACAGCCACTACCACAGCCTTCTTACGAGGAGTGGCAACCAAAGACATTATTGAAGCGGCTACTTGGACCTCCGTGCATACATTTGCCAAGCATTATAATTTGCCTCTATATTCCAGATCCCGAGCAGGGTTTGCCACTGCTGTACTGCAAGGGATCGTAAACACACCATAATCTACTTTTATCCTCCTCCCCTAGTTGGCTATGGTATTCTACCCACTTGTTATGACTGCAGATGCATCCATGAAGGACATAGTACAGTTTTGTACCTACCATAAATGTAGATGTCCGAACTGGATAGCATCTGCAGTCAGGATTACCCTCCCTCCATCCCCTCTGTAGTACTCCTAGGGTGTTTACCCTTCTAATAGCTAGCTGTTGGGGGGGAGTCTTTTATGGTGTATTTGTTTGTGTATATGTACATACATGCTTATTGTTGTGTTTACCTCTATCTATTTGGAAACATTGGCATCTATCCAAATTTTAGCCTACAAGAGGGCTACTGGCATCTGGGGCAAGAAACACTGAGGAAAATGGCGTCGGCTGATGCCTTTATACCCGAAGACCAACAGAGATGACGCCGGGTGGAGTGCGACATCAGCCGAAGCCGGACCCGGACTTTGGAATCCGGCCGACTGAAGGGCTGCCTGACGACAGGACAACCCACTTGTTATGACTGCAGATGCTATCCAGTTCGGACATCTACATTTATGGTAGGTACAAAACTGTACTTTATGACTGCAGTTGCATGTCTCTCGGACATCTACATTTATGGTAGGTACAAAACTGTTCTTTTCATGTTGCCCTTGACTTTATATCCTCTGTTGCATCAGCAGCCTTGCCTTTTCTGGTAGGATGCTATAGATAAGCAAAAAGGGTCTCACTTTCAGTTGCCCACATCCCAGTGGAAGTGAATGGCTTAGAGGTGTCACTGTGCCTGTCTTGCAGCTGTGGAATTTTGGAGCTCTGGATACAGAGGGTGCATCTGGTTTAGATCTTCTGAAAGCGGACCCTATAGAAATATATTAACTGACACTCCGGAGAACGTAGCCCTCCCTTTTCTTGGCTTTATGCACCAAAGGAAGTGGAAGGTGATAGAACATGCATTCTTTATACTTTGCCGTAGGCGATACCTGTACGTCTTTCTACCATTGCTGCCGGTCCTGCACCTCATCCCAAAGTTTGGGTTAGATATACCAAAATTATTTCTGGTCACTATATGGTAGCTAGAATGATGTATGATTTCAAACACTTTGGTCCCTGGCTTTACAGGAAGTTACTCCACTCTAAGGTAGGTATGCCTTGTATAGCTGGGATGATAGCTAGTGCCATCTTTGGACCAGTCACCTATTAAAGATGCACTCATCCCACTGGGGCCTAATTTCACTAGACTGTCCCTCTAGCATATCAGAAATGATTGAAGCTACCTGGAAGCCTTCTACTTGGGAGATGTGTGCGTTCAAGTAGAAACTGATCTGTATTTAGGCAAAATGTACCTTGAACCCCCCCCCCCCCATTTACTCAGGCAGAAGGCTATCCTAACCTGTGTCAGACACCTGCATGTTCTAAGCCTCAATCATTCCATTATAAGTTTGCATTTGTCACTTGTTTCTTCTCTTTATGGTCTTGTGGATTACAGGTCTGTAACACAGCAGTAGGTAGTAAAGCAGTTCTTATAGAGTGTCCTAAATCTCCATCCATGCTTGGAGATCCACTCTTCCTGTACAGTCAGAACCTTCTGAGAGATGTGTTGTTTGTTCCATACTCAAACCTACAGGTTCAGTGACACTGAAGTTTTCTTCTCGGAAAATGTTTTTCCTAGTGCCTATCACCTCTGCTTATAGGATCTTAGAGCTGGTGTTATGTAGGGAACTTTAACTGTTTTTTTTTTCAAAAGGATCATGTGTCCCTCAGGATGAATCTATGTTTCCTTCTGCAAGTAGTTCCCAAGTTATCCCCCGTCCAGTGCTTTAATCTTCTTGTTCCCCCTGCTGGGACAGAAACCATGACTAATTGGATGTACACTTGTAGCTCAGATTTTAGCTGAAGTAAATGCATTATTTTAGGAAGACTGAACAGGTATTCATCTCCTTTAGTACAGGAATGGAAGGCTTACATGTGATAGACAGACCCTTAAAAGAGGATTTGTCGCCAGCATCATTTTTTTTTTTACATGAATAGGCTAACCACCTTTTTTGATAGCTGCTTGGTTTCATTGCAGACATTTAGTAATTGGTGCATACATTCCCAAACATTATTGCTGTGACTACAGTTCAAGGAGTCATATTTTCTTTGGTACACCTTCTTAACCTTGGTCCTTGAGCTGTCCTCCAACTCCTTTTTGCTTCTCTTGATGTACTGCTTCATTTGGATTCAGCCAAATCATAGGGCCACAGATATGATCCTCATTGTTAGATATGTGAGATATATTCTCCCTGTATTGGTTGGTATGTGAAGAAACCATATTTTAGGGTCTCAATTAACCTCCCATTCTCCCTCTGTGCTTGGATGGCCTGTCTGTCCAACTTTAGCTGTTGTTGCAAAATACCTGTTGGCAATGTAGGTGTCTTAACTTCATTGTTATTATATAATTTGCAGGAAGCATGCATGCTAATGATTGAAAATAACTGTAAGGTTCCAAGGGAAAGCAAGTGCATAATTGAAAAGTGACTTCACATTGCATGTGAGCAATGAGCATATGTATATCAAACATAAGAGATTGATTGGGAAGGTGAATGAACCTAACTGTAGGCTACAGCACAGTAGTCCCTTCATAGATTGCCTAACATGGCAAGAATGTACCTTTTATTTTCTCTTGATGACTGATGTTTTATATGCCATCTTCTACTCCCTTAATCCTTCATCCTTATTTATTACCTTTTCTGCCTTTTGTTTTACAAAAACCCCTATACTCCCATTTTTTTCCTTTTCTTTTTCGTTTAATTCTTTTGCATGATATTTCTACAGTGCCTTTTTTGTAGCCATTTATACTGCCCCAATGTCATGTCAGTCCTGTTTGTCAGTTTATTTTTAAATCCAAGGCAGTAGACTTGCACAGTGAATAGTGATTATACACAGACCTGTACAATCAGTAAAAATTGTCAGTAGATGTGTATAATTAAGATGAGTGAATTTGGTATTAAAAATGAGTCGTAAAGGGAAAAGTATTGATGAAATCTAGAAAAACTCCATTTGAAAATGTTAAGACACAGTTACTTTGCTGTCCCTAATTAAACTACATAACAAAAGCAACCATGACATGCCATTCAGTAGTGAGCTTTCAAAGAAGACTTACTGTACTTGTAAATATAAAGCTTAACCAGTGTTTACCTATATCTTTTTCAAGGACTGCAGTACACAAGAGTTTTTATTTGCATTGCTCTAAGTAGGAACTGTTCATTTCAGAATTGCACTTCTTTTAAGATGTACAGAGGTCATTTGCTGTACAATGTCGATGTACTATGTATATCTGCCCATGCACCTGACTGATTGTAATCTGTTGTGGTTAGGCTGGTTGTTATAGTACCTTAAAGTTTAACCTAGAGTGGCCTGTTGAGAAGTAGCTACAAAGTATTTGAATATATTTGCAAAAATGCATTTGGCACTTTCTCACTCTCTAATGCCTGTTCGTGTATAGCAAAGGTAAAACAATGAGTGTTGCTGAAACAAAGCACCTGACAGAAGGTCAGGTTCATGTTATAGGTCAGGCTGGATAACCAGTTGTATTCACTTCAGACAGTACTGTGGATGTGCTATTGCTATCCCTTACTTCTGCACCTGATCTAGATATAGCAATGGAAAATGTTCTTTTCTGGCTTAGCACAAAAGAAAATTACGAAAAATGCTGCCAGAAATATGCAATTTTTTCATACTCTAATTATTCATGTGGTATACCATTGGTGTGTTCTTTTTGCAGTAAAATACAACTTCTTTGAGCTGCCAGTTAGCCATAACTTCTATCTGTATGCCACTGTGTTATCTGTCTGCCTGTCTGACTGCTTGTCAGTCTATCTCTCTGTCTACATATTTTATTAAATGGGTATGTGGAGCAATTCTCTTGGATTGTTTTCTGCCATAGCCAATGCCGGAGGAAAAACTATTCCCAACAATCAGTAGAACCAACAGATCAATAGACCATTAAATACATTAGAATTCTCAATATAGTAAATGTATGTAGATTCAAGACTAAGGTAAAATCAGTAAATGTGGTTAAGTACCCACACAGACTTAGACACTTGAGCCAAGTAATAAAGAAGCAAGAAATACAGAGCTGTATCTGTATGCGGCCAGCGCACTGGAGATGACAGAGTACATTGCACAAGAATCATGCAAGATAAATGGAGATAATTATGAATAATTTTCTTACGGAGTTCAAGGGCAGAAATTCACAGCTACTGTGAAGTAGTGCAGGAATGTAATACAGCAGTATACCATTATACTAGGCTGTTAAATATACATAACATGACAATAATCTGACAAGATGGCAACATGAGAAAGCATCTAAACACAAAGGGAGTTTTTCCATGTAGAAAGGGTATAGTGTAGCAAAGGCCAGAAAAGGCTCCTGCATGTGATGTCAGTAGTCGTTAGGGAGATGAATGTGCCGTTGGCATTGTAGGTGTCTTTTCTTCATTGTTATGATGGGACTTCAAGAAAGTAGGCATGCTAGTTATTCCATTTTTCTGGGTGCATTTGCCTTATTCATATTGCCAAAGATCTGCAAAGTACTCATTTATCACCATAGAGATGAAGCAGAAAGCGAACAGCTCCATATGAGATGAAACACACTTTCGAGAAACCTTAGCACCCAAGGCAGCAGGCTTGCTGAGCTTTGCCTGTCTTTTTCATGAATACTGAACCAAATAACTGTGATATAACCTCTACCTTCTTTGTCCACTTTGTGTAGTTTTACATTTTGAAGTGCTCCATTTATTTTTTCTTTGCTGCCTTCAGTTATAAACCACTTCCTCTCTCACCCCAGGCAAGTGTGGCAGTACCACATAATTTTATGTACTTCCCTAAAGATTACTGTTCCAGATGCACTGTACTTGCTACACCACTTCCTTCCCTTGTGTAGGTTTTGTGTCAGTTGTGCTAGTCTGCTTGCCTCCCAGCTTCCTTTTTTTAAACTTTTCTCACACTGATTAAGACACTTGAGTTCTTTGTTATAAATGCAAATCTTAATTTGAGATAGATTGATGGGATGTTAAACAAACCCCTAAAATTGCAGAAGGAAAATGTTTAATGCACATTCTTTCAACCCGGGCATGCACTTCTGAGCATAAAGTCGAGCAACAAAGAGAAGAAATACAGTAAACTGGCACCCATTGGGGGTTGGTAGATGCCGGATAAGTGTAGTTACTGGTTGCTTGAGAGTTACTATTAAAAACAGACCTGACAAATACTGTAACCTGTACTATACCATACCATAAACACTGTATTGATTTAATTTTAATATTGAAATACAATAATTAAAAGCCTGGCTGGAATAGTAATATTTTAAACTTATATTTCCAGTAGAAAGCATGGCACATGGAATGGTTTTCAGTGGCAAGCTGAGTGGATAGGAACTGAATGAATTGAACAGAGAGAGAGAGAATGCATGTATGAAAGCAGAAGTGACTGTGTGTGAGAGATTGGAGAGGTGTATGAAAGCTGAAGAGAATGTGTGAGAGATCAGAGAGAAAGAGTGAGTGAATGCATGTTTGAAAGCTGAAGAGTCTTTGTGTGTGTATGTGCGTGTGTGTGCACGTGTGTGTGCGTGAGAGAGAGAAAGAGAGATCGGGGAGAGAATGTGCAATCTGATGCAAACGAGTGAGTATGGAGCGAGTGTTGACATTTTAGCGATTTGACTAGTTTGGTTTAACTTGCTCTCAGGTTGGGGAGAGAGAGGGAATTTATTTGTGTATTCCTTTTTAAAACTTTAAAACTCTGAAAACGTAAGGTACGTTTCTGCGAGGAGAAAACAGAAAGTACAACAGATGAAAAACTGAATTGTTCATACTGTACTGTATTTCTTTGATTTTTTTCTGGTTGCTTGAGTTCTGGTTAACTGAGAGTTTACTGTATATCTCTTGATCCTCATCTGCATCAGAGTCTTTGGGTTTCTTATTTCAAACAGCAGAGGCCATTAGTAGTAAGAGGGTGTTTTTTCAAAGTCTGTTTTTAATATATGTAGTTTTACTTAATAGTAGTCCTTTATGTTTTGCATATTTGCATATAAGCAGTTTTGACTAAATTTTAATAGAAATAATTGTGTTGAAAACATGTGTGTGTAATACTATTACATGCCTAATATACACACACACACACACACACACACACACACACACACACTGGGTATAAAAGGTTTACACACCCCTACTGAAATGCTAGGTTTTTGTGATATAAAAAAATGAGACCACAATAAATAATTTCAAAACATTTCCTACCTTTAATGTGACCTATAACCTGTACAATTCAATTGAAAAACAAACAAATCTGTTAGGGGAAAAAATATAAAAAATAAAAAAAAGTACAATATGCTGGTTGCATAAGTGTGCACACTCTTAAACTAATACTTTGTTGTGTGTGCACACCCTTAAACTAATACTTTCTTGAAGCAACTTTTGATTTAATTACAGCATTCAGTCTTCTTGGGTAGGAGTCTATCAGGATGGCATATCTTGACTTGTCAATATTTGCCCACTCTTCCTTGCAAAAGCACTCCAAATCTGTCAGATTGTGAGGGCATCTCTTGTGCACATCCCTCTTCAGGTCACCCCATAGATTTTCTATTGGATTTAGGTCTGGGCTCTGGCTGAGCCATTCTAAAACTTTAATTTTCTTCTAGTAAAGCCATTTTTTGTTGATTTGGATGTATGCTTGGGGTCATTGTCATGTTGAAAAGTGAAATTCCTCTTCGGCTTTGTAGCAGACGCCTGAAGGTTTGGGGACAAAAGTGACTGGTATTTGGAACTGTTCATAATTCCCTCCATCTTGACTAAAGCCCCAGTTCCAGCTGAAGAAAAGCAACCCCAAAGCATGATACTGCCACCACCAAGCTTCACCTTGCGGATGGTGTTCTTTTGGTGATGCAAAGTGTTGTTTTTGCTCCAAATGTACCTTTTGGAATTGTGGCCAAAAAGTTCAACCTTGGTCTAATCAGACCATAACACATTTTCCCACATGCTTTTGGGAGACCTGATGTATTGTTTTGCAAATTTTAGCCAGGCCTGGATGTTTGTCTGCGTAAGAAAAGGCTTCCATCTTGCAACCCTACCCCTTAGTCCAGACATATGGAGAATACGGGAGATTGTTCATAGGTTCATAGGTTCATAGGTTCATACTAGGCTATCTGTCCAAGGGCATTTATAAGCCTAGCCCATAGTTATGTGGCTTTCGCCACCCCTTTAGTTTGAATAAAAACTATGCCTGTCATTTTTCTGTGCCTCTGTCAAGCAGTGACACTGAAGTAATCCCTGGGGTATATCTGCGATCTCCCATCCATTGGTCAAGATTCCTCTTGAACAAGGCCAGCGAGGTGCTCTGCCTCACATGTACCGGGATTTTGTTCCACGGCATAGGGAGTCTCTTGGTGATGAATCTGTCCCTCCAGCACGTTCTATTTATAACCGTGTCAAGGTTTAAGTCTCCCCCTTGTGGTTCTGAGGGATCTAGATTTTTGAGGTGAAGCATATTCATCAAATCTGGGTTTGACATGGCCTTATATGTCAGGCACAGGTCACCTCTGAGCAAGCGGTATGAGACTGAATAGAGCTGGAGTTCTTTCAGTCGGGCAGCATAAGACATATTTTTGAGACCCTTTATCCTTTTGGTGAGGAACTTTTGGGGCCTTTCAAGCTGCATCAGGTGTCTGGTCAGATACATTCGAACGGGCATTGTACTCGATCATAGGTCTAATGAGTGATGAGTACAGGGGACGATGACCTCCCTTGATCTAGATGTGAATCCCTTCATGATCAGGTGGGCGATATAGAAGGTTTTCCTAACTACTTTAGCAACATGAGTGTCAAGCGAAGGCTACTGTCAACTTGGGTCCCCAGATCCCTGATGATTTTTCTGTGCTCAGTGGATTGCCACCTATATGGTAGCTAGGGGTAACCTTGTTTTTCCCGAAGGGTATGACTATGCATTTTTTGGCGTTTAACTTCAGGCCATGGCTCTGGCACCAGTTATCCGTTTCTGTAAGGCCCTTCTGGAGGATATCTGTGTCAGATGTGTTTTCGACTATGGCGCCCAGTTTGCAGTCATCTGCAAACTTTGTCAGCCATAACCCTCCTGTGTTTGCTTGTACTTCAGAAAAGTAGATGCCGAACAAGAGTGGACCCAGGACTGAGCCCTGTGGGACACCACTTGTGACAGGCTTTGAGTCTGACATGGCTCCAGCAACTCTGACCCTGTGGGTTCTGTCACTTAGCCAGTTTGCAACCCATCTTGTGATGTATGGGTTTACATTCAAGCTGATGAGTTTTTCGATGATACCTGAGTGGGGTATTGTGTCGAAGGCCTTTGCCAGGTCGAGGTAGGCTGTATGGACTGCCTTTCCCTCATCAATGGCCTTGGTGACTGTCTCGAAAAGTCAACCAAGTTTAAGAGGCAGGATCTGCCTTTGACAAAGCCAAACTGGGTTGGATCCAAAGTCTGCAAGTTCCCTATGTCTTTATTTATGAGTTCCATTATGATCCTCTCCATGGCTTTGCAGATAAGGCTTGTCAAGCTAATGGGGCGGTAATTTCCAGGGTCTGTGGAGGCACCGCCCTTATGAAGTGGGACCACAGTCGCCGTGCGCCACTCCTTGGGTACGTATCCTGAGGTGAGGCTAAGATTAAACAGCTGTCCTAACTGTGGGTTTAATTCCTCGTTGAGTTCATGAAGCACACAGCCGGGGACACCATCCGGTCCCATGGATGCTGTGTTTGCCTTAGTGAGGGCAGTTCTCACCTGGGCGTTGGAGATGTTTGGGGGGGCTGCAATCCTCTGGAATAGATATCTCTCCTTTTGGGGGGGAGAAGTTTGCACTGAACCTGTCAGCCAGTATGTTAGCAATGTGTGTAGGTTCAGTAATTTTCACATCATTTTGAACTAATTCTGAGCATATCTGGGAGTTTCCTCCTAGGTTTCTAACATAGCTAAAGAAGGCCTTATGATTGTCTTTAGAGTCCTTGGCGATTTTTCTCTCAAAATTTGCCTTGGATGATTTTATGAGAGCTCTTAGTTTTTTACTTATAATGATCAAAGGTGTCTTACCTTTCAAGGATTTTGCTCTGTCTTGTAGTAGCTTCCTCCTTTTGTTGTAGAGCTTGTTTATGGCTGGGGTCCACCAGACTGGACGCTTGTCTTTGGTACAGAGAGTCTTAGTTTTGTTTGGGATTGCCTGATCCATGCAGTCCTGTAGGTGCTGGTAGAAGGCATTTGTAAGTGATTCAGCGGTTTGAGTAATGTTTACCACTGGCTCAGGGGCCTTAAAAGAGACCAGACTAGTTTTTAGAAGTGTGAAATCGGCTTTTGAGAAGTTTTTCACTGTGGTCTTTTTTGTTTCAGGTGGGGGCGGGATGAGGACCTCCAGCGAGATTAGTTTATGATCTGATCTCACCAGTGAGGGGTATACTTACGGTGTTGAACATTTTGATCCCATGTTCGTGATGATGAGATCAAGTATGTTTTCACCTCTTGTGGGGATGGTGACTAGTTGTTCCATGGCATTTGAGTTTATGAACTCCAGGAATCTTTGGGTTAGAGTGTTCGGGCTTGAGTAGTGTTCCCAGTCTATATTAGGGTAGTTGAAGTCACCTAGTATGATGGTGTTTGGAGATAGATTTATCCGCTCCAATGTTTTCAGGAAGGCCATGTGAGGTTCCTGAGTTTGAGAGGGTGGCCTGTAACATGCTACAAATTGCAGAGCAGTCTTGCCTATGGTTAATTGCACCTGGATGGTCTCCGATGCATCGTGCGTTGCCACCAACCTTGAGGTGTGGGTGTCCTTTATGAATATGGACACCCCCCCTCCTCTTGGTGTTGTCCGGATTTTGGGGCCGGAACGCATGATATGAGGTGAAACCTGTTAGTGCTGGGGTGCTCTCAGGAGCCTTGAACCAGGTTTCTGTCACAGCACAGACATCGATGTTCTCCATATTGAGAAGGGCCTCGAGTGCGTGCATCTTGAGATTGAGACTTCTGGCATTGAGCAGCATTACCCTTAGTTTTTTCCTTTTGGTGTTCTAGGGTGGTAGGTTTAGAATTTGAGCCTTGCCTAAAAAGGCACTATGGGGTGGCAAGAGCCTTTGCCAATATCCGAAGCCCAGGGTGACAGGTGCAAGCCGTCCCTTGAAGCAGCGTGGCTTGTCCAGCATGTCATCCCAGGCAGACAGACATTGGATCCCCTTTGAATGACACCAGAATTTAAGCCAATTATTAAAGCTGATCATCTTATCACTGTATTGTGGCATCATTCTAGGTGAAGGTAGGATACTGCTCAAGGTCAGGGTCATACCTGCCTGGGCTACATAATCAGAGAGCTCCTCGATGTCCCTTTTCATGTAGTCCAAGGAGGTGCGTCTCAGGTCGTTGACACCAGCGTGGACAATGACTGAGTCGACTTGTACCTGCTGTTGAGAGACCTGAGTGCTTGCGTTATGTGGCGGATTCTAGCGCCCGACAGGCAGCTTACTGTGACCTTCTCCTTACTCAGTCTGGTGAGCGGACGTCAGTGTGTCTGACTATGGAATCACCAATGACAAGTGTGTCTGGCATTTTGTTTGGCCTTAAGGGCTGTGACTGTTTGACACTCTGACTGTGTGGTCTATGTGTTGCATGTGTTGGGTCGTGAGGTGGTAGTTGTTTGGGTGTCTGCTTTGGTGGCCTCTGCTGTTTTGGTAAATTTTGATCAGAGCCCCAGTATGTCTTTGTGTGAGTATGTGTATGATTTGAAGTTGTGATGGTACCATGTGTGACTGGGTATGTATTGTGTGTGGTTACCTTCTCCTCCTGTCTGGTCTTGCCAGTCCTATGTTGAGAGAGCTCAGCCTCCAGTTTGGCCGTATAGTTGCATCTCTCGCATGTATTTGTGTTTTGTGGGAGAAGGAGAGGATTGTCTGTGTACATGAGGCAATTGTAACATTGCCTCAATATTCCCAGGTTCACCAGTTGAGCTAGAGAGGACACTAGCAACTGATCCCTCGACATACTAGAAGTAGTAGATAAAGAACTTTCAAAGGACTCCGGGGGAAGTGGGTTTTAGGCTGGCGGGGTACTATCTATAATAAGAGTGCTTTATCAAGGTGCAAGTACTGTAGGAGTAAGTGCTAGGCTTTACAATTAGAGAATAGTCTACTTGGGAATCAAGTAGAGATTAACTTTTCAGTTATAGGATATGCTGGTTAGATCAGCAGTACAGTTTAGCGTGTTTTATAGCAGGGGGCTGAAGGGAGCTAGGAATTGGCCCAAAACGACCAATGGACTACTAGTTTCTGGCTGAAACTTCACCACATCGGACAAAAAGGCCGCTCAGTGCTTCCCACTCCCACTGGTAAGCAAAGAAACTTCCCTCCTTCCTAATAAGGCAATGGATCAGTAACAGGAATTAAAAACAAAGCCCAGGGATCAGCAACTCTGAAACTGGACTACTCTAGTTCAGTAAAGTGGGAAAACAAGAGATTTTTTTTGTTTTATTACAGAGATAAGAAAAAAAACAGACAGTAAATGCTATAAATGCTGTAAATCGGCTAGCACACTTTAGTGTGTAGCCTACAGAAACAATTTTCAACAATTAGTAACTTAAAGAGCAATAAACAGTGTAAAATGCAGAAATCACTTAAAGTAGCAGTTAAACAGGCGAAATGCAGTCGCTAGCTTAATAACAGTGGGAAAGCCACAAAAAATACTTATATCTGGTAGAAAGTCACTCTTTTAGCTCTCTGCTGCTTGGATCACTCTGCAGGCCACCACGAGGATCTGTGCAGAGTTGGTACAAGCTGGAAAACGCGTGTTTAGCGTGTTTTATAGCAGGGGGCTGAAAGGAGCTAGGAATTGGCCCATAATGACCAATAGACTACTAGTTTCTGGCTGAAACTTCACCAATTCGGACAAAAAGGCTGCTCAGTGCTTCCCACTCCCACTGGTAAGCAAAGAAACTTCCCTCCTTCCTAATAAGGCAATGGATCAGTAACAGGAACTAAAAACAAAGCCCAGGGATCAGCAACTCTGAAACTGGACTACTCTAGTTCAGTAAGGTGGGAAAACAAGAGATTTTTTTTTTTTTTTTTTTTTTTTTTTTTATAAAGAGACAAGGAAAAAAAACAGACAGTAAATGCTTTTAAGTGGCTAGCACACTTGAGTGTGTTAGCCTACAGGTAAAATTAAGCAACAAATAACTTTTTAAGAGTGCAAAACAGTTAATCAACACAAAAACAATTTTAATAGAATGCAGAGCTGTATAAACAGGCTCAGATGCAGTCGCTAAGCAGTAAATATTCAAAAAGCCAGAAAAAAATACTTAAATCAGTTATAGCAAATACAGTTATAACAAATGCTCTGAAATATACTGTATATTTCCAATATGTTTGAGAAGGACAGTCGGAACACAAGAAGGTTCAGGCGAAAAAGAAAAAAAAAAGTTTTGTTTTACTTTTTGAAAAGGGAAAAAGGAGGAACAGAAGGCCTTATCAAATGTTCTCTCTGTATTAAGAAGAATGAGCTAATGACACTAGACTTGGAGGTGTGTCACAGTAGGGCGGGCAACTGCAAAGCCACCAAGTATAAGAGCAAGACACCAACAGGGAGGGAGGGTGGGACAAAATAGCCTAAGACAGCAAGCACTACCCTAAGACAGCAAGCACTACAGATTCTGAAAGGTTTTAAACAGATAAAGATTTCTGAAGATTCTGAATAGACAAAGTGCTTTATGTATATTAAATTATAAAAACAGTAATCTGTAAAAATACTCAAAAGATACTTATATTTTGTAGCTCAGTTGCGGTCAAACAACTTCTCCAGCCTGCACTGTGTGCAAAGACAAAGACCAGAACAACAACTTTTTTTTTTTTTTTTTTACAAGAACACAAAAGAACCAGCCCCCACTAGCCAAGAGATAATTACACAGAGTAAATGTTTCAGTTTATACAATAGCCTAAGACAGCAAGCACTACCCTAAGACAGCAAGCACTACAGATTCTGAAAGTTTTTAAACAGATAAAGATTTCTGAAGATTCTGAATAGACAAAGTGCTTTATATATATTAAATTATAAAAACAGTAATCTGTAAAAATACTCAAAAGATACTTATATTTTGTAGCTCAGTTGCGGTCAAACAACTTCTCCAGCCTGCACTGTGTGCAAAGACAAAGACCAGAACAACAACTTTTTTTTTTTTTTACAAGAACACAAAAGAACCAGCCCCAACTAGCCAAGAGATAATTACACAGAGTAAATGTTTCAGTTTATACAATAGCCTAAGACAGCAAGCACTACCCTAAGACAGCAAGCAATACAGATTCTGAAAGTTTTTAAACAGATAAAGATTTCTGAAGATTCTGAATAGACAAAGTGCTTTATATATATTAAATTATAAAAACAGTAATCTGTAAAAATACTCAAAAGATACTTATATTTTGTAGCTCAGTTGCGGTCAAACAACTTCTCCAGCCTGCACTGTGTGCAAAGACAAAGACCAGAACAACAACTTTTTTTTTTTTTTTTTACAAGAACACAAAAGAACCAGCCCCCACTAGCCAAGAGATAATTACACAGAGTAAATGTTTCAGTTTATACAATAGCCTAAGACAGCAAGCACTACCCTAAGACAGCAAGCACTACAGATTCTGAAAGTTTTTAAACAGATAAAGATTTCTGAAGATTCTGAATAGACAAAGTGCTTTATATATATTAAATTATAAAAACAGTAATCTGTAAAAATAATCAAAAGATACTTATATTTTGTAGCTCAGTTGCGGTCAAACAACTTCTCCAGCCTGCACTGTGTGCAAAGACAAAGACCAGAACAACAACTTTTTTTTTTTTACAAGAACACAAAAGAACCAGCCCCCACTAGCCAAGAGATAATTACACAGAGTAAATGTTTCAGTTTATACAATAGCCTAAGACAGCAAGCACTACCCTAAGACAGCAAGCACTACAGATTCTGAAAGTTTTTAAACAGATAAAGATTTCTGAAGATCACTTGTAGTACATAACCAGTACTTGCTAGAAATTCCTGCAGCTCCTTCAGTGTTGCTGTAAGTCTCTTGGCAGCCTCTCTGACCAATTTTTGTCTTGTCTTCTCATCAATTTTGGAGGAATGACCAGTTCTTTGCAACGTCACTGTTGTCCCATATTTTCTCCACTTTTTGATGACTGTCTTCACTGTGTTCCATGGTATATCCAATGCTGTGGAAAATTTTTTGTACTCTTCTCCTGACTGGTACCTTTCAACAATGAGATCCCTTTAATGCTTTGTAAGCTCTCTGCGAACCATGGCTTTTGCTGTAGCAGGCACTGAGTAAATGTCAGGAAAATCCTGCTAGGACAGCTGAACTTTATTTGGGGTTAGTCAGAGTCTCTAATTGATGGCAGGTGTGTACCCAAGAAGACTGAATGTTGTAATTAAATCAAAAAGTGCTTCAAGAAAGTAATAGTTTAAGGATGTGCACACTTAAGCAACCAGCGTATTGTATGTTTTTTATTTTTTGTATTTTTTACCCTAACAGATTTGTTTGTTTTTCAGTTGAATTCTACAGGTTATAGGTCACATTAATGGTGGGAAAAGTTTTGAAAAGATTTATTGTGGTCTCATTTTTTTATTTTACAAAAACCTGTCATTTTAACAGGGTTGTGTACACTTTTTATATCCACTATATATACATATATATATATATATATATATATATATATATATATATATATATATATACACACCATAAAGTAGCGATTTTATTGCGAAAGCGCTCACCTGTGTTCGAATAAAAGTCTGTTTGGGTTTTATACTGCTCTTTGCCATTTGCTTTTTAGTGGTCTGCTGTGGTGCTGTGTTCTACATTTTTGTTCATTTTATGTGGTTCGTGGTTGAACACAGCTTTCCGGTCAGCAGGACTTGTTTTACCATACTACTATGCATGCATTGAGAATTAATCTCTATGCATGCAAAACCTAAAAAAAAAACACAAAGTAAGCATAATTTTTTGCAGGGGTCAAGCCCCCCTACACCCCCTTTGTGGGGGACACATCCTCCCACACCCCCTGCGAATAATATTGTCTAACTCTGAGATTACAATTTATTTATTTATTTACATTTGTTTACCGTGAAATTCCGGCTAGACACAGGTCCTCTTTCAGCGGATGCCCGGGGAGAAAAGCTCTGCATCATGTACTTGATAAATATAGAGATACAAAGTTGCAGCAGTAGTAGACAACATTAAGGTTCCCTGAGGAAAAGGGTATATTCCCCTACCTGGGGATTGTCGATCTCGCACGCCTCTCTACCAGATTGTGTTGATTAAATACATGTCGACTAAAATATTGTTCAACAAAGTTACCCAGGACCACTAGTGTGTGTGTGTGTGTGTGTGTGTGTGTGTGTGTGTGTGTGTGTGTGTGTGTGTGTGTGTGTGTGTGTGTGTGTGTGGTTTACTATTAGATTTATGAAACTGCTTCGGCATGTGGTCGCAAGGGAGTTTTTAAGTGGGCAGAATGCCAAACCAGAAAACATCAACTGCACTATAGCGAATGTGTAGTGTAGTTCGATTTTCTGAGTTCGGCAGTGTGTATGGAGATCACGGTTCAGTGGGGAACAGGGAATTAACTCATATATAATTTGAAGGGGTATGGGGGGCTTCCCCCTCCCCCTCAAAATAGTAAAATACATGTACAGTTGACTGAGGAAAGTCACAGTACAGTAAGCTGCATAGCATGGGTGACTAACGTCACCTCTTGCTGTGTCGAATACATTGAACTCCGGGGGTCGATGCATTCCATTAAAAGTTTGCTGCCTATTCGACGGTACAGATTCATCTTTGCAGGACCATGTTTTAACTGATCAACTGATGCTGTTTCAGGAATGTAATAGTAAACCTGTGTGTGTGTGTGTGTGTGTGTGTGTGTGTGTGTGTGTGTGTGTGTGTGTGTGTGTATGTGTGTATATATATATATATATATATATATATATATATATATACATATATATATTTATATTGTGTATCACCTGAGTTTTTATTTTATTTTTTTCAAAATGTTAGAGGAACATCTTGAAAATGCCCTAGAAGAGGAGCAAGATATCACTGTTATTTTAATAAAAGTAATTCTCTGATCTGATGTTGTCTTTTCCTTCTTTTTGTCAATGTTTGAGTCACAGATCAAACCTCGGATCTGGCTTCAGCCACTTCCAAGCTTTGGATCTGGTGATTAAGCTTTTCCTCAACCTATAATCCCTGTATAGAGAGCAAGATACGTTGGATCTCGTTTGCCACCATAAGCATTTGATGAATCTTGGTGCTCAGGAGCACTTTATTGAAAATTTCATAAGGAGGATAGGTACTTTTCTTTTGGAGCTACTTTTTTTTGTTAAATTTTTTTCTGTTCCTCCCCCTTTTATAGCACTTTCTACTTATTGTTCCCTACCCTTTTTAATCCCTTTTCTTTTTCTTTGTGTTTCTGTATCGCTCCTAACTAGGGCATAGTTTAAAGAAAAACTAAGCTTTCTTTCTTTAGGGTAATTTTTACCTAAGAGATACTTCTTTTGTTAGTATTGTTAACCTCTCTCTCTCATCTGTGTGGATGGCAGATAAGCCCTACTTATTCAAAAAGTGCTTAGTTTTGTTCTCACAAGCTACTAAATTTAGACACACACAATAAGTGTGTGTACTGTTTAGGGCTGTTGCACCTGGACATTTCCTGCTCCATCTATGAGGCCTCGGGTCAATGAGCTATTAATGAAAGATGGAATAAACTCATTTTAAAGGGGCTCCTTCAGCATTTCACAAGAGAAAAACTCCCTTTTGGATCAAGTAAGTCTACTGTTGCTTCTTCTTCTTCCCATTCTCCATTTTCTTCTAAAAAAGGGTTTGATAGACCCAAAGAGAAGCAAAGGCTTCCAGATAAGGAAACGGTCTTAAGATTTCCAAACTTTTAGAACCAACGCTCTTTTCATATCCAATAGTTACTGGATTTCATATGCCTCCTAGATTTTCTCCAAATTCTATTTCCAGTAGGCTTTGGTCTCCAATACTACAAGAAAAACCTCATTATCTCTCCAGACCTCCTTCCTCTATTTCTTCTCTAAGGCTGTCTAGGTCTTCTCAGAACCTCAATGAAGCTGGCATGGCAGGATGGTGAGGAGAGTTCTTCGGACCCATATCCAATTGGTGGGTCCTCCCGGCTTCAACCACTGTTGGGTCTGGAAGAATTACTTCCTCTCCTCACTCTTTAATGTCTCCTTCTTCAATCCAACCTTGCTGATTGGAGCCCTTAAATCCGACTCTTGCCCAGGGCAGATCTGCATCCAAACCGAAGCTTCATACTTCCTCAGCTCCTATGGGTTCTCAGAATCTGGGAGTCGAACCGTCGGCGTTGACTTTAACAGGATAGGGTTAGATGTGAGGTCTTCGGATCCATTCCTCCCTCTGTGAGCATCAACAGTTGATAGTTTGGCTCCAACATCAGCCTCAGATCCCAGCCGAAAGCACATTGGGCCTTGTGACCTTCAGGAGTTTTGGCTCCAATAGTGAGGCTCCCCAGAGCTGTGCCCATGTCAGTGTTTGAGGTTTTTGAGAGAGTACTGTCTTAACCTAGAGCGACATCTACCTTTTCTGAATTGGATTCATTCCTACTCCATAGGATTTCTCAGGTCTACAGCCTACTGTCCTTGTCCCATCAAGAGAGACAGTTTCCAGAAGCTTTGAGTCTGTTCTTCAAGGATGGACAATGTCAGTTTCTGAGTCCTCTCCTGAACAGCCCACAGAAGAGGTACACAGGAAACACAAGTGTAAGAGGAGACACTCGGAATCCCCTATCACTAACAATGATTTTGATGAGAGAGAAGGTCTCCTGTATCTCCACTTGAGGACATCTTTTTCAAAGACATTCTCAAACTTGTCAGACATAAAGAGGGTTGGTGCTCCCAAATATCTTGTCTGGAAGAGTGAGTTTTTCTTGAGGCTTTTGGTTTTGCCCTTCTGTTTCTTGGGTAACCCTCCCAGCTGAAGAAATGGACGACCTGATCTCCTTCCAGGTGTGGAAGGAGACGGACACAGCTGAGCCTATTCTCAAGAAGCCCAACAGGTTTTTGGTTGCTGCCAAAGACTATCCCCATTGGAGGAAGGATCCCACAGTAGATTATATAGCACCGGCAGTAGCCACTAAATAGTAACTTGCAGAAGAAAGCTCCTCTGTCAGTCCAACAAATAGAGAATCGCTTGCGTTGGACAAATTCAGATGTGTGTGCCTCATCTACTTTTTCGGTGAGAGCACTAAATTATTTGGCTCACGTTACTTGTTTTCAGAGGGATTTGCAAAGGAAATCAGCAAATCTCTCCCAGGGATCTTGTCTTTGGATCAAAGAAAATCCATTGATTCAAGGTTGGCTACCCTACAATCATTATCCATTGCTTCTATGCACCTTATCTCTAATGCCACAAAGGTGTGTCTAGAGGAGCCGGCACAGGTATTTCCATAAGAAGACATGCCTGGATGTTGTGGCTGTGTGACTTTGTGGAACATTTCAGGACATCCTTCATCAATGTCCCATATGATGGATTGACTCTTTTTGGTCCCAAAGTTAGACACTATCTCAAGAAGTGAGAAGGATGGTAAATACCTATCTGCTGTAAGAATCAAATTCTCAACCCATCAGATGACCTTCAGAAACCAGAAGGGAGGAAAGAGAATTTAATTTGGTAAATCCCACAGCTTTGCATCTGATACTTCTGGAGAAAGAGCTCCTCGAGGCAGAGGGGTTGTTGTTGTGTCTTTCGGCTTTTCCCGGTTAGGGGTCGCCACAGCGGAACTCCGGTCCGCTAATGATTGGCAGTAGATTTTTACGTGCTGAGTTGCCAGCTCTGACGCACAACCTTCAACGAAGGTACGCCCATTCACACATATCTCCACACAGAAGACGCTCTAGCTGAGCATCGAACAGGACACCGTCTTGCTGTGAGGCAACAACGCTACCGCTTAAAATGGATGTCACCCAAGAGACAGACATGGTCCGCAAAATCAGAGCTTCAGAGGTCCTTTTTTGGAGAAGCCTTTCCAATGCTCCTGAATAGTTCCCCAGCTGTTGCACTCTGGAGGCAGTCGGTGAGTGTTTATCCCTGCACTCAGCAACCTGAACATCCATCACTCAAGACAAATTGGTGCAGAGGATTATAACCAGAGGCTATTTCATTCCCTTCCACACCCTTCCTCCATGCCCAAAAAGAATTCTTGATGTTCCACCCTCACAAAGGGAAGAAGCCACTTCAGTAAAAAGAAAGTTTCTAGGAAATCAAGTCATCCAAGAGGTCCCTCCAGACCTGAAATTATCTGGAATTTACTCAAGATTCATTTTAGTGCCAATGGCAAACTGAGGCCAATTTTGGATCTAAGCTGCTTGAAGAATTTTGTGAACAAAATTCTGGATGGTCACAGTTCAGTTCATTCTTCTGTTATTGAGGATGAATGACTGGATGTGCTTAATAGATCTTCAGGATGTGTACTACCACATAAAGATAGACAGATGCTGCTGGATTTTTGTTTCTGGCTGTGAACCAGCCATTTCCAATTCAGAGCTCTGCCCTTTGATCTCAGCACAACCTCTTGGGTGTTTACCAAGTGTACGGCAGTAGTGGCAGCTCGTCTATGACTGCAAGGTTTCCGAGTATTCCTGTATTTGGATGACTGGCTTGTCACAGCCTCATTCAGGAATCTACTCATTCAAGTCAGGGACTCCGTGCTGCAACTGTTCATAGACTTGGCATTACAGTGAATCTAAAAATTCCAAGCTACAACCAGTCCAGTCAATAGAGTTTATCTGAGCACTTTTAGATACAAGATTTCAGATAGCAAAGCTCCCTCAAACAAGAATTACATCTCTTCACCAACTACCCCAAGAAGCCTTATCTCACCAGAATCCACCAGCATAACTAATTGTTTGCCTTTTAGATTCTACATGTGAGTTCTTTAGTGACTCTGGTGGTTCACTGGTCAGTCAGGAATCAGCCCTTGTCTTTTCTAGTGGTACGAGTATTTGGAAAACAAACATACAGTGATTCTAGAATCACTGCATATTATATAAGGATGTCTTTTTATCCCCCCCCCCCCAAGTCACAGTGATCACTGATGCTTCCCAACCAGAGGGGAGGGCATTATCTGGGAAAGATGAATCAAGGCACATGATCCCAAACAGTTTTCCCATCACTATTTTGCAGATCAGAGTAGTTCTGCTAGTGCTGCAGGCCTTTCAGGACTCTCTCCCCTTGAGTGCGATTTCTGTTCTGACAGATGACATGTCAGTTGTTTGGTACATCAACATACAGGGTGGAACCAGATGTTATCTGTTGTGTCAAGAGGCCGTGAGAGTGTGGCAACAGACAATATCTTCTCAATGCTTTCTAATAATAATGCATATCCCAGGGAAATCTAATATCCTAGAAGATAGGTTAAGCAGGTCTATTCTACTCCTTCATGAGTGGTCCCTGAACCCATTTGTAACTGAGATTTTCAGCCATTGGGTCCGAGCTTGTTGTGACCTCTTTGTCTCTCCCACAACACCAAATGTAACAAATTCTTTGCTTTAATTCCCTAAGAGAAAGAGTCACCTAGGGATGCTCTGAAGCACCCTTGGCTCCCGGGTCTCTTTTATGCCTTTCCTCCTATGCCGTGATTCCAAAATTTATTCAGTAAGCATCAGCAGTGAAGGTCAAAGTCATCCCCATAGCCCCTTATTGGCTTCGACAAGTGTGGTTTCCTTTCCTCTGGCCACATGTAGTCCAACTTCCCTGGGTGCTGGGGCTAGGACCCAGATCATCTCTCTCATCCTTCAGGGTCACCCTACCTGAACAACAAATCCACCAAACTGACTGCATGGTTTCTCTAATTCCAGTGATGGTTCAATAGTTCAGATTCTCATCTTTAGTAGTCCGCATTTTGTCCTCTTCCCAAAAATCCTGGACAAGGAAAATTTACAAGAGCAAATGGAAAAGTTTTTCTGTTTGGGTATTTGGAAAAAATATTGACCCTTTCCAAACCTCTCTTCCAGCAATTTTGGACTTCCTTGTCCATCGTTTTGAACATGGTGCCAGCTATTCTACCATCAAAGTACAGTTAGCTGTAATATCCTCTTTCCATGTGGGTGAAAACCATATGCCCACTGCATCTCTTAGATTATCTTCTAAGGCTTTCCTTTGAGGCATTTTACTACTGTGCCCTCTGCTGAGAGATACAGTACCACCATGGGATATTACTACTGTTCTACAGGCATTGATGGTCCTCCATTGGAAGTTTATCATGTAAGACTTTATTTCTGGTGGCTATCACTTCTGCCAAGAGAATTTCTAAGCTACATGCCTTGCCCTTAAAACCTCCTTAACTATTTTTTTTTCACCAAGACTGAGTGTCCTCTCAAAACCAACCCTTGTTTTCTTCCTAAGGTGGCTTCTGAATCATCTATTAATCAGCCCATAAATCCTCCAGTGTTTTTCCCAAAATTTTCAAACAAAGGTAAGTATAATTTACATTTGCTAGATGTTCTTCGTCAGTTACATTTTAGTTACAATAGATAAAAACTTTCAGAGTGTCTTTCTTTAATGCTAAGTTGGGAAAAGTAGTATCCAAAGTCACCCTGTCTTGCTGGTTGTTGGCAGTGCATTTCATTTGCCCATCAAGAAAGAGGATTGTCCCTTCCTTTAACCCCAAAGGCTCATTCCACTAGAACTGTGGCTTCGTGTACAGCCTTCTTCTCGAAGTGTATCGATTGATGGCATATATGCTGGAGTACCTGGTCCAAGGTACGTACCTTCATTACTCATTATAAATTGGATACGCAATCCAGATTTCGGTCCTGCTTTGGTTCAGCTGTACTCTGGAATATCCTTCCCTGAGATCTTCCAAATAAGAAAGTAGCTAGAGATACTTTGAGGAACGGACGGACAAAATCAGATACGAAAGTTCACCATAAAGATACATCTGTGTTGTATGTTTCATCCTTCCTCAGCTACCCTTTCACCATTCCCCTCCTTTTTTTGTAAGCACAGTTTTTTTTTATCATGTTCTCATTCTGAGATGGCTCTAGCTCGCCATGCCGTGGTCTTTCCAATCTTTTACACTCTCTTTTCACAGGCTGGCAGCATTTAAGTCAGGTAAGTTTTGTGGCTGCCAACACCTTTATATTTTTTAATTTTCTATTGCTGGCAGGCAAACTCCATCTGAAGTAACTTGCTTTCTGCACATGGATTATGGGTAGGGGGAGAAGCCTGAGCACCAGTTTCAAAGCTTAGAAGCCAGATCTGAGGTTGGATCTGGGACCCATACATTGAAGGAGGACAGAACAGACTACACAAATCTATCGTTATGGTGAGTACATAACTTTTAATTTTATAGCTGGTTGCATAGTCTGTCACTTTTGTCATTTGAATTGTTTGATTTTTTTATTCTTGTTTAACTGTTGTTCAGCCAGTTGTGTACTTAAAAAGAAGAGGAAAAAAAACATGCTCATACATTTAATGATTGTCTACATTTTATGTCCCATGAATATTCATTTTTCCTTGAAGTACTGTAACCACCTATCCCTATTTATGCAGAACAGATCCTATTTGGGCAGTTGCATCTTGTGAAAAAATGTTAAAAATTAAAATATCTTGAGATATTAGAACAAAAAAAATTACCTAAGGTTGTTAATTGCATAAAGTTAGTTAATATATTAAATAAATTAATATTAAGCAAAACAATACAAACAGTTCAAATTCTTTGAGGTTTTATTTTGGCAAAAATGAAACCAAATCCTTTGCATTGGTTGCGGATATGGTCTATTCTGGAAAAGCTTACATTTCAGTAAAAAGTGTTCCACTTTGGACACTTGAAAATGTGACAACCCTATATTGAACCTGAAGGAAGATTCAGAGTGTAACAGATTGCCCTGGGGGTACCATCGTCTAGGTTCTAGAACATTTTTAGGTGTGTATGTGCAAATATTATTCACATGCTGAAAACTATATTCATCCTCCTTTTTAAGTCTTCTTCTTCTTCTTTTGGCTGCTCCCGTTAGGGGTCGCCACAGCAGATCAACTGTTTCCATTTCTTCCTGTCCTCTGCATCTTGCTCTGTCACACCAACCACCTGCATGTCCTCTCTTACCACATCCATAAACCTTATCTTAGGCCTCCCTCTTTTCCTGTTACCTGGCAGCTTCATCCTTAGCATCTTTTTCCCAATATACTCTTCATCCCTCCTCAGCACATGTCCAAACCAACGTAATCTTGCCTCTCTGGCTTTGTCTCCAAACCTTCCAACCTGGGCTGACCCTCTAATATACTTATTCCTAATCCTGTCCGTCCTCGTCACACCCAGTGCAAATCTTAACATCTTCAACTCTGCCACATCAAGCTCTGACTCCTGCCTTTTTGTCAATCCCACTGTCTCCAACCCATATAACATAGCTGGTCTCACTATCCTCTTGCAGACCTTCCCTTTCACTCTTACTGGTACTCGTCTGTCACAAATTACTCCCGACACTTTTCTCCACCCACTCCATCCTGCCTGTACTCTCTTTTTCACCTCTCTTCCACACTCACCATTACTCTGAACTGTTGATCCCAAGTACTTAAACTCATCCACCTTCCCCACCTCTACTCCCTGCATCCTCACCATTCCTCTGTCCTTCCTCTCATTCACACACATATATTCTGTCTTAGCCCTGCTCACCTTCATTCCACTTCTCTCTAGAGCATATCTCCACCTCTCCAGGGTCTCATCCACCTGTTCCCTACTCTCACTACAAATCACAATGTCATCTGCAAACATCATAGTCCACGGGGACTCCTGTCTGATCTCGTCTGTCAACCTGTCCATCACCATTGCAAATAAGAAAGGGCTCAGAGCTGATCCTTGATGTAATCCCATCTCCACCTTAAACGCATCCGTCACTCCCACCGTAGACCTCACCGCTGTCACACTACCCTCATACATATCCTGTACAGCTCTTACATACTTCTCTGACACTCCCAATTTCCTCATACAATACCACAACTCCTCTGTAGGCACCCTGTCATATGCCTTCTCTAAATCCACAAAGACACAATGCAACTCCTTCAGACCTTCTCTGTGCTTCTCTATCAACACTCTCAGAGCAAACATCGCATCTGTAGTGCTCTTTTCTAGCATGAAACCATACTGCTGATCACTAATCATCACCTCCCTTCTTAACCTAGCTCCCACTACTCCTCCTTTTTAAGTATGATGTCTGAAGCGATTTTTGTAAACTGTCAGGTGATCTTATTTAGGAGAACAACATAGATAACTTCTTGTGCCATGTCTGGCATTTTTCTAAAACTCTTGAGCCCTGACAGTTAAAGATAATGCTGCTTTGGCCCTCTGGCAGGACGTAAAAATATACATGAATACATAGAGAGAGAATGAGACACACACACACACACACACACACACACACACACACACACACACACACACACACACACACACACCAGTATTCCTCAGTTCTTTATAGCTGCTCATATAATTCTAATTCTTTCCTAGTCTACAGAATTTCAGAACATCTTGACTTTCGTGTCTAATAATAATAGACCATACAGATGTGATTGCAGTCATATGCTTTTTATCTAAGAATGGTTATAGTGTTAATGAATGCCATTACTTCCCTTAGCATACCACCATCAAAGAGATACAGTATTTTGTCACTGTGAAAGACAGGGATTACAGGCTTGAGATCCCACACCGCTGCCACCAGTTATGTACTGAAAGGGGTAATTGGCCTTAAAAGCTTATAAAACATGTGTACTACTGCTTTGGGTTATGACTGACACTAACACAAACGAAAAATGCAAAAAGCCAGCACACTCAGAATTTAAGAATGCCAAATAATTTAATAGAATCCACTCTGGTCACAGAAGTAAACCGGTTTTAGCAAATGCCTTCCTCAGTACAGTTATATCATGTGACACTAAGTTGCCGATTAAATATAGGCAAAATAATGGTGTAACTTTAAAGTGCAGCGACATAATGAATAATCACACCAACACTGAAAAACAGTAGTAAAAATAAACACTGTAAAAATTCATTGAGACCTGGAGAAAATGTAACCATAAGAACTTAAAAAGTGAAAAAGTCATGGACATTCAAAAGCCATGTAGCTGAAATACTTCATGTTCTTAAGGGGTTATTTGCAAATATCCCATGGGCCTCAGTTACAGAAGGTTTAAAGTATCACACAGTGAAAACTCTAGTTTGGCTGCGTTTTTCTTTTTTTATGGAATGGTTTTTCTATGTCGCCTTTTTACTCTTGGGTTTCCACAACACCGAACATTATTTTTCCGAGACAAAAACAAATACTGAAAATCCCGAAGAGCTGATTTTTCCCAGGGCAAGTAAACACTTGCCCATTGTGGAGAAATATGCCCTTTTCTCCACTGTAGTGTGATCCCGGAGTTGGTATATATAATTGGGGTTGTGGAGGGTGTGAGGGGTGCAGTCTCCCACCTAGGTGGGTTTTCCATAGTCCAGTGTGGTTATGTTAAGTTTTGGACAAATGTTTACTTGTCCTGAGAAAAGTTGGCCCTTCAGGATTTTCAGCATTCTTTATTTTCCTTTCGGGAGAATAACGTTCGATGTTTGGGGTTTCAGTATATAAAAGCAGATCCATATATATATATATATATATATATATATATATATATATATACACACACACACACACACACACATTTATAGACACATGCATGAATACACACCGCATGTACACATGCACATTTATTTATTTTTATTTATTTGGCTTTTGTTTACCAGGAAAATCCAACTGGGCATGAATCCCATTTTCAGCGTAGGCCCTGGGAGAAAAGCTCCAAAATACATAGTTCAGTTAGTAAACTACGTATCATTACATGAAGTGCATGACAAATAGAATCGACATACAGGATAAATAAAGTCAAAATATTGAACAACAATCATATGACATTGAACACCTAGTAAAGTACAATCAGTAGTGATAACCAATGGTAAAGATGTTAAGCATTTTAATGAGCAAAAGACTAAAAGAAAGGAAAAGTGATTTTGCATTTGCGGGAGATTAGGAAATGAAGTTAAAGTAGGGATATCATTTCAAGTTCTTTGCATATTATCCTGCAGTCTGTACTGCTTGCTGTGCATACGCACTTCATGTCATTTTACTCATAACAAACCCCTCAGGAGCTGAACTCTTCTCACATTCATATAATGTATAGAATAACATTTCTTTTTCCAGAGAAACATGACCCTTCCACCAAATATTTATGACAGTATTGCCCTTTGACGTACTTCGTCTTGAGTCAGTCGCCTTATGGTCTTCAGTATAGGAAATATGTAAGAAGTATTTTTCCATAGAAGAAAGATACTGTACTAACTTTATCCTGTCCTGAATGCACTTTTTGAATATTTCTGCCCACTGATCCAAACTGTGTTCCTGAATTTGTTTATGTGGCACTTTTTAATACTCGTGACCTCCTTGAATGGGAATATCTTCACCATTTAAATTCCATTTCCAAATTTTCTTCTTAATTGCTTACATATAGTGTTGTACAGTAGTTCCCATTTTTGTATTTTAACTGGCATATGTTCATATTATGTCATCAAGTACCTTATATTAGTTTTTACAGCGTCAAACTTTTTTTTGCTCTAAGTTTAGAAAGATATATGCAGAAAATGTAAAAATGAAGTCAGCAGTTTGTACTTTGTCTAACCCTTCCTTATTAGTGGTCTCCTGTTCACAGAACTGAATCGATAGCTCCATATAGTTCCTGGAAAGTATTACAAAAACTTGAACCCCACTTTTCAGGAATTACAAACATTTCCAAATAATAAATATAATTAAACATAATGAAATCCTGGAGTAAGATGCATCCTTGGTAACAGTATGGACTATGTGCTGGCAGGCAGTAAGATAGCTCATTGCATAAAATGGTCCCATACGAATTTTTATCTCCCAAGATGCGTCTGTATGCTTGGGTCTCCAGTTCCATTTTGCTATTTTCTGTATTAGTTGCAAAGTTCTCTTTCTGGCTGGAAAAGGTCACCTTTATTGTATTTTCTATGCAGAATGTCTCCTTTTGTGTGTATGAGGGTTATAAGGCTCCAAGCTGTTTGCTTCACTGTTTCATTGCTCAGCTGGTTATTCTACTCAGTGTGATTTTTACTTTTTTTTTTTTTCCTTGTTTATATCATTTTGGTATCTGCCCTTAGGTACAGCCTGTTTTTTCTCCTTCTTCAGCATGCTGCCCTCTTTATTTAGAAAGTGCACCTAGGGCAGCAAATTGCCTCAGGTGACAGCCACTCTTAAGTGCATCCCGTGCCTTGGTGAGTAACATGTTGTGACCTTTATCGAGTGCTGAAGGGATGATAAGTTCACAGCTTGTACTTCTTTTGAGCAGGCCCTTCCAGAATGTCTCAATTGCCCTGTGTCTGTAAAATCAGGGTAAAACACTTGACTGCAGTAGTAAAGAAGGTAAAATGCCAAAGTACACCTCGTGAGCGATGGTCGAGAATGTAAGAAATTGTGTAATGTTGGTAAAACAAAAATGACCAACACTGCAGCAAAAGGTTAAACTTTAATAAAACAAATTTGTTTAATTTGTTTTATTAAACTTTAACCTTTGGCTGGCGTGTTGGTCATTTTTGTTTTACCTTCATTGCAGTAGTAAAATAGTCCACCAGCATTCAGCAGTCTTCATTGAAGGAAGGCAAGTCTTCTCAGCTGTTGCTTCCTCTAGCTGTTAACACTGTTTTTGCTAAGGCATCTGACACCAGTCCTTAAATAATGTACCAGGAGACTAAACTAAGTCAAACAGTGCCAGGGTCCCAACTTTAGACAACTGTTTTCTGACTCCTTTGACAGACAAGTGTTCACAGGAAACCACACACATAATCGCTGTTAATGATCTGTCTTTTTGGCATTCGAAATTCATACCAGCAATGTGATGACCCCTCTCTGGGCCAGTAATCAAGGAACCTGAATCCTCACCACTGATACTGGAGAGGAACGTTCACTTGGACTACAAATGGATACAGCCAGTATTTCCAGATGCAGCTCTCTCCACCAAGTGCAGTTTCCCTTAAGAGTGCACAGGGAACACACTCAGTCCAGGATCTGGATCTCTCTGTCTGTCTCTCTTCAGGTCTCCAGTAAGACTCCCCACCAGTACAGCTGTATGGTTAAGTCCTCAGCAGAGTGTCCAAGCCAAGTCCTCCAGCACCCTCTCTGTGAACCCAGTGCTTCGTGTCCCTGCTCCAAGTAGCTGACACACACACACACACACACACACACACAGACACACACACACACCTGGGAAAGGCTGACACATATTTACCTGCTGTGCCCCCTTCTGCCTAGAGTATAAGGTAGTTATCACTGCCACCAGACACTCCACATTCAGCTACTGTAAGGCCTTTAACAAAATCAATGTGTAAACTAAGCGTCACTATATTTTCTGACTGAATCTAGGAGAATTACTATTCCCCTAATTACTTAACATTGCAAGGCAGACGATGTGGTGAATGGTCCTTTTTGTTGTCAGACCCAAGACAGAACACTCAATACTCAGAGATTATTCCCTGTAATATCTAAAAAATATTATTTCCAAGAGGACTGGCAGAATGACCTCATCTGGTCACCTGACTCAAGATTCTCACACTCTTCCCCTTTGAAGCTTGAGACAGGAATTTAGCATAGACAGCTAAAATACACATCTAAATGTTTATGGCACTGCACTGGGGCCATGAAACAGTTACAGTACTTCCCCTCTTCTTTACAGAGGCTGTTAAAACAGTAGCCCCCCCTGGACCTACTGATTCCAGTTCCATTCAGCACAGTGGGGTACTATGCTGATGGCTTAACAGGTAATTTAATTTCAAGGATTTTCCAAAACTAACTGGACTGTCCTTTGTTAACATATATATACATACATGTATATTCCTTCTTTGTCCAGCAGGCCCGACTGTTGATGCAGTTTTTAACACTAGCAACTTTACAAACACATTCTGATTTTCAAATGCCATATAGTTCTAATACGTTTGTAACATAAGCATCTGTGCAAATCAGTTTGATATTCAAATGCCATACAGTTCTAATATATTTGTAACACAAGTATCTTGTATAACTCAGTTTGATATTCAAAGGACATATCATTCTTTACAGAACTCCAGCTGGCTATGCTGGCACTAGACTGTATCATCACAAGCAGTAAGAATGGCTTCTCCAAGAACACAGACCACCCTCCAAGCCTTCTCAGACTGATTTGAAGCAATTATCTAGATAAATTGGGACCATATGGGATGAGATGCCTGCTGCCATATGTCTCAGTGCCAGAGACTACCCAAGAATAATTGGCCTTTGCTAGTGAGATGGCATGGTTGCAGGGCCAAGTATCAATGATCTCATTGGCATTGGAAGCATCCCTGCCATCAAGAAGGTAGTCAACATTGAGAACCTAGGTGGCAGCTGCACACTTGCATTCATTGTTCCTTTCCATGTCAAAATCCCAGCAGTGACTGCACACTTGTAATTGCTGGTCCTACTTTTTTCGTTGAGAACTCCAGCACTGACTGTTGAATTGCATTCACTGTTACTGCAGTCATTATCATCACTATCTCCTCAGCTGATGTGCTTGGCATAATTTCAGCCTCAGTGGCAGACTCTGGTTACTGTGCCAGTTGTCTGCACCCAGGTACACTGCATTGCACACCCCCCCTGTGAAGACTGCCACCTCCAACTATTTGTCCTTCATGCCTCCCCCAGTGATCATATAACTGGGCTGTACCAGCACAGATGTCCACTACTACATAACCTGCCTTGGCAATGGGGACTTAAGTACCACTAGTTTCAAAACATCTGCGTACCATGCCTCAGCAGCAGTTTCACTTTGTAACCTCGAGATACTGAAATGTTGAATTTCAGTATCTTGAGATCATAAGGTCAGACATGCATAAGATTAAACGTTCACAAGATCACATTACATTATATCTAATTTTGTACTTGCATTGGCGTGAGCTAATAAGTACGTAGTTACATCAGTAACAGGATGTATGAATTACCACACTCAGTATGGCCGATGCAGCATGTCCTGCACCTGGAAGTAAAGAAGTTATTTACCAAATTAGTGTCTCTCAAAAGGGGAAACCAGTTCTACTGTTGGAGGGCTATGTTTTGAATTTAGAATAGTCAATGAAGCAAAGAAAGTATTGGTGTTGTAAATGGAAAGTGATGCAACATTGCAAAGGTAGGGCTGTCACAGAGAGTTTACCAACAGAGGGCAACTGTTCAAGTCAATAGAGCATAACCATACTGGCGATCCCAGTGAATTGAAAAATACAAGTTGTGCTCTGAGTTAAGCCATAGGGCGAAGGTGTCAACAGATGCCCCTTGTCTTTTGATTGACAATGCTCTTGCTTCCACCTCTGTTGCAGTTGTACCTAGTCTACTGAACCGAAAAGCATTGTTACAGCAAGTAGGCAGGGTGTGTCATAAAGACAGCAGACTACCATCTATGCCTAGACTGCAGTTACAAGATGTTAATGTTAGCCTGTACCCCATCGAAACTGGTGTATTTATAGAAATGCGGGTAGTAGATGTCACTGTCAGCAATATTGTAGTTGTATTCACAACAGTCAACAATCTGTACGATCTTAGCTTGGCCACTATCTGGCTTATGGATGGCACCTTTTTCTACAAAGGTATCATCTGCCTTCAGTTATACAGTATTCATGGGCTTATGGAGTACAGTGGTTATAGTAAGTATGTTCCTCTCCTTTGTTGTCTAATGAGCAAGAAATCTCTGAAGGCATACAGTTATTTGTGGCATTGTCTATTTCAGCTAATGTCGGAACATGGCTTTGAAATAAGTCTTTAGTATGTGCTGTGTCACTTTGAGATAGAGGCTGTTAAAAGTATCAGAACTAACATTAATGGGGCTATATCAAAAGGATGCATGTTTCACTTTCGCCAGAATATCTGGCGGAAGGTCCAGCAGGTGGGTTTAGCTTCGTTGTATACTACTAATATGAACTTTCAGATAGCAGTGAAGTCTTTAGTGGCCCTGGCTTTTCTACCAGAAGAGGTTGTATCAACATTCCATTTATTACTTGACTGTTTCCACCGGAAAGTAGAGATCTTATTAAATATTTTTTGGACTAAATATGTCGTTGGCAAGCTCCATAAATTTAGTACAAAGATGACATCGCAATGTAGATTCCCACCTTTATTTCCCATCAGTTTTTGGAATGTGTTTGAGCTTAATGCATTATTTTTACCACACACATACAATTCTGTGGAAGCGTGCCACCGTAGACTGAAGTGTTTGTTAGGTGCCAGAGCTGACCTCTCAGTGCTCATGTCAACTCTTGCTAGAGAGCAGGATAGAGTGGAAGAGTTGAGGGCTCGCATGGCAAGTGGCTGCCCACTATTGCCTGAAAGAAGACATGTTATTAGAAGACATAGCCAGTCTGAGCACATTTTGGAACATGAGTGCATATTTACCTCTTGAATTCCTAAAAGCTATCTCCAGAGTGATGAAAATGTGAATGTATTTATTTACAGTGTAATTGTGAATTGGTTTCATATGCTTCTGTACTGCACTAATATTTCTGTTTGACACACATGGATGTCGCTTGGGAAGGTTGCACTTCAGTACACTATGGTTACACGATTGGTGATGGGATAAAGGCAAACAAAATGGCTAACACTGAATTTTCGATGTTTTGAAAATTCAGTGTTCTGAATGTTGAAATTTTTGTACTTTCAGTCTTATGCTTGTCTGACCTTATGGTCTCAAGATACAGAAATTCGTCATTTAAGTATCTCGAGGTTATAAAGTGAAACCCCCAGCAAACATATTCCATCCTCAGTGCCAGTGCAGGCTTTGTTTCCTGTTCCCCAGGAACAATAGGATAGCCAGCATGTAACTTCTGGGCCACTTCTGATAAACCTTGTTGCAAACTCTCTGACCTTAAACAATGAAAAAGCACCCCTCCTCCTCATTTGTGTCAGAATCCTCCTTAAAGGCCAAAAAAGGCCACTGCGTAAATCAAGCACAAAGAGATTGACGAGGAGGAGCTTCTAACTTCAGAGTTGAGTTTGATGGTGAGGAGGGCTCTGTTTTCATCTGTCTCCTCCATTGTAGAATCTTGAAATATAATACTAGAGAAAGGAAAGAGGCCTACTGTCCCCTTGCTGTCCCAGTAAAAGAGACGGTAGGAAACATGCCAATTCAGCTCCCACACCACATGCGTAATTTCTGCCACTGATGGGCATCTTATAGAAGAATGCATGGAAAAACTCTGGCACAGTGGCCACACTTTCTGGGAAGTCGGAGACTGGATCTTCTGGTCATAGACCCTCAAACCAGACCCCAGTGTTATGACAGAAGCTCTCGAAAGACCATACTAAACTGATCCCTGATACCCATCCACACCTAGATAAGGCATCAAGAGCCATGAATAGGTAAACACTTCTTCATCTCCTCAGTCTTGGCTCTGGGGACGCGTAACCACCTAATGCACATGGCTTAATTTCAAAGGGTTCTAATGGACCAAACAGCCTAGACTGTGGAGGGCATGCCGCAACCAAAGTCAAGATAACAAATTATGGACCTCTCTAGCACATCATCTTGGTTGTTGAACCAAATGTTTTTGTCATCTACACCATGGTTAATGTTTGTACCTGAGCAGTGACACCTGGGATTTCTGTGTGTTACCACTTTGACTGCTGCTAACTGAATTTACAGATGATATGACACCATGTGCAAAAATGAGAAAAAGGGATTGTGGATGAATGGATGGAGGGATGGATGGATGAAGGCAGCCTAAAAGGATGCTGTCTTCACAAGTCAAATCCTGTTTGAAAATGAAGTATTAAGGCAACGAAGAACTACAAAAGATGATGGAAAAACCTTGATGGCAGTGGAAATGAAGTTTCAGCCACCTCAGCTGATATTCATCTGAATGCAGAAGAGCTAAAGAAAGACACTGCTTCACCATGGCTCTATGCAGACTTGTCAGTTGGAACATAACAGCGGTAGAGGAAGAAGCCTCATCTCCAGTGAAAATGCCCCTAGGTCCCAAGGAAATATTTGCCAACCAGCAGGCTTTGGCCAGTTCATGAATAGACAGTGCTAGCCCCAAAGCCATCTCTGACTGCTCCACTTTGGAGGTAGTTGTGGGAAATCTGTCCCTCTGTGGGTCAGCATGATTCAGGATCACAAGAAATAAGTGGGTAAGAAACACAAATAATATCCAAAGACTACAAAGTTCTCTTTATCAGAAGCCCACCAACAAGAAAGTCTCTTCCAGACATCCCTCCTTGTCAGAAAAAAAAGAAGCAGGAGAGGAGGCACTGATTCTCCTTTAGAAGACAACCATGGCCAAAACTATTACTCAAGATTTTCTTCTTGTGTCCATAAAGACAGAGGGCTTCAGTCCCATCTTAGGCCTAAGTGACCTAAACAAGTTCATTCACAAACAGATGTTCTGCATGGCCACAGTGCGCACAGTCCTTACATTTCTGTCAAAAGGAGACTGTAGGTACCTTTTAGACCTTCTACACACTTTGTTGTACATAGTGATTATTCAGGTGTCATGAAGGTTTCAGCACTTCAAGATAGGAGCCAAAAACTTCCAAATATAATGCCTGCCCTTTAGTCCTACCGAAGTTCCCCAAGGTGTTAATCAAGTGACCGGCAGCAGTAGCAGCTCACTAGGGGTGACAAGACTGCAAAGTATTTTCTTATCTGGATGACTGAACCTTAGGTACTTTTTTTACAAATGGCCCTTCAAGAAAACACAGTCCCTAGCCAGACACCTTTTATGTTGTGCAACTTATAAGTAAAGGCATGATATCTAGGTGCAAAGAGGTCATTATCCCACTGTACTCTGCCCTTATCAGAACAATCATCGAGTACAGTGCTCCCTTCAGTATGTACCTGACTAGGCATATGCAGCAATTAGAGCAACCTCAGAGGTTCTTTACAAAATGAGTACAAGGTATAATAAACTTGCCTTACAATGAGTGCCTTAAAACCCTTTCGCTCTACTCAGTCTCCTATAGATTGCTGAGGGCTGAATCTCCTGCATATTTGTAAGGCAAAGAGTACCAGAAATAACAAACTCTAGAGATGTGAATTTTGTCTGTGACTTAGAGAAAATGCTGGACAGAAAGATATATGTCCCAGAGACTGCGCCTCCTGTATGGAACATGCTTTCCATCCATGTGAAGCTGAGTTTGTCTGTTACCCATTTTAAGTGCAACCTAGACCAGTGGGTGGGGAATAGGAACTATAGTCCGAGCCTAGCATCCGTGCCCTTATGGACAGAGGTAGCTTATAAATGCCTGGCCCTCAATGTCCTGTTTGGATACAGGACATCATTATTCTTTTTGGGAAAATTTAGCTAGGCTTAGAAAGGCCCCCCAGGTTGTTAGCCTAGTAGCAATCTATGAATCTGTGATTCTTCCAGCACGTTGGAATTACTCTGAATCAGCCCATGTCACAGTTGCTCTCCAGGAGGAGAATCACCTTTGGGTGCATTCTGAACACCCTACTCTGCCATATGTTTGTAATTTTGGAAAGGTTGCAGGACTTCCAGTCAGTGGTTCAGCAGATTTTATTGCCACAAGAATCAGATACATCCTTATGCTACTTGGTTACATGTCAGCTGTGATACTCACAGTCATGCATGCCTACATATGAGGCCTTTTCAGTGAACACTCAGGCTGTATTAGCATCAACATAATTGTCCATTTTCTTGATGGTACATACAGTACTTGAATGATGGCTCTGGGCCCAGTGTCTCAACTTTGAACATCTATTCACAGGATTGCAGCCCACATATGTCATTATTACAAATACTTCTACCATAAGGTGGGGATCCATTTCAGGGCTGTTGGACTGCACATGAGTCACATCAACATCCTGGAGCTCAAGGCAGTTCAGCAGGCTCTTATCTCTTTTCCAGAGTGTTGTCTCTTTGGGACCCATATCTGTGTACCCATACAACATATCAGCAATCAAAAGGAAATGCTTTCTTTCCCCCTCTACCAAGAAACAGTCAAACTGTGGGCAGACCCTTGCACCCAACCTGTTCCTAGTGGCAGTTCATATTCTGGAGCAGTTGTCCTACTGGCAGAAAGGCTCAGCTGCAACTTAGTCCTTCTTCATGGTCACTGAACCTTCATGTGGTAGATGGGATATTCTAAAGATGGGGTTGACCTACCCTTGATCTGCTGTTCTCACCAGCCAACACAAACTTCAAGAATTTGCCTGCCACTGTTAGTCAGCTGGGACATTGTGGTCAGAAATACTCAGTGCCAGACCTGGCCAGAAAACCTGCTACATGCCTACCCACCATTGCCTCTGATCCTCCACACCATTCAGAAAAGCCAGACTACACAGGCTCAGGCTGTTCCAACTGTCTTCCTTCTTAGCTATCCACAGTGTGGTTTTCCATGCTGTTTCTCATCACTCTAGAGGGAACACTCCTACTCGCCTATTGAGCAAGCCACACTCAGACATAATTGCTCTGAGGTTAACAGCCTGGCTTCTACTATTTTGTTCATATCTAGGAACACTAGTTTCACTTGAAAGACTCACAAAGGCCATCCACAAGGCTTTTGTGATAAGGGCAAGTGGAATTGTTTTGTCAGGTGGGCACAAGACTGAGCACTTTCTCATAGGACCGGTCACATTTGCTCTTCTGCCTGACAAGGTTGTTTGACCTAGGCCTGTTGAAGTCCTAATAAATGGACTAATGCCCTGATGTCCATTCTTTGTCTCCCTCTAGAATGGGATGGACTTTTCCAAAAGGTATATTTCATTTATGACCCCCACCATTAAGGAGCCAATGCCCCAATGGAACTTCTGCTTCATACTAGAAAAATTGAACAAGTACCCCTTTGAGCCAGCCTCCTGACGAATATTGAAGCTACATACCCTTTCCATCACATTACCATATCTGTATTCCATAAGAACAGAGTTGCTCTTCAAACTGACACAAACTTCATGACCAAGGTAACCACTGAGACCAATTGTAACCAAACACTTCACCTTCTAGTGTTTTTCTCTATCTGTCAGAGCACACTGGAGTACATCCTGCATTGTATGGATATGCATAAGATCGTTGTTTTTTCTTAGACAGAAAAAAGGACTTTAGGGAACTGTGCCAGCTTTTCATTTCATTTGCTTATAGTGGGAAATGATAGAAGGTCTTTAAAGACTTCTATCTCTTTCCTTTACACTTGTGGAGCAAATACTTATCCACTGTTCTGGCAGCTAATACCAGTGGAGATGTGGCTACCTCTGTGGCCTTCTTCAGGTATGCATCTCTAGACAAAATCTCCATAGCTGTGACTTGGACAATCATGAACATCTTTTCCAAGTACAACAAGCTAGATATAGCATCCAGAGCCAGATCATCCTTCCAGACTACTGTACTGAGTGACATTTTTCCATGAATGGTTTCCCTAAGATAGCTGGGGTCTTAGTCTGTATGACTTACCATAGCAACAGAGCTGGAACAACATGACGCCCTCAGTAACAACACCCTCCCTTCATTCCTCCAACTTGGTTCAGGGGAATAACTGTTGCAGGACATAATCAGACAACCCACAATTTACAAGGAAAAGGGTAACTCCCATAGCAGCTAAAGCAGCATAAGTAATCCAAGGGCTTTTGGACACCAGTCACAAAAAACTCAAAAGCAGAGAGTTATCGTAGGAATTTTCTGATGACGGAAATCTTCTGGGACAGTTCCATAAACACAGCAGTCCCAGTTACTGTCACTTCATAGTCCTCAGTGTTACTAAGGATGTAATTTTGTTCCATATCTGTTATGGCATGTCATAACTTGTATATATCATGTTGTGGGAACACTTTATAACCCTTAAATTCTGAAATATCGAATTTTGGAATCCCGAGATTATAAAGCTGGAAACTCAAAACTCTGAAACCCCAGAAATGCGAATTTCAAAATCCCGAAGTACGTAGATGTTGAAGTAGTGCTTCTGGTGTTGCGCTGTGTGAATGGATAGCTGGAAGTTCAGCTAAGTATTTATGTTTAAGGGTTTTGGTTAAGAGCTTTAGTGTGTGTCAGTAGGTTTTGTTACAGTGATGTTTGTGTGCGAGGGGAGTGTAGCTTGTATGATGGTGTTTTCATGTGTTAGTCTGTGTAGTGCGACCTAGGAGTTAGTATATTTAAGTAGCGGGGGTGTGGGGGGTGCATGGGGGCTTGCCCTTCTTTGTATGTAGTGTAGGTTTGTGTGTTTGTGTGTGGGGGGAAGGTGTAGGTGTGTGTGTGTGGTGTGTATGGTTCGTGTAGGAGTCACATTTTTGAAATTCACGCTTCTGGGGTTTCGGGATTTTAAGGTTTCGGTTTTATGATCTTGAGATTCTGAAATTCGATATTTCACGATTTTGGGATTATAAAGTGAACCCCATGTTGTATGTTTCACTAATTATACTGCGTTCTTTATTTTACCAATATTTAACTGCACACCTGTTCTTCTGCTTTATTGCTTTGAAATTTAATTCTGTAATTAACTAATACTTAATTCTTCATCTATTCCTCTATACTTTACCTTGAAATGTTAAGCTTAAGGTTTAAAATGTTTGACTTAAGAATTGTATACCTACTGCAGCCATATCTTCAGTAAACCCAGAACATTCATATTATTAATCAGTAATAACTGAGCTGTTTCAATTCAGGCCTGGCATGTATCTTTTTCAGGGTACATCTCTCAGTCATTTCAACCGGGTCTATATTATATTAGCAAACGCTTGAAATTGCGAACGCTGTATAATCGACCCAAACACTCGGAAAATCAAAATGTTGAACACACAGATCAGCAATTTGTCCCTGGGGAAAAAATTGCTGTTCCGTGAGGGGAAAAAAAAACAAACACAAAATAAAGTGGGGGGGGCTTCACCCCCACACCCCCCTACTTAAATATACCAACTTTGAGACTGCACCACAGTGGAGGAAATGGCAAAGTTCCATAAACGGCCCAGTGATTTTTTTCCCTAGGGAAAAAAATTGCTGTTTTGTGCTTTCAGCATTTTGCCATTTCGCATAAACATGTTTGATGAAACAGCATTCACAACTTTAAGCTTTCCCTCAAATAATAGGAACCCTTTCAACCTGTGGAAGCCCCACTTGCATACCTGGAGCCACTAAAGCACTTCCTAATGCAAGTTCTACATTTGAGACCTCCTAGAAAGCTTATTGCTGAGGTTTAATTTTTTTCCTGGAAAAGCTGATGCAGCCTTCTTTTGAACCTGCTGCTTGTCCCCCATTAAACACCTAACCTGGAAAACTTTTGTTTTACATCCTTCCACTTAAGATGGAATGATTTTAGAACTACTTGCTTATACACACACACAGAGCCCCATCTAGTCTTCCATATTGATGGGTAGATCTTAGAAACAATTATTCTTTATGCTAAAAGCCAGCACTGTGGCACAGATGGGATAAAGTTATGACTACATTGTAGGTGACTAAGAGTTCGACTAATGGCTTGGGTGTCTGTAGGAGTTGATCGGGGAAGATGGGAGTGAGTGGCCATCACCAGCTCTCTTATCCTGCAGGAGGAAATGCAGCTGTAGCTCACCATACAGGTGACACCTCGCAGGAGCATTAGGTGTTCACCCAGTGGAGTTCCATGCCACCTGAGCTAACCCTAGTATTCACACAAGTAGCTGAGACGAAAGTAGCATGTGGTGGCATACTTCCCCTTGGGAGGTAGTAGTTGCTGGCTTGGAGGAGTCACTGAGGGCAGTTCTTCCATGGGGAAAGGGCTGTCTGCTCTCCACAAAGCCAGCAAGCTCCCTACCATCTGACGTTTGCCAGGGAATGGAGGGCTGATGGGGGATTCCTGAGCAGGAATGGATGAGTCATAGGACTCTCACTTCTCCCCACTTTATAGCCACTTATAAAATTTATTGACTCAGCTGACTCAGCTGTACCTGACAGGACTAAGACCAGGTCCTCCAGAAAATATAAACCACCCTGGTGGACTGTAAGTATAAATATGTTGTATACCAAAAGAAAGAAACTGATATCTAAGAACAAGAGCGAACTTGGTCACCAGAGGAAGAATACCCTCCTCTACTTGAACAATCAAATCAGATGTCTTGTTAAGGCCTCCAAGGATAGTTACAAGACTAAATTAGCATCCCTAGCGAAAGACAACCATAAAGCATTCTTTAGCTATGTCCGAAACCTAAAAGGGAATGCCCAGCTGTGTGCCCAACCTATAGTGAATGGTACCATAAACACTGAACCTGAGGAAATTGACAACCTGCTAGCTGACAGATTTGGCAATAACTTCTCTCCCCTGTTCTCACCAGCCATACCCCAAAACATTCCTGACACCAGTCCTCTACTGAGTATCTCCAAAGAAGAAGTCGTATACTTTCAAGAATGCTGCACACTTAGTAATGGCTTGTTTCTAGCTCTCCCAGTGTGAAAACAGAAACTCAGCAGAATGGGTAAATTTCAGTAACTGGCTAGTAAGTGCACTGCCTGCATGCCAGGATTAAAGAAATACAGAAGACCTGGAAAAAAAATCAGCTACAAAAAGTGAGGAAGAAACACTAACTGGGCAAGGTTCTGCAGTAGGTTACCACCTGTCTCACTTTGCGAGGGGACAGTCCCTCTTTGGGCAGCTGTGTCCTGCAAAGAAATCGAAAAAATGGCAAATGTCCAGGGATTTTTGGACAAACATATTTCCTGTATTTTATGTAATAGTTGCATAAAACAGTTATTCTGTATCTGAAACACTTAAATGTTATAAGAAACGGAATAAGCAACTAAAATGCTACAAGAATCAGATTTTATTTAGGCAAAAAAGTGAAGTTCTGTCCTTTGTACTGGCTGTGGGTATGTTTTGCCCTGCAAAATCTGACATTTGTACCAAAAGTGTCCCACTTTGGGCATTTGAAAAGGTGGCAACCCTATTCGGCAGCTGTTCAGCAAAAAAACAGTGCAGCCTTCAGACATGACTTCCGATAACCTACAGAACGATATAAGACAACTGCATACAGACTTGGTTAAACTAAACACAACACTGATGGAGTATACAACACACACAACAAAAGGCTGGAAAAAATGGAAGAAGTGTTAAACAGATATTTAGATGAGATGATAAAGCTGCAAAAGGAAATGAAGAAAAGACTGATGAATATGAGACTACTCAGGAAGAGATGTTTCAAAAAATAATAGAATTGGAGGACAGAACACACAGGGAAAACATAAGATTTTCAGCTATACCAGAGAAGCTGGAAGGAACACACTGCATTAATTTTATGGAAGCTCAAATAAGCAACTGGGCTGGTATTTCACAACAGGAGCTGTTAGTTGAAAGGGCACATCGTGTGTATGCTCCTAATCTAGCTATAAGAAAACAACCTGGACCTTTAAGAGTAAAGATGCTATCCTACCAGCAGAAGGAGTTGATTCTGACAAAAGTGTGGCAGAAGGACAAAATACTAAAAGTGGGAGACAGCAGAGTATTTATGGAGAATGATTACTCACTGTACACAGGCGGAAAAGGAGTAAATTCATTCCACTATCCTGGGAATGTTGAGAAGCGGGTGTGAGATTCAAACTGCTGTATCCAGCTGTCTTTAAAGTATTCGTTCCTGTAGGGACAACTCATTTTTTGATGAATTGCATGCTAAGAAGGAAATACAAAGTTTTGTCCAACAAAAAGTGAGCCGTGAAACAGAGGGAGATTTTGCTTCTTGTTCATCTGGTAAGAAAGACCACAGAAAAGTGTGAAACCTTTTCCAGTATTTCAAATTAAAATGTTGGAGATAATGAAAGGAGCACGAGAGTTGAATAGAAGAATCGGGAATACATTGGAAATGAAGCAGCTACAGGATTTCGGCGATAAAACCAGTAACTCAATGTGGGACTACAATGCAATTATTGTATCTGTGAAATGTGACAGAACAAGAAAATCTGGAAATATTGGACTTTTTCAGAATTTCTTGGATTTGTGAGGCAGTGTAAAGTATATGCCATACTTCATGTCATTAATGTTCAGAAAAATTCTTTGGGGAGGGAAAGAGAGGGGGGAAAGCTAACTGTAACTAGTAAAGAAAACATTTTCTTTTCTTAATAGTGCTTTATTTGTGGTGTATGTTTTTATTTTTGCATGCTATTTTTAAGTGTGTGACTTCCGCGGTGGTGCAGTGGTAGCGTTGTTGCCTCACAGCAAGAAGTTCTCCCATTCGATTCTCGGCTTGGGTTCGGAGTGCCTTCTGTGTGGAGTCTGCATGTCCTCCCCGCGGTCGAGTGGGTGTTCGAAAGACATGCGTTGAATGGGCGTGCCTTCGTTGAAGGTTGGGCATCGGGCTGGCAACTCGACACCATAAAAACCAACTGCCAATCATTAGCGGACCGGAGTTCCGCTATGGCGACCCCTAACCGGGAAAAGCCGAAAGACAAACAACAACATGCCATTTTTAAGTATAATTGGGATTGTAAACTGGTGCTGCTGTTTTTCTTTCTCCCCTCATCTCTCTTTCTTCTTGTACAGTTTTGAGAAATGTAGGCAATGCTATACACAAAAACAAAACAAAAAAAAAAAAACAAAGGCTGGTTAAAAAGGCATGACAAAGTTAAAATGACTGTGTTTTTTTCATTCTTGCATGGGGAAATGACTGTATTAAATACTTTGGATTGATTGGTTTTAAGAGGGAGCAAATAAATGAAAAGATTGTTGAATATTATGAGGCTTTTTTTCTAGCAAATGCATGTATGCTTGGTAGCAATTCTGCAGCTGGTCTTCATGTTTACATGGAAACACTCTGATAAAGAGAAATTGGCTGTCTGGTTCTTATGTCTCCATGGAGGCAATCTGATAAAGAGAAACTGGAAACAGTCTGGTGGAAGGGGATTGGCTGAGGGAAAAGAAAAAAAAACAAATCAGAAGAGAAATTGGCTTAGGGCATAATGTTTTCTGAAAGCAATCAAGGGTTTTCTCCTGTAACAAATTAAAAAAACAGACTTTTGATTTAAATCACTCAGAAATTCATCCACTTTCGTTGTTTCTCCCATCATGATAAAAAATCGTCAACAAATCTCTTATAATAAACAATTTGGTATTTCACTCTTAAGGGTTCTAAAGTAGAATGTTCCCACCATCCCATAACTATGTTGGCTAAAGATGGAGCAGCAGGTGAACCCATAGCTACCCCTTAATCTGTTTATACATTTTTTGTTGAAAATAAAATAATTTTTTTCTAGCAAAATTTCTAACATTTCACAACAAAAGTTATGTTCAGTTTTGGAAAATCAAGTAACCCAGATAATCCCTGGTAAATTCAACTCCCGTTTCATGAGGAATGTATATAAACACACAACATCGAGAAAACATGACATGCTCACCATTATCAAAATTATAAGAACTGGAAAATTCTGTAATAATATTTAAAAAATCCCATGAATCTCTTAAGTAAGAGTTCATTTTCCTAATTAAGGGATTCAAAATCGAGTCTACTACAAGTGAAATGCCCTCAGTAATGTAATTGGGGGCAGAGACTGTTGGCCTGAATGGTGGATTCACAATACATTTGTGAGCTTTAGGTATGCCAAACATCTTACCCACTCTTGGGTTTACTATGTTACAAAAATCATAAACTGCCTGGTCCAAATTTCCATTCATAAGATTTTCGAATAGGAACGAATAAACATTGCAATAACATTTGGAAATTTCTAACATGTCAGCAATCTTGTATTCATCACAGTTATTCGCCAATGATTGCATCTTAGCAATATAACAATTTTGGTTCATGACAACCAATGTACCTTCCTTGTCACTTTTCATTATGCGTATATTTTTATTTTTTAAAAGTTCATTCAATGCATCTTACTCATCTCTATTTAAATTAAAATAATTTTTTGTAATACCTCTGTTTAATAATGCCCACATTTGAGTTTCACATAAATTCTCAAAAACCTTAATAGTATGAACCAAACTAGGATTGTAACTAGATGGTGTAATCAAAGTAGTTGAAGGCAATTTAACACCTTTGAGTATAAAATTAAGATTTAATAATCTAGTAAACTTTTTAAGTTCCAAAAGAGTGTTAGTAATATCTGCGTGTTTAGATGGAACAAAGTTTAAACCAAGTTCCAACACTCTTTTGTGTTCTGATTGTAAAATAAAAATCAGAAAAAATTAATACAATGTTTTTATTTGTCCAGTACCTTGTTAACTGTCCATTGATTAATCCATGTTCCTGTTTTCCTCTTGGTTACTCTGGTCCTTTGTCCTTTGTTCTCTTTGTCTTTGGTCTAGCCCCAGTTTCAATAAATGCACTAATAACTGAAGCCTTGTGAATTTCACTTGGCCCCAAAGAAGTGGAACCCAACATAGATGATAACTCACAGTGTTATCATTTACTCCATTTCCTGGATTCCTAACTGCATTCACAGCCACTGTTTGGTTGGATCCACCCACTCCTCTATTATCTATAGTCTTAAAGTAATAAGCATTCTTTTTATACAGTTGATGTTTAACTGGTTTATCATTTTTCTTGACTACAGCATTAAGCATTGTGTAAGCAGTATTGTTTTCATAAGCAATAATGTCTCTATGTAGCTTAGCATTTTTATGTTGAATTATAAAATTGTTCATTCTGTTCAACTTCGCTGAGTATGGACCCATATTCAGCTCGTTCGTTGAACTTGCTGTGAAAGTCTCTTTGTATTGACTGGTCACTTTTAAGATTTCTTCTTTGATGTTATCCATAATTTTAGTGTTATTTTCAACCAACAATCTCAAAAACTAATGCCAGCTGATTTGAAAAACTCTTTTAGTGTACCAGAAAAACTGTCAGTGATATGTACTCCATTTGGGCACTTGAAGAATCTCAGCCCTTTCTGTACAATACCCAGTTCAATGCACCTTTTAAAATATTTATTTTCCAGGTCAAGACTCTTACATATTTTTTAAAAGTTTGCTCAACCCATCACAATGTTCTTTATAAAGGGCTAACTCTGCCAGATTAACAGGTTTCTCAGAGACAGAAAAAAGATTGAACCCGTTGTTTAAAATAGAAACATTTGCATAGTTCTCAGTGTTGTTAACAGTGACAAAATTGGAGTTACCTTTCTTGTCTCCTCGATTGATGTTAAACTCAACAACTGTCTCTGCATCTTCTTCCGAGCTAAGATTTTCGTAATTCATAGTTTTCAGGAGCAAAGGCAACACATCTGTCTGAGCAGTACCTGGTGTACAGTCAGTTCTAATAAAGGTTCTTTCCTCGTTTCTGCCATGGTAAATGGATAAAATTTCACCAAATAAGCCCAAAATCTATATTCCAGAAGCACAGCCAACAACACTCAAAATAACAACTGGACCAAGGAAGGAACAAACTGCTTAGCGTACATATAATTTATTACACACTTTCGAAACACCTTCTTCAGAAAATGCAATATAAGATAGTAGTAAAACTTCACCAGTTTAAATACAATTGCTGAACCAATAAAAGCACAATACCAATTAACTGCAATCATCTCTAAAAGTAATGATACTTTTAAAATTAAAGCAGTACTACTTTTGTAAATGCACTGTGTGACTTTCTCAAAGAAGTCCAATGGTGTGCCTGGTCTCAATGATGTGATTAACATCAAATGTTTTTTAAAACAAAGCTTTGGCTGAGGACAAAAGCAAGTGCATACCACCTGCCTTGATTTAGCCAAGGCTTTTGACACAGTCCACTTCTCAAGGATCATCTCCCATCTGGGGATTAACCCATTCATCACTAGATGGGTGCCAACTGGCTGACTGACAGACCGCACACTGTCAAAGTGGGGGATACAGTCTCCACTAGTAGACCAGTTACCAGTGGATACCACAAGGATCTGTGCTGGGCCCTCTATTGTTTGGAATCTATTTCTCTGAGGTCCAGGCCAGAGTAGATGGCCTGTGGCTTACCCCATTTTCAGATGACTACAAAGTGGGTGCAATCATTGAGTCCCCCAACGATGTAAACATATTACAGAAGGGGCTGACACAAACAAATGATTGGTGCCAAAGTCACGGACTAAAACTAAATACAAAAAAATGCCTCCTTATTCCCTTTGGCAAAGAAGTAGCCCCTGCTAATTATGATATAGGTAGCACCCCTCTAAGCTCAAACCCAGTACTGTGAGACTTGGAAATACAGGTTGATAGCAATCTAAACTTCAATCAGTGTGTGTCCGTAGTGGTAAGGAAAGCCTTCTACATTGTGCATCTCATAAATAAGGACATCACATCCAAGACTAAGGAAGTTATAACTCTGCTGTACTCAGCCTTTATCAGACCACAATGCTCCCTTCTGTATGTATCTCACCAGACACCTGTAGCAACTGGGGAGGCCACAGAGGTTTCTAACTAAGAGAATCCAGGGCCTCCAAAACGTGGCTTTCATGAAAAGATTGAAAGTCCTATCACTGTACTCTGCATCATACAGGCTTCTGAAAGGTGACTTGTGTGTGGCCTACAGAGTAGTGTCTGACTCTGCCCTAAAGGAAATGCTGCACATCCACAAATCAAATGAGACAAGAGCCACTCGCTCCAGGGATCTCAACCTAGCCTGTGACACTACAAAACATGTTGGAGAGATCTCCCAGAGATTACCACTTCTCTTGAATAAGCTCCCACTTCACATGCAGCAGAGCTCCTCAATGACCCTATTTAAGTGCAGCCTTGACAATTGAATAGGTGGCCGTAAATTCACCCCAGGGGTGGCACCTGTGTCCCTCATGGACAGGGGTACGTGGTACTGATCATAGAATCTCTATGCTAACAATGACCATCTAACTACGGTCAATTAGGGTACATAGGTTTTTTGACAAAGCTAGGCTTGTAAAGGCCCTAGAGCCATTAGCCTAGTAACCTCTTATGAACCTTTGAACCTGTAAGCAATACCTGGCTCCCTTTCCATCAGAATGAATGGGCCAGTTAAGCAAATTGGGTCCAGGGAGCACAAGAAAAGTAGTGCTTGATTTGTTCTTTATATTTCATTGTTGCAGTCATAACTGATGGGATTTTCTGCCGTGGAAACCAGAGAATTTTCTTCTCTTCCTGAAGTCAGCAGATGCTGTGACCAACATTAAGGCGTCTAGGTATAAAGGGAGTCAGGTGGTGCATAACATCAGTTCTTTCTTGCCATTGGAGCCCAATGCAAAGTGCTAGTCAGTGTGTCTGTCAGTTCACACCAGAGAAAAAAGACATCTAAAGCTAAGTACCCTGTTGGGGAGCTTTTCATATGTTTCTTGAGTAATGTCAGCGAAGGTTAGTAACTGTCTCCACTGTGGCAGGCATATATCACACCGGGACTTTTGCTCCTTTTGTGTAACCGGTTTAGACCCAGAACACAAAGTACCTAAGTGTTGGTTCTGTGATCGCTTTAACAGTAGAAGGAGCCAATGTAGGGCTGAGATTTTAGCCAAGTATTTTAGTGAGTCGTCAGGGCCCTCACATACAATGTCATCTGCCGGTCGAGGAAGTTTGATCCCCCTAGGCATAAGAAGGAAAAGTGTCCACAACTTAGGGCACAGGGTGAGGCTCGTCCTCCTAGGCTTGTTATCATCGAAGACGGTGAGATGCTTTTGCAGTCCTTTCCAGCAACCAAGGTTTTGGCACAGGCCTGTATGGAGACCCATACAGAGTTTGATATACTGTCGGGTCTCTGAACTTCCACACAAGTCGAAGGACTTAGGTCATTGTTTGGGCCCAGAGCTGCTTTGCAGGTTTCATCTTCCGACGATCACTGTCAAACTGTCAAAAGGTTATCTGGAGTTTTTCTTCCATCAGGACAGCACCTCGGTTCACTGTCACCAAGATTCAGCTGTCCGTCCACACCTCAGCCCTAGAGCGGACGTCACCTTTAAGTCCAAACATAAGGCCTCACATAAAAAGGCTGCATCCAGCTTGCCCCAGATGATGCCTACCAGCTACCACTCCTGACAGAGGCCTCTCAAAACCTAGTTAGGTTAGCTGAGGATTTGATCACAGTAGTCAGATCCACATGCTTTTCCCTCCCAGGTTCTGCCCCTGAATCTTCTCCTGTTGAAAGGAAAAGGAACATTTCTCCTCAGGAGTCTTCTGAGTCTTTTGACTCTGAGGATGATAATGATGAATACACCTTTGAGGATTCAGATTCTGATGAGAACTGTGCCTCACCCCCCCCCCCCCAGGACATTTCCTTTGGCGAAACCCTGCACACCTAGAGGGAACTCTTCAAATGTGAAGCACAGGAATACCTGCAATCCATGAAGAAGGCTAAGGAATTCCTAGCATAAACCTTTTGCCATTCCTCCAGTCTTAGAGGTAGTGGACGATGTTTTTCTGGATTCTTCCTTGCAGTCAGATTCCCTGTCCCCTGCCCCTAAGAAACCTGACAGGTTCTACAGAGTTCTGGATTCCCACAGACTCCTTTTCAAGAGCACTACAGCAGATCCTGAAATGGTGAAACAAGGTCCTAAGGGAGCAAAAGCTAGTAATTCAAAAAATTTCCTGCCAACTGATAAGGAAAGCAGAACCTTGGACAGAAAGAAATTCTACACCTCCAGTACCCTGGTCATGAGGGCTTTAAATTGCCAGTTTCATATCATGAAGTATCAGGAAACCATTTTAGACCAGATGAAACAAAAACTGTGTGGGGACTGAGTATGAGGCCCTTTCCAAGGAACTTTTAAAATTATGCAGTTCCTGATGTCAAGCTGCTAATTACTCCTTGCACTGTAGCTATGATGCTGTGGAAGTTTCCAGCAGGGCAGCAGCTACAGGATCCATTATTAGAAGACATGCCTGGCTGAAGAAGCACCCCCTCCTTGAACATATGAAATCTACTCTCTTGGACAAAGATTACCTTTTTGGCTCCAAGGCTAGAGCTGTACTTAAAAAGATGGAGGATAAGGCCAAGTCCATGCAAACGGTGCAGAAGTTTCTTCAGGTTCAACCTTCTCACTTCTGCCACAGTTATCCTACCAAATGCTAGTCCTTTCCAATCTCCCAGACTAAGCCAAGACAAAGGAGACCTCAAAGGTAAAGGAGTCAAAGGCAACACCAGCAACCATGGCAGTGGGCAGCAGATTCCAGTAGGCCTGGGGGATCCCGACAACAGAGATCCACTAGGGAATAATCATGACTGTTCCATGAAACTCACTTTCCTCCAAGCCTCAAGCCCCACCCCTTCTTCTCTTCCTCTCGCCATCAGACTAGGAGGATGGCTGTGCCTCTTAAAGAATTGAACTGTCATTACCAGGGATAATTAGGTCCTGAAAATCATAAAAAAGAGGTTCAAACTGCCTCTACTTTGATCAGGTTTCCCAAATACTCGACCAAACTAAAAAACAGAGGCCTTAAAGCAAATTCAGCTCCTATGCATCCAAAGTTCTGTGGAACTAGTGGCAAACACATTACAAGGGAAGGGATTTTACTCAAAGTTGTTCCTCGTCTCAAATAAAGAGGGTACCTGGAGGCCTATTCTGGACCTGTCAAGGCTGAACAGATTCTTGCAGGTACCAGAATTCAAAATGTTAACTCTCCAAAAATTGCTGCCCATGTTTCACCCAATGCCTACATGGTAACCCTAGATTTAAAGGAAGCAGACCTTCACATTCCTATAGACAATTCTCACAGGAGGCCCTTAACACTTCAGAGCAGGTGTAAGACGTTATCATTTTGTGCTCTGCCCTTTGGCTTTTCTGCTGCATCCAGGGTATTCACAAAATTCCTAGCCCCACTGATAGCCTACTGCAGGTCAAAGGGCATTCATATTTACTTTTAGTTGGATGCTTGCCTCATTCAAGCAACAGCTCTAGAAAAACTCGAAGTAGATATGCTTTACACTCAAGAGAGTCTGGGTTCACTGGAATTCACCATCAACACCCAAAAGTCTCAGACCACTCTCGCAAACAGGCTTGTGTTTCTAGGGGATTTTCTGGGCTCCTGTCTTCAGAAAGCCTTCCTTCCTCCGGACAAGGTGACATTTATAATGCTGTACTTCCAAAAGCTCCTGCTCAGGAACTACTTCACTACCAGAGAGTTCCTCAGAGCTTTGGATTACATGTCCTCTTGCATCCTCATTACCCCCCTGGACAGACTCCATATGAGGATGTTACAGTGGTATCTCAGAAATGTATGATGCCAACATTCACAAGCCCTCATCTTCTAGATGAAGCTTCTCTCTTGTTTCAAGAAGGAGTTTGCCTGATGGGTTTGAGCCTGCTCACTCAACCCTGGCCTTCCCTTCAGTACCCTTCAGGATTATCCCTTAGGAACAAACTCTGACCACAGAAGCCTCAGACATAGTCTGGGGCTCACTACAACAACTTACATACTCAGGGCAGATGGGATTCCCAGGTCAAAAACAGATGCTTCAACCTAAAAGAACTGATGGCAGTCGAAAAAGGTTTGATTGCTTTCAAAGACCAGTGGAGACCAGGAGTACTCTTAGTAAAGGCAGACAATACCATGGTTAAATGGTACATAAACAAGCACGGGGGGAGGGCACACTCTTTCTTACCCTTTTTATCACCAAGCCATGGATCTTTGAGAAACGGCAAACCCCCTAGGCTTGCACCTCTTGGCTCAGTACCTACCAGGAGAAAAAGATCAATTGGCAGATCACCTAAACAGGAGTCTGACAGACCCTCATAAGTGCCAACTGCATCAGGAAGTTTTTCTCAGCATAGCCAGTGAATGGGGTGTGCCAGAGATAGAATTTTTTGCCACCAAAGAAAACTCCCACTTGAAAATGTTTTTCTCAAGGACCAACTCAAGGTCATCCTGGAAGACGGATATCTTCTTCTTCTCCTGGACAGGATTATTCCTCTGTGCTTCTCTCCAATACCCATGCTCCCCAGGGTATTACTGAAGATAAGTGAAGAAAGACCAAGGGTCATTCTAATAGCTCCAGATTGGCCAAGGTAACACTGCTATCTTCTAGTGCTCAGTCTCAGCAAGACTGAACCATGACTTCTGCCCCAGTGAGTGGACTTATTAACACAGAAGGGCTCCATCAAACAACTTGGATGATTATTTGATCCCCTGGAGGGGGACATCTCTTGACAAACAGGTCCTGGACATTCTAAAAGAAGTCAGGAGACCTATCACAAGAAAATCTTACTCCACCAACTGGAAGAGATTCACTATATCATGCAGGCAAAAAGGAAAGACCCTTCTTCAAGCTCAAATACCCCTGATCCTTTCATACTTATTGGGACTTTTTGGACAAGGTCTTCCATATTCCTCCATTAAAATTTAGGCATTGTTAATTTTATCTTATCTTCCTACTCAAGCCCCTCTCTTTTCCCATCTTCTCATGAAACTGTTCCTGAGGGGGTTGTCCATATTAGACACCAAAAAAAAAAAAAAACTGTTCCCCTGTGAATCTCAATTTCATAGTGGAAAAGCTCACCATCCCACGTTTTGAGCCAGCTGCCTTTACAGATGTCAAATTCCTGACTTGGAAGACAGCTTTTTTTTTGCTAGCCATTACTTCTCCTAGAAGGGTATCACAGCTTCAGGCACTTATGTATGTGAAGCCTTTCATCACCTTTCACCCTGACAGTGTCTATCTTAGGAACAACCCCACCTTTATGCCTAAAGAGGTTACATAGATCTCAATAAGCCAGACCATTCAGTTGCCTGTCTTATTTCCTAACCCTCAAAAGAAGGGGGAAAGAATCCTCTGTACATTGGATGTGCATAGGCAGTTGCACTTTTACTTAGAGCAAAAAGTGTCAGGAAGTCTGACCAACTTTTTGTGGCCTTTGCCAGCAGATTGAGGGAGGCCAGTTTGCTCTAAGCAAACAATCTCTAAGTGGATCTCCCATTGTATCTTATTTTGCTACAACGACTATGAAAAGAAACCTCTTGACTCTGTGAAGTCACACTCCACCTGGGCTACTGCCACATCTACAGCCTTTCTTAAAGGAGTGGCCACTAAGGACATTTTGGAGTCTGCTACTTGGTCTTCCGTGCATACCTTGACCAAACATTATCACCTTCCAACCTTCTTTATGTCCAGAGCAGAGTTGTCCCTGCAGTCTTGCAGGGCATCCTTTCTTCTCCATAAAACTCTCCATCCAGCCTCCTTTCAGCTTTGGGAGTCATCCCATGAGATATGACTGTAAAAGTGAAGCATGAAGAACATATTACAGATGTTCATCGTGCATACAGCTGCAGTCATAACAGATGGGTTCTCCTGCCGTCAGGCGAGTCCTCGGTCGGCCGAATTCCAAAGTCTAGGTCCGGCGTCGGTTGTCGTCGCTTCTTCCCTGACGTCAGTGCGACAGGGGTATAAAGGAACCAGCCGACGCCATTTTCTTCAGTCTTTCTTGCCGCACGGTGCCTGAAGCAGAAGCAGTTCGCAAGTGCCGGTCGGCCAGCTCCTGAGATTACGAAAATTTGGAAACTGAAGTCTTCTTAAAAGCTAAGTACCCCGTTTCTCATACTTTTCTTGCCTCAGACCGATGTCAGACAAAGTTAATAATTGTATTTCTTGTGGGAAGCAAATACCGCATAAGGATTTCCATTCCCTCTGTATACCTTGTTTAGGCCCAGACCACGACGTCTCGGTCTGTCGCTTTTGTGCTACATTCAACAAACGCACTATTAAGCGTCGGGCGGAGTTCGCCCAGCATTATTTTGGGAAAGCATTTAACTATACTATGTCGTCAGATACTCCGACTCCGGTTTTGTCTAAAAAACGCAAAGACAAGGACCGACACACGAGGTCCGCGGCCTCTACCGACACCACGCCAAAGCCGACTACAAGTGGTCCGGTTCTCAGCAAGGCACCTACGCAGCCCCTGACTACCGACGACACTTCTTTGACGGTGTCTCCTGTGCCCGAGGTCGCAGGCTCCTCGGCCCACACCCCGACTACAGATACCGAAGCCACTCTTGGCGTTGAAACTCAGAATGTGGACAGGTCCACCTCCACTCAAGGTGTCTTCAGACCTTCCTCTTCTTTCTCCATCAAGGCTTTCACAAAGTCTAAAGCAACCATGCACTCTAAGAGACCAGCTACACAGGGCCCATCTCCCGGCCCCATGCCTAAGAAGCAGATGCTTAAAATGGCTGAGGATTTAATTACTCTTATCAGAGGTTCTCAGCCACCACCGGACAAAAGGCCCAGAGTGGAGGAAGATTCCCCCTCCTCTGATCAGGGCTCCATTATTTCAGAGCACTCTGATGATCAGGAACATTCTTACTCCCTTTTTGAAGACTCTGATGCGGAGGAGTCCATCCCTTCTGTATCCCCCCCTGAGGATTACTCATTTGGGGAAACTTTGCATACCTTAAAGGAACACTTCCACTGGGAAGGCCAAGATTATTCAGATTCCAAGAAAAGGCTCAGGGAATTTCTATTGCTACCTCAGCACAGGCCTCTGGCTATACCTCCTGTCTTGGACATCCTAGATGATGTTTACTCGGAGGCCTGCCTTAACCCGGACTCTCTACCTCCAGCTCCAGTTAAGCCTGACCGGTACTACAGGGTTCCTGACTCACACCAGTTTCTATACAAAAGCCATGCTGCTGACCCAGAAACCATCTCACAGGGCCCCAAGGGAGTTAAGGCCTCCATTGCTAAAAATCCATTGCCATCCGAGAGAGATTCCAGATCCTTAGAAAGGTGGGGAAAAAAAGGTATATACCTCGGCTACCTTATCCATGAGGGCCTTAAAACTGTCAGTTTCATATGCTAAAATACCAACAGTTTTTGTTATCACAATTGAAAAGTAAAATGTCACAACCTGAACAACCAGACTTGAAGGAGTTGCAGGATTTGATGCATAGTGTAGAACAAGTGGGTAAGCATACCTTACAATGTGGTTTTGATGCTCTAGAGGCCTCATGTAGAGCTGCTGTTACAGGATCAGTCATACGTAGGCATGCCTGGCTCAAGGAACAAGCCTTGCCTGATCATGTCAAAGCTAAATTACTAGACGCCCCTCTTCAAAAGGATGTACTATTTGGAGCTAATGCTGAGGAGGTATTAAGGAAAATGGAGGAAAAGGCTAAATCAATGCAAACTGTGAAAGAATTTCTACAGGTTCAACCCCCACGTTTTAGTAGAAATTGGGCTTTCGGATATTGGCAAAGGCTGTTCCTACCCCTATAGTGCCTTTTTTAGGCAAGGCTCAAAAGACAAACCCACCTCCATAGGTATCACAAGGGATAAGAAACTAAGAGTAATGCTACTCAATGCCAGAAGTCTAAACCTCAAGATACTCGCACTCAAAACTCTCCTTAGCATGGAGAACATCGATATCTGTGCAGTAACAGAAACCTGGTTCAGGGCTCCCGAGAGCACCCCAGCACTACCAGGTTATACCTCATACCATGCTTTTCGGCCCCAAAACTTGGACCGAACCACAAGGGGGAGTATCGATATTCATCAAAGATACCCACACCTCCAGGTTGGTGGCAAAGCACGAAGCATCAGAGACTATCCATGTGCAACTAACAGTGGGTAAAACTGACTTCCAGTTTATAGCCTGCTACAGACCACCCTCCCAAACCCAGGAACCCCACTCGGCCTTCCTGAGAACACTGGAAAATATGAAGGTCTCTCCAAACATCATTATATTGGGTGACTTCAACTACCCAAACATAGACTGGGAGCATTACTCTAGCTCCAACACCCTAGCCCAAAGGTTCCTAGAATTTATAAACTCACATGCTATGGAACAACTTGTTACCACTCCCACAAGAGGGAAAACATACTGGACCTTATCATCACCAACATGGGGACTCTATGCTCCAGACCAGAAGTGTATCCCTCACTGGTAAGAACAGACCATAAACTAATCTCACTGGGTATTCACATCCCGACCCCACCCCCTGCCCAGAAAACCACAGTGAAAAACTTCTCTAAAGCAAATTTCACACTCCTCAAAACTGAGGTGGAATCCTTCAAAGCCCCCATGCCTGTGGAAAATATGGCCCAGACCGCAGAATCCTTTATAAACGCATTCTATGAACACCTTCAGGAATGCATGGATCATGCGATCCCAAATAAAACCAAGACCCAATCCTCCAAAGGCAGACGTCCTGTCTGGTGGACCCCAGCCATAAACAAACTATACAATAGAAGGAGGAAGCTACTAAATGATAGAGCAAAATCCCAAAAAGGGAAGGCATCACTGATCAGTAATAGCAAAAAACTACGGGCACACATAAAATTGTCTAAGGCCAGCTTCAAGAGAAAAATTGCACAGGACACTAAGGATAATCACAAGGCTTTCTTTAGTTATGTTAGGAACCTGGGTGGTAATTCCCAGATATGCTCAGAATTAGTCCAAAATGACAAAAATACACGAACCCACAGACAATGCCAACACCCTAGCTGACAGGTTGAGCGTAAACTTCTCCCTCCCCACCAAAGGGCAAATATCTATCCCAGCAGAGTGCTGCCCCCCTGACATCTCAGATGCTCAGGTAAGAGACGCCCTCTCCAAAGGAAAAAACACAGCATCAATGGGACCAGATGGTGTCCCGGGCTGCGTCCTACATGAACTCCAAGAAGAGCTAAACCCAAACATAAAACTACTGTTCAATCTCAGCCTTACTACAGGATATGTGCCCAAAGAGTGGCGTACAGCAACAGTGGTCCCTCTCCATAAAGGTGGTGCCTCAACAGATCCTGGAAACTATCGCCCCATAAGCCTGACTAGCTTGGTCTGCAAAGCTATGGAAAGGATCATCATGGACCTCATAAATAAAGATATTGGGGACCTACAAACACTGGATCCTACCCAGTTCGGCTTTAAGGGCGGACCCTGCCTCTTAATCCTGGTTGATTTCTTTGAAACAGTCACCAAGGCCATTGACGAGGGGAAGGTGGTCCACACAGCCTACCTGGACCTCGCAAAAGCCTTCGAAACAATACCCCACTCGGGCATTATAGATAAGCTCACCAGCTTAAATATAAACCCCTATGTCACTAGATGGATTGCAAACTGGCTCAAGGACGGAACCCACATGGTTAGAATTGCTGGAGCCATGTCAGACTCCAAACCAGTTACAAGTGGTGTCCCACAAGGCTCAGTCTTGGGACCTCTCTTGTTCGGTATATATTTCTCGGAGGTACAGGCCAACACGGAAGGACTGTGGCTGACCAAGTTTGCAGATGACTGCAAACTGGGTGCCATAATCGAGACTCCAGCCGACACAAGCATCCTCCAAAAGGGCCTCATAGAAACAGACAACTGGTGCCAGAGCCATGGCCTCAAGCTAAATGCCAAAAAGTGTATAGTCATCCCCTTTGGCAAAAACAAAGTGCCCACAAATTACCACATAGGTGGTAATCCATTAAGTACAGAAGAAGTAATTAGGGACATGGGGACCCAAGTTGATAGCAATCTCTCATTTGACAACCACGTGGCCAAAGTGGTTAGAAAAACATTTTATATAGCCCACCTAATCATGAAGGATTCACATCTAGATCAGGGAGGTCATCGTGCCTCTTTACTCATCCCTCATCAGGCCCATAATTGAGTACAATGCCCCTTTTGGGATGTACCTTACTAGACACCTGCAGCAACTGGAAAGACCCCAAAAGTACCTCACAAAGAGGATCAAAGGGCTCAAACAGATGCCATATGCTGCCCGGTTAAAGAAACTCCAGCTCTACTCAGTGGCATACCGCCTGTTCAGAGGCGATCTGTGCCTGACGTATAAAGCCATGTCCAACCCGGAATTAATGGACATGCTGCACCTCAGAAAATCCAAATCCCATCGAGCTACGCACTCGAGAGACTTGAACCTCAGCACTGAAATAAATAGGACATGCTGGAGGGACAGATTCATAACCCAGAGGCTCCCTTCACTCTGGAATAAAATCCCAGTCCAGGTTAGGCAGAGTCCCTCATTGACTCTCTTCAAGAGGAATCTTGATGAGTGGATGGGAGATCGTAGGTTTACCCCGGGTATCACTTCTGTGTCACTGTTAGACAGAGGCACAGTATACTAACCTCGAAAAAGGGCATAGCAAAATAAATTTAAAATGGGTGGCGAAAGCCAAACACATTCTGGCTAGGCTTATAAATGCCCTAGGGCAGATAGCCTAGTATGAGCCTATGAACCTAATTGGCCTTCCAAAAACTGGTCCCTTTCCTGCCACAGACAGACCCCAAAGAGGCAGATACAGGCACCCGAGGGGCAGAGGACATTCCCAATGATCGTTTAGAGGCAGACAATGGCAAGCTCCTACACGAGGTGGTGAGGACAACTCGCAATCTTTCAGAAAGCAAACCCAATGACTTTCCCCTTTGCATGCTAACCAGGTCTCAAATGGCAGCCCCCTTAGGAGGAAAGCTGGCATTATTTTCAAAAAATTGGCATATTGTCACAAAGGACAAATGGATCCTGGACATTATAAACAGAGGCTACAAATTCCATTTTCACACCCTTCCAATAATGAGAGGCATGCCAAACCTGCCACACAATCAAAGGGCAGAGGCACAAAGGCAAATTATACAGCTCATAAACATGAAAGCTATTCAAGAGTTACCTACGCCTGAACAAGGTCAAGGTTTTTATTCCAGGCTATTTCTGGTGCCAAGAAAGGGAAAAGATTGGAGACCTATTTTGGACCTATCCATCCTAAACACATTTCTACTCGTACCAAAATTCAAGATGCTCACTCTACAGCAACTTCTTCCCATGCTGGGCAAGGAGTCTTGGCTGGTAACATTGGACCTCAAGGAGGCATACCTGCATGTCCCAATCAGACAAAATTGCAGAAGGTACCTCAGATTTCTTGCAGGTTCAACCCATTATCAATTCTCTGCATTGCCCTTTGGCTTATGTACTGCGCCCAGAGTATTCACGAAATGCCTGGCATCAGTAATTGCCTACTGCAGACTTCAAGGGATACAAATATACCCCTATTTGGACGAGTGCCTGATCCAAGTGGACAGCAAGCACATTCTTCTGAAACATCTGGCTTATGTAATAATGTTATTGAACTCTCTGGGATACACAGTCAACAAAAAGAAATCAAGGCTGATACCCTCTCGGAAGATAATTTTCCTGGGTGCCAGTTTGGACACAAACACCCAGATGGCCTACCTCACGCCAGAGAAGCAGGGGCAACTAATTCAATACTTCAGAACACTAGCAAATTACACCAGGCTGACTGCAAGGAAAATCCTGCAGGCTCTGGGATTCATGGCATCTTGCATCTTACTAATCCCATGTGCAAGGCTGCATATGAGGAAACTACAATGGTACCTGAAAAACATAAGGTCTCAGCACAGCCACAGTTTGGAAACAATAGTACCACTAATTCCATGTCTGCAAAAGGAATTTCTGTGGTGGGCTCAAGCATGCCAAACAAACACAGGTCTTCCATTCAGCAAGCCTCAAGCAAATCAAGTCATCACAACAGACGCCTCGGACTACGCCTGGGGGGCGCACATGACAGATCGGGGCATTCAGGGCAAATGGTCCCAAAAAGAAAAGCGCCTGCACATCAATCAAAAAGAAATGCTAGCAGTAATAAATGCTATTATAGCTTTCAAGGACCTTCTACAACCAGGTCAACTATTGATAAAAACGGACAACACCACAGTTATGTGGTACATAAACAAACAGGGAGGAACACATTCTTACCCCCTATGCAGACTGGCCATGTCACTTTGGAACATGGCCATGGACTTACAAATGGAACTACAAGCACAGTACTTGCCAGGCAAGGAAAACACGCTGGCAGACAACCTAAGCAGGAATATGACAGATCCACACGAATGGAAATTGCATCCAAAGTTTTTACAGAGATAATCCAAGAATGGGGAAGGCCAGACATAGATCTCTTTGCCTCCCACAAAAATCATCAGTTGACAAAATTATGCTCATGAATCTTCCATCCAAAGGCCTGGAGAGTGGACGCTCTCTCTTTCAGTTGGACATCAATGACAGTTTATGCCTTCCCACCTCTTCCTCTGCTCCCCAAAGTTCTATTGAAGACCAGAGCAGACAGACCAAAGATGATTCTCATTGCTCCGGACTGGCCAAGACAACACTGATGCCCACTCCTGAGGAGCCTGATGCATTCCCCACCATGGACCCTGCCTCTAATGCCTCTTCTTCTGACTCAGCACAACTTCAAAACTCTTCACAGCCAGCTAAAAACACTCAGTCTAGCTGCATGGAAGATTCCTTAGCATCACAACAGGCCCTACTCTCCAAGGAGGTGCAGGATGTCATTTTGGAGGCCAGAAGGCCATCAACTAGAAAAGCTTTCTCCGCAAAATGGAAATGTTTTTGTGTCTGGAATGAGAAAAAGGGCCAGGATCCTGGAAAACTGAATTTACCTCAAATACTACAATATTTGGCTGAACTGCTAAGCAGTGGACTTTCTTTCTCCTCCATCAAAATCCATGCCTCAGCCATTTCTGCAGAATACAACACTGATCCACCTTTATTCTCTCACCCTCTCTTAAGACAGTTCCTCAGAGGGGCTAAGAATTTAAGACCTCCAAGGAAACAACCAATACCTGCTTGGGATCTTAATTTCATTCTGGAAAAACTGACCTTGCCTCCCTTTGAGCCAGCTGCCTCATCAGATTTGCAATATTTGTCCTGGAAAACAGCTTTCCTTCTGGCTATCACCTCAGCTCGTAGAGTTTCAGAACTACAGGCTCTCATGGCTGTGCAGCCTTTTATCATCTTCCATCAGGACAGAGTTTCCTTACGAACCAACCCGTCCTTTATGCCTAAAGTGGTATCCAGGGTAGCTTTAAATCAGGCCTTACATTTACCTACCTTTTATCCTAATCCTCAAAACAAAGGGTAGAGATTACTACATTCCTTGGACATCCACAGACAACTGCGTTATTATTTGGACAGAACAAAGCCTTTCAGAAAATCAGAAGAGCTCTTTGTGGCCTATGCGGTAGGAGCCCAAGGAAAGCCAATTTCCAAACAGACAATCTCAAAATGGATAGCCCACTGCATACGCTTTTGCTATTCCTTTCATGGCAAAACTGTACCTACAGGCATTAGAACTCATTCCACCAGGGCCACAGCCACCTCTGCAGCCTTTCTCAGAGGAGTTCCTACCAAGGATATTTTGGAAGCAGCCACTTGGAGTTCTGTGCATACCTTCTCCAAGCACTACAGCCTACCATTATGCTCCAAATCTAGAGCAGGCTTTGCCACTGCAGTCTTGCAGGGCATTTTGGCTCCTCCTAGTTCCACCTAGTGCCTACCACCCCTTTCTTAGCTTTGGGATTCTACCCATCTGTTATGACTGCAGCTGTATGCACGATGAACATAGTACAGTTTTGTACCTACCATAAATGTAGATGTTCGAGTGCTAATACAGCTGCAGTCCAGGTTTCCCTCCCTCCTTCCCCTCTTGGGACAGGCCTATAGGCTAACACATCCTCATACAACCTGATTGGGGTATTCATTTATGATGTATTTGCTTGCAACTACTGTAATTTGATTATTTTGCACTGCATTATTACACAAATTTATGTATTGCCTTCCTTCTGGGGGCACCTGACATCTGGGGCAAGAAAAACTGAAGAAAATGGCGTCGGCTGGTTCCTTTATACCCCTGTCGCACTGACGTCAGGGAAGAAGCGACGACAACCGACGCCGGACCTAGACTTTGGAATTCGGCCGACCGAGGACCCGCCTGACTGCAGGAGAACCCATCTGTTATGACTGCAGCTGTATTAGCACTCGAACATCTACATTTATGGTAGGTACAAAACTGTACTTTGTGTACATTTACCACAAATATAGATGTTAGAGTGTGTTCATGTTGCAATATTCTTTCCCTCCCTACTTCCCCCTTGCTCATCAGCTTGGGATGGGCATTTTCCTCTCCATTTTCAAGTTGTTCCCCCCTCCTCTGTTCAGATTAGTCTCTGACCCATACTCTAATGTTTCTGAGCTAATGCCTTTGACTTTAGGACCTCCAATGGGATCCTTTCTGATGGGGCAAGAAAGTACTGAGGTTATGGCACCAACTGATTCCCTTATACCCAGACATCTTGATATCAGTCAGGGCGTTCACATGGTTGAGATCCTTTGCAGTACCCATATCTGTGCCAACTTTCCAACTAAAAATATCTGTCATTAAACGCAAAAAAAATATTATCTAGAATAACTTGTAAACTCACTTTAATAAACTTACATGTTCATTACAAAGTGCATCTCAGTTCAACAAAAAATAAGTAACAAATCGTAGCACTTCGGTATGTAGAATAGCAGTGTAAAATTGTATGTCATTTGTATCTAAAACACTCTGTCACTTCCAAATTTTTAATTCTTTCTAGGAAATCAAGAGAGTCTGTAATAAATAAAGGACTTTTACTTGCAATATATTTTAACATGTGATATACATAAATGGCAAGTAGCTAAGCTTTACTTCTGCCAGATACCACTATCGGTCTAGGGTGGACTGTCTATCTGTATTCTTGTGTATCTTTAGGTTACTAAAAATAGTACTCACTGTTGTGTGCAACACTTCAAAATATTCAGGAATTTCACATGTAATTAAACCTTCATGTGCTCATTTTTCAGTACATGCTTCTATAACTGTACAACTTCAGTCGTTAACATGCTTAGAAAATTAAGTACAGTAGAGAGTCAGTTATCCAAACGTCGCTTATCCTAAATGTCAGTTATCCGAGCCAGCCTTCCAAAGCTTTTGAATAGGAAAAATCATAACGTCTGAATATGTAAACATACGTATTCACTTGAGCATGTTGTTTGAGCTTGTAGCCAACTCGTGTGTGAAAAATATTTTTTATTGTACACTGGGATCACTGAATGGTTGAAAAGTGTATTCCCTGCATGCAGAAAAAAACAAGATTTTAGAAGTTTTTTTATCCATAGGTGTGTACTAGACTAATGGCCCTGGGGCCTTTACAAACCTAGCCCAGAGAAGTGCCCTGGCATTGTGCCGCCCGTCATTAGTTCCCAGTGCCTCTATCAAGTAGAGCCACTGGAGTCATCCCTGGGGTGAACCTTCTATTTCCCATCCACTTATCCAGATTTCTCTTGAAGAGGGCTAGTGAGGTGCTCTGCTTGACATGTATGGGAAGTCTGTTCCAAAGCATGGGCAGTCTCTGAGTTATGAACCTGTCCCACCAGCATGTTCTGTTGATTGTGGCAATGAGGTTGAGGTCTCTGGAGCGTGTGGTGCGGAGGGATTGGGATTTCTTTAGATGTAATAAAGATAAAAAAGGTAAAGTGCCTTGAATAAAACGATTAATAAACCCAAAAGGAAGGCACTGGTAAGGCAGGTCAGATATTAGTCAAGAAAGGTTTATTGTAGACACAAAAGTACACTGACAGCAAGGTTAGATACACACAAATGCTTTAATTGTTTTCACCGCGTTTTCGTCTTATAACTTCATCAGATGAGCGTACCAATTTCTTTAGCTGTAACATTTCTAACAGAGCTGGGTCAGAGATGGCTTTGTAAGTCAAGCAGAGATCGCCCATGTAGGACATGTGTTTAAGGCCTAGGGTCCTCTTCGTGAGGTACTTTTGTGGCCTCTCCAGCTGTTGCAGATGTCTAGTGAGGTACATGCCAAATGGAGCATTATTGTCTATGATTGGTCTAATGAGGGAAGACTAGAGGGAAATGATGACCTCTTTCTTCCTGTTCAATTATATGTTTGATTATCAGAACTACCCTAGGTCCCAATTAATTTGGATAATCAACTGTCTACTGTATAAGCAGTCTTATCTGATAATAATTCAAAAATTACATTAACATTGCTGCATCTCCTGTGTCAGCTTTACAAATTCTTATATCCTTGTATTTTCTGAGCTGATTTAATATCTTTCTGGAAATAATACATTATGATACTTCTTAGTTTGGGCTTTTAAACACATATTTACCTTCTGTGTCGTAGATCTTTTCAAAAGGTTAAATGTTCTGTGTTTGACAAACATAATCTGAATATTTGGATTATTAGGAAATAGACATCTGAAACACAGCTTGCATGTATAAGTTTTAATGTTGTTACTGCCTGTGCTACAGCCATACATTTCTGAAACTGAAAAGAATATTCTGTTTTTTTAAATAATAAATTTATCTGTCAGATATTTTTTTATTTGTTCATATTGGATCTCTATTATATTTTTGTGAATACTGTTATCTTGGAACATGCAAGTTCTGTCATCCTTCTGTATTGAAAACTTCTGGTTTACTGCAGGTTGCTGAGAGACCCTCATTGCCTTTTGCAGTCCCTGTTGAAAGTGATTCTCATTTGGTTGACAGGGAACTTCTCCTTGGTTGTAACTGCCACTGTTTAATGTGATTGGTTGACTGACATCTTCTGCAATCCTTATTGGTAAACTGATACAGTTGTGGACCTTTTGAAATCCATTCTGTTGGGAACTTTGCCTGGGTATCTGTTGTTGTTTGTTTGTTTCTCAAAAAAGAAAACTTTGGGTTCTTCCTGATGGAACAGTTAAGAAGGATCCAGCTTGACTGAAACAGTCACTATATAAACCTTGGAAAAAAATACATTTAAATACCCAATTTACTCCAAATATAAAGGTCTGCTTGCCAGTATGGACCCACAAACTTAATCTCATAACTAGTGTGGAACTGCAACTCTACTCTTTCGTCTAAAAGTGTGCCATTATTTTACTATTTTTTTTTTAATATTTGTACTATAATCACTTGGCTTGTTTATTTTTAACTCTGGCTGTGTCAGTGAGCCCACTGGATTTCTTTTTGTAGTCCTCTGTCACTAATGTAATATCTTCTGAAGCTGAAGCTGAAGGGCTTTTACTTCTTAGATATTGTCTTCTTTGCCACTATCATTAACAAATCCAAAAGATTTTTTTCATTCCTTGACTACAGGCACCATACTCACTAGATAGAAAAAAGTTGAGGTGTCATAGTCTGTTCTCCACAATAGCAAGCAAAACATACCGCAATTCCCTCTTAAACGTCTTCAGTTTCATGTACTCCCAGAAGCGTGGTGTCATGTACCTGCTGTATCATTTTAGCAATGTCATGGTGAACCCAGAACCTCTTGATAACCATAGGCCAGATTCTTCAGCATATAGAAGTATCTGTGGGGATTTTTCAGTTGCAATTCTAGATGTTTCCAATTTAGCTGCAAACTTCAGTGTTCTCTGGACTTTTCTCCAGGTATCTTTCCAAGAACCCAGTACCGAAATGCTGCTCACAACTCATACAGAGTTGCAGAATGTAGCCTTTTTAGTAATTATTACAGTTTTTAACAGTAGTTGTTGCAGTTCAAGTATATATTACTTTTTAGACTTTTAGTGACTGTATCTCCTTGCCTTATACCAGTCACAAAACAAACTATTCCTTGCGGAGGAGCTGCTTTCTTACTGCCTTAGCTATTTAACTTTTGCACACTGAAGCACTTTGGTATGTAGAATAGCAATGTTTAACCTAGACCAACTACAGCATTGATCTGTGTCCAGTAACTCTTCCCACTAGTTCATACCCTTCCTACTACTTAGCTGTCATTGTAACACTCCCTAGCAAGTCATCCTCACCTAGGTACATTTTGATAGGTTGAACCAAGTTCAAATCCTGTTCTGATGACAGTATTTTTTGTTCATGATACAAGAGCTATATTCTCCTAGAACCAATAGGTAAGATGATATCCTGTCTTCTTCCCACTAGAACATCCAACATTTTCCATGCTATGCTATAGCCTGGATGTAACTATGCTATTCTAGGTTATGCTACTGTATAACTGAAGTAGAGAAATTTTCCAGTAAAAAATAAAAGTTCAAAATTCCAAAGCCCACACACTGTCGGGATATGTCAGCTTTGAAAGACTACCTTTAGCTCCCCACTATCACAAAAAAGTATGATAGTATCCTTTTCATACTGTCAGAAGACCACTTAGGTGGAGAGTCAGGAATGGTAAAATGTAAGCAAATGAACAAGAGATGCATCTTAATAGCCTGTACTCCCAGATCAAATTCTGACACCAAGTTTTTATATTTTGCTGTCAGCCCCTTGACCTTCTTGGTTACTTCATTACAAACTACTTCAACAGATTTCTTAATGATTGTTACAACCACTGTCCCAGAATACTTAATTGTCTGATGCTTCTAAAGAACAGGGTATTTTCCAGTAAATTTTAGGAGGACCTAAAACTGACAAGTACTACTTGAGATTTATTAAGATTAGTCTTATAACCTGAGTATTTACTGAAAGTCATCAAAATGTTAAATAATTTCACTAACCCCACCTGAGTCCAGTAGTTAAATTTCCAAGTCATCTTTAAAAAAGGAGAACTTTGTTGTAACTATCAGAAGAAGTAAGTTTCCATTATCGAATACTTAAAAAAACTTCTGCATTTAATATTATGACCTTTTTTTTCGTTTATACCAAGTGCAGTAATTGTTTCCTTGTTTTACTAAAGGTAAAATATAGCTTCTATAAAAAATAACCCACAAGTGGGTGTGGGTATATCAGGATTTACCCACGGTTGGCATGGTTTGACCATGAGGGTGAAGCCAGAGTGATTAAACAAAGCCACCGTGGGTTAATACTGATATACCCACACCCACAAGTGGGCTATTGCTTTTTAAGAAACGGCTTACCTTTCTTAAACAATGACTTTATATAATGTTGCCGTAGTGTTCCTCCACTTCTTCTACAATTTTTGATGCATTGTGCAAGGATATGAGAGTTATGTTCCCACACTTGCACAGTACATCAGTGCTGTTAAATAAAAGTAACAGAGAAAAGACAAATTGCCTTTTTTTAAGAGTAGCATTGGAAAAAGAGACTCTGCTTCTATGAGGCAAAAATCTGAACGTTCTGCAAAGATTTGGACAGTTGACAGGCACAAGAGTCTGCTCAGATTTACAGAGAGAGTGCAAACAAGAAAAATCGGGTATGTCTCTGTTCTTTTATTTATTTTTTTTTAACATACCTGATTTTTCTTCTTTTTTTACTCTTGTCTCTCCATAGCATATTCCAGTAGAAAAGTGTGGCTGCTGAGTGGTGCTTTAGCGGTTGACTTTTTTCTGTTGGTATATGCTTGTTTTACAGTGGGCACACTGGTTAGACTGTCCAATGAGTGTGCATGTTTTTGAATAGTAATCCGCTGTCATTTGTGTAATTCATTATTCACCAGTTTCATTTCCTTCAGTAAAATGCCTCTGTATAATACCACACTTTTAGGACATATTCTACCTTTCATTGCTATAAAATGATTTTCTTGTGAAACGTTAAGATTCATTACTTTCCTGAAAGTTTCATGTAGTCATTCAATTTTCCATCTGTTAGGTGAATACTTAAACTGCAAGTTTCAGTCAAAAAATAACTGCTGAATTTATGAACTGGCTAATAGGATAAGATGTATTTTAAATACTAAGCAAGCAAATTAGATAATGCAAAATAGACATGTAGTCACGGAGTTCAGTTGTAATTTTGTCAGATGTATTTTGTAGCACCATACTAATACAAAAGATACTATTGCTGTGGTGGTGCTGTGGTAGCATTGTCGCCTCACAGTAAGACGTCCTGTTCGATTCTCAGCTAGAGCATCTTCTATGTGGATATATGCGTGAATGGGCGTACCTTCGCTGAAGGTTATGCGTCAGGGCCGGCAACTCGGCACGTAAAAATCTACTGCCAGTTATTAGCGGACCAGAGTTCCGCTGTGGCGACCCCTAACCGGGAAAAGCCGAAAGAGACAACAACTGTTTTTTTTTTAAATTTTAATGCATTTAAAGGAACATGAAAAATATAATTAGTTTACATGCTACATAAGTCTTTGTACGTAATAGTTATTTATTTATTTATTTTTTATTTTTTTCCCATTTTATTTATTGGCATTTGATTACTGGGAAAGTCCAATTGGGTAGGAGCCCATTTTCAGCACAGGCCAAAGGAGAAAAGCTCCAAAGTATTGCAAAACATTTTAAGAACAATAGTTTTGCACTCTTAAAAAGTCATACAAAAGTGCCTACAGTTTAATTATACCAAATTAGACATATGAGCACATTACTTAATATTAGATACAAGTTATGTGACAATGATTTAATATTTAGAGAAATTTTAACCAGTTTATAGAGAATTTAAATAAGTTAGTATAATACAAACAGGAATTGCGTTATGAAGTGAGAGAGAAGCAGGCTTGTGGTGTATTTAGAGAGAAATCCAAAGCAGAGAGAAATCGATAGAAGTAAGGAACCGAGTGAAGAAGAGAGAGTAAGGAGGTATAAGGTATAAATAGGTACTTGTTCACATTTAGAGGTATAGTTTATCCATGTGTTGAGCAAGAACAGAGCTAGCTTTTGGATAGGAAGGCTTTCAGAATGGATTTGAAGGATGGGAGGGGGTATTGACTTAATGGATGGAGATGAGGAGTTATAGGCCTTAGCAACATGATGCGAGTGTAGACAATGCCAAGCAGATTTGATAGGTTTGTGGACAGACAGGAGTTTTTGGTCACTGGATCATAATGACCAAATGGGAACATAATTGTGTAAAATTATATTTAGTGCTGGATAAGCAGATGGATGCTGGATAATTTTACAGGTGGTAAGAAGCTGTGTATATATTTTTTGATGGGGTAGTTCTAACCAAATTTGCTTTTTAGTGATATACAGTGGTGGGCTCTGGAAGGAGTATTTGCTGCAACTTTAGTAACTTTGTTATAGCATTGTTCACATTTTGATTTTTGTTATACCTGGAGGTTAGTAAGGGTAGGAGCACCATAAAGAAGTGTGGGGAGGAGATAAGTACTGGCAAGTGTAGTTTTAGTTACATTGGTAAGAAAGCTTTTGGCACTGGAAAGCATCTCTAGTTTTGATGAGTTTTTCTTATGCAATTTTGTGTTTGTAGGTTGAACTTAAGATTATCATCCACTATCAATTTGTTATGAGAAGTGACTTTAATGGCTGTATTATCAAGTGAGGGGACTTTACATTTTGTATTTTCATGAGAGTTGAATGTGGGTAAAAACTTGTAGTTCGTTTTGTTAGGGGTGTGCATGAGTTGTGAGTTACGAAGACATGATGTTCATCGTGCATACAGCTGCAGTCATTACAGAAGGGTTATCCTGCCGTCAGGCGGGTCCTCGGTTGGCCGAATTCCAAAATCTAGGTCCGGCGTCGGTTGTCGTCGCTTCTTCCCTGACGTCAGTGCGGCAGGGGTACAAAAGAGGCAGCCGATGCCATTTTCTTCAGTCTTTCTTGCCGTGCGGTGCCCGAACCAGAAGCAGTTCGCAAGTGCCGGTAGGCCAGCTCCTGAGATTTACGAAAGTATTTCAGCTGAAGTCTTCTTTAAAGCTAAGTACCCCATTGGCGAAACTTTTCTTGCCTCAGACCGATGTCAGACAAAGTTAATAATTGCATTTTATGTGGGACGCAAATACCGCATAAGGATTTCCACTCTTTCTGTATACCTTGCTTAGGCCCAGACCACGACTTCTCGGCCTGCCGTTTTTGTGCTAGATTCAACAAGCACACTATTAAGCACCAGGCGGAGTTCGCCCTTCATTATTTTGGCAAAAAATTTAATTATATCATGTCGTCGGATACTCCGACTCCAGTTTTGAGCAAAAGACGCAAAGATAAGGACTGACATCCGAGATCCGCACTGACTACTGAGACCACGCTTAGGCCGACTACCGGTTCTCCGGTTCTCAGCGAGGCGCCTACGCAGCCCCTGAGTACCGATGAAACTACATTACCGGTGACTTCAGTACCCAAGGTCGCAGGCTCCTCGGTCCCCATTCCTACTGCAAATACCGACGCCACTCTTGGCGGGAAAACTCAGAATTTAGTCAGGCCTGCCATTTCTGAAGGCGTCTTCAGGCCTTCCTCCTTCTCTATTAAATCTTTCACTAAATCTAAAGCAGCCATGAAAACCAAAAAACAGGGTCCTCAGACCTCCTCTCAAGGCCCCATGCCTAAAAAGCAGATGCTTAAAGTGGCTGAGGATTTGATTACTCTTATCAGGGGTTCTCAACCCCCCTCTGACAAAAGACCCAGATTAGAGGAAGGCTACCCTTCCTCAGATCAAGCTTCTATTACCTCAGAACACTCTGAGGACCAGGATTACGCTTATTCCCCTTTCGAAGACTCTGATGCTGAGGAATCTATTCCCTCGGTCTCCCTCCCCTGAGGACTACTCTTTTGGGGAAACCCTGCATACATCGAGGGAACACTTTCACTGGGAAGGCCAAGATTACTCAGATTCCAAGAAAAGGCTCAGGGAATTTCTACTGCTCCCCCAGCATAGGCCCCTGGCTATCCCTCCTGTTTTAGATATTTTGGATGATGTGTACACAGAAGCCAGCCTTAATCCAGATTCTTTACCTCCAGCTCCTGTTAAACCAGACAATTACTACCGGGTTCCTGATTCTCACCAGTTCCTATATAAAAGCCATACTGCTGACCCAGAAACTATTTCACAGTGTCCCAAGGGAATTAAGGCCTCTACTGCTAAAAACCCATTACCTTCAGAGAGAGATTCCAGAGTATTAGAAAGGTGGGGGAAAAAGGTGTATACAGTGGCCACTTTAACCATGAGGGCATTAAACTGTCAATTCCATATGTTAAAGTATCAACAGTTTTTGTTATCTCAGTTGAAAAGCAAAATGACACAACCAGAACAACTAGATGTGAAAGAGTTGCAGGATTTGTTGCATGGTGCAGAGCAAGTGGGTAAACATACCTTGCAGTGTGGTTTTGATGCTTTAGAGGCCTCATGTAGAGCTGCTGTTACGGGGTCTGTTATACGTAGACATGCTTGGCTCAAAGAGCAAACCTTACCAGATCATGTCAATGCAAAATTATTAGATGCACCACTTCAAAAAGATGTATTGTTTGGTGTTAAAGCTGAGGAGGTACTAAAGAAAATGGAGGAAAAAGCGAAATCAATGCAAACAGTGAAAGATTTCCTGCAGGTACAACCTCCACGTTTCAGCAGAAACTGGCCTTCAAAAAATTGGTCCTTTCCAGCCATGGACAGACCTCAAAGGGGCAGATACAGACGTCCAAGGGATAGAGGGCAACCTCAAGGATCTTACAGAGCAAGACAGTGGCAAGCACCAACCCCAAGAGGTGGAGAAGATAGATCAAAGTAATTTAGAAAACAGACACAATGACTTCCCCCTATACCTGCCAAGCAAAGCTTCAATGGCAGCACCTTTGGGCGGAAAACTGACATTATTCTCAAAAAATTGGCATATTGTTACAAAAGACAAATGGATTCTGGACATTATAGACAGAGGCTACAGGTTCCACATTCACACCCTTCCAAAAATGAGAGGCATGCCAAACCTGCCACAAAATCAAAGGGCAGAAGCACAAAGACAAATTTCTGCTCTCATGGACATGAAAGCGATACAAGAGGTACCTCCAAAAGAACAAGGTCAAGGTTTTTATTCCAGACTATTCCTGGTACCAAGGAAAGACAAAGATTGGAGACCTATCTTAGATCTATCCATCCTAAACACATATCTACAGGTGCCAAAATTCAAGATGCTCACATTACAGCAGCTTCTTCCCGTGCTGGGCAAGGAGTCTTGGCTGGTAACATTGGACCTCAAGGAGGCATACCTGCATGTCCCTATCGGACAAGATTGCAGAAGATACCTCAGATTTCTTGCAGGTTCAACCCATTCCCAATTCTCTGCATTGCCCTTTGGCTTATCTACTGCGCCCAGAGTGTTTACGAAATGCCTGGCATCAGTAATCGCCTTCTGCAGACTACAAGGAATACATATCTACCCATATCTGGACGACTGTCTGATCCAAGCGGACAGCAAGGACATACTATTGCAGCATCTGGCGTTTGTAATAAAACTGTTAAACTTCCTGGGATACACAGTCAACAAAAAGAAATCAAAACTAATACCCTCTCAACAAATAATTTTCCTGGGTGCCAGCTTGAATACAACCACCCAGATGGCTTACCTCACGCCAGACAAACAAGGGCAACTGTCTCAATACTTCAGCAAAATGGCAACTTTCACCAGGCTAACTGCAAGGAAAGCCCTGCAGGCTCTGGGATTCACGGCATCTTGCATCCTACTAATCCCATGTGCAAAGCTGCATATGAGGAAACTTCAATGGTACCTAAAAAACTTATGGTCTCAACACAGCCACAGCTTGGAAACAATTATACCACTCATTCCATGCCTTCAAAAGGAATTTTTGTGGTGGGCTCAAGCATGCCAAAGAAACACAGGTCTCCCTTTCTGTGTACCTCAAGCAACTCAAATCATCACAACAGACGCCTCAGACTATGCCTGGGGAGCAGACATGGCAGATCAGTGCATTCAGGGAAAATGGTCCCAAAAAGAGAAGCACCTACACATCAACCAAAAGGAGATGCTAGCCGTGCAAAATGCTCTTATGACCTTCAAAGACCTACTGCATCCAGGACAGCTGTTGATAAGGACAGACAACACCACAGTGATGTGGTACATAAACAAACAGGGGGGAACTCATTCATACCCCCTGTGCAGACAAGCCATGACCCTATGGAACACAGCACTGGAATTGCAAATTCAACTACAGGCACAATTCCTGCCAGGGAAGGAAAACACACTGGCAGACAACCTAAGCAGAAATATGACAGATCCACACGAATGGAAGTTGCATCCTCAAGTTTTCACAAAGATAACTCAGGCATGGGGACAGCCAGACATAGATCTATTTGCTACCCACAGAAATTACCAGTTGAAAAAATTTTGTTCAAGGACCTATCATCCACAGGCCTGGAAAGTGGACGCACTCTCTTTCAATTGGACAACATTGACAGTTTATGCCTTCCCGCCTCTTCCTCTACTGACCAAAGTTCTATTAAAAGCCAGAGCAGAGAGGCCGCAAATGATTCTCATTGCTCCAGACTGGCCAAGACAACACTGGTATCCACTCCTGAAGAGCCTGACACATTCTCCACCATGGATCCTACCTCTAGTCCCTCTTCTGTTGTCCCAGCACAACTACAAAACCCTTCACAGCCAGCTCAAAACCATAAATCTAGCTGCATGGAGAATTCCCTAATTTCCCAACAGACTCTCCTCTCCAAGGAGGTGCAGGATGTCATCTTGGAGGCCAGAAGACCTTATACTAGAAAAGCCTACTCCGCCAAATGGAAATGATTTTGTGCCTGGAATCAAGAAAAGGGCCAGAATCCTTGGGTAATAAATATGCCTCAAATTTTACAGTACCTAGCTGAGATGTTAAATAGTGGACTTTCCTTCTCCTCCATCAAGATCCACGCTTCAGCCATTTCTGCACAATGCAACTCAGATCCTCCTTTATTCTCACATCCTCTCTTAAGGCTGTTCCTCAGAGGGGCAAAAAATATAAAACCCCCAAGGAAACCACCAGTCCCTGCTTGGGACCTCAACTTCGTATTGGAAAAGCTGACCATTCCCCCATTTGAGCCAGCTTCTTCAACAGAACTACAGTACTTGTCATGGAAAACAGCCTTTCTTCTGGCTATTACCTCAGCACGCAGGGTTTCGGAGCTACAGGCCCTCATGGCTGTGCAACCATTCATCATTTTCCATCAGGACAGAGTTTCCTTACGAACCAACCCTACCTTTATGCCAAAGGTAGTATCCATTGTAGCTTTGAATCAGACTATCCACTTACCTACCTTTTATCCAAATCCACAAAACAAAGGGGAAAGACTACTACATTCCTTGGACATTCACAGACAACTTTGTTATTATTTGGACAGGATAAAGCCATTCAGGAAATCCGAGCAACTCTTTGTGTCCTATGCTACAGGTGCTCAAGGAAATGCTATTTCCAAACAGACAATTTCAAAATGGATAGCCCACTGCATACACTTTTGTTACTCATTTCATGGAAAAACTGTGCCTGCATGCATCAGATCCCACTCCACCAGGGCCACAGCTACCTCTGCAGCTTTCCTCAGGGGGGTCCCTACCAAGGACATTTTGGAAGCAGCCACTTGGAGTTCAGTGCACACTTTCTCCAAGCACTATCACCTTCCACTATACTCTAAATCTAGAGCGGGTTTTGCCACAGCAGTCTTGCAGGGCATCCTCGCTCCTCCTAGTTCCACTTAGTGTCTACCACCCTTACTTAGCTTTGGGATTCTTCCCATCTGTAATGACTGCAGCTGTATGCACAATGAACATAGTACAGATGTCCTTCAAGGATGCATCTGCAGTCCTAACATATGGGTTGTCCTGCCTCAGGCAGCCCTTCGGACGGCCGGATTCCAAAGTCTGGGTATGGCCTCGGCTGATGTCGCACTTCACCCGTCATAGCTAGCTGCTGTTGGGTATAAAAGGCATCAGCCCGGCGCCATTTCCTCAGTCTTTCTTGCTTGTTGTGGTGCCGAGCAGAAGCTGTTAGCAAGTGCGGTCGGTCAGATCCAGAGATTTCTACTACCGAAGACTTCTAAAAGCTAAGTACCCGTTGGGGACTCTTTCTTGCCTCAGCCGATGTCAGAAAAAGTAAATAATTGTTTAACTTCTGGGAAACAAATACCTCATAAGGATTTCCACTCTTACTGCCTTCCTTGCTTAGGCGCGAGACCACGGCATTATCAGCTTGTCTAGCCTGTGCTTCCTTCAACCGACGGACATTTAGGCGTTGGTGGAGTTGCAGAGGAGTTTTGGTCCCGCTTTTGCTTACAAAATGCCGGGAGACTCCGACTTCACAATTAGCTAAAAGCGTAAGGAAAAGGACCGACTCATGGGTCCAGCGTTTCGGCGAAACCGGTTAATAACCCCAAGTGTCACGGTTTCGGCTGAAACCGAGTCCTCGGTTCTTCCAGCTTGCCTCCGATAGCGAGGCCTCACACAGCATGGCTGAATCCCGCTACTGAAATACCCCTGCTGTAGCAGGCACCCAGGATTTATCAGATACTATTCCTTTAGACATATCTACTCCTGCATGGGAGCTGCTAGGCCCCTGCATCTATGTCTATCAAGGCTTTTCTAGGGCTAAAGCAGCTAAATCTTCTAAGGCCTTGCCTGCTAAAACCCCTCACACAGGCCTACCTCCACCCCAATTCCCAAATGCTCAGCTTGGCTGAGGATCTCATTTCTTTGATCAGGGGATCCCAACCTCACCCAGACAGGGCCTCTCAACCCCTCAGAGAAGAGGCCTAGAGCAGAGCCCCGGATCCTGTTTCTACAGACTATTCCTCGGATGATTCGAAAACTCAGGTCCTCCAGAAGGCCCATATTCTCCTTATGAGGATTCTGATGCAGAAGACTCCATTCCTTCTGCCTCTCCTCCTGAGGAATTTTCTTTGGGGAAACCTTACATGCTATGAGAGAGCATTTTCAATGGCAGGGCCAGGATTTTTCAGATTCAAGGAAAAGGCTAAGGACCTTTTACATTTACCACAGCATAGGCCTTTAGCCATTCCTCCAGTACTTACAGTTGTTGATGATGCTTATAATGATGCCTGTACTGCCCTGACTCTCTTCCGGCCCCCTGCCAGCCCGACAGATATTACAGGGTCCGGACACACACTTTCACTTGTATAAGGCTCCTATTGCAGATCCTGAAACCATTTCACAGGGCCCCAAAGCTGTAGCAGCTGCCTCTGCCAAAACTCTCCCCTCTGAAAGAGAATCTAGAGCATTAGAGATGGGGTAAAAAGTTTATACTTCTGCTACTCTTCGGCTAGGGGCCTTAAACTGTCAATTCCACATGATTCAGTATCAGGAATTTTTGTTAGACCAGCTAAATAAAAAACTGTCCTCTCCTGAACCTATAGACCGTAAGTCCCTTCAGGATTTGGTACATAACACTCAGCAGGTCAGTAATCATTCCTTAAAATATGGCTATGATGCACTGGAGGCTTCCTTTAGATCAGCTATGACTGGAACAGTGATTAGAAGGCATGCCTGGTTAAAAGAGCAATCCTTACCAGACCATGTAAAGTCAAAGCTCCTAGATGATCCCATGGTGAAACAAAGTTTGTTTGGCTCCCCTGCACAGCAAGTGCTAAAGAAGGTGGAAGAAAAAGCAAAATCTGTCCAAACAGTCAAGGATTTCTTACAGGTCCAGCCTCCGAGGTTTAGTAAAAATTGGCCTTCGAAGAATTGGTCCTTTCCAGACACCTCCAGCGCACAGAGGCAGAAATAGGCCCAAGAGGCAGAGGTCAATCCAGAGGTGCCTACAGGGGCGTCAGTGGCAGCCTAACAACCAGAGAAGTACTGCCACAGATTCCTTCGACCACTTCCACAGGACAGACACAATGACTTTGACTCTGATACGCCTACCAGGGAACAACTGCAAGCACCCTTAGGCGGAAAGCTTGCCTTATTTTCCGTAAACTGGCATTACATTACAGGAGACAAATGGATTTTACAGACAATAGACAAAGGCTACAGGTTTCACTTCCACACTCTACCAAAAAAGAGAGGAATGCCAAACCCACCCAAACCAAAAAACAAACGCTCTAGGACAAATTAACCACCTACTAAGGATGAGAGCTATAGAAAAGGTACCGCCTATGGAACAAGGGCAAGGATTTTACTCCAGACTCTTCCTGGTACCAAGGAAAGAAAACCAATGGAGACCTATTCTCGACCTATCCGCTCTGAACACATATCTCATTGTTCCAAAATTCAAAATGCTGACCCTACAGCAACTTCTTCCCATGCTGGGCAAGGAGTCCTGGCTGGTGACTCTAGATCTCAAGGAGGCATACCAGCACGTCCCTATACGACCAGATTACCGAAGATACCTCAGATTTCTTGCAGGATCAGAGCATTATCAATTCTCAGCATTGCCCTTTGGCTTATCTACTGCGCCCAGAGTATTCACGAAATGCCTGGCATCAGTAATTGCTCATTGCAGGCTTCAGGGAATTCAGATTTATCCATACCTGGACGACTGCCTAATACAAGCGGACAACAAGACCAAATTAACCAAAGATTTGGAAAAGGTTATACAACTACTGCAAGCCCTGGGATACACAGTCAACATAAAAAAGTCAAGGCTGGTACCATCCCAAAGGATAACATTCTTGGGTGCAGAACTGGACACATCAAATCAAATGGCATTTCTCACAGCAGAAAAGCAAAAGCAACTACCACTTTATTTCATGGCATTAACAGCAGAACCAGCTTACAGCAAGGAAAGTCCTGCAAAGCCCCTGGGTTGCATGGCATCCTGCATAATATTGATCCACATGCCAGGCTACATATGAGGAAGTTGCAATGGTACCTAAGGAATGTATGGTCTCAACACAAGCACAGTCTAGAAGCCCAGATTCCAATAATTCCATGCCTGAAACAAGAATTCCTGTGGTGGGCTCAGGCCTGTCAGTTGAACAGAGGTCTGCCCTTCCACAAACCTCACCCAAGCCAGACTATCACCACGGCCTCAGACCTAGGCTGGGGGCACACATGGTGGACAAGTGTATACAAGGCCTATGGACACAAGACCAGCTGAACCTACACATAAATCAAAAAGAGATGCTGGCAGTGAAACAGGCACTTCAGACATTCAGTCCTTTTCTTCAACAGGGTCATTTGCTGATAAGGACGGACAACACCACAGTCATGTGGTATATCAACAAACAGGGAGGCACACACTCATATCCTCTATGCCGGATGACAATGGACCTGTGGAATGTGGCCCTGAACCACAACATTCAACTCCAGGCCAAATTTGTGCCAGGAAAAGAAAATTCACTAGCAGACACCTTAAGCAGAACTACCACGGATGCCCATGAATGGATGCTGCATCCAGACATCTTCAAAACCATTACAAAGAAATGGGGACTACCAGAAATAGACCTGTTCGCATCCCCACACAACCACCAATTGAGGAAATTCTGCACAAGGACATACCACCCACTTGCTTGGAAGGTGGACTCCTATCCCGGTTGGGAAAACCTGACAGCATATGCATTCCCACCTCTTCCTTTGATGCACAAAGTGCTACTGAAGATCAAAGAAGATCACCCAAGGATCATCCTGATAGCTCCAGACTGGCCGAGGCAGCATTGGTACCCGCTACTGAGGAGTATGTCTCAGACACACGCATGGCCTCTACCTCTAGTTCCTTTACTGCTAACACAGAACAACTACAAGATCCTACACCCAAACTTGAAAACACTACAGCTAGCTGCTTGGAATATTACATAAAGCGAAATAACCCAGATTTATCTCAGAGGGTTAAAGACATTATCCTGGAGGCTCGCAGACCCTCCACAAGGAAGACTTATTCAGCAAAATGGAAAAGATACCTCATTTGGAGTACAGCAAAAGGAGAAAATGTATCATTAGCAAACATAGCTAACATCCTGGAATACTTAGCAGAACTTTTCCACAATGGCCTGTCTTACTCCTCCATTAAGATTCATGCATCAGCAATTTCAGCAGAATACAACATGGATCCCCCAGTCTTCTCATCTCACTCTACTCAGGCAGTTTCTGAGAGGAATTAAAATGTAAAGCCTCCAAGGAAGCCACCTTTGCCTACATGGGACCTTAACTTTGTGCTGGCAAAGTTAACACTTCCCCTTTCAAACCAGCAGCAACAACAGAATTACAGTTCTTATCTTGGAAAACTGCTTTCCTGCTTGCAATCACTTCAGCAAGAAGGGTTTCTGAATTACAGGCATTAATGGCAGTACAGCCCTTCCTTATCTTCCATCAGGATAGAGTGTCCTTCAGAACTAATCCTACTTTGCCAAAAGTGGTCTCCAGGGTATCATTGAACCAAGCAATCCACCTACCAACATTCTTCCCCAACCCACAGAACAGGGGAAAGACTACTACATACATTGGATGTGCACAGGCAATTGCTACTATCTGGACAGAACCAAGACCAACAGAAAAACTGACCAGCTACTGGTAGCATATGCAACAGGAATGGAAGGAAAAAATTTCAAAAACAAGACAAGACAAAAATGGAGGATAGGATATTGCATTTTTTTGTTACTCTTTTCATGGAGAGACAACTCCAAAAAACACAGACCTCACTCCACAAGGGCTACAGCCACTACTACAGCTTTCCCATTTTAGAAGCTGCTACTTGGAGCTCCGTGCATACATTTGCCAAGCATTATAATCTACCTTTATACTCCAGATCCGAGCAGGTTTTGCAACTGCTGTTTTGCAAGGGATCTTAACTACACCATAATCCCCCAGTTTGGCTATGGTATTCTACCCATGTTAGGACTGCAGATGCATCCTTGAAGGACATAGTACAGTTTTGTACCTACCATAAATGTAGATGTCGAGAGGTATGCATCTGCAGTCTCCTTCCCCTGTGGTACTCCTAGGGTATTTGCCCATCTTGTAGCTAGCTGGGGAATCTATTATGTATTATTTATTTGTTGTATATATTATAATATACATGCTGCTATATTGTTTGCTCTCTACTGTGGAACCATTTGCATTTGTCAAATTTTAGCCCCCCTAGGGCATGGGCATCTGGGGCAGAAAAGAAACAGAAAAAAAAGTGGGCTGCTGATGCCATATTATATTCACAGCAGCTATGTATGGTGAAGTGTGAACACATCATCAGCGGCCCAGACCCAGCCTATGGAATCCGGCCCGCCGAAGGGCTGCCTGAGGCTACACAACCCATATGTTAGGACTGCAGATGCATACCTCTTGGACATCTACATTTATGGTAGGTACAAAACTGTACTTTTTGTACCTACCATAAATGTAGATGTTCGAGTGCTCATACAGCTGCAGTCCAGGTTACCCCCCTCCGTCCCCTCTTAGGACAGGCCTTATGACAAACACCTTATCATACAACCTATTTGGGGTATTCTTTTTATGGTGTATTTGCTTGCAACTACTGTTTTTTGATTTTTCTATATTGCATGTTTGCATAACATTATGCTTTGCCTTCCTTCTGGGGCCACCTGACATCTGCGGCAAGAAAAACTGAAGAAAATGGCGTCGGCTGCCTCTTTTGTACCCCTGCCGCACTGACGTCAGGGAAGAAGCGACGACAACCGACGCCGGACCTAGACTTTGGAATTCGGCCGACCGAGGACCCACCTGATGGGAGGATAACCCTTCTGTAATGACTGCAGCTGTATGAGCACTCCAACATCTACATTTATGGTAGGTACAAAACTGTACTTTTCAGTGCCTGGTAAAGGTTCGGCAGTATATTTTAGAGGTGTGTCATGTTGTCAGATGTGCAAATGAGTGTGGAGTCATCTGACTACTGTACTGGGGGGGGGCAGTTGTATGGATGTGTGGAAGGTGTTGGTGAGAATGTTAAAAAGGGGGTGACCAAAAATAGAGCCTTGTGGTACACTGGTGTTGACTGGGAGGTATGGAGAGAGGGTGGAGTGCCATTTTACTGACTATTGGATAGTTAGTTTTTGAACAATAGAAGGATGAGTTGAGGGAGATCTAATAAGGACATTTGAATTAGAAGTTTGTTATGACAAACTGTGACAAAAGCTTTAGAGAAGTTTGAATACATTTTTCAGGTATTTTGTAGAGGGAGATAAGATTGCTATAGGTTACAAGTTAGTAATGTCTGTTGAATTCCCACTTTGTGCAGAGAGATATGCGACTATTTCCATAGAGAGTTAATGTGGTATTTCTGGATTGATCTATTTATAAGGGTTGAGACAGGATAGGCAGTGCAATTGGCTGCTATTTTAAGGTACTCACTTAGAGGGTCATCATCTGAAGTAGTGCATGGTTTGAGTTTGAGTCGTTTTATATAGGATGTGGGCATAGGTTTGAAAGTGAAAGTGCATGTGATAAGTGGCTGCTGGGCAGGGTTAGAATTAGATGTTAAGGAATCCTTGGATGTTCATCGTGTTTCACTGTTGCAGTCATTACACTTGGATTATCCTGCTGGCAGGCTACCCACAGTCAGCCTGAATTCCAAAGTCTTGGTCCGGCGTCGGTTGCTGTCGCCTCTTCCCAGACGTCAGTGCACCGGGGGTATAAAAGATGCAGCCGACGCCATTTTCTTCAGTCTTTCTTGCCACGCAGTGCCCAAAGCTAAAGCAGTTCACAAGTGCCGGTTGGCCGACTCCTGAGATTTTCAAAATCGAATTTCAGATCCGAAGTCTTCATTAAAGCTAAGCACCCCGTTGGGGAAACTTTTTTCTTGCTCCAGACCAATGTCAGAAAAAGTTAACAGTTGTATTTCTTGTGGGAAGCAAATACCTCATAAGGATTTTCATTCTTACTGTATTCCTTGCCTAGGCCCTGATCACAATGTTGCTAGCTGTCGGTTTTGCGCTAGATTTAACCAATTCACTATTAAGCGTCGGTACGATTTTGCCTTTCATTACTTTGGCCGACGATTCAATTATATAATGCCGTCTGAACAACCGATGACCGGAGTTTATAAAAAGCGCAAGGAAAAGGACAGGCATCCGAGGTCCAAAACCGACGATGAGGCTTCCGCTAAGCCAGTCGCCGGTTCTCAGTGAGGCGCTTTCGCAGCCCCTGACACCCGCTACCTCAGAGCCACAGGCTGCTGTCGATTCCCACGTAGAGCCAGCTAGGCCTCTGGATACTCAAGGTATTGGACACTCGGAAACTATTCCCTCAGATGGGTCCGGAGCCGCTGAGCAGGCATCGGCTTCTGAGGGTGTTTTCAGACCTACACAGTTATATGTAAAGCCTACCTCAGCTTCCAAAGCAAAAACTAAAGCAGTACTAAAGACAAAGAAACAAGTACAGCATTCTCCTGGACAGACTTCCAGCAATAAAAAAACAGATGCTCAAAATGGCCGAAGACCTAATTACCTTGATCAGGGGTTCCCATCCCCCTCCTGATAAGAGGCCTAGGCAAGAGACAGAATATGAATCTTCAGATCAGGTTTCCATTTCCTCTGACTCCTCTTCTGAGCAGGAATACTCTCTTCCTCCCTGTGGGGATTCTGATGCTGAAGAATCTATTCCTTCAGCCTCTCCTCCTGAGGATTTTTCTTTTGGGGAAACCCTTCATATCATGAGGGAGCACTTCCACTGGGAGAGCCAAGACTACTTAGACTCAAAGAAAAGGCTTAGAGATTTTCTTTTACTGCCTCAGCACATGCCTCTTGCTATTCCCCCTGTGTTAGACATTGTAGATAATGTATTTTCAGAGTCCGGCCTTTCTCCTGACTCTTTACCCCCTGCCTCTGTAAAACCAGACAGATACTACAAGGTTCCAGACTCACATAAATTTCTTTATAAAAACCCTGCTGCTGACCCAGAAACTATTTCTCAGGGTCCCAAAGGGGTCAAGGCTTCTACTGCAAAAAAAAACCCTCTGACAGGGATTCTAGGGTACTAGACAGATGGGGAAAAAAGGTTACACTTTAGAGCTTTAAATTGTCAATTTCATATGCTTAAATATCAGCAAAACTTAATGTCACTGCTAAAATAGAAAATGTTGGCAAATTCTGATTGTGCAGAAAATAAGGAATGCAGGATTTATTGCATGCAACTGAACAAGTGGGGAAAGCATACATTGCAATGTGGTTTTGATTCTCTAGAGGCCTCTTGCAGGGCCGTGGTTATGGGTTCAGTCATTAGGAGGCATGCTTGGTTAAAGGAACAGATTCTACCTGATCATGTTAAGGCAAAATTACTAGATGCTCCATTACAGCATGATACTTTATTTGGTGTTAAAGCAGAGGAGGTGTTGAAGAAAATGGAGGACAAAGCGAAATCTATGCAAACAGTAAAGGATTTCTTACAGGTGCAACCACCCAGATTTAGAACTGGCCTACAAAGAATTGGTCCTTTCCAGTGTCAGACAGACCACAAAGAGGCAGATACAGATGCCCTAGAGGCAGATCCCAGCCCCAGGGCTTATACAGGCCTAAACAGTGGGGCGCTTCTACCTCCAAAAGCGGAGAAGACAAATCACAGCCATTCAGGAAACAGTCCCATTGACTTTTCTCTGCCAGCACCAAGCACTTATCTTCTGGCAGCCCCCTTAGGGGGAAAACTAGCACTTTTTTCTCAAAACTGGCACATGATCACCCAGGACAAATGGGTCTTGAATATAGTGTCCCAGGGCTACAGGTTCCACTTTCACACCCTGCCAAGGGCAAAAGGTATGCCAGACCTGCTACACAATCAATGGACAGAGGCACAAAAACAAGTTTCATCCCTCATGGACATGAGGGCCATTCAGCGAGTACCAGAGCAAGAGCAGGGACAAGGATTTTACTCAAGACTTTTCTTGGTACCCAGAAAGGACAAAGCCTGGAGACCAATACTGGACCTGTCTATTCTAAATACATTTCTGGACGTTCCAAAATTCAAAATGTTGACTTTGCAGCAGTTTCTGCCCATGCTGGGCAAGAAGGCTTGGCTTGTAACTTTGGACCTAAAAGAGGCATACCTGCATGTACCAATAAGGCAATCTTGCAGAAGATACCTCAGATTCATAGCTGGCTCAATGCACTACCAATTCTCTGCACTTCCCTTTGGCTTATCTACTGCGCCCAGGGTCTTCACAAAATGCCTGGCACCAGTAATTGCATACTGCAGACAAAGAGGAATTCAAATTTATCCTTACTTGGGCAATTGCCTTATTCAAGCAGAGAACAAGGACATTCTACTAGAGCACCTGGAGTTTGTAAAAAGATTATTGATTTGCCTAGGGTGCACAGTAAACGAAAAGAAGTCAAAATTAGTACCCTCTCAAGAGATAATATTCCTGGGTGCAAGCTTAAATACAACTGCCCAGATGGCTTATCTCACGCCAGACAAACAAAGGCAACTGATTTCTTACTTCGCAATGTTGGCAGCAAAGACCCAGTTATCTGCAAGAAAAATTCTGCAGGCTTTGGGCTTCATGGCATCCTGCATTCTGCTAATTCCATATACCAGACTGCATATGAGGAAACTACAATGGTATCTAAAAAGTGTTTGGACTCAACATTGCCAGAGCCTGGAAACATTGATTACCCTCATTCCTTGCCTTCAACAGGAGTTTCGATGGTGGGCACAGTCCTGTCACCTAAACAAGGGACAGCCATTCAACCTACCCACTTCCAGGCAGTCAATAACAACAGATGCTTCAGATTATGCCTGGGGGGCCCACTTGGCAGGAAAATGTATTCAGGGCACATGGCCCTCAAGCCAAATGCATCTTCATATCAATCAAAAAGAGATGCTAGCTGTTCAGAATGCCCTGACAGCTTTCAAGGACCTTCTTCATCCAGGACAACTACTGATAAGCACGGACAATACTACAGTCATGTGGTACATAAACAAGCAGGGAGGCAGACATTCCTACCCCCTCTGCAGACAAGCCATGACTTTGTGGGTCACAGCATTGACTTATCAAGTACATCTGCAAGCACAATTCCTGCCAGGGAAGAAAAATACTCTGGCAGACGAACTAAGAAGAAACATTACGGATCCCCACGAGTGGAAACTGGATCCTCAAGTCTTCAGCATGATAACAAAGAAATGGGGATGCCCAGACATAGATCTTTTTGCCTCCCCTCACAACTGCCAACTACAGAGATTCTGCACATGGACTTATCACAAACAAGCATGGAAAGTGGATGCTGCATCATTCAGCTGGAAAGCCCTAACAGTATATGCCTTTCTTCCTCTGCCTCTCCTTCCCAAGGTACTCCTAAAGGTCAGACAAGAGAAGACAAAAATGATTTTGATTGTCCCAGACTGGCCCCATCAGCACTGGTACCCAATCCTAAAGAGCTTGTCTCAAGGCCCACCCTGGACATTGCCTCTAATTCCTCACTTACTGACCCAAAGAAACAATCAGATCCTGCACAGCCAACTCAGGATCCTAAATCTGGCAGCATGGCGAATAATGTAGCCATTCAGAACACACCTCTCTCTAAAGCAGTGATGGATGTTATTTTGGAGGCCAGGTACCAGAAAATCTTATGCAGGAAAATGGAAGAGATTCTGTGCTTGGAACCAGGCACAAGGAATTGACACGCTTGTACCAAACATTCCTCAGATTTTGCAATACCTAACTGAGATGCTGGACAAAGGCCTATCCTTCTCATCAATTAAAATCCATGCCTCTGCCATTTCAGCTCATTACAATATGGAACCACCAATTTTTTTCTCATCCATTGCTAAGGCAGTACCTCAGAGGGGCCAAAAACATAAGACCGCCAAGGAGAGCACCAATACCTGCATGGGACCTCAATTATGTCTTGGAGAAACTTACACTGCAGCCTTTTGAGCCAGCCAATTCAGCTGAAATAAAGTTCTTATCTTGAAAAACAGCTCTGCTCCTAGCAATAACCTATGCAAGACGAGTCTCTGAGTTACAGGCTCTCATGGCTGTGGAACCTTTTGTCATTTTCCATGCAGCCAGGGTTTCTCTGAGGACTAACCCCACATTTATGCCTAAGGTTAGTGTCCAGTGTGGCCCTTATCCAAACCATTCATTTGCTACTTTTTATCCAAACCCACAGAATAAGGGTGAGAGACTCCTGCATTCTTTGGATATACACAGACGGCTACGCTTCTACTTAGACAGAACTAAAGCTTTCAGAAAGACTGAGCAACTTTTAGTGGCATATGCTGCAGGATCACAAGGAAAGCCTATCTCAAAGCAGACTATTTCAAAGTGGATAGGCCACTGCATTCGATTCTGTTATTCACAACATGGCAAATCAATCCCTAAGGGCATTAGGCCACATTCTACCAGAGCAGCAGCCACTTCAGCAGCCTTCCTCAGAGGGGTATCAACCAAAGACATTTTAGAGGCTGCAACTTGGAGTTCAGTGCACACTTTCACCAAGCACTACCATTTACCTCTCTACTCTAAATCCAGAGCAGGCTTTACCACTGCAGTTTTGCAGGGCCTTATAGCCTGTCCTAATCCTATTTAGACCCAGCCACCCAACCTCAGCTTTGAGATTCAACCCAAGTGTAATGACTGCAACAGTGAAACACGATGAACATAGTACAGTTGTGTACCTACCATAAATGTAGATGTTCGAGTGCATTTACTGTTGCAGTCCAGGTTACCCACCCACCCACCATCCCCCTTTTCTTTGCTGGGACTTATCTGTACTTCTCTATCCTATATAGCCTATATGGTATATTTGCTTGTAGATGAAGGAAATGTTTATGTTATGGCATGCATACTTATTGGCATAAATTTTTAGCCTACCAATTTGGGGGCACCTGACATCTGGGGCAAGAAAAACTGAAAAAAATGACGTTGGCTGCATCTTTTATACCCCTGGTGCACTGATGTTAGGGAAGAGGCAACAGCAACCGACGCCGGACCAAGACTTTGGAATTCAGGCCGATTGCGGGTAGCCTGCCAGCGGGATAACCCAAGTGTAATGACTGCAACAGTGAATACACTCGAACATCTACATTTATGGTAGGTACACAGCTGTACTTTAGAGATGCTATGTTATCTGTGAAATAAGATTTGAATTGTGTTGTGGCTTTGAGTGGTGAGTTATTAGGAGAGGGGTTATAGTTGAATTTTTCGCCAGGATGCTAGATTTTTTTAATGGCTGTCCAGAATTCTTTAGGGTTATGTGTACCGTTATTCTGAAAGTTATTATAGTATATTTTTTGTCTTTGCTTGTTTGCTTTTTGGTAGTATTGCTAAAGTTTGCTGAAGTTTACAAGATGTTGTGGTGTTCTATATTTTTGCCATTCTTTCCATGCTTTTTCTCCATCCTGCATTAACTTTCTACTGTTTTTGGATAACCGAATTGCATTATTTGTTAAACATTCATTGGATTAACCAGTACATCAAAAGAGTGTAATGTATACTAAAACACCAGCAACTGACATCACATACTTGTTAAAGTGCACAGGCTCAACGTTTATAAAGCATATCTGCTTTTAATGAAGTTGATACTAATGCAACACAAAACCAAGGTCTGTTCACTATTCGACACAGGCTTAGAACAACTAGAAATGCAGTGACACTTATCTGGTGACTGAGTGGAAGAGGAGGCAATAATCAGGGGATATTTAGCAATACATTCTACTGCAGTAACCTTCCTACCCTCAGGCCAAATTATTGCAGATAGTAATCAGTTCAGTTTATAACCAGTACAAAGCAATTAACTTGTTGTGTCTTTCGGCTTATCCCGGTTAGGGGCCGCCACAGCGGAACTCCGGTCCGCTAATGTTTGGTAGTGGATTTTTACGAGCCCTGACGCACAACCTTCAACGAAGGTACACCCATGCACGTATGCCTCCACACAGAAGACGCTCTAGCTGAGAGTCGAACAGGACAACGTCTTGCTGTGAGGTGACATCGCTACCGCAGCGCCACTACCGCGGGTTACAAAGCTGAGAGGCACAAATTAGAACAGGTTTTCTTTCATCTCCTGAATGCAGAAACCTGGCAGCTAGGGAGACTAAGCAACTGTCATATGCAATGTAATCGATTGGTCATAATCTATTCCAGACATTTGCTTGTTGAATAAGCTAACCTTTATTAAGATAAATCATTTTTACTTCTGCATTTGTACCAAAATGTGGTTGTTGTCAATCTTGCAACTTATAAAATGCACGGCTGCCCAGTGAATCTACCTGGTTAAGAAACTATTATTATTATTACTTTAGACTGTTAATATACTGTCTTACTTCTGGCTTCGGCAGCTGAATTGCATTTTTGGACAGAACTCAAATTTCTTTCTTCTTTGGGCTTATGCAATTACTTGATGTTAAGTTGTCTATCTTCGAGCGACCTCGGCCCGACTGGCCTCCTAAAAAGCTCGAGAGATATCCCATGCTGCTAGGAGAGTTACCTCAGATCGTGTTGGTTTTCGGTTCTTGGTAAGTGACTTTCCCTCAAGAACTTTAAGTTCTATTTTTCTTATTAAAAACCTAGTTAGTGGTTTATTATAATTTAAACTAGACAGGGTGTGTTTGTGTGTGTGTGATTACACCTTTAGATATGTCTAAAGAAGCAAAGGTCTGAAAATGTCTCTGACAGATGCAGGGTCCTGCAGGAAAGAAAAAAGTTAAATTTTAAGGGGCTTACTCAAGCCAGAGGATTCCCTTTCTGTATCTACAGGGAAGCCCTCTAAGGCATCTATAAGGTTTCTAAACCGATGAGTCTCAGTCCACAGTTTCTGTCCCTCCTCTCGCTCCGGCTGGGAGGGATTAGAAAATTCCGTGTCGGCTCCGACCAGACCAGGTCACCATCCCTTGGCCAGGATCTCCGAGGCACTGGCCCAGATGCTTCAGAGCCCGACTCATCAGTCGATGCCTGCCCGGTCCATCAATATATTCCTCCTTCGACTCTCTTGAGCCGATTTCTTCCTTGGAAGAATCTCGGCGCGGACTTCGCCGGTCGCGAGGGGGGAGTGGCATCGGACCCTTGTCCGACCCCTCCCTCCCTCTCGGTGCGCTAAGGGTGAGTTCGGCTCCGACATCGGCCTCGGAGCCATCACTGTCAGTGCCGAGGGAGGTTCTTAGCCTCGGGGCGGGGACCTCTGGCTTTGCCTGACAGGGGTGCATCCTCAGGTCAAGTCGACTCACTCCCTCATCCCGGACCGCAGAGAGCCAGCTCCTCAATCTCTTCCGAGGCCTCTCCTGATTTGGCAGAAGAGCCCCTCGGAAGAGGAAGTGAGGAAACACGTTGACTCACCTGAGTCCATCACGTCTGACACAGATTTAGATGATTCTGAGGGTTCCCCGTTCCCCTTCTGAAGATGTCTCATTTGCAGACATTCTAGAGATCCTGAAGCAGAGGGAGGATGAATCTGTGTATCTTGAGGCCCTTCCACCTCCTGGGTGTCCGGCATGGACGGCTCCTGATTCAGTGGACCCCACTCCCAGGAGACCCTCCAAGTTCATAACGGCACCAGCAGACAAACAGTTCTTAACAAAGGAGTTTCTGTGGATGCTATGGTGGTAGCTGCTGCCACTAAGAAGGAGCTAGCTGATCCTTCAGTACCTGTCCATCCACCTAACAAGGAATCTAGGTCCATGGACGGATGTTCTCGTCAGCGACATTTACCATGCGCTCGCTGAACTACCTATGCCATTTTACTCGTCTTCAAAGGGACTTGATCAAGGAAGCGAGTGAAATGTTAAGGTTTTCAAGATAAGATGAACACACAGCTGGCTACCCTTAACTCCATAACCAACTCCTCCATGCAGGGACAGGTGTGGCCTTACGTAGGCATGCCTGGATGCGGCTATGCAATTTGCGGACCCTTCAAGGCGTCTTTCACTAACTCCCGTTTGATGGATCATCTCTTTTGGTCCTCAAGTGAAAGAAACCTTGACTAGGTGCGAAACTGATGGCAAGACCCTTTCTGCCGTCGAGTCCGTTTTTCTACTCCTTCTAGGCCTTACCCCAAAGGCCAGAAAGGTGGAAAGATGTGGTTCCGTAAACAATCTCAAGGGACTTCGCCTGCGCACAGAAGTCGTTTCCCGCCAGAGGCAGAGGGGAATAACAATGGTAGACGCCGCCTAGGGGCAGGGGTCCGAAGCCTTCTCTGACAAGCCCTTTCAGCATCCCTGATGCCCGACTGCCCACCGTCACTGTACCCAGAAGCCTGGCTATCCCTGACTCAAGACAAATGGGTACAGTCCATCATTTCAAGGCTATTCTATCCCCTTTTGGCGCTCCAAACCAATCAAAAATCCCTTCCAGATGTTCCACCGGCAAAGGGATCTAGCGGTTTGGAGATTTCAAAACTGCTTGCAAAAGAGCAATTCAGCCAGTTCCAGCAGACCAGCAAGGATCCGGAATCTACTCAAGGTTCTTTTTAGTTCCAAAGAAAACAGGGGACTGGAGACCAATTTTGGATCTCAGTATCTTGAACAGATCAGTCAAGAAAGCAAGATTGGATGGTCACGCTGCAATCCATCCTTCCAAACTGGATGTGCTCTATAGACCTTCAGGATCGTACTATCACATAAGAAGATTCCTCCGCTTCAGGCTGGGAACCAGTCATTTTCAGTTCAGGGCCCTGCCCTTTGGTCTCACCACTGCCCCGGTGTTTACCAAATGCATGGCAGTGGTAGCTTCTCACCTGAGACGACAAGGATTCCAGGTGTTTCCATATTTGGACGACTGGCTCCTCACAGCTCCCACCAAGCATCTCCTTCTGATGGCCAGGGATTACACTTTTCGCATTTGTCAAAAGTTAGGCATTTCAATAAAAGTCTGTTTACTTTCATAGGGCAAATCTAGACACAGTAGACATGTCTGCGAGACTAACACATCAGAGAATAACAGACATTCACAAACTGGTCTCACTCCTTTTCAACAACAACAGAATCAAAGCCAGGTTAGTTCTGAAAGTGTTGGGAATTATGGCGCGGCCATACCTCTGCTTCCATTAGCCAGATTCGATCCTTCAATGGATGCTCTTTACTCAATGGTCATACCAGCAACTTCCAATGTCTCACACCATTATGATCATAAGCGTGCAAAAATCATCTCATGTGGTGGATGTCTTCCCCTCAGCTCTTGTTGGGAAGACCCTTTGTTCCACCCTCCGGTTGCTACTCTGACAACGGATGCCTCCTGATCGGGTGGGGTGCCACTTGCACATAAATGTTCTGGAGATGAGAGCAGTGCTTTGCCCTTCAAGACTCTCTTCCCTGGGGAGATTTTGCATCCAGACAGACAATATGTCTGTAGTGTGGTACATCAACAAAAGCACTCAGAGTGTGGCAATGGGCGATTTCTTCTCAGCGTTTCTGATAGCAGCGCACATCCCCGGAAGTCCAATCAAATTGCGGACAAGTTGAGCAGAGCTATCCTCATGCCTCACGAGTGGTCTCTGAAAGACTCTGTTGTGAGAGAAATTTTCAAAACAGCAAGTGCAGAGAATATTTCACTAGAGGCGCTCTAGTCCAAGTTTGGCCCCGGGACTTCTGTATGCATTTCCTCCTTCCCACTAATCTCTCAAGTGATCAGAAGGCCTCATTGATCCTCATTGCTCCTTACTGGCCTCGACAGGTGTGGTTCCCTTTCTACATCGATTTCTTTTGGAGCGACCGTGGAATCTGGACCTAGTTCCAGATCTTTTGATCCATCAGTCTCTGAACCTCACTGCTTGGTTCCTCCAGTTCCAACTCGAGATATTTTGATAGCTTCCCATAAATCTTCCAAGATTTATTTGAAAGGAAGTAAGGGAAACGCTTCACATATTGGGCTCAAGGAAAGGACATAGATCCTTTCACTGCTTCCATCCAATTAGTCCTTGAATTTCTAGCTGAACTCTTCCATGCAGGTTCATCTCCCTCTACTCTTAAAGTTCAATTGGCAGCTATTTCTAACTTTCATGTGGGTATTTCTGAATCTGCATTAATGTCCCACAAGCTTTGCAAAGCCTTTTTGAAAGGAGTTTTTCTTCTCAGACCTCCTATAAGAAATCCTCCTTCTCCTTGGGACCTAAATTTAGTACTTGCTTCTTTGATTCTTCCCCCTTTCGAACCTGCAGTCTCCTGTTCTTTAAAATTGCTATCATGGAAGACTATTTTTCTGGTAGCTATTACTTCAGTTAGAAGAGTTTCAGAGCTTCAAGCACTCAGCTGTCGACCTCCTTATCTATTGTTTCATAAGGACAGAGTATCCTTACGACTAACCCGTCCCTTTTGCCTAAGGTGGTCTCGACGTCAAATCTAAATCAAAGCATTGACCTCCTGTCTTTTTCCAGAATATTCCAATAGGTCTGAACAAAAATTACACTGCCTGGATGTTCATCGTCAATTGAGGTACTACTTGGATAGAACAAAACAATTCAGAAAATCTGATCAGCTGTTTGTCTCCTACTATGAAAGCAGAAAGGGACTTTCAGTTTCAAAGGTATCATTATCCAGATGGCTAACATCTTTGATTTCCCTTGTATATGAAATTAGACACCAAAAACTGCCTAATAAACCTAAGGCCCATTCCACCAGAGCCTTGGCTACCTCTTTAGCCTTCCAAGACAGACTGCCTATTGACACCATTTGTGCAGCGGCTACTTGGGCTACTCCTCACACTTTCATTTCTCATTATAAGTTGGACTTAGCTTCTAGGCATAGAGCTAACTTTGGTTCCACTGTTCTCAGGAGTCTGTTCCGTTAGGCCAGTCCCATCCAGCAAGAATGAAGGCGAGATAGACAACTTAACATATAGAAGTTATGTTCTTACCATAACGTTCCATGTTAGTTGTCTTCTTCTCGCCTTCTTCCCCTCCTTCCCCTGGCCTGGACAGACCTAGAGGAGTTGTGATTGTGACCTCTCTTTCTACCACCTCTTTCTTAGGCATATGCTGTTGTGCATATTTCCTGGTTCAGGATGTAGGTCACCCATCTTTCTTCCTATTGTTAGAGGTGGACTCTGTTTAGAGTTATTCTGTTACTATTATAAGCTGGGGTTAGCTTACAAACGAGATCTGAGGTAACTCTCGCCTAGCATTGTGGGATATAGGGGCCTCGAGCCGGGCCTGAGGGCCCTGGAACCCATCCAGCAAGAAGAAGGCGAGAAGAAGACAACTAACATGGAACGTTATGGTAAGAACATAACTTCTATTTTTCTAAGTCAAAGTTAGACATGTAGTATGTCTCTTTAGCTAATGGTAATGGTAGAGTTAGACAAGCTGTTGTCATGTTTGTTTACATCATTTGTATGTTTAAACACATGCCTTTTTTGTTTTCCTTCTGCAGTTTTAAAGCTGCTGATATATTTAATTTTAGCAAATGCAGTATTTTATTTATTTATTTACTTATTTAAGTTTGATGACTGGGGAAGTCCACTGGGCCATAAAGGGCCTGTTTTCAGTGGAGGCCCGAGGAGAAAACCTCCAAATATTGCAAGTTACATGTTACATGTTACAAAAGAATAACAAAGATTTGTACAGAACAATTAAACAAGTAGCTACTAGCCCTTTGCAGGTTAGGTGGACCATTTTGCATGGAAAGAGTACAAGAAGATTGGATTATGGAAAGTATAGTACATTAGATAGCAGAGAGAAAATCAGCCCCTGGTAGGGCGAGACTGTTTTAGGTTGAGATGAAGCAATAGAATTGGTAAATGGTAATGATTTCATTGCAGGGTAGAAAGAGATGGGGTAGAGAGGGGTTAATGTTGGGGCGTGACATGGGAATTTCCATTTGGCTAATAGATGAGAGAATACCTGAGATTTGAAATTAGTATGGTTTGGACGGTTACGAAGGTGGGGGGTTCCACTGCTTGGCTAAGGAGTAGGGCAGTGTAGGTGGCCAGGAGGTCGTGCTGGTTTGTGGACCTGAAGGAGATTTTGGTTTGTGGATCTGAGTTGGCCGTTGGGTATATAGGGTTTTAAGGATGTAGTGAGAGATGGCCAGTTTGTGAGTTTAAAGATGAGCTTGTGGGTAATAGTGAGTTGTAGGTAACTGAGGTAGTTGGGGAGTTCAAGCCAGTTGAGGGTCAGGAGGGAGTGGCAGTGGTGGGATGAGTCTTTTGAATTGGTTGCAGATTTGCAGATCTTGTTGTAGCAGGATTCAAGTTTGGATTGTAAGCCTAGGTGGAGATTTGTGAACAGAGGGGCACCATACATCAGGGAGGAGAGCAGGAAGGTGGATGCCAGGGTTTGACAGGTAGAGGGGCTGAGGAAGTAGTTGTGTGTAGAGGAGACCTGTCTTTTGGTGGGTTTTTTTGATTGCGGAGTGGATGTGGGTATCATATTTTAGTTGACCATCAATGATGATGCCGAGAAGCTTGGTGGTTGGAACAGTTTCAAGGGGGGTGTTGTTCTGGCTCTGTACGGTTAATGAGGTTTTGTCAGTAATAGTTTTTGGTAGGGGAAAATATCATTAGTTTGGTTTTATTTGCATTTAGAGCTAAGTGGTTGGACTGCATCCCGGTTTCGGTTGTGGAGAAGGCTAATTGGGTTTTTGCAAGGAGCTCAGAGGATGAGAAGCCTGAGCAGATGATAGTCGAGTCATCTGCATATTGGATGACAGATGACTCTGGGATGGAGTGGTGAAAGTTGTTACTAAACAGGTTAAAGAGTAAAGGGCCAAGAACAGAACCTTGAGGGACGCCTGTGGGTGTAGGTAGGAAGGGGGAGTTTGAAGTTTTCCATTGGACAGCTTGTTGGCGGCTGGACAGGTAGCTGGAAAACCAGGCTATAGTGGTGGGAGAGAGATGTAGAGTGGAAAGTTGGGATATGAGTAGGTTGTGGGAGATGGTGTCAAAGGCTTTTGACAAATCTAGGAATAGCATAGATACAAGTTTGCCTGAGTCTTGTTCAGTGTTGATGGTTTCCAGAAAGGAAAGAAGGGCAGTCATGGTGGAGTGGGCAGGGCGGAAGCCATGTTGAGTAGGGGAGAGGAGATTGTTTTGGGTTAGGTGTGTCATTAGTTGTACTTGAATGGTTTTCTCTAGAATTTTAGAAAGAGGGGAAAGGATGGCAATAGGCTTGAAGTTGGTGGTGTCAGTATTCTTGCCACCTTTGTGTAGGGGGATGATGTAGGCATGGCACCAGATGGAAGGGATGTATGATTCTTGTATGGCTCTATCTATAAGAATAGAGATGGGATAGGCGATGCTGTCTGCAGGTAGTTTGAGGGAGGTAGGTGGAAGGTTGTCAGGTGCATTGCAACAGGGTTTGAGTTTGAGGAGTCTTTTTATAGTGCTTGTGGGAATGGGAGTAAGGCAGAAGGGTGTGGAGGGGGTGGAGGTTGTGGTGGGAGGGGCTGTGGTTGGAGGAGAGGGTGGGAAGGAAGTGGATAGTTTGGCTGTGTAGTCTGAAGAATGAGTTGAACTGTGAGGCTGTGTCAAGGTCAGAGAGGGCGGGATTCGGACAGGGGTTTTCTTTATTACCAGGGTGCAGAATTGATGAGATGGAGTCCCAAAATTTTTGGGGGTTTGTGTAGTGCAAGGACTGGAGTTTGGAGTAGTGAGCTTTGTGATCTTTAGTTATTAGCTTTTTTGTGGAGTTTCAGAGATGCTTAAATTCTAGGAAGGAGTTTGGGTTTTTATGTTTTTGATGCTGTTTCCATTTTTTGTCCCTTTGTTGCATGGCTAGTTTAGTTTCTTTTGATAACCGTGGGCAGGTTTTGGTTTTGATGTGTTTGGTTCTCAGGGGGGTTTGCTGGTTGAGGAGGATCAGGAATGAGTGGTTAAAGTAGGATATGTCATCATCTAGTGAGAGGGATTTTATAGGGGACCAGTCAATACACTTTAGGCATTCTGAGAAAGTTTGGGGAATGAAAGAGGAGAGGTTGTGGGTTTAAATGTAGTGGTGTTGTTTTTGTAGAGGAGATGGTAGCTGGTTGGTGAAGGCAGGTAAGTGATTGCTGAGAGGATCTGATATTATTCCAGTTTTGGTGATTAGATTTGGATGAGTTGTTAGGATCCAGTCAGTGATGGTTCCACAGGTACCATCTTTATTTGGTCTGGTTGGTGAATTAATTAGTTGGGAGAAATTGTATAGGTTGATAGTGTGGGAAGGGGCCTTACAGTTAATAGTGGTCCAGTTGATGTTGGTATCACCAAGGATACAGGTTTCATCATTTATGTGGAAGGAGGACAAGGATAGGATGTTCTCAAGTGTTTTGATGTTATCACCTGCGGGGATATAGAGCGCAGCGATACATATGGATTTGTGGTTGTTTATTTTTAATAAGCCTATTGTAATTTCGCATTGGCAAAGGTTGGACTTTTATTGGTGTAGGGAGTTATGGTATGGTAGGTGTAGTAGAATATAGCTAGTCCACCTCCTTTTTTGTGGGCTCTGTCATTGCGAATGATTTGGTAACCTGGTGATAGGATTTTGTGATCTTTTATGTCGGATTTGAGCCAGGGTTCAGAAATGGCAGTTATGTCGGGGTGGTTATGGGAGAGCCAGGCATGGAGGTTAATGATTTTGTTTCTAAGGTTTTGAGCATTAAGTGTAGTGAGGCAAATGGATTTAGGTTTTGTGGGTTGAGAGGAAGGATCGGAGACATTAATGTTAGAGGTGGGTCCGGGGTTAGGGTGGATGTCGCCGGCAAGTGAAAGAGAGAATTGGTGGAGGAGTAGAGTCCAGTAGTCTGGTGGGGATGGGTAGTATGGGTTGAGTGAGACTAGTGATTTTTTGCTATGACATTTAGGAGATGAGTGTAGGGGGGATGGGGAGTGGAGTAGCTTAGGTTTGAATAGATATGTAGTGTTGGAGCTGAAGAGTTCATGTGAGATGGATGAGTAAGAGGGGGCTGAGGATGATTGCATGAAGCAGTGGAGGGTGTAAGTGAGGTATGGTAAGGGTTGGGAAACTGTGAGAGATAGGTCAGACAGTCAAGAGAGATTAGTAGGGCTAATGGAGTAATTGTGAGTGCTGATGAGTAAAGCATTGTAGGTGGGGTTGTAGAGTGTATTTGGTCCGGATTCATAAATGCCTACACTAAGTGTACACAATCTGTATTCAAGAACATCCCAGCTGCATTTTGTGTCCTGTCTATTCAGACAGGGAAATTAGATGTAAGTGTATATATAGTCTACACATTGTGGTAAACCTTATGAATACCTCTCTATATTTAAGTTTGCAAGAAAATCAGTGGGAAAACTAAAATTAGGAGGAAGAAGGTGGGAGTTATGCTTGTGTTGTCTATTCACTCAGAATGGTCTACAGTTATTGAATCCAGCCCAACTTTATTTCAGTAAAAAGTTTTATTATTCAAATTCAAATATTTGTGGCAGGTGAAGTTTTATTATCTCATTGGAATGGTGCAGTAATAACTATTAGCTTTTCCCTTTCATAGAGTTATTACTCAAGCTATCGCTATATACAGATATTCAGTGGTTGGTTTATTTTAAGAGTAAACAGTATTTTTGATATGTTGCTGTGGTCTGTCTAGCTGATTGTAACATTGATGATAAAGACAAGGAAGAGGATGTTGGAATAAGATGGATATTAACAGCTGCTTCTTGAAAATATAAAGTGTGTGTGTGTGTGTGTGTGTGTGTGTCTGTGTGTGTGTATGTATATCTATATATATATATATATATATATATATATATATATATATATATATATATACATATTTATATGTAAAACAGAGAGAGATGCCTTAACTGATCTTTACAAATGCTGTTAACATCTACTGGCTGTATGATAGCAGTGATTTTGCAGTCATTCTGGCTGATTACAGTGCAGAGCTCCAAGGACAAATATCTGGAAAATAGTACACAGTTTTGTTCTAAATAATTTTACACATTGCTTGATTAAATAGTCCAAAATTATACTGTCCGTGAGAGTCTATTATCATTACTCAGTGTCTGTTTTTATTGTCTTTTAGGAAATTTGTGCGTCTTAGTTCATGAGATTCCTGCGGTGGGTTAATTGCATAAAGAACTGTTGTCAGTCATCTTTTTATCAGTTGGCAATATTTTCCTGCAGCAGTCTTCATTGGGACCACTTACTAATCTGAAAAGGTATTTTATTTATATAAGTTTGTATATATGTATTTGTAACCAAGTGAGTGTTTTGGTCCATTTCCAAACCCAGCCTGAGAAGTAATACCAAAAATTAATGGCAAAAGTTTTAAATAGTGTAAGAATAGAGAAGGCTAAGTTTGCGTATGTAAGTTACATTGCACCAACAAACTAACATAGTAATAAAACTCATTGTCGATGTAGTCAGGTGATTCTTCTGTGCAAAGATTCTGTTGCTGCTATAGTCACTGACCATCTGTTTGCTAAACCACTTATTCTAGTGAGCTCTCTGTGATAATGGGCTGACTGAGGTAGACCAGACTTCCCCATCCATAGCATCAGTGTCCAGCTTATCTTGTGGGTTCCTGTGGCATTTCAGTGTAAGCTGATATATAATCTGTCCAGTATGCACTGAATTTACCTTGGGGCTACTTCATAATTGTCTGTGCCTAATATGCCTCTTTTTTGGGGGGGGGTGCCCAGGGCAGATCCTGAAAAGGTGTATAGACCTCATCCTACCAAGGTGTCCATACTACTTCATCTGATGTCTGCCAGCTCAGAAGTCAGGTGGCTGTACTCTGAGCTCTCTCCAAGTTGTATATTTATTTAGTCTTTCACTGTCTTTTGCTGTTTGAGCTGAGTGAGCATTACTGCGAAAGCTTATCAGTTTTAATTAATTTGAAATTTCACTTTGTGTTATCTGTTTAACTTACTGAGATCTTCACTGTGTCATGGAGTGCGCGTCTACCGGTTTGGTGAAACAGTCTGTTTTCTGCTGTTTTTTTCCGTGATCTCTTCTTTTCCGTCATTATCCAAAGCTTTAGATTGTAGGTGGAAATAAGGATGTAGACTGACCAGTTCCTAGTAAGTGTTTCGTCCTGTGACTTTGTTCTTGTTTCTCCACCACATTGTAGTGTAATGCCTGTAGGGCTACTTGTACTTCACCCATAGGTTCATAAGTTCATAGGTAGGTACTAGGCGCTGCCCAAAGGCAGATAGTTTCATAGGTAGGTACTAGGCTATCTGCCCGAAGGCATTTATAAGCCTAGACAGAATGTGTTGGCTTTTGCTGCCCCTTTAAATTAGTTCCCTGTGCCTCTGTCTAGCAGAGCCACTGAAGTGATCCCTGGGGTAAACTTTGTTTCCCATCCACTCGTCAAGGTTTCTTTTGAAGAGTGTTAGCCAGGAGCTCTGCATAATGTAGATTGGAATCTTGTTCCAAAGCATGGGAAGTCTCTGGGACAGGAATCTGTCCCTCCAGCATTCCCTATTTATTGTTGTGTTGAGGTTTAGATCCCTAGAGCGTGTGGCTCGAGGGGATAAGGATTTCTTTAGGTGGAGCGTGTTCATCCATTCTGGGTTGGACATGGCCTTGTATGTCAGGCAGAGATCACCTCTGAGTAGGCGGTATGCAACAGAGTACAGTTGGAGTTTCTTCAGTTGAGCTGCATAGGGCATCTGTTTGAGGCCAGTGTTCCTCTTGGTGAGGTACTTCTGTGGTCTTTCCAGCTGCTGCAGGTGTCTTGTAAGGTACATTCCAAATGGGGCGTTGTATTCTATGATGGGTCTGATGAGTGATGACTAGAGGGGCACAATGACATCTTTTGATCTGGAAGCGAACCCTTTTGTGATTAGGTGGGCCACGTAGAAGGATTTTCTAACCACTTTGGCAATGTGATTATCAAAGGTGAGATTACTATCTACTTGGGTCCCCAGATCCCTTATTACGTCTTCTGTATTTAGGGGACTACCACCTATGTGGTAGTTTGTGGGTACTTTGTTTTTTCCAAAGGGGATGACTATGCAATTTTTGGCATTTAGCTTGAGGCCATGATTTTGACACCAGGTATCCATCTCAGTGAGACCCTTTTGGAGGATGTCTGTGTCAGCCGGAGAGTCAATTATAGCCCCTAGTTTGCAGTCGTCTGCAAATTTGGTCAGCCATAATCCTCCTGTGCTTGCCTGTACCTCTGAGAAGTATATGCCGAACAAGTGGGGTCCTAGGACTGAGCCCTGGGGAATGCCACTTGTAATCGGTTTAGAGTTGGACCTAGCTCCCACAACTCCCACCATGTGGGTTCTGTCCGTGAGCCAGTTGGCAACCCATCTTGTGACGTAGGGGTTTATGTTCAGGCTGGTGAGCTTGTCTATAATACCAGAATGGGGAATGATGTTGAAGGCCTTAGCGAGGTCTAGGTAGGCTGTGTGTACCTCCTTTCCCTCGTCTATAGCCTTGGTAACTGTCTCAAAGAAGTCCACCAGGTTAGGAGGCATGATCTGCCCTTAACAAAGCCAGTAGGGTCCAGTGTTTGGAGGTTCCCAATGTCTCTGTTAATGAGTTCCATGATGATGCGCTCCATAGCCTTGCAGACCAAGCTAGTCAGGCTTGTAGGGCAATAGTTCCCGGGGTCTGTTGTGGAGCGGAATAACCATTGCTGCGCACCCGTCTATGGGTACATAGCCTGTGGAGAGGCTGAGTTTGAACAGTGTGTTTAGGTGAGGGGTTAGTTAGTCTTTGAGCTCGTGTAGGACGCAGCCTGGGACACCATCCAGTCCCATTGATGCTGTGTTTTTGGCTTTGGAGAGGGCTGTTTTAACCTGAGTGTCTTTGATTTCAGGGACTCTACATTCTTCTGGTATGGTTATGGGCCCTTTTGGAGGTGAGAGGGGGGTGAAGTTTGCGCTGAACCTGTCTACCAGGATGTTGGCAATATCGATCGGTTCAGTGTATTTTGAGCCATTCTGCACTAACTCCAAGCAGATCTGAGCATTTCCACTTAGATTCTTGACATAGCTAAGGAATGCCTTCTGGTTATCTTTGGAGTCCTTGGCAATTTTTCTTTCAAAGCTTGCCTTGGATGATTTTATGAGGGATCGTAGTTTCTTGCTGATACTGTTTAGGGATGTCTTCCCTTTTTGGGATTTTACTCTTTTCTATACTAGTTTCCTCCTCCTATTGTATAGCTTGTTTATGGCAGGAGTTCACCAGACTGGTTTCCTTTTCTTGGAGGAGTGAGTCTTGGTTTTGCTTGCGATGGCATGATCCATGCATTCTTGTAGGTGCCCGTAGAATGCATTAGTAAAGGATTTTGCAGCTTGGACAGTGTTATCCTTCAACATGGGGGCTTTGAAACTTTCCACCTCAGTCTTAAGTAATGTGAAGTTTGCTTTTAAAAAGTTTTTCACGGTGGTTTCCTTGTCCGGTGGTGGGGGCGGAATGTGGATGTCCAAAGTGATTTGTTTATGGACAGATCTAACCAGCGAGAGGTTGACCTCCGGTGTGGAACACTGGTCGCCCATGTTGGTGATGACCAGGCCCAATATGTCGTCACCTCTGATGGGAGTGTTGACCATTTGAACCAGGGCATTTGAGTTTATAAATTCTAGGAAGTGTTGGGCAAGGTAGTTAGTACTTGAGTAGTTCTCCCAGTTAATGTTTGGGTAATTGAAATCATCCAATATTAGGGTGTTTGGTAGGACCTTTATGTTTCCCAGTGTTTCTAGAAACGCGGAATGGGGGTCCTGGGATATGGTGGGTGATCTGTAGCAAGCTACAGTTTGAATTGCAGTTTTGCCCGTTGTTAGTTGCACGTGAATGATCTCTGAAGCATAGTGCTGTGCCACTAACCTGGAGGTGTGGGTATCCTTGATGAATATGGATACGCCCCCGCCTTTTGTATTTCGGTTTGGGTTCTGTGGCCAAAATGTATGGTATGAGTTGTAGCCTAGTAGTGCTGGTGTGCTCTCTGAAGCCTTAAACCAGGTTTCTGTTACTGCACATATATCGATTTTCTCCATACTGAGGAGTGCCTCGAGTGCATGAATTTTGAGGTTTAGACTTCTGGCATTGAGTAGCATTACCCTCAGTTTTTTGTTACTTGTGCTATTTACGATGGTGGGTTTGTATTTTCAGCCTTGCCTAAAAAGGCACTATGGGGGTAGCAAGAGCCTTGGCCAGCATTCGAAAGCCTAAGGGTGACAGGTGCAAGCCGTCTCTAGCAAAGCAGCATGGCTTGTCGAGCATGTCATCCCAGGCGGACAAACACTGGATCCCCTTTGAATGACACAAGAAACTTAGCCAGTTGTTGAAATCGATAATTTTTTCTTTATACCATGGTATCATTCTTGGTGAGGGCAGGATGCTATTCAGGGTCAGGGTCATACCAGCCTGGGCTACGTGATCAGAGAGCTCTTCCATGTCTCTTTTCATGTACTCCAGGGAGGTACGGCTCAGGTCATTCACACCAACATGGACAATGACAGAGTCATATTTGTACTTGTTCTGCAGTTACCTGAGTGCTTGTGTTATGTGGTGGATCCTGGCACCCAACAGACAGCTAAAAGTAACCTTCTCCTTATTCAGCCTAGTGAGTTGGATGTCAGTGGGCCTGACTATAGAGTCGCCTTTTACTAGTATGTTGGGTATGTTATTTTGCCTTAAGGGCTGTGATTGCATGGCACACTGGTTTTGTGAAGTATGTGTTTCATGGTTTGTGTTGGGGGGTGGAGGTTGCTTGGATGTTTGCTTTGGAGGTCTCTGTTGGTTTTGCAGATTTTTATTTAGAGCCTCCAAGTATGTTTTCATGCATTTATGTCTGTTTTTTGCCGGTGCTGGTTTAATGGGTCTGTGTGAGACTGGTGGTGTGATGCAAGTATTTCCCTTCTCCTCTTGACTGTCTGATCCAGTCTTGGGTTGAGAGAGCTTAGCCTCCAGTTTGGCTGTATAATTGCATCTCTTGCATGTATTAGTGTTTGATAGTAGGAGGAGAGGGTTGTCTGTGTACATGAGGCAGTTGTAACATTGCCTCAAAATGCCCAGATTCACTAGTCGGACTAGAGAGTACACCTGAAACTGCCCTTTGGACATGCCTGGATAGGTACAGTGAACTGTTTTACTGGATGGCTGGTAAGGTGGAATAGAGAGCCTTGTCCTTCTGTACAGTACGGGAGGGCCTAGTGCTAGGGTTTATAAGTGCTTGCTATAAGTTTTGAGCAAGTGCCGGGCTGAGAAATGAATGGCTTGAGTGCTTAAGCTGAAAGTTTGTCTAGTTCCAAGGGAAAAATTGAAGAGGAGACTTTGTGGAGCCGGGAATAATTTTACCCTAGCTAACTGGCACTGCCCGCGTGGTATTTATAGCAGGGAAATGAAAGAGATAGAAATTAGCCTAAAATGGCCAATAAACTACTAATTTCTGGGCTGAAACCACTCCTCCAGGGACAGATATGCAGCTCAAAGCTCCCCTCTCTCACAGGTGAACAGAGAAGCTTCCTTCTTTCCATGTAAGGTATGAGCAAACACAGAGATTTGTAACACAGCCCTGAATTCAGCACTAACCTGAAAACTGGACTATACTAGCTTAGAAAGGTGGGAAACAAGTATTTCCTCCAAATCGTCACAGCCCACAAATTATTATTCCAACCTGCTAGCTGCCCTGCATTATCTAATATCCTACAACCATATATTCCCCTTAGACCCCTTAGATCTACTCACCAAAACCTTATAATCGTCCAAAAACCCAAGTGCTCAGCTGGTCAGCTTCTACTCTCCTTTTCCCTAGCCAAAAATGGAATGCCCTGCCCTCTACTCTGGGGAACTGTGACAATCCACACACCTTCAAAACACAACTTCATTCTTACCTGTTTCTTCACAGGAAATGTAACTGCACTCTTCAACTCATACATCCCAAGCTCTGCTCCTCCTTCTCTCCTGGCTAACCTTCATACCTTCCTAATTTCTCTCATATACTTAGATTATAAATGTAACTAAACAGTAACATCCAGCCATCATGCTGTATGCCTGTCTTTCTGTTGAAAGAAATTTTAATAGTTTTGCTGTCTTTACTGAATGATACTTGTTTTGACTGTAATACTACATGTTGACTGTTATACTACCTGTTGATTGCAATGCAAATATTTTTCTTGTAATTCTCTGTGTAATGTAACTTTGTATTGTGGAGCTTTTCTCCCCGGGCCTTCACTGAAAATGGGCTTTCGAGCCCAGTGGACTTCCCCGGTCACCAAACTGGAATAAATAAATATAGTAAATAATATATATATATATATATATATATATATATATATATATATATATATATATATATTTTTTTTTTTCATAAAATAAAGCAGATACAATCAAAAAAACACTTTAAATGCACAGAAAAGGATACTTATTGTTATATATCACAGATCAGAGTTGTAGTGAATGCTCCTAGTAATAAAGTAGGAAGAAACACAAATACAGTAAAAGCAGATGAATAAAGTGCAATTTTATATATATGTATAAAACAATAGAAAAGAAACAAACTGATTTAAACAAGTTACCCAATTAACCAGAAAAAAAGCTCAAAACTGAGCCCTGTTCCAGCAGTCTTCAATCAGACAAGTTCTAACTGCACACTCCTGCTACTAGGGTGCAGGGGAAACTTCTCCAAAAAAGATGGCCTCGATCAGTACTCAAGTTATACAAACAAAGCTAGATTCAGCAGGCCTGAATCTGGTCTATGCTACAGCAACAAGGCGCACCAATTTCAGAAAGAAACAGTTCAACTAAGCAGGCACAATAAGCCTGTGACCAGAAATTCACAGCTCAGAAGGGCAGAATCCAGCCTCTCCTCTCACAAGAGTGCAGCCCACAAACCCTCTTAATGTAGAATAACTGGCCTGAAGCCCAAGTGCTTAAGCCAGAACTAATACACTTTTAGAATAGCAGACACTGGGCCTTCAATCAGCAATTCCCAGCTTAGAAGGATGTAAGCTACCTGTCCTGCCACAACAGTGCAGACCACAAACCTTCTTAATGTAAAACAGCCTGTATGAAGCCCAAGTGCTTAAACCAAAAGACTTAGAATAACAGTTGCACTTTAATCAGGCTACTACCAAGCAGTAATAAATGCAGCAGAATAAGTAAAATTGAGTACTTTTAAGAAAAGCAAAATAAAGTAGGAGGAAACACAAGTAAAGTAAATAGATGAATAAAGTGCAATTTTTTTAAGTGCTAGGAGAGAGGAAGGAAGAACCTAAGTGGGTTGGCCTTCTCAAATCTTCTCTCTGTATTAAGTAGAGTGAACACTAGACTCAGAATATGATTTCACTGTACTCGGTTAAGTGAGGAAATGAGATGGACCCAGGAGGAGTGTTCTAATATAGACTTACAGGAGGGGCAGGCAATTCCAGAGCCACCAACACTAATAACCAATGCAAGAACACTGAGGGAGGGTGGGGAACTAATTGCAGAGAGACACATAGCACACTGTTCAATGAAACACACAATTAGGAAACAGAAAAATGAAAGTACAGTACTTTTAAAACTGCAAATTTGTACTTAACAGAAGACTAAAATAAACTACTGCAAGTTTCACTTAACTTCAGCTTCTAATGCAGATGTTTGTAGCCAAGCAAGTCTCTCAGAAGTTGAGCATAACATTATTTTTCAAACTTTGTGACTAGTACTTAAAGTACAGAGGAATCCCTCTAGGCTATTAAATATCAGATAACAAAGAAGTGATAAGACCACCACCCCCTGTTATAGCAGAGAGACACACAGCACACTGTTCAATGAAACACACAATTGGGAAACAGAAAAAATGAAAATACAGTACTTTTAAAACTGCGAGTTTGTACTTAACAGAAGACTAAAATACACTACTGCAAGTTTCACTTAAATTCAGCTTCTAATGCAGAGGTTTGTAGCCAAGCAAGTCTCTCAGAAGTTGAGCATAAAATGATTTCTCCAACTTTGTGGCTAGCACTTAAAGTACAGAGGAATCCCTCTAGGCTATTAAATATCAGATAAGTGATAAGACCACCACCCCCTCTTATTGTAGAGACACACACAACACACTCTTCAATGAAACACACAGTTAGGAAACAGAAAAAAATGAAAATACAGTACTTTTAAAACTGCAAGTTTGTATTTAACAGAAGGCTAAAATACACTACTACACGTTTCACTTAACTTCAGCTTCTAATGCAGATGTTTGTAGCCAAGCAAGTTTCTCAGAAGTTGAGCATAAAATGATTTCTCAAACCCTTTGGCTAGCAATTGAAGTACAGAGGAATCCCTCTAGGCTATTAAATATCAGATAACAAAGAAGTGATAAGACCACCACCCCCTCTTATAGCAGAGACACACACAACACACTATTCAATGAAACACACAATTAGGAAACAGAAAAAATGAAAATACAGTACTTTTAAAACTGCAAGTTTGTACTTAACAAAAGACTATAATACACTACTGCAAGTTTCACTTAACTTCAGCTTCTAATGCAGATGTTTATAGCCAAGCATGTCTTTCAGAAGGTGAGCATAAAATGATTTCTCAAACTTTGTGGCTAGCCCTTAAAGTACAGAGGAATCCATCTAGGCTATTAAATATAAGATAAGAAAGAAGTGATAAGACCACCACCCCTTTTTATAACAGAGACACTCACAGCACACTGTTCAATGAAATACACAATTAGGAAACACAAAAAAATGAAAATACAGTATTTTTAAAGCTGCAAGTTTGTACTTAACAGAAGACTAAAATGCACTACTGAAAGTTTCAATTAACTTCAACTTCTAATGCAGATGTTTGTAGCCAAGCAAGTCTCTCAGTAGCAGTCTTCCGGCTCCCCCTGCATTCAGTCACGAGCAGGATCCTAAGATAACTAAACTCCACCACTTGAAGTAGGTGGTCCTTCATTACTTGCAGAGGGCAAGTCTCTGTTTTCTGAAAAATAATCATGACCTCAGATTTGAAATGGCAGATTTTCATCCAGCCTCTTCACACTTAGCAACAATTCACTCCAGTGTACACTAGATTTCACAGTCACTTGTAGCTAAGACAACAAATATGCAGTGTCTGCATCATCAGACTGCTTACATGAATGCAAAATTAATTTGCTATGTTTTGCTGTAACAGCAGGCTGCATTGTGTTTTTGTGTATAGACCAGTGATGGCGAACCTATGACACGTGTGTCACAGGTGACACGCCACAATGTTTTGGATGACACACCAGCATTCACCAACACCCAAGTTACCAAAGAAACTGAATGAACAAAAATACAAGAAATATGTGACCCTCCACTTATCTATTAAAATTTAGCAACAAAAAAGTCATTAAATCAAATCAAATGCAGCATGTTCTATATTTTTTTTTCAGTTCAATTCAAAATTACTATTAAAAGTAGGGAATTTTTTGTTCACTATTTTAAGCCCAATTATCAGTGTGCATATTGTTTTCTCTATTGTAATCACTGAATTTTCTTTTACTTTTACAATACATAGCAGCACACATGATTGGACTATATATTTTTAAATAAATGAATATGTAAAGAATTGTTTCTCTTTTGTTCGGGGTGGGGAGGGGGGACACGCCAGCAGAGTCAAGATAAGCATTTTCCAAATTTTTGACATACTGAGCCCAAGAGGTTCACCGTCACTGGTATAGATGGTGCTACCAAGGTTAGAATGTGGATAAGAAGATGATTTTTTTTTGTAATGTAGTACTTGGTATGGAAATATTGTTAGTCTGAGCTGATTACAATATGAATTTGTATTTTGTAGAACATTATTTTTTTAATTTTAAGGACGGCATAAGCTTTGGATGTGTTTTTTAGTTTGTAGTTGGTACAGAGAAAGAGTATTTGAGAAAGGGATACGGTACATACTGTTTGGGTGTAGATGGCTCCCTAGTAAAATGTCAGCACTCAACACTGAGTGTCAACACACTGAAAAAAGTAATCAAAAATGCAGAAGAGCGAATGTCAAGCTTTGCTCTTCTTCTTTATACTTGTTTTTCTACAGTGGGCATGCCCACCACACCTCTGATATTATATATGTTCTTCATAGTCAGGATTCTGATAGATTTCAAACCAAACCTTTAAGCATAGGGACAAAGTATTTGCAACACATGTGGTTCCTCAAACCTGGTTCCTTCCACTTCTTCTCATTCTTCAGCTTTGGCCACTAACCTGTCGAAGAAAATCAAAGAAAATGTTGACGGAAGAAGATTCAGTGGATGACTGGGATCCTTCAACATCCACGTTCATATCGGCTGCTGTCTCAGGTGAGGTGCTAATGCAGCTCCCTACCTTGGAGAAAAGGAAATATTCTGATAAATGGCCAACTCTGACTTGGTATATTCGAGTCCATTTTTTCGGCCATTCATTCACTGTATTTCTGGACTAACTGAAGCGGGTCCCAACATTTCAAATAGTTGCATTGTAGACTGCCAAGGGCCCAAGTGCTACCACTTAAGGTAAGACAGCAGTCAAGAAAGTGCAACTGAAAGACCAATGAGCAAATGAAAATATTTGTTGTTTTATAACTGCCAAATGACTGTCAGTGGTATTCTGTATGTAGTATCAGCAGATTCATTTTAGTAGTTTAGTTTTGGAGCATTTGTGGTTGGGTTGTTTGTAAGTCATGAGTGAACTAAAATTAGTAAATCATGCTTAATATTCAGTTTAGAAAGGTGCTGAGTCATTAAGAGACAGATTGTAGTGGCATATATAATGTAAACCTGTGAAGAGAGGATTACCATTGAAGAGTGGTTGTGTTACATTACATGAAATGTTTTGAACTATAGCAAGGTATACCGGAGTGTGCCTACAGTATGGTAACTAGCAAGCTCATACAAAAGCAAACATGTTTTCATTCTGTGCAAAGATATCTCATCATGGACGTGATTGTTGTTTCAAGGAGAACTACTGTAGTAGATGCTGCAAGGTAGGATGTATCAAATGAATGTGCATATGGGAAAAACAGTAAGAATAAGGTACAGGAAAGTACACAAAATGTGTCAGATGGTGAGTATAAAGTGGTCATTACAGCCTATATCCCCAATATGCAAAAAATAAAAAGTGGTCAGAATCTGTTATGGCAGGAAGTACTAAGTTTGGAAATGCACAGTACTATCAGTGAATTATAAACAAGTTATCAACTCAGAGGGTGTGGGAATGAGACTGAAACTAGAGATAGCCATTGAGGTACACATAGCTATGACTTTCTTTGCTGACTAAAATGAAATGATTACCTGTTTTCGTCTAATTCAGCATATGGGATGTTGGATTCCACCGTATCCAACATAGGCACCGAATTTGAAGCTTTCATGGCTCCAGGACTGTGACTTCCACCCTATCCAAAATTTCTTGAACTCCAGTCTAATAACCCAGATCTCATTTGCTGCCTGCAGACTTCAGACTTGTTTCGAGGGCTGTTGTATACTTTCACATTTTCAGCTAAAATTCTAATTTCTGATAATTTTCTATAACTTTTTCCCCCTTACTCCTCCTCTGCTGACAGTTGTTTTTGTCAAGTTTGTCAATACTTGTTAGACAGAATTTTCTAGGATAGAAGTTAGTGTTGTTTAATAGCGTTTCTCTTTAAGTATATACTTAAGGTAATTACTTGTTTACTTAATCTTTGTGTGCTAGTGTTTAGCAGTTAAGTTAGTGTTTTTGATAGTGTTTATCTTAGATATTATATTTAGATATAGAATTAAAGTAGTTTTTGATTATATTTTTTATTGTGTTTTTCAGTAGTTGAAATACATTTTTTGTCGACAATGGCTTAGTCGCAAACCTTCAAAAAATGTTCTGAGTGCAGGCAAAAGTTACCCCCCCCTCAATATTCTCTCACTTTGTGTGTATTGTGTGGGCACTGCTTATCTGGATACAGAATGCCAGTCTTGCTTCCTTTAGTGCTAGAGCTTTGCAAGCTCAATCTAACAAGTTGGTGGTGAGAGGTCTTCTCCCTCCACAGTCAAAGACCTTGGTTTCTGGACCCTCCTTATTTGCCTACCTGCTAAGAAACAGGACAGGGCTAGGTCTTCACAGAGTTCTTAACAGAATATCTCCTGGTGATAGACCTTCATGTGGCAGAGGTAGAGAAAATCCCAACGGATGTTGCCCTAGAGGCAAAGGCAGACCACATAACCAGGGCTTCCGTTGTCTCTTTGCATCAAGACCCTATCAGTCTTCTTGAAGGGTTGCCTGACTGCAGCACTCTAGAGGCAGTCAGGGGACGCTTATCTCTGCACCTCCAAGCTTAACAAGACATAACAATACTACTCTGCAGTTGTATGTCTTTCACAACACAGAGTTTGCTCTTTGCGTCAAATGGCCACACAGGTAATGCATCACCTACACCCTCTAACACATTTAATACTACATGTTAAGTTGTCATTCTCACCTTCATTCTTGCTGGATGGGTTCGGAGCCGATCCTCGGCTCCGACTCGGCCTATACTATAGCTCGAGAGCCATTTTTACCGGCTCGAGGCAGCCCTATAACCCACAATACCATGTGCTAACTCCTCAGATCTCATTTGCCGCTTCGCTGCGAGGTTGTCTTTTTTTACCAGCTCAGATCAGTAAGAGATTTATTCTATTTAATTAAAATTTCAGGTAGTTTCTCCAGTTAGTTACCCTTGTTTAGGTCACTACTAATTGTACAACCCTTTTTGTAGCCCTGTTTCCCTTCTCTAGTTAATTTTTATTTTTGGGCCTACGGGCTTTACCTTAGTTTTCCCCACCCCTTATAGTGTCTGTGTGTGTGGGTTTTAGTCAGTTCCCTCAACTTTCCTAATTTTAAGTTGAGTGTGTGTGGACTGACTGTGTTTACTGTAGCTAGGACTATGTCCAAAGACACTAAGGTCTCGGGATTCAAGAAGTGTGACTCGTGCTGTCAGAAAATGTCTCTGACAGACGGTCACATTTCTTGTGTCTATTGCTTGGGGCCTTTACACCTGCAGGACTCTTGTTCTGTCTGTCACGGGTTTAGTTCAAGAGTCCTGCAGGAGAGGCGTAATAAGCTCATCCTAAGGGGCTTGTTAAAGCCTGATGACTCCCCGTCCAAGTCTGGCTCGGGGAAGTCTTCAAAAACTGCCAAACCCTCGGCTCCAGCTTCTGAGTCGAGAGCTGGCGTTATCGAGATGGCTCAGACTTCGATTCCATCCGGATCCAAGGTGGGTAAATTGGTATCCGCTCCAAAACCAGCATCGGAGCCGACCCCAGCGTGCAAGCGCTCTAGATCCCCCTCGATAGACTCCATCCGATCGGCTCCGAGATCCGCTCTCCTATCGGAGCAGAGTCATAGGACTCACTCATCTAGGTCACCCAGGCTCTCCGATCATGACATCGAGAGGGTGGTCAGTAGGCTCATAAAATCTCAGGCACTAGCCCAAATGCTCCAGAGCCCATCTCACCAGACTGTGGCTCCTTCGGTACCACCATCAATTCCTCCTCTGACTCACCTCTCGAGTTCGGAGCCGGAGTTTGTCGGAACCGTAACCTTACCCATGTCGGAGCCGATACTCCCACTTTCGGCTCCGGTGTCGTTGGCTCTGACCTCTTCATTGGTTCCGTCTGTGCAGAGGTCTGGGTGCCGGGACTCCATTGTCGGCTCCGAGGGGGTGAGTGGCATCGGACCCTTGTCCGACCCCGCTCTCCCTCTCGGAACTTCGGCTCTGGTTAGTTCGGCCCCGACATCATTCTCGGAGCCTTCTCTGTCGGTGCCGGGGGCGGTTCCGGTCTCTTCGGAGCCGGGACTGACTTTGGTATCTGATGGGGGAGCCTTCGAGGTGATGAGGAGCGTGCTGGACCCAGTGTCCACTCCAAGGTTAAGTTCTTCAGCTCCTCCCTCTACAGTGCCTGTTACGGTCTCTGGCCACCCTTTTATATCTGACAGCAGAGATCTGAAGCATAGGGTACCCACCTTGGGTGTCTCCTCCTCTTCCGAGGGCTCCCCTGAAGTTTTAGGGGAACCCCTTAGGAAAAGAAAGTGCAAGAGGAAGCACATAGACTCCCCCAAGTCTCTCACGTCAGACACCGACTTGGAGGAGTCGGAGGGTTCCCCAGATCCCCCTCTGAGGATGTCTCTTTCTCAGACATCCTAGAAATCCTAAATCAGAGGGGAAATTGGTCCACTCTCAAACCTTCCGAGGACGAGTCGGTTTACCATGACGCTTTTGGATCTCACCTTTCCACCTCCTGGGTGTCTCCCCCTTTTGACCCACTAATGGAGGTTGTGGCTAGAAAGGCGTGGGCAGCTCCTGACTCAATGGAACCTACCCCTAGGAGGCCTTCTAAATTTATTTCTGCACCAGAGGACAAGTCCTTTCCCACCAAAGGTGTTTCACTTGATGCTATGGTGGTAGCAGCAGCCACTAAGAAGGAATTGGCTGATCCTTCTGTACCTGGTCATCCTCCTAACAAAGAGTCCAGGACCATGGACAGGTACGGCAAGCGGACATTTGCTTCAGCGACCTTTACTATGCGATCGCTGAACTATTTATGTCATTTCACCCGCCTTCAGAGAGACCTGCTCAAAGAGCTGGTTGAAACGGTACAGGATCCTTCTGCTGCGGCGATATCAGGACAAGATAAACTCCCAGCTGGCCACCCTGAACTCCATTGTTAACTCCTCCATGCGGTTTATCTCTTACGCAGCCGATGGAGCGTGTAGGGCTGCTGGCACAGGTGTTGCATTGAGACGTCATGCTTGGATGCGACTCTGTAACTTTGCCGATCCATTCAAGGCGTATTTCACCAACACCCCCTTTGATGGTTCAGAATTGTTTGGACCTCAGGTGGAGAATACCCTCACCAGATGCGAGCAAGATGGTAAGACTCTCTCTGCCGTGGGAGTCCATTTTTCCACACCTTCTAGACCTTATCCTAAGGGACAGAGAGGTGAAAAGATGTGGTTCCGCAAACCACAGGGAGTCGCGCCTGCCGCACATGGTGAATTTCCCCCTAGAGGCAGAGGGGGGAATAATAGACACCGCCCTAGGGGCAGAGGGGGTCCACAGAACCAGGGTTCCAGGGAATCTTTCCCTGACCAGCCCTTTCAGCATCCCTGAGAAGCTGCCTGACTGTCCGCCTTCGGAGGCAGCCTGGCAATCTCTCTCCCAAGACACATGGGTGCAGAAGATCATATCCGAGGGTTACATAATTCCCTTCACGTCCCCTCCGGTACAACCGCCAAGACCCCTACCAGACGTACCACCCGCACAAAGGGGTCAGGCTCAGCTAGAAATAAAAAAGCTGTTTACAAAAAGAGTCATCCAGGCAGTCCCAGCAGATCAGCTAGGATCCAGAATCTACTCCAGATTCTTTTTGGTACCAAAAAAGACTGGAGACCCATTTTGGACCTCAGCAGATTGAACAACTCTGTACAAAAGACAAAATTTCGGATGGTAACACTGCAGTCCATTCTACCCTTTTTGGGCAGAGACAACTGGATGTGCTCCTTAGACCTCCAGGATGCGTACTATCATATAAAGATACACAGGCGCTCCAGGAGGTTTCTCCGTTTCCGGCTGGGAGCCGGTCATTATCAATTCAGAACCCTGCCCTTTGGTCTCACCACAGCCCCCTGGGTGTTCACCAAATGCTTGGCAGTGGTCATGGCTCACCTGAAACAAAAAGGATTCCAGGTGTTTCCATATCTAGACGACTGGCTCATTTCCGCTACCACCAAGCAGCATCTTATAATGGCCAGGGATTACACTATTCAACTTTACAACAGTCTAGGTATTTCTATACATTTTGCAAAGTCCTCCTTGTCACCTTGTCAATGTATAAACTTTATAGGCGCTGTATTAAACACCACAGAAATGTCAGCAACATTACCACCTCAGAGAGTGTCAGACATAAGGTGGAATGTTCAGTCCCTGTTTCAGCCCAACAGAGTTCAAGTCATGCTAGTACTGAAAGCGTTAGGCCTCATGGCAGCGGTGATTCTTCTACTCCCATTAGCCTGCTTCCACATGAGGCTCCTTCAGTGGATGCTGTTTTCTCAGTGGTCCTTTCAACAGCTACCAATGACTCACAATACTTTGATAACCCCTTCTTGCAAGAATCATCTCTCCTGGTGGATGGTTTCCCCTCAGCTTTTTCAGGGCAGACCCTTTGTTCTCCCCCCCCCCAGTTGCCACGGTGACAACGGATGCCTCCCTGATCGGGTGGGGGGGGCATTATCAGGGCAGGACGGTCCAGGGCACATGGCAACAATCAGAACGCCACCTGCACATAAATGTCCTGGAGATAAGGGCAGTGCTTTTGACGTTGCAAGCCCTTTAGAGCTCTCTTCCCACAGGGACTATAGCAATTCAAACGGACAATATGTCTGTAGTGTGGTACATAAACAAGCAGGGCGGAACAAAGTCCTACCCCCTATGTCGAGAAGCACTCAGACTTTGGCAATGGGCGATTTCCTCTCAACGGTTTCTGATAGCAATGTACATCCCCGAGAAGTCCAACGTCATAGCGGACAGATTGAGCAGAACTATCCTCATGCCTCATGAGTGGTCTCTAAATAAAACGGTAGCAGACAGAATATTTCAGAAGTGGGGCCAGCCTTGCTGCGATCTTTTTGCAACTCCTCAAAACAGCAAGTGCCTCGACTTCTTCACACTCTTTCCTCTAACAGGCCATCCCCCCAGAGACGCTCTTGTTCACGTTTGGCCCCAGGGTCTTCTATATGCCTTTCCTCCCTTGCCATTGATCCCACAATTAATTCAGAAAGCAACCGCATTGAGATCCAAAATGATCCTCATTGTCCCGTTTTGGTCTCAACAAGTATGGTTTCCGTTTCTGCACACTTACCTACTGGAACAGCCTTGGCATCTGGAACCCCTTCCGGATCTGTTGACCCATCTCATGGGCAAGCTGCATCAGTCTCTTCATTCCCTCAACCTCACAGCTTGGTTGCTGCACTTCCAGCCTTAGCCAGGCTTCCCCTTATTTCTCCTCCTGTTCGTGATATCATTCTAGCTTCCCATAAGTCCAATACTAGGAAGACGTATGTGAGTAAATGGAAGCATTTTTTGCATTGGGCACAAACTAAGTCCCTAGATCCTTTTCATGCACCCATTCATAAGGTTCTAAATTTTCTGGCGGAGCTTTTTCATTCAGGGTCATCGTCGGCCACTATCGGGGTACAATTAGCGGCCATTGCTAATTTTCATGTTGGGCTCTCAGAAGCAAATATTATGTCCCACAAACTTTGTAAAGCCTTCCTCAAGGGCATCTTTTTGCTTAGACCTCCAGTTAAAAATCCACCTCCACAATGGGATTTGAATTTAGTTCTAACCTCATTGATTCTGCCTCCCTTTGAACCTGCAGCTTCTTGCTCCCTCAAGCTTCTTTCTTGGAAAACTCTGTTTTTAGTAGCCATAACATCTGCCAGAAGGGTATCGGAACTTCAAGCTTTGTCGGTCCGTCCCCCTTATTTGGTCTTTCACAAAGACAGGGTAACTCTCAGAACAAACCCTTCCTTCCTACCAAAAGTGTCCTCGGAAACAAATCTAAACCACTCCATTGACTTGCCTGTCTTCTTCCCAGACTATGCTAACAGGGCTGAACAGAAATTACATTCATTAGATGTTCATCGCCAATTACAGTATTATCTAGACAGGACAAAACAACTCAGAAAGTCAGACCAGCTCTTTCTCTGCAGGAAAGAAAGGGCTTCCGGTATCGAAGGTTACTCTTTCCAGATGGTTGACATCTATTATTACCTTTGTCTATGAGTTGAGACACAGGCAACTTCCGTCTAGGCCTAAGGCTCATTCAGCCAGGGCACTATCAACATCAGCGGCATTTCAAGCAAGGTTACCACTAGATGCCATATGTGCAGCAGCTACATGGGCTTCCAAACATACCTTTATTGCCCATTACAAACTTGATATAGCCTCCAGAAATAGAGCTGACTTTGGTTCCACCGTACTCAGGAGTCCATTGAGCCACCCAGGACTAAGATGCTAGGGACGCTGTCCCATCCAGCAAGAATGAAGGCGAGAATGACAACTTAACATTAAGAAGTTATGTTCTTACCATAACGTTCCATGTTAGTTGTCTTCTTCTCACCTTCTTTCTTGCGTCCCTCCCTCCTGCCCCCTAGCCTGGATAGATTTCAGGTCTCTGAGTCCTTCCATTTCTGGAGATATAACATGTTACGGTTTCCCAGTATCCTTAATGTTACTAGCAGTGAGCCCGTACTTGCAAATGAGGATTATGTTATTATGATATTATATTTATACTATGTCTTAGCTTCCAAACGAGATCTGGGAGTTAGCACATGGTATTGTGGGTTATAGGGCTGCCTCGAGCCGGTAAAAATAGCTCTTGAGCTATAGTATAGGCCTCGGCTCCGAACCCATCCAGCAAGAAAGAAGGCGAGAAGACGACAACTAACATGGAACGTTATGGTAAGAACATAACTTCTTATTCTATTAGGTCTCATGGCTTTCTCAATTCTGATGATTCCAACGGCTTGTTACCACATGAGAATTCTTCAGTGGATGCTAGCAGTTCAGTGTTCTCAGAAATTCCACCCTGTACATGCCAAGATTCGACAAAAGTTTGCAGACAACATATCAAGTATTGGATTACCTCCCTAGCAGTAACATAAAGGCAACCTTTTCATACAGACCCACCAATAGCAGTAGTGACTAAGGACACCTCCCTTTTATGGTTGGGGGGGCATTTCAAAGGGAGAGTGATCCAAGGTACATGATCAAGTGTAGAGGCCAACCTTCACATCATTGTCTTGGAGTTGAGGGCAGTCCGCCTAATATTACAGGCTTTTCAGGATGTCCTTTCCAAGAGTTTGATCTCCTTACAGTCAGACCATGTGGCTGCCATTTGGTACATCAGCAAGCAAGGATGAACTCGGAACTCATTCCTACCCCTTGTCTCGAGAGACCATGAGGGTTTGGCAAAGGACATGTCTTCACACCATTTTCTGATTGCAGCACATGTTACTGGGTGTTCCAGTATTCTGTTGGACAAGTTGAGCAGGACTGTCCTAACTCTTCACGAGTAGTCCCTCAATTCAGTGGTGGCAACATTAAATGTTCATTGTGTTTCACTGTTGCAGTCATTACAGTTGGGTTATCCTGCTGGCAGGCTACCCACAGTCGTTCCGAGTTCCAAAGTCTAGGTCCGACGTCAGTTGCTGTCGCCTCTTCCCTGACGTCAGTGCGCCAGGGGTATAAAAGATGCAGCCGACGTTATTTTCTTCAGTCTTTCTTGCCGCATGGTGCCCGAAGCAAAAGCAGTTCGCAAGTGCCGGTTGGCCGACTCCTGAAGTTTTCAAATTCTAATTTCAGATCCGAAGTCTTCATTAAAGCTAAGTACCCCATTGGGGAAACTTTTTTCTTGCTCCAGACCGATATCAGAAAAAGGTAATAACTGTATTTCTTGTGGGAAGCAAATACCTCATAAGGATTTTCATTCTTACTGTATTCCTTGCCTAGGCCCTGACCATAACGCTGCTAGGTGTCGGTTTTGTGCCAGATTTAACCAACGCACTATTAAGCATCGGTACGATTTTGCATTTCATTACTTTGGCAGAAGATTTAACTATATAATGCCGTTGGATCAGCTGACTACCGGAGTTTACAAAAAACGAAAAGAAAAAGAAAAGGACAGGCATCCGAGATCCAAAACCGATGACGAGGCTTCTTCTAGGCCTGTCGCCGGTTCTCAGTGAGGTGCTTTCGCAGCCCCTGGTGCCCGCTACCTCAGAGCCACAGGCCGATTCCGACTCCCACGTGGAGACGACTGGGCCTGTGGAAACTCAAGTGATTGGACACTTGGAAATCATTCCCTCAGATGGGTCTGGAGCCGCTGAGCAGGCATTGGCTTCTGAGGGTGTTTTCAGGCCTACACAGTTATATGTAAAACCTACTTCAGCTATAAAGGCAAAGGCTAAAGCAGCTCTAAAGACAAAGAAACAAGTGCAGCATTCACCTGGACAGGCCTCCATGCCTAAAAAACAGATGCTTAAAATGGCCGAAGACCTAATTACTTTGATCAGGGGTTCCCATCCCCCTTCTGAAAAAGGGCCTAGGCAAGAGTTAGAATATGAATCTTCAGACCAGGTTTCCATTTCCTCTGATTCCTCCTCTGAACAGGATTACTCTGTTCCTCCCTATGAGGATTCTGATGCTGAAGAATCTATTCCTTCAGCCTCTCCTCCTGAGGATTATTCTTTTGGGGAAACACTGCATACTATGAGGGAGCATTTTCACTGGGAGAGCCAAGACTACTCAGAATCCAAGAAAAGGCTCAGAGATTTGCTTTTATTGCCTCAGCACAGGCCCCTGGCTATTCCGCCTGTTTTAGACATTGTAGACGATGTATTTTCAGAGTCCAGTTTTTCTCCAAACTCTTTACCACCAGCTCCGGTTAAGCCAGACAGATACTACAGGGTTCCTGACTCACATAAATTTCTCTATAAGAACCCTGCAGCAGACCCTGAAACCATCTCTCAGGGTCCCAAAGGGGCCAAGGCTTCTACTGCAAAAAACCCTATCCCCTCTGATAGGGATTCTAGAGCCCTAGACAGAAGGAAAAAAGATTTATACCTCTGCTACCTTGGCTGTAAGAGCCTTAAATTGCCAATTTCATATGCTTAAGTATCAGCAATATCTTATGTCTTTGCTTAAACAGAAAATGCCAACAAGTACAGAATGTGTAGACAATAAAGAAATGCAGGATTTTTTGCATGCAGATGAACAAGTTGGAAAGCATACTTTGCAGTGTAGTTTTGATTCTCTTGAGGCCTCCTGCAGGGCCGCTGTCACAGGTTCTGTCATTAGGAGGCATGCTTGGTTAAAAGAACAGAATTTGCCGGATCATGTTAAAGCAAAACTATTAGATGATCCTTTACGACATGATACTTTGTTTGGTGCTAAAGCAGAAGAGGTGTTGAAGAAAATGGAGGACAAAGCTAAATCTATGCAAACAGTCAAGGATTTCTTGCTGGTACAGACTCCCAGATTTAGCAGGAACTGGCCTACAAATAATTGGTCCTTTCCAGTGTCAAGTAGACCACAAAGGGGCAGATACAGACGCCCCAGAGGCAGATCACAGCCCCAAGGCTCATACAGGCCTAAACAATGGGGTGCTTCTACCTCGAAAAGCGGAGAGGAAAAAATCACAGCCATACAGAAAACAGTCTCAATGACTTCTCACTTCCAGCACCAAGCACTTATCCTTTGGCAGCTCCTTTGGGAGGAAAATTAGCACTTTTTCCACAAAACTGGCACATGATCACGCAGGACAAATGGGTTCTAAATATAATTGCACAAGGCTACAGGTTCCACTTTCACACCCTGCCAAGGCAAAACGGTATGCCAGATCTGCCACACAATCAGTGGGCAGACTCACAAAAACAAGTTTCATCCCTCATGGACATGAGGGCCATTCAACAAGTACCAAGACAAGAGCAGGGTCAAGGATTCTATTCAAGACTGTTCTTGGTACCCAGAAAAGACAAAGCCTGGGGACCTATACTGGACCTATCTACTCTAAACACATATCTGGATATTCCAAAATTCAAGATGTTGACTCTACAGCAGCTTCTGCCCATGCTGGGCAAGAAGGCTTGGCTTGTGACTTTAGATCTAAAAGAGGCATACCTGGATGTCCCAATCAGACAAACGTGCAGAAGATACATCTCAGATTCAAAGCTGGCTCAATGCACTACCAATTCTCTGCACTGCCCTTTGGCTTATCTACTGCACCCAGGGTCTTCACAAAGTGCCTGGCACCAGTAATTGCATTTTGCAGACAAAGCGGAATACAGATATATCCTTACTTGGACGACTACCTTATTCAAGCGGAGAACAAGGACATTCTACTACAGCATCTGACATTTGTAAAAATATTACTGACAAGTCTATGGTACACAGTAAACGAAAAGAAATCAAAACTTGTACCCTCTCAAGAGATAATATTCCTGGGTGCAAGCTTAAATACAAGTGCCCAAATGGCTTATCTCATGCCAGACAAGCACAGACAACTGACTACTTATTTCAAACTGTTGGCAACAAAGACCCAGTTATCTGCAAGAAAAATTCTGCAGGCCTTGGGTTTCATGGCATCCTGCATTCTGCTAATTCCATGTGCAAGACTGCATATGAGGAAACTTCAATGGTATCTAAAAAGTGTTTGGACTCAACATTGCCACAGCCTGGAAACAGTAATTACCCTCATTCCCTGCCTGCAACAGGAGTTTCGATGGTGGGCAAAAGCCTGTCACCACAACATGGGACAGCCATTCACCTTACCCACAGCCAGGCAGACTTTGACAACAGATGCAACAGATTACGCCTGGGGGGCCCATATGGCAGGAAAATGTATTCAGGGCACATGGCCCGCAAGTCAAATGCATCTACATATCAATCAAAAAGAGATGCTAGCTGTTCAGAATGCCCTAACAGCCTTCAAGGATCAACTTCAACCAGGACAACTACTAATAAGGATGGACAATACTACAGTCATGTGGTACATAAACAAGCAGGGAGGCACGCATTCCTACCCCCTATGCAGGCTAGCCATGAACTTGTGGCACACAGCATTGACTTACCAAGTACATCTGCAAGCACAATTCCTGCCAGGAAGGAAAAATACTCTGGCAGACGAACTAAGCAGAAACCTCATGGATCCCCACGAGTGGAAATTGGATCCACAAGTCTTCAGCATGATAACAAGGACATGGGGATGTCCAGACATAGACCTATTTGCCTCCCCTCACAACTACCAACTACAAAGATTCTGCACAAGGACTTATCACAAGCAAGCATGGAAAGTGGAGGCACTCTTTTTCTGTTGGAAAAATCTAACAGTATATGCCTTTCCTCCTCTGCCTCTCCTCCCCAATGTACTCCTCAAGGTCAGACAAGAGAAACCAAAAATGATACTTATTGCCCCAGACTGGCCCCACCAGCAGTGGTACCCAATCCTAAAGAGCTTGTCTCACTGCCCAGCCTGGACATTACGTCAAATGCCTCACTTATTGACCCAACAAGACAGTCAGATACTACACAGCCAGCTCAAAACCTTAAACCTGGTGCCATGGCAGATAATATAGCCTCTCAAGACACACCTCTCTCTAAAGCAGTGATGGATGTTATTCTGGAGGCCAGGAGGCCTAGCACCTGAAAATCTTATGCAGACAAATGGAAGAGATTCTGTGCTTGGAACCAAGCACAAGGTGTTGACATGATTGTTCCAAATATTCCTCAGATTTTACAATACTTAACCGAGATGCTGGATAAAGGCCTTTCTTTTTCATCAATTAAAATTCATGCTTCTGCCATTTCAGCTCATTACAATACAGAACCACCTATTTTTTCACACCCCTTACTAAGGCAGTACCTCAGAGGGGCCAAAAACATAAGACCTCCAAGGAGAGCACCAGTACCTGCATGGGACCTCAACTATGTCTTGGTAAAACTCACACTACCTCCGTTTGAGCCAGCCTCTGCGGCCGACATAAAATTCTTATCCTGGAAAACAGCTCTGCTCCTAGCAATAACCTCCGCTAGAAGAGTCTCAGATTTACAGGCACTCATGGCTGTGGAACCGTTTATCATTTTCCATCCAGACAGGGTTTCGCTGAGGACAAACCCTAGATTTATGCCTAAAGTAGTGTCCAGTGTGGCCCTTAACCAAACAATTCATTTGCCTACTTTCTATCCAAACCCACAGAATAAGGGAGAGAGAATTCTGCATTCCCTGGACATTCACATACAGCTACTCATCTACTTGGACAGAACTAAAGCTTTCAGAAAGACTGATCAACTCCTAGTTGCATATGCTGCAGCATCACAAGGAAAGCCTATCTCTAAACCAACTATTTCAAAGTGGATAGGCCATTGCATTCATTACTGCTATTCACAGCATGGCAAATCAGTGCCTAAGGACATTAGGCCACACTTAACCAGAGCAGCAGCTACTTCAGCAGCCTTTCCTCAGAGGAATACCAACCAAAGACATCTTGGAGGCTGCAACCTGGAGTTAAGTGCATACCTTTACAAAGCACTATCACTTACCTCTCTACTCTAAATCCAGGGCAGGCTTTGCCACTGCAGTTCTGCAGGGCCTTATAGCCTCTCCTAATCCTATTTAGCTCCAGCCTCCCAACCTCAGCTTTGGGATTCAACCCAATTGTAATGACTGCAACAGTGAAACACGATGAACATACTACAGCTGTGTACCTACCATAAATGTAGATGTTCGAGTGTATTCACTGTTGCAGTCCAGATTACCCTCCCTCCATGCCCCCTTTTCTTTGCTGGGATTTATCTGAACTTCTCTATCCTATACAACCTATGTGGTGTATTTGCTTGTAGATGAAGGAAAAGTTGTTTTATGTGCATGCATGCTTATTGGCATAAATTAGCCTACCAATTTTGGGGCACCTGACATCTGGGGCCATAAAAACTGAAGAAAATGGCGTCGGCTGCATCTTTTATACCCCTGGCTCACTGACGTCAGGGAAGAGGCGACAGCAACCGATGCCGGACCTAGACTTTGGAACTCAGGCCGACTGCGGGTAGCCTGCCAGCAGGATAACCCAATTGTAATGACTGCAACAGTGAATACACTCGAACATCTACGTTTATGGTAGGTACACAACTGTACTTTTTCAGCTGCTGGGGAGAACCTTGTTGTGACCTTTTCAACTCTTACCTCAACAACAAGTGCAGTAGTTACTCTGCCCTGATCCCTCCACAGGGACAATCACCAACATGTGCTGTGGACCTCAGCTGGCCCCTGGTCTTTTGTATGCCTTTCTCTCATTGTCCCTCATAAACAAATTCATTCAGAAAGCCAGATAGTGCAAGGCCAAAGTAATCCTCTTTGCCACCTTCTAGCCCTGGTAAACGTGATTCTCTTATCATTGGCCTCTACTAGTACATCATCCATGAATGTTAGATCAGTATCCAGACCTTCTCTCCCACCCATCCAGATTACCTCTTCTGGGTCAGACTACCATGAAATTAACCGCTTGGTTCCTCTAACTTTGACAATAGTCAGAGATGCCAGGTTTATGAATTCAGCTGCTGACATCATATCAGCTTCCCAGAAACCTGCTAAGAAAAAGGTTTATAATGGCTTCCAGGATGGCTGCACATTGAGTAACACCTTGACTGTAGCTCTCCAAGTGTGAAAATAGAAACTCAGCTGAGAAGTCCAGTAGTTTTTTGTGTTTATAGGTAAATTTCAGTGACTGGCTAGTAAGTGTACTGCCTGGATGCCAGGAAAAAAGAAATACATAGCACCTGGAAAAAAAAACAGCTACAAAAAGTGAGGAAGAAACACTGACTGGGGAAAGTTCTGCAGCTGTTCAGAGAAAAAAAACAATGCAACCTCCAGACATGTCTTCCATTAATCTACAGGAAGATATAAGACAACTGCACACAAGCCTGGTCAAAATAAATGAAACCCTGATGGAGTATATCAACAGAAACAACCAAAAGATTGGAAAATATGGAAGAAGATTTAAACACATATTCAGATGAGGTGATAAAGCTGCAAAAATCAGAGGGTGAAATGAAGAAAATCTGGCTGAATATGAGACTGGTCAGGAAGAGATGTCTCTAAAAATTATAGAATTAGAGGACAGAACACATAGGGAAAACTTGAATTTTCAGTTATAACAGAGAAGTTGGAAGGAACAGACTGCACTGACTTTATGGAAGCACAAATAAGCAGTTGGACTGGTATTCCACAGCAAGAGTTGTTAGTTGAAAGGGCACATTGTGTGAATGCTCCAAACCTTGCAATGAGAAAGCAACCTAGAACTTTAATAGTAAAGATGCAATCCTACCAGCAGAATGCATTGATTCTGACAAAACTGTGGCAGGATAGAATACTAAAAGTGGGAGACAGCAGAGAGTTTGTAAAGAATGATTACTCATTATACACAAGACAGAAGATGAGTAAATTCTTTCCACTATTCAGGGACAGTCAAGATACAGGTGTGAGATTCAGACTGCTGTACCCAGCTGTCTAAAAGGTATTCTTCCCTGGAGGGACAAAATCATTTTTTGATGAAGTACGTGCTAAGGAGGAAATACAAAAGTGTGTCCAACAAAAAGTGAGTTGTGAAACAAAGGGAGATTCTGCTTCTTGTTCTTCTGGTAATAAAGACCACAGAGAGATTGTACCTGTGAAACCTTTTGCACTGTTTCAGTGGAAAATGTTGGAGAGAAAGAAAGGACCACACGAGTTGACTAGAAGAATTGAGAGTACATGGGAAATGAAGCAGAGAGAGGGTTTGGGAGATGGAGATGAACCGTAATAAAACCACTAACTTAATGCGGGATTATAATGCAATAATTATACTTGTGAAATATGACAAAACAAGAAAATCTGGAAGTATTGGACTTTTTCAGAATTTGTTGTACTTGTGGGGGATTCTAAAGTGTATACCCTACTTTATGTCATTAATGTTCGAAAATGTTTTAGGGAGGGGAAGAGAGATGAAAAAGTTAACTGTAAATAAAGAAAACATTTTTTTCCTAGTAGTACTATTTTTGTGGTGTGTGGTTTTCTTTGCATACTATAAAGTAAAGTGTTCTGAGTTATTTTTAAGTGTAATATGGATTGTAAATAGGTGCTGCTGGGTTTTTTCACTTTCTCTCTATCTTCTCATTCAGCTTTAAGAAATGTAAGCACTGTAATGTAAAAAAAAAAGCCTGATTTAAAAGCGTGAGAAAAGAAAAATTAATGTGCTTTTTCTCAATCTTGCATGGGGGAATGACTAAATTAAGGAACTTTGATTTAGTGAGAAGTTTTAAGAGAAAGTAAGTAAATGAAAAAGAATACTGAATGTTATGAGGCTTTTTTCTAGCAAATGAATGTATGCTTAGTAGCAATTCCATATCTGGCCCTCAATCTCCATGGAAACAATCTGATAGAGAGAAATTGACTATCTGGTTCTCATGTTTCCATGGAGACAATACAATTTAATAATGAGAAATTGTCTGTCTGGTTCTCATGTCTCCTTGGAGACGATCTGATAAAGAGAAATTGATTACAGTTTGATGGAGAATGATTGGTTGGGGGGAAAAAAGAAAAACTGTCTAGGAGATAATGATGTTCTTCGTGTTTCACTGTTGCAGTCATCACACTTGAGTTATCCTGCCAGGGGTAGCCCTCATTTGGCCCGAATACCCAGAGACTTAGTATTTCTGCGTTGGTTGCTGTCACTCCAGGACTGATGTCAGGTCATCAGTGGTATAAAATCAGGCAGCCGATGCCATTACATCAGTCTTTCTTGCCGAGGAGACCGAAGCAGAAGCAGTTTGCACGAGTGCCGGTCGGCCATTACCTAAGTTTTCATTTCCGAATTGAAGTTGAAGTTTTCTAAAGCTAAGTACCCCGTTGGGGATCCTTTTTTCTTGCTCTAAGCGATGTCAGAAAAAGTTAACAATTGTTTCACCTGTGGAAAGCAAATACCACACCGAGACTTCCATTCTTACTGCGTCACCTGTTTAGGCCCAGACCACGACGTCCTTTGCTGTCGCTTTTGCGCTTTGTTCAATGCCAGAACTGTACGTCATTGGGCCCTTATTGTAGCTAATTCTTTTCGCTCTCAGTCCTCTTATTCCAATATGGCTTCGGTAAGCCATTTGGCTACTGATCTTCTGAAAAAATGTAAGGATAAAGACAGAGACAGACCGCACAGGTCCACAATTGCTGATGACGCTTCCGTTAAGCTAGTCGTCAGTTCTTCAGTCTTCAGTGAGGCGATTTTGCAGCCCCTGATGCCCACTTCTGTGGATTTGCAGGCTGCTAGCGAGACCCGTTTGGAGTCCAGTATGCCGCGAGACTCTTCTTTGACTAAGGATCCTGCGGATGTCTCTACCTTGGATGGGTCCAGAGCTGCTGAGCAGGCACCGGCTTCCGAGGAAGTTCTTCGCACTACAGATACTCTTCACAAACCACCGACTTGTTTCACATCGTCAGTTCTTTCAAAAACTACCGAGTTTCTAAGGCCCAGGATATGAACTACTCCTAAAAAAATGACCCAAGCTCAGGCACCTGCTTCCATGCCTCAATCGCAAATGCTTAAAATGGGGAAAGACCTTATTATGCTTATTAGGGGAAGCCAGGCTACCCCTTCCAAAAGAAAAAGAGACTTGACCCCAGTAGTTTTATCTGAACAGGAGTCCGATGACTCTGAGGTTTCTGAATATGAAGACATGCAACCCCTCTCTGCTTATGAGGATTCTGATGCAGAGGAATTCATTCCTTCTGCCTCTCCTCCTGAGGATTTTTCATTTGGTGAAACCCTACACTACATACTTTAAGAGAGTATTTCCAATGGGAATGTCAAGACTACCCTCAGTCAAAAAGAGACTCAGAGAATTCTTAGATTTATCACAGCATAGACCTTTAGCCATTCTTCCTGTCCTGGCTGTTGTGGATAATGTTTTTATGGAATCCAGTTTGACTCCTGACACCCTTCCTCCTGCTTCGAGGAAACCTGACAAGTACTACAGAGTCCTTAACTCTCACAAATTCCTTTTCAAAAATCCTACTGCTGACCCAGAGGTCATCTCCCAAGGACCTAAAGGAATTAAAGTAACCTCAGCTAAGAATCTCACTCCCTCAGACAGGGGTTCCCCAGCTTTAGACAGATGGGATAAAAAAGTATACACCTCTGCAACTCTTGCTATTAGAGCACTAAATTGTCAGTTCCACATGCTGAAATATCAGCAGCATACCATGGAACTCCTCAAACAAAATATATCTTCCTTTCCTGCTTGTGCAGAAAATAAAGAATTACAAGAGCGTATGCATTCTGCAAGCCAGGTTACTAAGCACACCTTGCAATGTGGCTTTGAGCCCCTTGAAGCATCTTGCAGGGCAGCAGTCACTGGTTCTGTCCTTAGAAGGCATGCTTGGCTTAAGGAGCAGACCTTGCCAGACCATGTCAAATCAAAATTATTGGCTGCACCATTGAACAAAGACAATTTTTTTGGCACCAAGGCAGAAGAGGTCTTAAAAAAGGTGGAAGAAAAAGCTAAATCTATACAGACAGTTAGAATTCTTACAGGTCCAGCCTCCAAGGTTCAATAGGCATTGCTCCTCCAAGCAATGGTCCTTTCCGGCCCCCACCAGGCCAGCTCACCCCAGACCCAGGGGAAGCAGACCCCCGAGACAACAGTCCCAGGGAATGCAGAGATCAAAGCAATGGAGTTCCTCCTCTTCAAAACAGGGAGTGCTAAGCCACCCCCTTATGGTAAGAACTCACAATGACTTTACACTTCCACCCCTTACCTCTGCCCACCTGCTTGTGCCCCTAGGAGGAAAATTCTCCTTCCATGCAAATAACTGGGCCTCTATTACGAACGACCTCTGGGTCCTCAACATAGTGTCCCAGGGATACAAATTTTATTTCCAAACTCTGCCAACCCCAAAAAGGTTCCCAGATCTTCCTCCAAACCAGTGGGCAGAGCCCAAAAAGCAAGTCCTTTCCCTGCTCTCCATGAGGGCAATATAGCATGTTCTTGCAGACCAAATAAGCCAAGGTTTCTATTCCAGACTCTTTCTGGTACCCAGAAAAGAGGGCACCTAGCACCCAATCCTCAATCTATCCATTCTAAACACATTTCTGGTGCACCCTCCAGCAGCTTCTTCCTATGCTTTCCAAGGATGCTTGGTTATCCACCCTAGACCTAAAAGAGGTCTACCTACACATCCCGATCAGGGATTCTTGCAGGAAATTTCTACATGTCAGGGCAGGATCTATGCACTTTCAGTTCTCTGTGCGCTTCCCTCTAGCTAATCCACTGCTCCCAGAGTTTTCGCAAAATGCCTGGCTCCAGCCATTGCATTTTACAGACAAAGAAATATTTAAATTTACCCCTACTTAGACAATTGCTTGATTCAGGAAAAGCTGTTACAGCACCTGACCTTTGTAAAGGACCTACTGACCTCCCTAGGGTATACTACCAATGAAAAGAAAACAAAAATTAGTCCCCACACAAAAAATTGTATTCCTGGGAGCAAGCCTGGACACAGCATCCCACATTGCATTCCTTACTCCAGAAAAACAAGCCCACCTGACAGGCTACTTCTTTCAGATAGCCACCAGAACCCAGTTATCTGCAAGGAAAATCCTGTAAGCTCTAGGGTTCATAGTCTCCTGCATTGTACTCATTCCATATGCCAGACTGTATATGAGGAAACTACAATGGTACCTAAAAAGCCTTTGGTGTCAACATTCTCAAGACCTGGAAACTATCATACCTATGATACCTTGTCTAAGAAAGATTTTCTTTCATGGGCAGCAGCATACAACCACAACAAGGGACTTCCCTTCGCTCAACCTCATGCCGCCCAGACCCTCACCACAGACGCATCAGACTATGCCTGGTGTGCACACCTGGATGGCAGATGCATTCAGGGCCATTGGAGCCCAAATCAAGTACATCTGCACATCAACCAGAAAGAGTTGCTAGCTGTTCAGCATGCCCTGACAGCTTTCAGACCCCTACTCTCCCTGGGGCTTCTACTGATCACAACAGACAACGCCACAGTGATGTGGTATATCAACAAGCAGGAAGGGACTCTCTCTTATCCACTCTGCATGCTCGCCATGACCCTTTGGCACATGGCCTCAGCCATGCAAATACACCTGCTAGCACAATTCCTGCCAGGCTCCCTAAACTCTCTGGCAGACAACTTAAGCAGAAACCTGCTAGACCCGCATGAGTGGTAGCTAGACCACAAAACAGTCAACCTTGTAACCCAGAAATGGGGAACCCCGAAGGTGGACCTCTTTGCCTCCCACTCCAATCATCAGCTTAGCAAATTCTGCATGAGGGAATCACACAGCAAAGCCTGGAAAGTGGATGCTGTATCCTTCCAATGGGTAAACCTCTCGATCTATACATTTCCCCCTTTACCACTCTTCTCAAGGGTACTGCTCAAAATAAGGGAGGAAAAACCAAGGACAATCTTGATTGCCCCAAACTGGCCACGCCAACACTGGTACCCACTGCTGCGCAGCCTGTCACCCCTGTCACCATGGCACCTACCTCAGATCCTAACACTCCTGACCCACAAGAATGGAGAATTCATGCATCCACAATTGCACACCCTCAATCTGGTGGCCTGGCTTGTTCCCTGACCTTTCCTCAAGCTGCCAGCCTAGGCAAACAAGTCCTTCCTAGATGATGTTATATGTGAGGCCAGACACCCCAGCACTAGAAAATCTTATGCTGACAAGTGGAAAAGGTTTTGCACCTGGATCCCGGCTAAGGGTGCCGAAACAGCACAGCCCTCCGTACCTCTCATCCTGGATTACTTAGCAGACCTACTACACAGGGGCCTATCCTTCTCTTCTATTAAAATTCATGCCTCTGCCATCTCTGCTCATTACAGCACACAGCCACCTCTCTTCTCACACCCTCTCATCAAACAGTTCCTAAGAGGGGCTAACAACTTAAGGCCACCCAGAAGAGCTCCTGCCCCAGCTTGGGACCTTAACTTTGTGTTGGAAAAGCTCACTCTACTCCTCTTTGAGTCTGCAGCATCAGCGGGGTTAAAATTCCTCTTTTGGAAAACAGCCTTGCTTCTGGCCTTCACTTCAGCTAGAAGAGTTTCAGAGCTACAAGCACTCATGGCTGTAGAGCCCTTCATCATTTTACATGCTGACAGGGTCTCCCTCAGGACTTTTCCATCCTTCATGCCTACAGTGGTATCCAGTGTGGCTCTCAACTCAGCTGTTCGAGTGTATTCACTGTTGCAGTCCTGGTTTCCCACCTTTCATCTCCATTGTCACTCTCTCTCTCTCTTCCTCTCTCCTTACAGGGAATTTTTTAGTATTTACTTTCTACTGATGGTGTTCTTCCACCATAACCTAGCTCCCTATTTGGGGGCTCCTGACAGTTGGGGCAAGAAAAACTGATGTAATGGTGTCGGCTGCCTGATTTTATACCACTGACGCCATGACATCAGTCCTGGAGCGACAGCAACCGATGCAGAAATACTAAGCCTCTGGTATTCGGGCCGACTGATGGCTACCACTGGCAGGATAACCCAAGTGTGATGACTGCAACAGTGAATACACTCGAACATCTACATTTATGGTAAGTGCACACAACTATACTTTCTATAAAGCATTCAGGGGTTTCCCCAGTTGAGAGAGCTATAAAGATAAAACAAAACCAGTTAGCACTTAGTAGAAGCACAGGCTGCCCCATGCATCTTAGCATGGATAACATTTTTTTAGGTTAACTCAAATCTGTGAGTGTGGCTTTCAGTTTGGGGTATTTGTTCCTATTAGGAGGATAACTATCAGCTTTTTCCCGGTTAGGGGTCGCCAGAGCAGAACTCTGGTCCGCTAATGATTGGCAGTGAATTTTTACAGTGTCGAGTTGCCATCCCGGCACCCAACCTTCAAGGAAGGCATACCCACTCACGCATGCATCTACCTGCATGTCTTTTATAGGGAGTTCAACCATGAGGAGGACATGCAGGCTCTGCACAGACGGCAGTCCAGCTGAGAATCGAACCAGAAAGTCTCTTGCTGTGAGGCAACAATGCTAACCGCTGCACCACTGCGATAATTGTTCCTATTAAGAGGTTATAACCCCAATATGTGAAGATGTAAATAGTTTTGTGTGTTAGTATTAAATGAATAGGTTTGGGGGTTATTGGGGATTTGTTTTTTGTTTAAGGGCTTTTAGTAAAGCAAAATGTTTTGTAAGATGTGACATAGGCTGAAATGGATATGACAAGAAACAACTATATAAAACTTCAACCTGCCAAATAGTGTATCCGTGTATCACAAAAGCTGGAACTAGATATTTAACAAAAAAGGTGCTATACATAAAAGATGGGAATAATAACTTTTTAATACAATGATGCATTCTGTAGTGTCTTTAAATGTCAGTGGCCTTAGAGATGATTGCAAAAAAGAAAGAATAGTGAACTATATTAAAAATGTAGTGTGCAAGTAGTTATGTTACAGGAGACATACTTGGAAAGAACTGCTCATGTGAATTTGATAAAGAAAGGTTTTTAGGATGGCTATTCAGTAGAATATTTGGGACAAAGGAAAAGAGGAGTACTTATATTAATTGCAAGAGGAACTAATAGTGATAGAAGAGGATAAAAAAGATAATAATGGCAAATTCGTAGTGCTAAGGGTCTGTAATGGAGCTTAAGAAAATTCTGAGAGAAATAATCAGTTTTCAGCAAGGTATATTACTTATAGGTGGGGACTGGAATTTGATTTGCAGCAGTGAAGATGTGTCTGTGGGGCCCAGAAGGGAAAGTATAACAAAGGAGGGTAGATTTTTGAAGAAATTTATGAAAATATTTGGCATGGAATATGTAAATTCAGTAATAGGAGTTTGGAATGAATTTGCATCTTATTCCCCAAGATGTAAAAACTGGGCTGGGTTAGCAGATTTTACATTTCACAGTAGCATGTGCATTTAATTGAAGGTCTTGTTATGCACCCAATAACTAATGTAGTGCCAATAATAACTTAAATAAAAATACAGGGTAATGAAATAAAAATGAGACACTGTCACTTTCCCACATATCTGTTGAAAAGAGAGGAATTTAAGGAGGCATTTGAGAGGATAGAAATTGTTTGTGAAAATATAGCTAGGGTGTGGGATAAAATTAATGTGGAGTTTAAAAATTGGGTGGAAATAAAGGAAAGGGAAAGAAAGAATTATTTAGAGGGACTGACAGATGTTAAAGTATTACAGAATAGGGGGAATCTCACAGAACAAGAAGAGGATCAACTGTAGAATGCTAAGCAGAGAATAAGGGATTACCTTGATAATATACTCAAGTTTAGAAAGACTGTTTAAGCAACTGGTTTTTGATAATAATGCTACAGCACCAGAACCTTTAGCACAATGACCCAGGCAACAGAAAGTAGAAAGGGCTGTCATCAAGCTTAGGGAGCCTATAGCAAGGAAGGTAACAAGAGATCCTGTGTAGGTATTAGAAATATTTCGGACATTCTCTGAAAGTCTGTATAAAGCAGAGACATAGGGAAATCAAGAAAAGATAGAAATGGAAATGTTTATGGAAGAATTAATTATGCCAAGGTTAGAAGTAGATGAGGCTTAATTGCTAATGGTTAGGGTAAGAAGAGATGAGATAAAAATTGTGACATATAACCAGTCTACAGGAAAGTCCCCAGGGAATAGATGGTATTCCTGTGGAAGTTTGGAAGCTAGAAGGGAAAAAACTGAAAAAGCTCTGGAAGGTTTTGTTTAACAGTATTTTAAGAGGAGAAGTACCAACATCCTAGAAGAATGCAGTGGTAGCTGTAATACCTAAAGAGGGTAAAGATCAATCAGATCCAGCTTCATATGAGCCCATTACAGTACTAAACCATGATTATAAACTGTTCATGTCTTAGCTAAACGAATGGCAGAAGTAATGCCAAAATTGAAAGCTATTGATCAGTATGGTTTTGTTGAGGGGAGGCAAACATTATGACACTAACAGAACAGTGATCCAGAGGGAAGCAGAATGTAAGAAAATACCATTGTTGTTGATGGGTCTTAATGCAGAGAAAGCCTTTGACAGGGTAAGATGGGGATTTACAAGCAGGGCAATGGAAGCATTTGCATTTCCTGGAAAAATTGTAAAGTTGATTAGGAAGATATATGAGAGATTGGAGGTGAAAATTAAAGTGGGTGGGGTCTTCTCTGATAATTTTTGCTTGAGCAGAGGAACTTTCCCCTTTGTTATTTGCATTATATTTAGAGCCATTGGCAAATAAAATAAGGGACTCAGAAATTCAAGGATATAATTGGAATAATTGGAATGGTAGTCAAGAAAAGCTGTCTCTATTTAGAGATAATGTTATTTTATACCTGACAAAACCAGCAAGAAACATTACAGTGTTGTGGAACATTTTGAGGCAGTTTCACATCTTTTCGGGATACAAAATTAATGAAGCTAAAACAATGGCAACATTGGTAAATTATATACCCACACATGAACTGGTTTAGTAATATCCATTTTTATGGGGACATGATAAAATGAAGTGTTTAGGAATATGGATTAAAAATCATTCTAGTGTGGCACTTAAGGACATGTGGAAGAGACTAAACAAAAGGTAATACAAAAACTGAGAAGAACTCAAGTTTTGTTATATGGATAGTAAGATACAAGTATTTTTAGTCTGTTTAGACTTGTACACAGTTTAGGTGTATATTTATCAACCGTATAAGTTGTGGATAGCAATTAATAAAGAGCTGAATTACTTTATTTGCGAGGGGAAGACAGCAAGAGTCAAGTGGGTAAGCTGATTCTTCCAGTAGAACATGGATTGGGATTGCCAGAATTGAAGGGGTATTTCAGGGGTACACAGTTAAGGCTCATATACATAGCACAATCAGGAAAGTGATGATGAAACAGGTGGAAGCTCAAGAAACAAGGAGAGACTGGGATTTTGGATGCAGGTCTTTAAGAAGAATAACAATAATCATACAAAATATTATATTCATAAAGTAGCAGAAAATATCCTAAAAACTAAGCCAACACAGGAATGGAGAAAGGAGATTCTACTGATAGAAATGACTACACTTTGGGTTGTAGACAATAAGCAGAAGGGGGTGGAATTTATTGGAGAAAATTGTCAAAGGAAGCAAGGTAATGGGAGAAAATAACTAGAGAGGGAAAGATGATAGAATGGGAGGAAGCCAAGAATTTATTTGGACTGCAGGTTAGAGATTGCCTTCCCTATCGAGAATTGATATCAGAGTATAGGCAAAGAGAAAAAAATAAGGGGGTCCTAAATGAAAGTCCGGTACAGTTTTAGTAGAATCTAGAATGGAAATTGCCATTAAAAAGGAATAATTAGTAAAGCATATAAAATATTGCATGATAACTGTAAGAATCAATAGGAGGAGGTTAGAAAGGATTGGGAAGAGAGATTGAATAAGCAATTCACAAAGAAACAATGGGAGGATATGTGTATGTCTCCCAAATATGCAATACAATCTGGAAGATTTGCTCAGAAATGTTTACATAGATATTTTTATACCCTAAGTAGACTCCAGAGAATTTTTCCTCAGGTAGACAGCAAATGTTGGAGATGGGACAGGAAAGAAAGAGGTAATTGGGAGCATATTTTCTGGGACTATGGTGGGTTGGCGAACTTTAAAGATTTCCTGTGGGATGTACTGTCGGAGATGAAGGGTGAGCAAATTGGTGTGACAAGGGAGATGATTTTTCTGAGCTATGATACAGAATCGGAACTGCTTAGACATGGTAAGGCCTTGCTGTGTCTTAATTATGGTGGCTGCCAAAAAAACAATTACTAGAAAATGTAAGTCTAAGTCTAAACCAACTGTACTAGAAGTAATGACTACAGTAGCAGAGGTAAAACAGCTGGAATTTAGAAAAGGGTAGGAGCAAACTACCACAGAAAAATGTGAATTGTGGGAATAATGCATACAGGGGAGGAATGAGTTTTAAAAGAAGACAGGACCTAAATGCTAATGTTTGACTGAAACAAACTAAATGTGATCCTCTGAGAAGAATGCAAGATTGTGAGTGCTGGGGAGGATAAACTCATCAAAGAAAGGGTATCCTCATACTTCAACTTAAAATTCAGCTGTTATTTAAGAATGTGAAGTATTGTAAGGAATGTGCTGACACTTAAGTATGTAGATTATTTATGGTTGAAAATTTACCTTTTCCATTTGTTTCCAAAGACATTTGTATTTGCTGACATAGGATGATGTGGTAGCAATATGCACAAGTCTGTGACTGAGTACAGCTAGTTTTTAATTCTAAACAAAGAAGCAGAGAACTACCTCGCAAAGTGAAACAATAAAGCCTCGGAGGGAATTAATGCAGCAAAACACTTTTATTGAAGTATAAAAAACACCATTAATGTATTTAAAAATCCGTTTTCATTTCAACAACTTCATCAGATGTGGGCTGAAGCATAACTCATCATGTTAAATACTCCAAAATAAATGACATCATAAATTAATTATCCAATGAAGATCCATTAAAATTCATTCAAATGTTTTCCATCAGTCCTTTTGTAACGCAGAATCGAAACCTGACACAACCTTGAAGAGTTGCTTTTTTAAAGGTAATAGTTGTTTATTCCACAAGTTTAAAATCCAAAATGAATTTGTTGAAATGAAAACGGATTTTTAACTACGTTAATGGTGTTTTTTATACTTCAATAAAAGTGTTTTGCTGCATTAATTCCCTCCAAGGCTTTATTGTTTCACTTTGCGAGGTAGTTCTCTGCTTCCTTGTTTGGTTTTAATCACCTCGTTTTTGCCTTACTTTGGTTTACTAGTTTTTAATTCTGTAACTCTAGTTAACAGTTTATCACTAGCTCTAACTGCAAAAGTGACTGAGTAGTAATGTTCACAGACATGTTGGTGTACAGGTGAGTCAAAAACATGGACGCTTCTGCAATATCGATGCTTGGAGAATGCAGAAATGTATTTATACACCATTCAGAATTTGACTTCTGACTTTAATGCAGTAAATAGTAGACCAGGACTGTGGGCTTTCTTTTCAGTCTCGACTATGAACCATTTGCTACCAGGATTTGTAAGAATCTTATATTATGGTTGGTCTGTAGTTTTCCCATTCAGTCATGGTTCAGAGAAATGTTTCTCTACCCCACAACTTTCACCATCAGGAATTGATAATTGAAATTCAGGTTGTTTTACATTTATATATAATTTGCTGACTTTCTGGCACAGAGACAAGTAACATAACATCTTCGTCTCCAGTGACCCAGGCTTGGAATGAGGCTAATTGTGTGCTGTTCACTATAAGCACATATTATGATGAAGTCTTTTTAATAAGATGAAAGAGCTTAATCTGTGGGTTTCTTGTCATTAAAGTGTTCTGTATTGACATTAGTGGGTGGTGGTGTTCTGACCTCATTTTGTGTAATCATTTTAGTTTGTGGTTGGTGTTAACTGCAGAATATAAAAAACTAAGTCATCAAAGGACTGGCCAGGCAAGTTGAATGAGCATCCGCAGGATTACATTCATCCTTGAGGGTAGGTTGGGATGAATAATGAACTCCTGGTTAGCAGATGAAAGAGTTTGGAAGGTAGAAAAGTTCAAGTTCAGTAGAAGTAGACAGGCAGTGGCGGTGTATATCAGCTGGGATGGTGATATTGTGCTTCTACCTCTGATGCAGATGTGTGGGCATTTATAGTTGCACCAGGATTTCTGGTACTAGCATCTCTGTCATTCCTCATCCATGATTGCTCATCTGTGTTTGTAACTCCCACCAGAATACAGGAGCCCACCCAAAAATTAGGTATGTTGAGCTGTGTTTGAGAGAGCATTACATTATTGTGGTGAAGGAAGTAGTAGTGATATGAACAGAACTGAATGTTGGCTGTACTGCAGGTCATAGATAACCCATGAATGATGAATGAGTTAAAAAAAAACATGAATGCAGATAAATTGAAATTTGTTGTTTTTGGTTTCAGTTTTTTCATGAACCAAAATTCACACCTGTAGCTGCCATTAGGGATCATTCAAAGCCTTGTTATGTTTTGTGCTTTGTACTGCAAATAATCTTTTTATCCTTCAAGACCTCATTATATAGTGATGTACATCTTTTTCTGTGTATGCTAGCACACGAGTGTACTGTATGTTGTCAACAAGCTACTGCTGCCAGTTGTCACAACTCACCCGGCCTTTCCTGATGTAATAGATTGCAGACGTACAAATCTTTTGTAATGACATCACATGAACTAGTTCTCCGTGGTGGTGATGTGGTAGCGTTGTCGCCTCACAGTTAGACGTTGCCCGTTCGATTCTCAGTTAGAGCGTCTTCTGTGTGGCGACATGCATGAACGGGCATTCCTTCGTTGAAGGTTGTGCGTTAGGCCCGGAAAGCCAGCACGTAAAACTCTACTGCCAATCATTAGCGGACTAGAGTTCCGCTGTGGCGACCCCTAACCGGGAAAAGTCGAAAGACACAAACATTGTCATAACTCTCCTGACCTTTGCTGGTAAGTGCACACATACAGGTCTTCTGTAATGCCATTACAAAACCTGGTGCTCCCTGTTGTCATAACTTGCCTTGCCTGTGTTAATGACATGGTACAGTAGTGAGAGACTTTCTTTAAGAAGGAACACAGCTGTAAGACTTGGGTCTCAGGTCTGAATACCTGTTGAAACTGTTTGCTGAGTAAATGTCTGACAGCCATTTAAGCAGCTATTATCAGATTACTGAGGGACTGCCAACTTCTTGGCCTTTTGTATCTTAAAAGAAATGAATAACTAGAGTCTTCCTTACCTTCAGAAGAGAAAATGACCAGTTAGTCAGAGTTTTAGGAAAACTTTTGTCATAATTTTGTACTCGTCTGTTTACATTACAGTGGATGCAAAAGAACATGTAAGTTTTATATGAACACAGCCTTATATTCAGTTGTGTTAAGAGAGTGTTAAAAAAAACAGTAAATGATATGTGAACGTGCCTTGCAGGCATGCTGTCAGGCGTGCGTGCACACACACACACACACACACACACACACACACACACACACACACACACACACACACACACACACACACACACACACAGGTACACAGTAATATTTTTAATGCTGTCTTCTGCACTAACAAATTCTGAAAACTGTGATTATTATGCCTTTATTATGCCTAGCTCAGACGTATATAGTACTCTCATTTTTAAACTTATAGTCCTGAGCTACTTAATAATAATTTACCTGGTGAATGTGGAAAAAATGTAGCCCCTTAGCAGTGTGTTTTTTTAACCAAAAAAAGTATAAGTGATCTGGTGACATGCTAACAGAAAACTCAGTTCCGGGACCTTTAGGACTTGGAAGCCCCAAGGAAGTTCACCTTTGAAAATGTTTTTTTCACGGTGAAGGTTAAATAAATGATGATCATTGACAGGCTGCCAAAATGATGAAAGGTTTCCTAGCAACGAGTGCTGGGGTGATGGCAGCTCAGATTTGGTTGTCCTTTGTCCTGCCATTGCTGGTTGGTGTTGAAGCACGATTGTTCAGTTGGAAGAATGATGAATGTTCTGCCAAAGGGAAGCAAGGGAAATGTGGGAAATTGGCCTGATCGCATGAGAACAAAGATCGCCTCTGCAGAGTAGTGCTTTATGTGTACAGTTTTTAGACATGCAGTTTGCTTCTTTTTTCTATTTCTTAGAGCTGAACTGTCTGCAGAACTTTTTTTCCTGGCGGAAAAACATCCATTTCAGAGTATTTGCATCAAACAACAGGGTAAGATTAGAGGTTTTCATTAGCATTGCAGGCCACAATAGTTTGTGGTAGATGCATGTTTTTTTTTTTCAGTGAAATGAAGTTGAACTGCTTCTTGACACTTACTGATGTGCAGACTTCACGCATCAGGTGTTAATACTGCCTGACTAATCTCCTTGTTCAGTTAAATAACTGTCAGTCAAGAGGTCACCAGTTGAAACTGATCAGTAAAAATCATTATTTCATTGCATTAGTATTAATCTCTGCTGCATACTTGTTTCAGCAGTTTGTCACTCGTTTTCATCATTGCTTTTCTTCTGTTGCTGTTGAAAGAATAATCTATTTTGCATGGCACCTTTAACTGTACTTTGATGTTAGTGCCTTGTTTTACTTTAAACTTGCTGTATTAAGTCTGCCCAGGGTCCTCTCAAACAGCCTCATCATTTTTATTACCTGACACTTTTAAAACTTGTAAGAGAAATGGTTAGCTTTCTTAGTCAATCAGTGTACTGTTACTTAAACTAATTTTTTTGCCTTTTACTCTTTTAATGGACTGTGTTGGAGTTATCGCATCTTAGGTGTGCAGATACAAAGGAGGTGAAAAAGTTATTATATCCAGGTTACTTTACATTACATTGTGCGGCTTCAGTAGATATTTCTTTTAAATTTGGTACAGTATTCTCTTTTACACTAAAACATAGAGTATTTAATCACCATTAAAAAAGTTATCTGTGCCTAGTCCCCTTACACCTGACGTTAACTATGCTTTTTGATGCACTGAACAGTTGAAACTAGTGTGCAAAATGCTGGATGCTGTGTATATAACATAGAGCTTTATGACCGAAGCTCTGATCATAACTGAGTTGTTATGTGTTCGAAACATGGATGCCAAGAAATTCACCTTGAGAGTGAAACTCGAGGGGAATTTTGGCATCCATGCTGAGAACACATAATGGGGTATGATCAGAGAGACATAATCATAACTCTGTAGTGCATGGAGTTTTATCTACTCCAAGTACAATCAGATACAAAAGAAAAACAAAAAACGATGTGTTTTACCAGCTTTAAAAGCCAATAAAATATTTAGGGAGGGCTGTTACATAGACAGCAAGTAAGGAAAACGTTAGACGCAATTTTTAAATACTGCCCTAACTGTAAATAAGTTACTTACAGGTTAATGTTTGTAAACTTCAGTGAACATAGGAATGAAGAAGGAAGGTATTCAGGGACAAAAGGAATGTCCCTTCTTATTCCCAGCCATCACATGGTCAAGTCTCACACCACAGTAGCGCATAACAGTTTTATCTTTTTTCCAGTTTTAGAGCATAGTCATGGTGCTCCATGCACTACAAACCATTTTATCAACAGATTGACAAATAATGTGAGTAAAATTTGCTGGCCCTAAGTTAAAACTAATTATGCAAGTAGCTTGTCTGCAGTGAAACAACCACACTGTAGCCACTTAATATATTCACTTCTTCATGGTCTTATCAGTGATGTTTGGCTATGTATACGTACACACACACACACACACACACACACACACACACACACACACACACACACACGCATACATACGTATATGTATGCATTGGTGCTTAGGAAATGGTGGGAGGCTGGTTCAAGTTTCAAGGTATCCATTTGGATAGTTGTGCTGGTGCCATAGTTGGTGATAAATGCCAAATGAGGTAGATTGTTATGGTACAGAGTGATTTCCAAGTATTGCTCATTCCTTTTTTTGTTCCCATCCAGAAGCTTGTCTGATGTCTCCAGTACTGGTACCCATTTGGCTCATTCTTTCTGGGGACATGGGTGTTGGACGTTCCCAAGCTTGGCAAGAGCTCTGTGGCCCATTTGTTTCTGCCTGGGAATCCCAGTGAGGTTTAGGGACATACAGTTTCTTGTTAATTGCAGATTTTATACTATATCTGTATTTGAGCTGTGGTGGTGGTGCTGCGGTAGCGTTGTCGCCTCACAGTAAGACGTTGTCCTGTTCGATTCTCAGCTAAAGCGTCTTCTGTGTGGAGACATGCGTGAATGGGCGTACCTTCGTTGAAGGTTGTGCATCAGGGCTGGCAACTCGGTACGTAAAAATCTACTGCCAATCATAAGCGGACTGGAGTTCCGCTGTGGCGACCCCTAACCGGGAAAAGCCAAAAGATACAACAACATACTATATCTGTATTTAAACATTTTATAAGCTGTATTTTAATTATGTGTTGTTTGATTGTTTTCTAAGTCCCGTTGGACCTTTTTAAACATCTGACTGTCATGTGCTTATTTTGTTAGCTATTTAAATGTAGTGTATTAGTTTTGTTGAACAGTCTGAAGAAGTGGGTGTATGTGTGCCCAAGAAAGTGCTTACTGTCACATTCACTTCTGTTTTTGTACCTTATAGCCTTGGCTATTTTTTGTTTTTATAGTAGTTCTGCGGTTTGTTTTGTAGTAGCCCTTTCTTTCCACAGCAAGAGTTTGGTAGTAAGTGTCAAGCCAGCTTGCTGGTCTTGGGAGGTGGTCTGTCCACTCCCCATTTTGAGTACCCTTCTCCCCTGTAGCAGCTTCTCTGTGCCCACTGTTGCTATCCTTCAAGGGGAAGCATGCCTCCAGACACTGGATTCCTCTCAGCTTTACTGGTGCTAAGCACAGTGACAGCATGGGCACAGCAGGCATGAAAGACACCAGATTGTCACCATCTAGTGCTCCAGCTAAGTGTCACCCTTGTGGTGAGCCAGACATACCCCCCATTCAGGTTAGGAAGAATGTCAAAGGCTACTCATTCCATCCTGTCCAGCTAGCTCTTGCAGGCATTTGAATGGCTATTCAAACTCAGGTTGCTTTCATTGTAGTGAGAGCTTTATCTCTGCACCATGGACCTTTTTAAGTATTGCTTATTCTTAGGTGAAAGCAGCAGCATTTCCTAATGGTTATTAGGCTTCAGGCCAGCCCAATATCCATCCGTGTTTGAACAGATTGATGACCATATCAAGTATAAAGAGATGCTTCTGAGGTGTATACAATCTACAACTATTCCTTGTGGTTGTCTGTGCCACAGTGGGGGTGTAGTAATGTCTGTTATGGAAGGCTATTTTAAGTGTTATTGATGCAGTCCTGGAGTGAAATGTCTGTTATTGAAGTATATTTTATGTGTTAGTGAGTTTTTTGCCTTTGGATTGACTGCTCCTTCACACTTGCTGTTGAAATTGAAGCAATTTGGTGGACCAAGCTCTTTTGTATCCATTACAAGATAAGATTATTTGCAAAATGCTGTGCATAGTACTGTACGTAGATACAGAAATGTAATTGTGATGGTAATGCATTTCAACCAGTAATGACTACAATGAAGGCATAAGTCAATAGACATAGGTTTGGAGACTCTTATTGGATAAGTCATCCTCTTTTCCATTCCAGTCTGACACTTTTGTTTTGCTATAGAGCTATTGCCCATGAGGTTAAATAGTATGTGTGCGCTATACTGGCACCTGCTGGGAAATCAGATGTCATAGTAAGAGAGCATGTCTAGACTCTAACCCTTTTAATTGGTTTCTGCCACTCACACAGGTCATATCTTGATCTTGATTATTGTTAGTGAAAAGTTTCTTTGTTCATTGTAAAAACTGAAACCCTGTAAATGTCCTTATGTCTGGCAGATGGTTTATACTGCTTGGGAGAGAAACATGATGTAAATCATTGCTGTAAGAATTGCCGTAAGTGCCAGCAATTCGTCCACACTAGACATAGACATTGAAAGGAAAAACTCCTGGCTTATTTCACTACTAGTTATCATGCAGTATTTGATATCCTTTACTAATTATCCCATATTAACACCAACTTCTATTTTAGCTGCAATTAAAAACTCTGCCAGAGCTGGTCTTTCACATAGCACTCCCCTGTTCCTTTCTCATTGCGTATACACTTGATACCAATTCTTTGTAGGGAAGGCAGTCTGTAACCCACAGTCCAAACTTCTGCTTGGCCTCCTCCCACTTTATTACATTTCTCTCTGCAGTTATTTACTACTGATGCCTTTGTTGCTTTCCTAATGATCTCCTGTAAATTCACCAGTCATCTCTTGCCAGATGTTCTTCGTGTTTCACTGTTGCTGTCATTACATTTGGGTAATCTGCTGGCAGGTTGCTCTCAGTCGGCCTGAATAACAAAGTCTTGGGTCCTGCGTCGGTTGCTGTCCCCTCTTCCATGACGTCAGGTCGTCAGGGGTATAAAACATGCAGCCGACACCATTTTATTCAGTCTTTCTTGCCGCGGTGCCCAAAGCAGAAGCAGTTCTCAAGTGCCGGTCGGCCAACTCCTGAAATTTTTGCATTAGAGTTTCAGAACCGAGGTTTTCAACTAAAGCTAATTACCCCATTGAGAAAACTTTTTCTTGCTCCTTATCGATGTCAGTAAAAGTTATTGCATTACTTGTGGGAAGCAAATTCCTCATAAGGATTTTCATTTGTACTGTATTCCTTGCCTAGGCCTAGATCATAACGTGCCTTGCTGTCGGTTTTGTGCTAGATTTAACCAACGCACTATTAAGTGTCTGTATATTTTTGCTTCTAAATATTTTGGATCCAGATTTAATTACCCTGGAATGTCGTTGGTTAGCAATCCGACTACTGGAGTTCACAAAAACGCAAAGAAAAAGACAGAGAGAGACCGTTGAGATCCAAAACTGACGACGAAACTTCACCTAAGCCAGTACTCAGTGAGGCGCTTTCGCAGCCCCTGATACCCGCTACTTTTGAGTCGCAGGCCTTTACTGAGACCCATGCGGAGTCCGGAATGCCGCGAGATTCTCCGAGTATTGAACCCACGGATGTCTCTCCCTTGGATGGGTCTGGAGCCGCTGAGCAGGCACCGGCTTCTGAGGGTATTTTCAGGCCACAACATTTTTATATAAAACCGACGCCAGCCTCAAAAACAAGATCAAAAACATCTTCTTTGTCTAAAAAACTGACACTTGAGCCACGTGCTCAGGCCCCTATGCCTAAAAACAGATGATCAAAATGGCTGAGGACTTAATTACCTTGATCAGGGGTTCCCAACCCCCCCCCTGTTAAGAGGCCTAGTCAAGACACTGATTATGAATAGGTTCATAGGTTCATACTAGGCTATCTGCCCGAGGGCATTTATAAGCCTAGCCCATAGTTTTGTGACTTACGCCACCCCTTAGTTTGGAGAAACTATGCCCATTATTTAGCTGTGCCTCTGTCGAGCAGTGACACTGAGGTAACCCCTGGGGTGTATCTGCGATCTCCCATCCATTGGTCAAGATTCCTCTTGAACAAGGCCAGCAAGGTGCTCTGCCTCACATAAACCGGGATTTTGTTCCACAGCATAGGGAGTCTTTGGGTGATGAATCTATCCCTCCAGCACGTCCTATTAATAACCGTGTTGAGGTTTAAGTCACCCGCCCTTGTGGCTCTAAGGGATCTAGATTTTTTGAGATGAAGCATATTCATCAAATCTGGGTTTGACATGGCCTTGTATGGCAGGCACAGGTCACCTCTGAGCAAGCGGTACGCAACTGAATATAACTGGAGTTCTTTCAGTCGGGCAGCATAAGACAGATTTTTGAGACCCTTTATCCTTTTGGTGAGGAACTTTTGTGGCCTCTCCAGCTGCTGCAAGTGTCGGGTCAGATACATTCCGAATGGGGCGTTGTACTCGATCATTGGTCTGATGAGTGATGAGTATAGGGAGACTATGACTTCCCTTGATCTAGATGTGAATCCCTTCATGATAAGGTGTCTGTTTCTTCTGATTCCTCTTCTGATCAGGAATTTTCTATTCCACCCTATGAGGATTCTGATGCAGAATAATCCATCCCATCTGCATCTCCTCCTGAGGATTATTCTTTTGGAGAAACCTTGCATACTTTAAGGGAATATTTTCATTGGGAGAGTCAGGATTTCTTTGAATCAAAAAAGAAGCTTAGGGATTTCCTTCTTCTTCCTTAGCATAGGCATTTGGCAATACCTCATGTATTAGACATTGTTGATGATGTGTTTTCGGAATCAAGCATGGCTCATGATTCCCTCCCTCTGGCTCCTAGTAAGCCAGACAGATACTACAGGGTTCCTGACTCCCACAAATTTCTATTTAAAAATCCTGCTGCTGATCCTGAGACTATCTCACAGGGTCCCAAAGGTGTAAAGGCCTCTACAGCCAAAAATCCTACCCCCTCTGATAGAGATTCCCGGGTGCTGGATAGATGGGAAAAGAAGGTTTATATGTCTGCAACCTTGGCAATTAGGGCCTTAAACTGCCAGTTTCATATGCTTAAATGTCAACAGCATGTTATGGGCTTATTGAAACAGAAAATTATGTTAATTTCTGATTGTGTGGAAAATAAAGAATTACAGGAATTATTGCATTCAGCAGAACAGGTTGGAAAGCATACTTTGCAATGTGGTTTTGATTCTTTGGAGGCCTCTTGCAGGGCCGCAGTTACTGGATCTGTGATTAGAAGGCATGCCTGGCTCAAGGAGCAAAATCTGCCTGATCATCTTAAAGCTAAATTGTTGGATGCCCCTTTGCAGCATGATGCTCTGTTTGGTAATAAGCAAAGAATAAAAAACAAATAACCAACGAAAAAAACAAGCGAACTGGTAACCTTAAGCCCAACGGAAAAAATATTCTCCTTTCGATATTGGAGAATATTTTTTCCGTTGGGCTTAAGGTTACCAGTTTGCTTGTTTTTTTCTGTTTGGTAATAAGGCAGAAGAGGTTTTAAAGAAAATGGAAGACAAAGCTAAATCTTTGCAAACTGTAAAAGATTTCTTGCAAGTGCAGCCACCCACGTTCAGTAGGCACTGGCCTACTAAAAATTGGTCTTTTCCTGTGTCCAACAGAGCCTCTCAAGGCAAATCCAGGCGCTCAAAAGGCTCTAGATACCAATCACACTGTTCTTACAGGTCAAAGCAATGGGGTGCCTCCACCTTCAAATCTGGAGGAAACAAAGCACAACCCTACAGTAAGCAGTCTCAATGACTTCCCTCTACCTTCACCAAGTACTTATCTTTTGGCAGCCCCCTTGGGGGGAAAATTAGCACTTCATGCTCAAAATTGGCAGTTAATTACCCAGGACAAGTGGGTATTAAACATAGTATCCTTTCATTTCCATACTTTGCCAATTCCAAACGGTTGGCCAGATCTGCTAAAAAATCAATGGGCAGAGGCTCAGAAACAAGTTATGTCCCACATGGATATGAGGGCTATTCAACCAGTGTCAGAAAAGGAAAAAGCACAAGGTTTTTATTCAAGACGTTTCCTGGTACCCATAAAAGACAATGCCAGGCGCCCAATACTGGACTTATCGATTTTGAACAAGTTCCTGGACATTCCAAAATTCAAAATGCTGACTTTACAACAGCTACTGCCTATGCTGGGCAGGAATGCTTGGTTAGTGACTCTAGACTTAAAAGAGGCATACCTGCATATCCCAATAAGGGAATCTTGCAGAAGATACCTCCGCTTCAAGACAGGTTTTTTGCATTACCAATTCTGTGCACTGCCCTTTGGCTTATCTACTGCGCCCAGGGTCTTTACAAAGTGCCTGGCACCTGTAATTGCATTTTGCAGACAAAGAAGCATTCAAATTTATCCTTATGTGGACGACTGTCTCATTCAAGCAGAGAACAAGGACACTCTTTTTCAACATCTGGCATTTGTAAAAAGGCTTCTAACATGCCTAGGGTACACAATAAACAAAAAGAAATCCCAACTGGTACCCTCTCAATTAATTACATTCCTGGGTGCAAGCTTGACTACAACTGCCCAGATGGCTTACCTGACGCCAGACAAACAAAGGCAACTGACAACATACTTCAAACAGATGGCAACAAAAACCCAGTTATCTGCAAGACAAATTCTACAGGCTTTGGGATTCATGGCATCCTGTATTCTACTAATTCCATATGCATGTGAGGAAACTTCAATGGTACCTAAAAAGTTTATGGAGTCAGCATTGTCACAGTCTGGAAACAATGATTCCGCTCATTCCCTGCCTACAACAGGAGTTTCTTTGGTGGGCAGAGACATGTCACCAAAACAAGGGACTATCATTCACTCTACCCCTGCCACACAAACCTTTACTACTGAAGCATCAGACTATGCTTGGGGGGCCCACCTGGCGGGGAGATGCATTCAAGGCAAATGGAGCCCAAACCAAATGCATCTGCATATCAACCAGAAAGAGATGCTAGCTGTTCAAAATGCTCTGACAGCCTTTAAGGACTTACTTCATTCAGGACAACTACTGATAAAGACGGACAGCACCACAGTCATGTGGTACATAAACAAGCAGGGGGCTACACATTACTACCCCCTTTGCAGACTAGCCATGACATTGTGGAACACAGCTTTGACTTAATAAGTACATCTTAAAGCTCAATTCCTGCCAGGAAAACAAAATACTCTGGCAGTCGACCTAAGCAGAAATCTTATGGACCCTCACGAATGGAAACTGGATCCACAAATCTTCAGCATGTTGACACACAAGTGGGGCAGTCCAGACATAGATCTATTTGCCTCTCCCCAAATTTATCAGTTGGACAAGTTCTGCACAAGAACTCATCACAAAAAAGCATTGAAAGTGGATGCTCTATCCTTCAGCTGGAAAAACCTATCAGTCTATGCCTTTCCCCCTCTGCCTCTACTCTCCAAGGTCTTACTAAAAGTCAGACAGGAAAAACCAAAAATTATCCTAATTGCTCCGGACTGGCCTCGCCAGCTCTGGTACCCGCTTCTAAGGAATATTTCTCACCTTCCTCCATGGTACGTGCCTCAAATACCTCTACTGTCTCAGCAGTACTATCAAATTCTGCACACTCGGCTCCAAACTCTGAACCCTGCAGCATGGCTAATCAACTAATTATTCAAACAACACCTCTCAGTAAATCTGTGATGGGTGTCATTTTGGAAGCCAGAACGCCTAGTACTAGAAAATCTTATGCTGATAAATGGAAGAGATTCTGTGCTTGGAACCAAGCACAAGGAATAGACACATCAAAGCCCAATATTCCTAAGATTTTACAATATTTGACTGAGATGCTTGACAAGGGCCTATCTTTTTCTTCATTAAAATTCCATGCCTCTGCCATCTCGACTTATTACAACACAGAGCCTCACCTCTTTTCTCATCCACTGCTTAAACAGTATCTTAGAGGGGCCAAAAATTTAAGGCCTCTAAGAAGGGCACCATCTCCTGCATGGGACCTCACTTTTGTGCTGGAAAAACTCACCCTGCCTCCTTTTGAACCAGCAGCTGCTGTGGATATAAAATTTATATCGTGGAAAACAGCTTTTCTTTTGGCAGTCACTTCAGCAAGAAGGGTTTCAGAACTACAGGATCTCATGGCAGTGGAGCCTTTTATTATATTTTACCCGGACAGGGTGTCCCTCAGGACCAATCTTCTTTTATGCCTAAGGTGGTATCCAGTGTGGCTCTTAACCAGACCATTCACCTGCCAAAATTCTACCCAAATCTGCAGAACAAGGGGGAGTGGATACTGCATTCATTGGATGTACACAGACAACTAAGATTCTTCTTAAATAGGACCAAATCTCTAAGAAAGTCTGAGCAACTACTATATATTTTTTTTTGCACCCCATTTGGGTGGCACCTGACATCTGGGGCAAGAAAAACCGAATAAAATGGCGTCGGCTGCATGTTTTATACCCCTGACGACCTGACGTCATGGAAGAGGAGACAGCAACCGACGCAGGACCCAAGACTTTGTTATTCAGGCCGACTGAGGGCAACCTGCCAGCAGATTACCCAAATGTAATGACAGCAACAGTGAATACACTTGAACATCTACATTTATGGCAAGTGTACACAACTGTACTTTTTCTATACCCCTGCTTGCAGTCATCCCTAAGGTAAAATCTCCATTCTCCATTCTCATGTTGGCTTAATTCTTAGTAAACTTTTTGCCACTTTATTCTGTGAAGTTGTGGTTATTCTCCTTAAGGACCTGTATCCAAAAACCTTCTCATCTGATGTTGTCAATCTTCAGTCATTCATGACGAATGGGACTTGTTTCCGACTTCTTAGAAATGGCTCTGCCGTTATACAACTCGTGCCAGCCAAAAACTCTCGAGCTAAGGCTCTACCCACAGTGCTTCTTTCTCCATTACCTCAGATCTCATTTGCTGCTCTGAAAACAAGACGCTGTAGTCAATACTCTCCAGCTAAATGCCTTTATCATATATTTTCCTATATATTCTATCAAAATCTTTTCTATTTTTTGAGTAATAGAAATATTTCTCTCTGTTTTGTACCCTTCAGTGTGTGTGTTTTTGATATTCCTCTACCTCCTTTACCTGATGGTATTCCTTGCTACCATAATTGATAACTTGTCTCCCTTTCTCTCCCTTTACCTTTTTGGTAGTCTCTTGATATCATCATTGGTATTTTTCACCTTTCTTTGCCCTTGTTGGAAATTTCTTCGCACCATTGTTGGTAGAATTTCTGGCTCATTCTTGTGTGTGTGTGTGTGTGTGTGTGTGTGTGTGTGTGTGTGTGTGTGTATGTATATGGTGATTTAGACATGGTGGAAAAGCAGAAGGGCACTTCAGGATGCAAACAATGTCAGGATTGTGGTAGAAAAATACCCAATTCAAATGGGCATCTTTCATGTGTTTACTGCTTAAGTGCACCTCACGTGGGTTCTCGGTGCAAGATCTGCCAGGGATTTAGTGCCCATACCTTGGCAGAATGCCGAAACAAACTTATTTTAAAAGGATTATTGAAATCCTCTTTTGAAGAAGCCCTGTCTAAGAGTCAGAGTCATCCAAATTGTCCAAACCTGAGTCAAAAAAAGAGAAGCCATTCAGTGCCGACCTCACTATCGTCACAGAGTTAAAAACTCATAAATCGCTGGTTCCGTCTGTGTCTTTGGAACCGAGGACTAAAGTTACAAAAATGAATGAGAAACAACTTTTGGCACTGACAGTTGGGTCTCCATCGGTACTGATGGTCTCTGCACTGATCCAGGCCACCTCGGCACTGACTGTCACCTTGATGTTGACATTAGCACCGACAACTATGTTGGCACCAACTTCACTGACCTCCCATTCGGTCCCAACTTCTCCGTCCAATCAGCAGCCCATGGTGCCGAAGCTCAAAACTTTTCTGCCTTCAAGAACAAGATATTCTCCTTCTGTAGACCCATTTTTGGGTCAACTCCCCAGTCCTTTGGTGGATAGGCCAGAATCTCCCTCAGGAATGTCGATCCTTTCCTCCAGAACCCTCTCCAAAGTGGATGTAGTTAGATCGGTGGACCAGCTCTTGGCGGCCAGTGGTCTTCCCACACCCACGCAGTCCTCCCTCCCTTCTGGAGCCGAGGCTTATTCTCCGGATTATCCTCCTCCAACCTCCCTTCAAGGTTTGGAGCCCACCACTTCGACTATCCCATTTCCAGGTGTCTCGGTGCCACCAGTAGCTCCTTCATCAGTACCGGGTTTGTCTCTGATGTCTTTGGCTTCGTTGGGGGCAGATGCACACCCAGGACCATGGTTTGGCTGTCAGTTGTGGGAGTTTATTCATAGGTTCATAGGTAGATACTAGGCTATCTTCCCTAGGGCATTTATAAGCCTAGCCAGAGTGTATTTGGCTTCTGCCTCCCTATTAGATTAGCCTACTGTGGCTCTGTAAAGTAGGTCACAGAAGGTACCCTTTTAAGATTAGTTTACTGTGCTTCTGTCTAGCAGGGACACAGAAGAGATGCCAGGGGTGAATTTGCGATTTCCCATCCACGCATCCAGATTTTGCTTGAAGAGGTTCAGCGAGGGGCTATGTCTAACATGAATTGGGATACTATTCCAGAGTGAAGGGAGCCTCTGGGAAATGAATCTGTCCCTCCAGCATGTCCTATTTATTTTTGTTCTGAGGTTTAGGTCCCTGGAGGGTGTAGATCTAAGGGACTTGGATTTTTTGAGGTGGAGCATGTCCATTAATTCTGGGTTTGACATGGCTTTGTACATCAGGCATAGATCGCCTCTGAGTAGGCGGTAAGCAACTGAGTAGAGCTGGAGTTTCTTTAGTCGAGCTGCATAGGACATCTGTTTGTAGCCCATGATCCTCTTGGTGAGGTATTTTTGGGGTCTCTTCAGTTGCTGCAGGTGTCGGGTAAGGTACATCCCAAAAGGGGCATTGTATTCAATTATGGGCCTGATGAGTGACGAGTAGAGGGGCACAATGACCTCTCTTGATCTAGCTGCGAACCCTTTCGTGATAAGTTGGGCTATATAGAAGGTCTTTCTAACCACTTTGGCAATGTGATTATCAAAGGAGAGATTACTATCTACGTTGGCCCCCAAATCTCTAATTACTTCTTCCATACTTAATGGATTACCACCCATGTTGTATTTTGTGGGCACCTTGTTTTTCCAAAGGGGATGACTATGCACTTTTTAGCATTTAGCTTGAGGCTGTGGCTCTGGCACCAAGCATCCGTCTCTGTGAGACCCTTTTGGAGGATGCTTGTGTCAGCTGGCGATTCAATTATGGCCCCCAGTTTACATTCATCTGCGAACTTTGTCAGCCATAATACCCCCGTGTTAGCCTGAACCTCAGAGAAGTATATACCGAACAAGAGAGATCCCAGAACTGAGCCCTGTGGGACGCCACTTGTAACTGGTTTGGATTCGGACATGGCACCTGCGATTCTGACCATGTGGGTTCTATCTCTGAGCCAGTTTGCAACCCATCTTGTGATTTAGGGGTTGATATTTAAGCTGGTAAGCTTATTTATGATGCCAGAGTGGGGTATTGTGTTGAAGGCTTTTGCGAGGTCCAGGTAGGCTGTGTGGACTACCTTGCCCTCATCTATGGCTTTGGTAACTGTAAATCAACTAGGTTTAAGAGGCAAGATCTGCCCTTAACAAAGCCGAATTGGGTAGGGTCCAGTGTCTGGAGGCTCCCAATGTCTTTGTTTGAGTTCCATGATAATACGCTCCATAGCTTTACAGACCAGACTAGTCAGGCTTATGTGGCGATAGTTTCCGGGGTCCGTTGTGGCACCATCTTTGTGGAGTGGGACCACTGTAGCTGTACGCCATTCTTTGGTACATATCCTGTAGTAAGGCTAAGTTTGAACAGTGACTTAATGTGAGGGTTCAGTTCTTCTTGGAGCTCATGTAAGACACAGCCTGGGACACCGTCCAGTCCCATAGATGCTGTGTTTTTTGCTTTGTAGAGGGCAGCTTTCACTTGTGCATCTGTGATGTCAGAGAGGTTACATTCAGTTGGTTTAGGCATGTGCTCCTTTGGGGGGGAAGGGGAGGGGAGTTTGCACTGAATCTGTCTGCCAGGATGTTGGCTATGTCTGTAGGTTCGGTATATTTTGTACCGTTATGCAACAATTCAGAGCATATTTGGGAGTTTCCGCCCATGTTCCTGACATAACTAAAGAAGGCCTTGTGATTATCTTTAGTGTCTAGGACAATTTTTCTTTCAAAACTGGCCTTTGATGATTTTATGAGGGATCGAAGATTCTTGCTAATACTGATCAGAGATGCCTTCCCTTTTTGGGATTTTGCTCTGTCGTGTAGTAGCTTCCTCCTTCTGTTGTATAGCTTATTTTTGGCCAGGGTCTACCAGACCGGTTCCTGTTTTTGGAGGAATGAGTCTTGATGTTATTTGGGATAGCACGATCCATGCATTCCTGCAGGTGCTCATAAAATGGTTCAGTATGGTTCCTGTTGTTAGCATGACACTGCCAGTTTTGGAGAGTGGCTCATCGGAGCAGGTTATGACCCTGGTTCTGAGGTTGTCTTTCTCTGTTCTGGGTTCCCATCTCTCTTCAGGTGGGCCTGCCTTCCAGATCATGGAGAAAGCTCTAGCCTCAGTGGGTTCTCAGTTATCCCCATCTACATCAGAGTGTGACATTTTTGTACCCTCTGGTTCGCAGCCACCACAGTATATCATTCAGGACAGTGGCCACCAGAGCTGCAAGACATCCCCTGTTCAGGGTCCCTCTTCTTCGGAGTCTGCCTCGGAGATCCCCACTAAAGAGCCACCATGTAAGAAGACTTGCAAGAAAAGCATCTAGATTCTCCAGAAAAATCTGTCTCAAAAGACACAGACTATGATGAAGGGGAGGGTTCCCTCCAGTCACTCCACCCCTGAAGATATCTCCTTTGGAGGCATCCTAGAAACCCTAAAATAGAAAGGTGATTGGAAGCCGTCAAACCCATCCTCCGAGGAATCTGCGTTCTTGCAAGCTTTTCGTGCCCGCCCATCTGATTCCTGGGCGAATCCACAGCGGGCATGGAAGCCTCCCGATTCCATAGAGTCGATTCCCCAGAGACCAGATAATATTTTATCAGCACCAGCAGACCAGCCTCATTGGGGAAAGGGTTTAGCATTAGATCCCATTGTGGTGGCGGCCACCAAAAAGGAACTTACCAGGGAGAGTTCTACTGTCCATCCTCCCAACCGAGAGTCTCGGACGATGGACAAGTTTGGGAAGCGGGTCCCATTGACCTTCACTCTTAGGTCATTTAATTTCATGGTACATTTCACTAGACCCCATCTGATAAACATGCTTTCTGATTCCCTTGTAGAAGCTGAGTCTGACAAGGTGTGAGTTAAAGTTGCCTCTCAGCTTGCCAGCCTGCAGTCTATATCAAACCCGTCCATGTGGCTTATTACTCATGCAGCCGATGGAACATCTAGGGCAGCGGGTATAAGGCACCATGCCTGGATGCTCTTGTGTGACTATACGGAACCTTTCAGGTCTTCCTTTGTCAGCTCTCCTGTTGACGAAACTTCCTTGTTACCCAAAAGTTAGAGACAGACTAGCCAGGTGTGAAATAGATGGAAAGACCCTTTCTGCTGTGGGCACAAGTTTCTCTATGCCTCAACTATCCTATTCTAGGAATCAGAGAAGTGGAAAAATGTGATTCAAAAAATCCCAAGGGCCTTTTCGGGACACACATGGTGAATACTCCCCTTGGGGCAGAGGGGGGAGTTCTAATGGAAGACGCCCTCCCCAGGGCAGAGGGGGGTCTACATAACCAGGGCTTCATAGATTCTTTCTCCTGGCAACCCTACCAGCACTCCTGAGTGGAGGCCCGATTGCTTGCCTCTGGAAGCAGTCAGGGGAAGATTTTCACTGAACCACTCAGCCTATCTTAACGATAACTTCAGTTTTATGGGTGCAGAGAATTATCACCAGAGGTTACAAGATTCCCTTCATTCTCTTGTCAAATACCCAAAAGTAAATCCCCAGTGTTTCACCCAATCAGAGGGATCTAGCAGCAATGGAAATTCAGAAGCTGCTCAAAAAAAAGAGAGTCATCCAAGACATCCCCACCAGAATAAATAGGATCTGGATTTTACTCAAGGTTCTTTTTAGTGCCAAAAAAGACAGGGGACTGGAGACCAATATTAGATCTCAGCGTACTGAACAAGTTTGCTCAGCAGACAAAATTCCGGATGGTCACGGTTCAGTCTATCCTTCCCTTCCTGGAGAAGAACAATTGGATGTGCTCTATAGATCTTCAGGATGCGTATTACCACATAAAGATGGACAAACACTCCAGAGGGTATCTCTGCCATTGGCTGGGGACCAGTCATTATCAATTCTGATCACTGCCCTTTGGTGTCACCACAGCCCCCAGGGTGTTCACCAAATGCATGGCAGTGGTAACAGCTCACTTGAGGCTACGCGGATTCTGAGTGTTTCCATACCTAGATGACTGGCTCCTCACCTCCTCATCCAGACATCTACTGCTTCATGCCACAGACTTCGTGCTACACCTTTCCAAATCATTGGGTATTTCAATCAACACAGAAGAGTCCCAGTTAACTCCTACTCAGGATCTAGAATTCATAGGCGTAAGACTAAATACAGTTTATTGTATAGTGTCTCTTCCTCTCCACAGGCTACATGTATTAAGGTCGCAGGTTCAGACAATCATTTCCGAAAACAAGGTTCCTGCTCTACTGGTACTTCAAGCTCTGGGAACGATGGCAATGACCATAACCTTAGTACCCCTCGCAAGGCATCTTATGAGGCTGCTTCAATGGCTCTTGGTGACACAATGGTCAGTTTTATCACATTCGATGTCTCACCCAATTCTAATAACAAATCATTGCAAAAAGGATCTGTCCTGGTGGATGAAGTCAGAAGAAAATGTATGAGGCCACACCTTCTTTCCCTCTCCGCCCAAAGCCATAGTGACCACGGACACTTCTTAGATTGGGTAGGGGGGCATTATCTGGGAAAGACAGTCCAAGGCATTTGGTCCCTACAAGAGGCCAATCTGCACATCAGAGTCAGAGAGTTGAGGGCAGTGCTTTTAGCGTTGCTAGCCTTTCAGTCTGTCCTTCCTTAGTCTTTCAGTCTGTCCTTCCTTTGGGGACAGTTGCAATCCAATCAGACAATGTGTCAGTAGTCTGGTACATCAACAAGCAGGGAGGAATGAGATCCTAGCCTCTGTGTTGGTAAGCCCTCAGGATTTAGCAATGGGCTGTCGCTTCCAACCGCTTTCTGATAGCAATGCATATCCCAAGAAACTCTAATGTGATTGCAGACAAACTGAGCAGATGCATCCTCCTGCCTCACAAGTGGTCTCTCAATCACAAAATAGGGATGAAATTTTTTTTGTTGTCGGGGCCAGCCTTGCTGCGATTTTTTTGCCTTTCCAACGAACAACAAATACAGTAGCTATTTTGCCCTAATTCCCCCATATGGGGAGTCCCCAAGAGATGTACTCCTCCTCAATTGGCCCCTGGGACTACTTTATGCCTTTCCCCATTCCACTGATTCCCCAGTTCCTGAGGAAAGCCCTAAGGTTGAGAAGCAGAGTGATCCTCATTGCACCCTTTTGGCCCCATCATATGTGGTTCCCCTTCCTTTGGCCTCACCTAGTTCACCATCCTTGGATTCTGGACCCAGTTCCAGACCTGCTGTCTCACCTGCAGGGGCAGTGCATCCCAAGCTCCACAATCTCAAGGTGACGGCCTGGTATCTCCAATTCTATTAATTGCTGGGCAGAACAAATTATCTTCTTCAGTACAAAAGATTCTTCTAGCTTCTCATAAACTGTCCACTGGGAAACTCTGTCTTAGCAAATGGAAGAGATTTTCAGTTTGGGCCCTTAGAAATAATATAGACCCCTTTTCAGCATCAGTTTACAAGGTGTTGGAATTTTTGGCTTTATTATTTGAACTGGGAGCTTCTGCTTCCACCATCAAAGTCCAGTTAGCAGCAATTTCTAGTTTTCATAATGGATTTGATGACCATACCTTGATGTTTCATCATTTATGCAAAACTTTTCCTAAAGGTGCTTTACATCTAAAACACCCATTCAAAGATCCTACTGCACCGTGGGATTTGACCTTAGTGCTACAATCTTTAGTCCTACAGCCCTTTGAGCCAGCAGCAACTTGCGACCTCAAATTTCTATCTTGGAAAACTCTCTTCTTGGTGGCCATCACTTCTCCCAGGAGGGTTTCTGAATTACAGGCTTTGTGTGTGAAACACTCTTATATGATTTTTCACAAGGATAGGGTGTCGTTAAGAACCAATCCGTCCGTTCTTCCTAAAGTGATGTCAGAATCTAATATTAACCAGACCATAGATTTGTCAGTCTTCTTTCCAAATTTTTCAAATAAAGGTGAATACTGCTTGCATCTGCTGGATTGGGTAAACCGGTCTCCAAAGTTACCTTATCGAGATGGCTTAGGGATTGTGTTACCTTTGTCTACAATCATATCAAATGCAATATACTGACGCCAGTTAGAGCACATTCCACTAGATCTGTATCTACTTCAGCTGCTTTTCATTCCAAGGCCTCCATGAAAGAAATTTGCACAGCTGCTACATGGGCCACTCCCCATACCTTTGTCACTCATTACAAATTGGATATGGTCTCCAGGGGAAGAGCATCCTTTGGCTCTATGGTGCTCAGGAATATCTTTCATTAGGGCCACCCAGGATCTAAAGTAGCTGGGGACTCTGTCCCATCCATCATGAATGAATGAAGATTTGCAACATCAGATAAAGAAGTTATGTCCTTACCGCAACATTCCATCTGTGTTGTTGATCTTCATTCATTCTTGACATCCCACCCTCTTACCCCCTACAAAGGACTTCTGGAGGGTCAGACCTTTGTTCTGGAAGGCTTGTAGTTTTCACCTTAGGTAGGGCTTCTGTTTTCCTATACTGTGACTGCAAACTCGATTTGAGGTAATGGAGAGAGGGTCATTGTGGGTAGAGCCTTAGCTTGAGAGTTTTTGGCTAGTGCAAGCTGTATAACGGCCGAGCCGGTTCTGAGGAGTCCGAACTGAGTCCCATTCATCAAGAATGAATAAAGATTGACAACACAGATGGAATGTTATGGTAAGGACATAACTTCTTTTTTCTTCTCTCTCTTCCCCATCCCTAATTTCTCAAATTTCCTCCCTCTTTCATCATTATCCTTTTCCATTTTGATTTTTAATCTTCCGCTTCTGTTATATCTGTCTGAGCCTTAACTGCACAGCTGTAATGCATCTCTTTAAACCAGGTAATTCTAAACCACTTTGTTCTAAGGAAAGAATTGACTTATCCTACTTAATTCTTGCCTTTTTCCTTTCCCAAATAAATTCTTTCAACTCTTTATAATATGTTGTTCACAGCTTCTCCTTTGGTTGATAAAAATACACCTGACCTGTATATAAAACAAAAAGCACTAAAAATGTTCTTTGTTTGTATGTTAGTATCCATATTCATAATTAAGAGCTTCCATTTTCTTAATTTTTGTATTATTCCCACATATCCTTAGCTGTAGAATATGTTTTAATCCATATACCTAAATATTTTATCTTATGCCCACCTAAATATGGGTATTGCTGAACCAATTCATGTGCGAGTACATAGTTCACTTTCGTTTATCTTCATTAGTTTTATATCCTGAAAGGATTTGATACTATTTCAGAATGTTCCATAACACCAAAATGTTCTTTTTCTGGATTTATCAAATACTAAATAGTATCATCTACAAATAAAGCTAACTTTTCTTGATTGCCATGTTATTTATATCCTTGAATTTGTTGTGAGCCCCTTATTTTCTTTACCAGTGGCTGTAAAGTACATATACTACTCAACAGTGTCAGTGACACAACAAGTAGCATACTCACGTATGATACAGAAAGCTGTGGGTTCTAGTCCCACACAAGGTGGATTGATTGCTGACACTGCAGAATAGCATAAGGGTGTGGGTGTGCTGTACTTCAGAGTGTGCTGCCCTTTGGATGAAACATTAAACCAAGGCCTCATCTGATTTAGTTGGTAGTTCAGATGGATGTAAAAGATCCCATGACAGCTGTCAAAAATCGTAAAGTTCCCCAGTGCCATGGTTGAATTTCCCCTTGTAGTGTAAATACCAGCTCAGGTCTCCTCTGAAAAGAGGCTGCTGTTCTAGTGGAACTAACCTGGTCAACGAAGGATAAATAAAGTAAAATAAATCAAATAAAGAAAGTGGATATCACTGCCTGATTCCACTGTTCAAACATGGCTTGTTGGAGAGGAAACCTGTCACCTTAATTCTTATATCTGACCCTTCATAGTCCCTCCTAGTTAACCATATTATTCTGTCTGGAAATGCAATTGCTACCATTGCACTACTCGTAAAATGTCAACTGACTCTAATGAATGCTTTCTCTGCATCAAAACCCACTAACAGTAGCAACCTTTTCTTACACTCTGCTTTCTGCTTGATCATAATTATTCTGTTAATTATGACAAATATTTGCCTCCCCTCCACAAAACCACATTGATTCATATCTATCATTTTTGGCAACACCTTTACAATAATCACTTAAAATCATGGTTTAAAATTGAAATGGATCTATATGAAGCTGGATTTGAAGGGTCTTTACCCTCTTCAGGGAATACAGCCACAACTACTTTCTTCCAAGATGCTGGTACTCCTCTCCCCAAACTATTAAAATACTGTTAAACAAAACTTTCCTCATCTATATCACTTTAATCCTCCCAGATTCCAAGCTTCCACAGGAATATCGTCTGTTCTTTTAGACTTCCCAATTGATTAATGATACATCACAGTTTTTATCTCATTTCTTCCTGTCTTAATCATTAACTGTTGGGCCTCAACATCTTGTGATCTGGCATAATAAAGTCTTCATAAATATTTCAATTTGTGCCTTTTCTTGGTTTCCGTATTCCTTTACTTTATATGATTTTTCATAATGTTTCCAAAATATCTCTTAATATCTGTATAGGATTTTTTTTAGGCTTCCTACATTTGGCAGCAAATCTTTCTACTTTGTGTTGCTTAAGTAATTGTGTTAAATGTTTTTGTGCTCAAGATTTATCAAAAATTGTTTTGAAACTGATGCATATTATCCAAATACACCCTTATTTCCCCTTTTGCTTTCTGCATTTACTCCTTTTTGTTTGTGAGATTCCCCATATTCTGCAAAACTTCAATCTTTTTCAGCCTAAATAATTCTTACTACTTTTTTACTATATCTCTTTTTTTTATTTCTACCATGTTTTGCACTCCCTTTTTTTTTCCAGTAGCTAGCTATCCCTTCTGAAGATTTCCATCTTCCTCAGTAACTCTTGAATTATTCTACTACCTACTCCTTAAGTTCATCTTGTTTTAACAGGTAAATAGGAACGTGCTAGTCTCTTATCATTACTTCACTGTCCTGCATCCTTAACCAAAAGTTAAATTAATTGAGGAAGATTTGCAAGAAAGGAAAAAACTGCAGGGGGTCTTCAGTTGGCATTCCTATAGAAACCATTAAGATCTTGTAATATTAATGGTGATTCAAGATGTCCTGATTTTGTGGAAGGTGGTTTTCAATAACGGCAATAACAGTTATGGCTCCTTCATTGATTCAACACACGTTTTCTTTAAGAAGTACAGTAAGCAAGAATGTACAGAGGTCTTCCTCACCACAACAGGCAACTTTTGAGTCTGAACCATTTTGAGAGCAGAAGAATATAAAAGGGAAAAGAAGCAAAATGGAGAATATTTTTGTGAACAATAGCATAAGTGATATGACTTCATGATTGAAGAAAAGCGATACTGTTTAATAAAAATGTTACATGTAAGGAGTCATATGCAATGTGAAGAGATGTGTTATGAACATTTAAGTGTAAATATTTATATTATTGCTACAGAAATCAGACATGTAGCTGGCTTTTTCAGCATCTAGAGCTAATTCCCACAGTGGCACCCCGCCTAGCCAACTCTTCATCTGAAGAGGAAAAAAAATCCCACTCCTTCACCAGGTAGTCAGATGCACACAACACTCCCTCCTTCCTGCCCTAGCTCTTCAGTGGAAGAAAAGAAAAAAAAGGAAAAAAAAAAGTCCATGATCTGGTGGCCGGTGCTCCCAAAATGCAGGAGCCCAGCCAGCCATACCTTTCTACCTCTTAGTGCAAGAAACCTGGACAAAGCATGAAATAGGGACATATTTCAAATATTGCTCGTATAAACTTAGAAAGTTACTAAAATTACATGATTTGCTTTGGCTTGCATTTTCTGAAGGATATGAAGTCTGAAACTCAAATGTCTGTCATTATTTAATGATTTAAGTCCTGCCTTTTATGAGTAAAAAATCTGGACAGTTGAGAGGTATGCCCACCCTTCCTCAGCTGAAGGGCATTTAAAAAAAGTCTGCGATTTTGGTACCTGGGGTACTTGAAATACAGGAGACAGTCAGGTCCTATTTCTGTACCTGCCCCCAACCCTCCTTCCTCAATGGAAAAAAAATTTTTTTTTATTTATTTTAAACTGTATGCAAACATTTGCTACTGTGTAGTCCACACATGGATGGCTACAGCGCTCAAGTATGACCACAAATGCAGTACTGGATTTTAAAACCTGGTATTCTATTAAAGAGCAATCAGAATTGGCTGATCGTGCTCCCTAACATTTTGCACCTGAGGCAGTTGCCCCCTTTGCCTCAACTTTGCTGCACTACTGACAGAAATTGAGTTCGACAAGCTTAATTTAGTGGAACTTGTATATAAAGGTACCATATTAGGATTTCTTTTTGTACAGAATAAAAAACACTTTTCTAGGTGCAGTCTACTAAAATTCCTACATTTTATTCTGTCCCCAAGGACCATAAAAATCCAGGTAGACCCATTGTATCAGGATGTGTTGGGGTTACAAAAAGTATAGGGAGGCTAATAAATAGCTACCTTAAAAAAATATGTAGTTTTCCTATGTTGGGACACAACAGATTTTTATGTAAACTTAGAAGTGTGAAATGGTCAAAGAATATTTTTTAGGTTTCTTTCAATGTTAAAGCCTGTTTACTGGTATCATTTGTCATACTGATTTATAGGGTTTAGATATTTTTGGATTATTCATCCAAGATAGCTATATTAAGGAACTAGTTCATTTTTATTTAATTCATTATTGCTTTGTTTTTAGAAAGGAATGTTATTTACAAAAGTGTGGTATTGAAATAGCGAAAGTTTTACCCCAGCTTATGCCAAATTATTTAAGGGCATAGGTTCATAGGTTCATACTAGGCTATCTGCCCTAGGGCATTTATAAGCCTAGCCAGAGTGTGTTTGGCTTTCGCCACCCATTTTAAATTAATTTTGCTACGCCTTTTTTTGAGGTTAGTATACTGTGCCTCTGTCTAACAGTGACACAGAAGTGATAGCCGGGGTAAACCTACGATCTCCCATCCACTCATCAAGATTCCTCTTGAAGAGAGTCAATGTGGGACTCTGACTAACCTGGACTGGGATTTTATTCCAGAGTGAAGGGAGCCTCTGGGTTATGAATCTGTCCCTCCAGCATGTCCTATTTATTTCAGTGCTGAGGTTCAAGTCTCTCGAGCGCATAGCTCGATGGGATTTGGATTTTCTGAGGTGCAGCATGTCAATTAATTCTGGGTTGGACATGGCTTTATACGTCAGGCACAGATCGCCTCTGAGCAGGCGGTATGCCACTGAGTAGAGCTGGAGTTTCTTTAACCGGGCAGCATATGGCATCTGTTTGAGCCCTTTGATCCTCTTGGTGAGGTACTTTTGGGGCCTTTCCAGTTGCTGCAGGTGTCTGGTAAGGTACATCCCAAAAGGGGCATTGTACTCAGTTATGGGCCTGATGAGGAATGAATAAAGAGGCACGATGACCTCCCCTGATCTAGATGTGAATCCCTTCATGATTAGGTGGGCTATATAAAATGTTTTTCTAACCACTTTGGCCACGTGGTTGTCAAATGAGAGATTGCTATCAACTTGGGTCCCCAGGTCCCTAATGACGTCTTCTGTACTTTATGGATTACCACCTATGTGGTCATTTGTGGGCACTTTGTTTTTGCCAAAGGGGATGACTATACACTTTTTGGCGTTTAGCTTGAGACCATGGCTCTGGCACCAGTTGTCTGTTTCTATGAGGCCCTTTTGGAGGATGCTTGTGTCGGCTGGAGAGTTGATTATGGTGCCCAGTTTGCAGTCATCTGCGAACTTGGTCAGCCACAGTCCTTCCGTGTTGGCCTGTACCGCCGAGAAATATATACCAAACAAGAGAGGTCCCAGGACTGAGCCTTGTGGGACGCCACTTGTAACTGGTTTGGAGTCTGACATGGCTCCAGCAATTCTAACCATGTGGGTTCTGTCCTTGAGCCAGTTTGCAACCCATCTAGTGACATAGGGGTTTATATTTAAGCTGGTGAGCTTATCTATAATGCCCGAGTGGGGTATTGTATCGAAGGCTTTTGCGAGGTCCAGGTAGGTTGTGTGGACCACCTTCCCCTCGTCAATGGCCTTGGTGACTGTTTCAAAGAAATTGACCAGGTTTAAGAGGCAGGATCTGCCCTTAACAAAGCCAAACTGGGTAGGATCCAGTGTCTGTAGGTCCCCAATATCTTTATTTATGAGGTCCATGATGATCCTTTCCATAGCTTTGCAGACCACGTTAGTCAGGCTTATGGGGCGATAGTTTCCAGGATCCGTTGAGGCACCACCTTTGTGGAGAGGGACCACTGTTGCTGTACGCCACTCTTTGGGTACATATCCTGTAGTAAGGCTAAGATTGAACAGTAGTTTTATTTTTGGGTTTAGCTCTTCTTGGAGTTCATGTAGGACGCAGCCCGGGACACCATCTGTTCCCATTGATGCTGTGTTTTTTGCTTTGGAGAGGGCGGCTCTTACCTGAGCATCTGAGATGTCAAGGGGGCAGCACTCTGTTGGGATAGATATTTGCCCTTTTGGTGGGGAGGGGGGGGAGTGTGCACTGAACCTGTCAGCTAGGATGTTGGCAATGTCTGTGGGCTCTGTGTATTTTTTGTCATTTTGGACTAATTCTGAGCATATCTGGGAGCTCCCACCCAGGTTCCTAACATAACTAAAGAAAGCCTTGTGATTATCCTTAGTGTCCTGTGCAATTTTTCTCTCGAAGCTGGCCTTAGACGATTTTATGAGTGCCCGTAGTTTTTTGCTAATACTGATCAGAGATGCCTTCCCTTTTTGGGATTTTGCTCTATCATGTAGTAGCTTCCTCTTTCTATTGTATAGTTTGTTTATGGCTGGGGTCCACCAGACAGGATGTCTGCCTTTGGAGGATTGGGTCTTGGTTTTATTTGGGATTGCATGATCCATGCATTCCTGAAGGTGTTCATAGAATGCATTTATAAAGGATTCTGCGGTCTGGGCCGTATTTTCCACAGGCCCGGGGGCTTTGAAGGATTCCGCCTCGGTTTTGAGGCGTGTGAAATTTGCTTTAGAGAAGGTTTTCACTGTGGTTTTCTGGGCAGGGGGTGGGGTCGGGATGTGAATATCCAGTGAGATTAGTTTATGGTCTGATCTTACCAGTGAGGGATACACTTCTGGTCTGAAGCATAGTGTCCCCATGTTGGTGATGATCAGGTCCAGTATGTTTTCCCCTCTTGTGGGAGTGGTAACAAGTTGTTCCATAGCATTTGAGTTTATAAATTCTAGGAACCTTTGGGCTAGGGTGTTGGAGCTAGAGTAATTCTCCCAGTCTATGTTTGGGTAGTTGAAGTCGCCCAATATAATGGTGTTTGGAGAGACCTTCATATTTTCCAGTATTCTCAGGAAGGCCGAGTGGGGTTCCTGTGTTTGGGAGGGTGGTCTGTAGCAGGCTATAAACTGGAAGGCAGTTTTACCCACTGTTAGTTGCACATGGATAGTCTCTGATGCTTCGTGCTGTGCCACCAACCTGGAGGTGTGGGTATCTTTGACGAATATTGATACTCCCCCTCCCTTTGTGGTTCGGTCCAAGTTTTGGGGCCGAAAAGCATGGTATGAGGTATAACCTGGTAGTGCTGGGGTGCTCTCGGGAGCCTTGAACCAGGTTTCTGTTACTGCACAGATGTCAATGTTCTCCATGCTAAGGAGAGTTTTGAGTGCGTGCATCTTGAGGTTTAGACTTCTGGCGTTGAGTAGCATTACTCTTAGATTCTTATCCCTTGTGATACCTATGGAGGTGGGTTTGTCTTTTGAGCCTTGCCTAAAAAAGGCACTATGGGGGTAGCAAGAGCCTTTGCCAATATCAGAAAGCCCAGGGGTGACAGGTGCAGGCCGTCCCTAGCGAAGCATCGTGGCTTGTCGAGCATGTCATCCCAGGCTGACAGGCATTGGATCCCCTTTGAATGACACCAATACTTAAGCCAATTGTTGAAATTGATCATCTTGTCTTCATATTGTGGCATCATTCTTGGTGAGGATAAGATGCTACTCAAGGTCAGGGTCATACCGGCCTGGACTACATGCTCAGAGAGCTCCTCTATGTCTCTTTTTATGTAGTCCAGGGAGGTACGTCTCAGGTCATTCACACCAGCATGGACAATGACTGAGTCATATTTGTACTTGCCTTGGAGTGACCTGAGTGCTTGTGTTATGTGGCGGATCCTAGCGCCCTACAGGCAGCTCACCGTGACCTTCTCCTTGTTCAGCCTGGTGAGCGGGACGTCAGTGTGCCTGACGATAGAGTCACCTATTACAAGTGTATCAGGTGTGTTGTTTAGCCTTAAGGGGTGTGAGTGTTCAGCACACTGGCTTTGTGAGCTATGTGTTGCACGTGTTTTGTTTTGGGGTAGCGGTTGCTTGGGTGTCTGCTTTGGAGGTCTCTGCTGCTTAGGCAGATTTTTATTTAGAGCCTCCAAGTATATTTTTGTGTGTTTATGTGTTTGGTTTGTTGTCATGGTAGGTCTATGTGAGACTGGAATTGTAGTGAGTGTGGTTTCCTTCTCCTCCTGACTGGTTACGCCAGTACTGAGTTGAGAGAGCTTAGCCTCCAGTTTGGCTATATGGTTGCATCTCTCACATGTGTTGGAATTTGTTGGGAGGAGGAGAGGGTTGTCTGTGTACATGAGGCAGTTGTAACATTGCCTCAAGATTCCCAGATTCACCAGCTGGACAGGAGAGGAGATTGACAACTGACCTTTGGACATGCTAGAATAGTATTGGGAATTCCTTTATAATTGAAAAAAGGGCCAATGGGGAACAAGGTGCTCAAGGGGAGTTTGTGAGGGTGTAGTGCTTTTAATTTGTTAGAGCTGACTTATATAATTGCTTTAGTGAGCAAGTGCCAGGTAACTTAAATGCAATGTGTTACAGGTAACTTAAATGCAAAAACGACAAACAGTAACTTTCTTTCAAGTGAAACAAGGAAATAAGTACTGTAAGCAATGCAGATATCACTAGGGATCCACAAAAGTGCTAAAAGGACGCGTTTTAGGTGGAATTAGCGTTTCAGGGAAATAAACAAGCAACAAGCATACAAACAAAGCTAAATTCAGCAGGCCTGGATCTAGTCTATGCTACAGTAAACAATGTGTACCAATTACAGTAAGAAACAGAATATGCAGGCACTATAAGCCTTTAACCAGAAATTCCCAGCTCAGAAGGGCAGAGTCCAGCCTCTCCTCCCACAAGAGTGCAGACCGCGATCCTTCTTAATGTAAAATAACTGGCCTGAAGCCCAAGTGCTTAAACCAGAACTAATACACTTTTAGAATAACAGACACTGAGCCCTCAATCAGCAGTTCCCAACTTAGAAGGATGTAAGCTACCTGTCCTGCCACCACAGTGCAGGCCACAAACCTTCCTAATGTAAAACAACTGGTCTGAAGCCCAAGTGCTTAATCCAAAAGACTTAGAAATTATAGCTACACTTTAATCAAGTTACTACCAAGCAGTAATAAATACAACTGAATACTTTAAAGAATGCCTGGATTAGTGCTCAAGTTATACAAACAAAGCTAGATTCAGCAGGCCTGGATCTAGTCTATGCTACAGCAAACAAGATGTACCAATTTCAGTAAGAAGCAGTTCAGATATGCAGGCACTATAAGCCTTTAACCAGAAATTCCCAGCTCAGAAGGACAGAGTCCAGCCTCTCCTCCCACAAGAGTGCAGAACATGAACCCTCTTAATGTAAAATAACTGGCCTCAAGCCCAAGTGCTTAAACCAGAATTAATACACTTTTAGAATAACAGACACTGAGCCCTGGAGCAAAACTATTTTTATAAATGTGAGTCTTTTTATTACAACTTGTGCAGGTTCATTACTGTTATATAGATGATGTCATGTGTATGTGAGTTTAATGTTAGTTCTAGAGCCAATTTTTTAGAATTTTTAAGATGTTATGTAGTCCTATCTCGCCTCCATTATTACATGTGGGTTCAGAGCCGAGATTCGGCCGCTTAGAAAGCCTGAAAAATTCTGATTGGCTCGTGGTTAATAGGTATTCCATGGTGCATGCGTACATTCCCCAGATCTCATTTGCCACGCCTTCAGTTGGAATCTTCTTTTGGTTGGCCAAGTGATTTAGTTCTTTATTATTACTACTTTTTAGGAGTTTTTGGCTTCGTGGGAAGTGTTATTCTGATTGCTGATAGCTTTATTGTGATACCGATTTGTGTCTTTTAACCGGATTTGACTTATTACTGCTTATAAAATTCTTGGGCCTGTTGGCCTTTTGTGTGTGGTTCCCGTGAGTGTGTGCTTTTAGACTAGACCGTTTAACTTAGAGGTGCTAGTTTGTTTCCCTTTTTCCTTTGCACTAAGTTTGTTTAAATTAGAGAACCTAGTAAAACCACTTTTTATTTTTGGTTGTAAGTGTTAGGGCTAGATCTGTTTAAGTTAGAGGATCTAGTTCCTCTCTTGTTGTGTGAGTGTGTTGGTTTTTTCTCTACTGCCATTATGTCCAAAGAACATAAAGAGCATAAACCGTCAGGATTTAAGTGTACTAAATGCTCGCAAAAAATGTCCATCGCTGATGGACATAGCGTCTGTGTGTACTGTTTAGGGGCCGTACATCTTCAAGAAACTTGTCTCTTTTGTCATTCCTTTAGCCCTAGAGTGCTCCAGGAACGGACGAATAAGCTGATCCTAAAAGGCATGTTAAAACCTTCCTTCAAGGAAGACCTAGCCAGTTCTTCCTCCTCTGCCAGGTCGCAGTCTTCTAGAAAAGATAAGGGCAAGAAAAGGCCTTCTCCAGCCTCAACTTCTGTCTTTGAACCTCCACAGAAGTTACCAAAATCAGAGCTGGCCTCTCTCTCTTCTGCTTCACTGTCTTCGGAGCTGATTGAGATTCTGGACACGGACCTTGCAGTATCGGAACCAAGTGCTTCCATGCCAGTCACTCTTCGGAGCTGGTGTACAGACATTCCACTGGTCTCCCCTACTCTAAAATCGCCTATATTGCAGAGAGCGAGGTCTCCCACACTGTCCTCCAGATCCTTCAGGAGCTTATCTGAAGAAGACATCGAGACAGTGGTGTTCAGACTCCTTAAGTTGTCGGCCTTGCCAAAATTTTTATTGGCTCTGACCATTTCTGTCTCGGAGCTGACTCCTGCTACCGATCCTGCTCTTTTTCCTCCTCCAACCCAGATTGGGCCTTTGAAGCTGATGCTGTCGGTACTGACTATAGTGGTGTCCTCGGCTCTAGCACCCCGTGTGGTTGTCTCGGAGCCGAGCTCCGCTCCGAGACTATTGGCACTGTCCGAGGTGTCTAGGGTCCAAAGCTCTTCGGTCAGGCCCGAGGGGCACACTTGGAACCGAACCTCTTCGGTACCGAGTCTTCCTCTTGGTGAGTCGGCCCGAGTGAGCTCGGACCCTACATCGTTCTCGGAGCCGATTCCTTTGGAGCCATTGGCACTTACACTCTCGTCGGAGCCGGGGCGTCATTCGGAGCCGGAGGAATCAGTCTTTGTGAGGATGAGGAGCATGTTGGATAGTTCATCCGTACCACGTAGAAGTACCAATGCTATACTCCCTCAAGCGCCAACTACAGTCTCACCATCCTCTCTCCCCAGGGATGGTAGAGACTTACAGCCTCAGGACCACCATTTGGGTGGTCCCCGATCTTCCGAGACCTCCCCAGAAGACCCCGCTGAAGAGCCTCCTCAGAAGAGATCATGTAAGAGGAAGCATGTAGACTCCCCTGATGAGTCTGTCACATCTAATACTGACCTTGATGAGTTGGAGGGGTCCACTTAGTCGTCCTCTGAAGATGTCTCCTTTGCAGACATTTTGGAGATCCTCAGGCAGAGAGGCGGCTGGCCCACCGTTACCCCGTCCGATGAGGAGAAGGTGTACCTGAAGGCTTTTGGGTCTCAACCCCCAGCTTCATGGGTGTCTCCTCCATTTGACGAATTACTGGATCGTGTGAGTCAGAAAGCATGGCAGACTTCTGATGATGTGGAACCGGTCCCCAGGAGGCCGAATAAATTTCTTTCCACCCCTAAAGACAAAGAGTTTTTATCCAAGGGTTTATCTGTTGATGCCATGGTGGTGGTGGCGGCCACTAAGAAGGAGCTAGCAGAGACTTCTTCTTCTATCCATCCACCTAATAAGGAATTGCGAATGATGGATAGGTACGGAAAGCGTATCTTCTCTTCTTTTACACTTCGATCGCTGAACTATCTATCACATTTTACGAGACATCAGAGAGATCTTCTAAAGGAGTTAGGAGATGCTCTTCAGGGTACCTCTACTGAAGCAGTCCCATCTACAGTGTCGGCTCAGTTGGCTATTCTCACATCTATAGTTAACTCCTCCATACAGCTTAGGTCATACGCAACTGATGGTGCAAGTAAGGCGGCGGGTTCAGGAGTCTCTTTAAGGAGACATTCCTGGATGCGTCTATGCAACTTTGCTGAGCCTTTCAAGTCTACATTCACCAATCCTCCCGTGGACAGATCTTCTCTTTTTGGACCCAAGGTGAAAGATACCCTCACCAGGTGTGAGCTGGAAGGAAAGACTCTCTCTGCCGTGGGAGTCCATTTTACTGTTCCTTCTAGACCTTACCCTAAAGGTCAGAAGAGCGGCAAAATGTCGTTCAAGAAATCACAGAGACCTTTCCAGGACGCACAGGGTGATTCCTCCTTCAGAGGCAGGGGAGGGGGACATAATGGTAGACGTCGCTCTAGAGGCAGGGGAGGCCCACAAAAGCAGGGAGGTCGCGATTCCTTTCGTGACCGTCCCAATCAGCGTTCCTGCTGTGGAACCCAACTGTGCGTCTCTGGAGCTGGTCGGGGGTCACCTGTCCTTGTACCCAGAAGCCTGGCTAAATCTCACTCGAGACAAGTGGGTACAAGACATTATCACCAGAGGTTACTCTATACCCTTTTCCCTTCCACCACTCCCTCCCAAAAGGATCCCAGATGTATCACCCAATCACAGGGATCAAGCAGCTATAGATATAGAAAAGCTGCTATTAAAAGGTCCCAACAGACCAGACAGGATTCAGAACATACTCCAGGTTCTTTTTAGTTCCAAAAAGAACAGGGGACTGGAGACCCATCTTAGACCTCAGCAGGTTAAACGAGTATGTAAAGAAGTCCAAGTTCCGAATAGTCACTCCGGTCACTCTACAATCCATACTCCCTCTGTTAGGGAGAGACAGCTGGATGTGCTCAATAGATCTCCAGGATGCCTACTACCACATAATGATGGACAAAGCATCAAGGAGCTACCTACGCTTCTGGCTGGGAGCCAATCATTGCCAGTTTCGGGCACTGCCCTTTGGTCTCACCACAGCCCCCCAGGTGTTCACCAAGTGCATGGCAGTAGTCACAGTCAGGGAATCCAAGTCTTTCCGTACCTGGACGATTGGCTCCTGACTAAAACCACCAGGCATCGCCTAGTTCAGTCGAGAGAATCCACAATCAAGCTCTGTTCCCAGTTGGGAATCTCAATAAATTGGGAAAAATCCTCTACTTTGCCCACTCAGTCTATAACTTTTATAGGAGCAAACATAGACACGGTCAATATGACAGCCAGACTACCTACAGACAGAATATAGAGTCTTTTGCAACAAATTTACAGGATACTTCCCCTTCGAAGAGTCAAAGCAAGGTGGCGGTGCAGTTTCTCGGAACTATGGCGTCAATCATAACATTGGTACCTTTAGCAAGACTACATATGAGAATACTCCAATGGCTCCTGTCATCCCAGTGGTTGTTTCAGCAGTTGCCTCTACATCGTCAGATTCTTGCAAAAAGGATCTATGCTGGTGGATTCAACCAGGTCATCTTACCGCAGGGACTCCCTTTGTACCGCACCAACCCGTTGCCACTGTGACCACGGATGCCTCTCAGATGGGGGGGGGGGGCATTATCTTGGCAGGACTGTCCAAGGCACATGGCAAGAGCAGGAGACCCATCTGCATATCAGTGTCCTAGAGATGAGAGCAGTGCTTCTAGCATTGCAAGCACTTCATGACTTTCTCCCTCTAGGGACGATAGCTATCCAGACTGACAACATGTCGGGGGTCTGGTATCTAAACAAACAAGGGGGGACCAGATCATACCCCTTATGTTGAGAGGCCCTGCGAGTTTGGAATTGGGCGATTTCTTCCCAATGCTTTCTCATTGCAACGCACATCCCGGGGACTTCCAATGTGATAGCGGACAAGCTAAGCAGGGCTATATTGTTACCTCACGAATGGTCCTTGAACCAGAAAATAGTCAGTATGATCTTCCACAAGTGGGGACAACTCTGCTGCGACCTCTTTGCCAGCCCCATCAACACCAAATGTAGCACCTTTTTCTCTCATCCCCCCTCCGGGAGAGTCTCCAAGAGATGCACTAGTCCACGATTGGCCCCCGGGACTCCTTTATGCTTTTCCTCCTTTTCCACTCATCCACAAGGGCATACAGAAAGCAATGCTGTTGGGAAGCAAGATGATCCTCATCACTGGCCTTGTCAAATTTGGTTCCCTTTTCTCGGGCCTCACCTGTTAGACTACCCATGGACTCTGGGCCCAGTGCCAGACCCCCTGACACACATGTCAGGTTCTCTTCACCCCAGTCTCCACACTCTCAAACTGACAGCATGGCTGCTCCATTTCTGTCACTGGTCAGGCTTCATGATCTGTCTCCAGCTGTAACTCGTATTATTACCTCTTCTCACAAGCCTTCAACTAGAAAATTGTATCATAGTAAATGGAAGAGATTTTCTATATGGACACACAACAGAGAAGTTGATCCATTTATAGCTCCCATTACTAGTGTTCTAGAGTTTTTTTCAGAACTTTTTCACCAGGGTTCAGCGGCTGCTACACTCAGAGTTCAGCTAGCAGCAATATCTAATTTTCATGTGGGGATTAATGATTCCAGTCTTATGTCTCCCAAACTGTGCAAATCTTTTCTTAGGGGTTCCATGATGTTAAGACCTCCTGTGCAAGACCCCATTCCTCCTTGGGACCTGAATCTAGTCCTGTCTAGACTTACTCTGCCACCTTTTGAACCAGCCCATAGTTGTCATTTGAAATTCCTGTCTTGGAAAACTCTTTTTCTGGTAGCAATAACCTTAGCCAGACTAGTTTCTGAATTACAGGCCCTGTCTGTTAAACCTCCATATTTAATTTTTCACAAAGACAGGGTCTCTCTCCGGACCAACCCTTCTTTTATTCCCAAAGTCTGTTCTCAATTTCACTTAAACCAAACAATTGAATTGCCAGTGTTCTTCCCTAATCACACCAATAAAGCAGAGTATACATTCCACCAATTGGATGTGCATAGGCAACTGCATTTCTATACCCACAGGACCAAAAGATTTAGAAAATCAGAACAGCTGTCCGATTCTTTTGCTGAGGCGAGAATGGGCTTGCCAGTTTCCAAGGTTACACTTTCAAACTGGATCTCTAGTTGTATTTCTTTTTATTTACAGTTCTCAAGGAAAGGAGTTACCCTTTAAAGTCAAAGCACATTCCACCAGGTCCTTCTCTACTTCTGCTGCTTTCCAAGCCAGGACACCTATTGATAATATATGTGCAGCAGCAACATGGGCTACCCCTCATACCTTCCTTTCCCATTATAAATTGGATTTAACTTCCAAGGGTAGAGCTTCATTTGGTTCTACGGTACTCAGGAGTATCTTCCAGTGAGCCACCCATTCAAGATGCTAGGGACGCTGTCCCACATGTAATAATGGAGGTGAGATAGGACTACATAACATAAAGAAGTTATGTACTCGCCATAACGTTCCATGTATGTAGTCCATCTCGACGAACATTATTACAAACCCACCCACCAGCCCCCCTTCCTGGAGGATCTGGATAGTTTTTTTCTTTTTCTACAGTGGTTTATACTGTAAGGGTGCTTTTTATTACAGTTTATTCTTCCGGACCTTTGTCCTTTTTCCTGTCTTATTCTGATAGACTAGTAGCAAACAAGATCTGGAGAATTTGCGCATGCACCATGGGATACCTATTAGCCACAAGCCAATCAGAAGTTTTCAGGCTTTCTAAGCGGCCTCAGCTCCGAACCTACACGTAATAATGTTCGGCGAGATGCACTACATATGTGGAACGTTATGGTGAGTACATAACTTCTTTTTTTAATGAGTATGTTTTCAGATTTACATATGTGACACATCCTAGTAGAACTAATTTCTATATGCAGTATTTATTATTTATTGGATTTTCAGAAATTAATGGGATTTCTTAAATTATATAGAAAACTTGTAGCTTTAAATGTTTCAGTACATGCCTCTAATTGTCATCCAAGACAGATTAAGACTTAAGCTCCTTACCTTTTACTGAATTTTTGAGGGTAAGGAGAAGTTGCAGTCCTAGAGTAGATTCTGTAGAATCTAAATCAGTAGTAGAAGAAGTTCAGAAAGTGTATAATAAAGTATCTGTTTTGAATAGGTATGGTATGAGTTCTTTTGAAAGCACAATAATGTGATTTTTTGATTATGACAAATGTGTTGATGGTTCATCTAAGATATTTTTAGTTAGAGAATACAACATCTGTACTGATAGACTAGTTACGCATGTGAAGAAATGTTGGATGTATATTTCCGGTGATAATAGTTTTTGCACTGTTTATTATTTCCTAAATATGTACCCGTAGCATGCAAAAAAGAAAAAAAATAAAGACTTTTTAGTTCATACTCATTCTGTTAATAAAATAAGAACAAACATTGTTTCAATTTTATAACACAGGAGTGCATTCCCTGTAGTGGTTGTTATAGTTGACAAGAGTTTGGAAAAGTAAATAAATGTCTGTAGTAACACAGTTTTTTCTTGTGACACTGGTGCAGTTATTTATGCTTTAAGATGTCCGTGTGGTCTTATTTTTATAGGGCAGACTAGTAAGAACTTTAAAACCAGACTCAAGTAACATATCAAGTACATCAAACTCAGTAAAGAAGCTGTTTTTCTTTTTTCAGTTTCATAACAGTAATGATATATTGTCGAGGGCTATGGTTTTACAAAAGATGGATGTTCATTGTGTTTCACAGTTGCAGTCATTACATTTGGGTAATGTGCTGGCAGGTTGCCCTCAGTCGGCCTGATTAACAAAGTCTTGGGTCCTGCGTCGGTTGCTCTGTCTTCTTCCATGACGGCAGGTTGTCAGGGGTATAAAACATGCAGCCGATGCCATTACATCAGTCTTTCTTGCCACGCGGTGCCCAAAGCAGAAGCAGTTCGCAAGTGGCGGTTGGCCAACTCCTGAAATTTTCGTTTTCGAGTTTCAGAACCGAAGTCTTTCAATTAAAAGCTAAGCACCCCGTTGGGGAAACTTTTTCTTGTTCCTTACCGATATCAGTAAAAGTTAATAATTGTATTACTTGTGGGAAGCAAGTACCTCATAAGGATTTTCATTTGTACTGTATTCCTTGCCTAGGCCCTGACCACGACATAACTTGCTGTCGGTTTTGTGCACTATCCGTCGTCGGTACATTTTTGCTTCAAATTATTTTGGTTCTCGGTTTAATTATCCAGAAATGACATCAGTTAGCCATCCGACTAACGGAATACCGAAAAAACACAAAGAAAAAGACAGAGACAGGCCGTTGAGGTCCAAAACTGCCGACAACGCTTCTCCTAAGCCAGTCGTCGGTTCGCCGGTACTCAGCGAGGCGCTTTCGCAGCCCCTGATACCTGCTACTTCTGATTCGCAGGCCTCTACTGAGACCCATTCGAAGTCCGATATGCCATGAGATAGTTCACATATGGAACCCTCAGATGTCTCAACCTTGGATGGGTCCGGAGCTGCTGAGCAGGCACCAGCTTCTGAGGGTGTATTCAGGCCTACAGACTTGCATGTTAAACTGACTCCAACTTCAGTGCTAAGGCCTAAATCTCGATCTATGTCTAAAAAACCGATGCCCAGGCCACATGTTCAGGCCCCTGTGCCTAAAAAACAAACGATCAAAATGGCTGAAGATTTAATTACTCTAATCAGGGGTAGTCAAACCCCCCCCCAAGAGGCCTAGGATAGAATTTGACTATGAATCTTCTGAACAGGACTCTGTTTCTTCTGACTCTTCTAATGATCTGGATTTGTTCATACCTTCTTATGAGGACTCTGATGCAGAGGATTTCATTCCCTCTGCTTCTCAGCCTGAGGATTTCTCTTTTGGGGAAACTTTACATATCTTTTGGGAGCATTTCCACTGGGAAAGTCAGGATTTCTCTGAATCCAAAAAGAGGCTTAGGAATTTCCTTCTTCTTCCTCAGCATAGGCCTTTGGCTATACCTCCTGTACTAGATATTGTTGATAATGTGTTTTTGGAATCCAGTATGGCCCCTGATTCCTTGCCTCCAGCCCCTAGCAAACCAGACAGGTACTACAGGGTTCCTCACTCCCACAAATTTCTTTTCTAGAATCCTGTTGCGGACCCTGAAACCATTTCTCAGGGGCCCAAGGGCATTAAGGCTTCTACTTCTAAAATTCTTACCCCTTCTGATAGAGACTCCAGGGCGCTGGATAGATGGGGTAAAAAGGTTTTTACTTCTGCAACCTTAGCAATCAGGGCTAAAAACTTGTCAATTTCATATGCTAAAATATCAACAGCATGTCATGGGACTGCTTAAACAGAAAATTATGTTGATTTCTGACTGTGTGGAGAGTAAAGATTTGCAGGATTTATTGCATTCAACTGAATAAGTTGGCAAACGTACTTTGCAATGTGGTTTTGATTCTTTAGAGGCTTCTTGCAGGGCTGCTGTTACTGGGTCTTTGCTTAGAAGGCATACTTGGCTTAAGGAGCAATCTCTGCCTGATAATGTTAAAGCAAAACTTTTGGATGCTCCTTTACAGCAGGACCGCCTATGTGGCAATAAGGCTGAAGAAGTTCTAAAAAAAGATGGAAGATAAAGCTAAATCTATGCAGACTGTGAAAGATTTCTTACAAGTTCAACCTCCTAGATTTAGTAGGCATTGGCCTACTAAGAACTGGTCCTTTCCAGCTCCTTCCAGAGCCACTACGGCCAAACCCAGGCATTCCAAAAGCACCAGGTGTCAGTCCCAAGGGACTTTCAGAACTAAGCAATGGGGTGCTTTCACTTTCAAATCTGGAAACAACAAGGCACCACCTTATGGTAAACAGTCTCAATGACTTCCCTTTGAAATTACCAAGCACTTACCCCTTAGCTGCCCCTTTGGGGGGAAAACTGGCTCTTCATTCAAGAAACTGGCAACTTATAACCCAGGACAAATGGGTTTTAAATATAGTGTCCCAGGGATATAGATTTCATTTCCACATGCTGCCAACTCCAGACAGGTGGCCAGACCTGCCCCCAAACCAGTGGGCAGAGGCTCAGAAACAAGTTATTTCCCTACTAAACATGGGGGCTATTCAGCTAGTACCAGAAGAGGAAAAGGGACAAGGTTTCTATTCCAGACTTTTCCTGGTACCCAGAAAAGACAAATCATGGCGACCAATTCTGGACCTGTTTACTCTAAACATCTTTATGGACATTCCAAAATTCAAGATGCTGACTCTTCACTGGTTACTTCCTGTGCTAGGCAAGGATGCCTGGTTGGCAACTCTCAACTTAAAAGAGGCTTACCTGCATATCCCAATCAGGGAATCTTGCAGAAAATTCCTACGCTTCAAAGCAGGCTGCATGCATTATCAGTTCTCTGCACTGCCCTTTGGCTTGTCTACTGTGCCCAGGGTATTCACAAAGTGCCTGGCTCCAGTAATTGCATTTTGCAGGCAAAGAAATATTCAAATATATCCATACCTGGACGATTGTCTATTTCAGGCAAAAAAAACAGGCCATTCTTCTAAAACATCTGGCGTTTGTAAAAAGAGTTCTGACCTGTCTAGGGTACATCATAAATAAAAAGAAATCTCAACTGGTACCCTCTCAAAAGATTACATTCGTGTGTGCAAGCTTGAATACAACTGCCCAGATGGCTTTCCTTATGCCAAAAAAGCAAATTCATTTGGTGACTTACTTCAAACAGGTGGTGACAAAAACCCTGCTATTTGCAAGGCAAATACTGCAAGCCTTGGGGTTCATGGCCTCCTGCATTCTTCTACTTCTGTATGCAAAACTGCATATGAGGAAACTTCAGTGGTACTTAAAAAGTTTATGGAGTCATCAGCCTGGAAACAATGATTCCTATCATACCTTGCCTGTGCCTAGAGTTCCTATGGTGGGCAGAGGCCTGCCACCAAAACAAGGGACTGCCATTCACACCACCCCCTGTCGCCCAAACCCTAACTACAGATGCATCAGACTATGCATGGGGGGGCTCATCTGGCAGGGAAGTACATTCAGGGCAAATGGTGCCTAAATCAAATGCACCTTCATATCAATCAAAAAGAAATGCTAGCTGTACAGAATGCACTGACAGCCTTCAAGGACTACTTTCATCCAGGACAATTACTGATAAAGACGGACAACAACACGGTTATGTGGTACATAAACAAGCAGGGGGTACACATTCCTACCCCCTCTGCAGACTAACAGTGGCATTGTGGAACACGGCCTTGAGCTACCAAGTGCAACTACAAGCTCAATTCCTGCCAGGGAAGCAGAATGTTCTGGCAGACATACTAAGCAAAAATCTCACGGACCCTCACAAATGAAAACTGGAACCACGGATTTTCAACATGTTGACATGCAAATGGGGGAGCTCAGCCATAGATCTTTTTGCCTCTCCCCAGAACTACCAGTTGGACAAATTTTGCACAAGAACTCATCCCAAAAATCCTGGAAAGTGGATGCTCTGTCCTTCAGCTGGAAAAACCTATCAGTCTATGCCTTTCCCCCTCTGCCTTTGCTCTCCAAAGTTATACTAAAAGTCAAACAGGACAAACCGAAAATGATTTTGATTGCTCCAGACTGGCCTTGCCAACACTGGTACCCACTCCTGCGCAGTGTCACACATTTCTTCGTGGCACCTGCCTCAGTCACCTTCCTTACTGTCTCAGCAGGAGAACCAAAATGTCCTTCAAGGATGCATCTGCAGTCTTTACAAATGGGTTGTCCTGTCGTCAGGCAGCCCTTCGGTCGGCCGGATTCCAAAGTCTGGGTCTGGCTTCGGCTGGTGTCGCACTTCACCCGACGTCATTGCGGCAGTTTTTCGGGTATAAAGGCATCAGCCGACGCCATTTTCCTCAGTCTTTCTTGCCGCGTGGAGCCTGAAGCAGAAGCTGTTCGCAAGTGCCGGTCGGTCAGATCCAGAGATTACTGCTACCGAATACTTTTACGAAGACTTCTATAAAGCTAAGTACCCCGTTGGGGACTCTTTCTTGCCTCAGCCGATGTCAGAGAAAGTTAATAACTGTTTATCTTGTGGGAAACAAATACCTCATAAAGATTTCCACTCCTATTGCATACATTGTTTAGGCCCAGACCACGACGTAGCATCTTGTCTAGCCTGTTCTTCTTTTAACCGACGGACGCTTAAACGTCGGTCGGACTTTGCTGAACAGATATTCGGCTCTGATTTTGCCTACATTATGCCGTCGGATCCTCCGACTACGCAAATTATTAAAAAACGCAAAGAAAAGGACCGACACTCGCGGTCCGCGGTTTCGGCCAAAACCGCGGTTAAGCAAACCACGAGTGTCTCGGTTTCGGCCGAAACCGAGCAAGCGGTTTTTTCTTCAGCCGATAACTTACCTTCCACCGAGGCCTCTTCCAGCCTGGTAGAGACGGCCTCTGAAATCCAACCTTCTGTTGCAGTTACACAGGATTTATCAGACACCATTCCCCTGGATGTTTCAACCCCTGCACATGGAGCTGCTAGGCCTCCTCCAGCTATGTCTATTAAGGCCTTTGCCAGGGCTAAAGCAGCCAAATCAACAAAGCCTGTGCCTGCCAAGCCCTCTTCTCACAGGCCCAGCACCAGCTCCCACATGCTTTCTTTGGCTGAGGATCTCATCTCCTTAATCCGTGGAGCCCAGCCTCATCCTGACAGGGCCTCTCTCCCTCCTCCAGAAAAGAGACCTAGAGCAGAGCCCCCTGAGCCAGTATCCGCAGATGATTCTTCTGATGACTCGGATCATACAGACCCTCCTGAGGCTTCTTATTCCCCTTACGAAGATTCTGATGCTGAGGAGTCTATCCCTTCAGCCTCTCCTCCTGAGGAATTTTCCTTTGGGGAAACCTTGCATGCTATGAGGGAACAATTCCAGTGGCAGGGCCAAGATTTCACAGACTCTAGGAAGAGGCTTAGGACCATTCTACATTTGCCACAACATAGACCATTAGCTATACCTCCAGTTCTTTCGGTTGTTGATGATGCATTTAATGATGCTTGCACTGCTCCTGATTCTTTACCTCCGGCCCCTGCTAAGCCCGATAGGTACTACAGGGTCCCGGACACTCATCACCATTTCTATAAGGCCCCTGTTGCAGACCCAGAGACTATTTCCCAGGGCCCTAAAGCTGTAGCAGCTACTTCTTCTAAAAACCCCCTCCCCTCTGAAAGGGAATCCAAGTCCTTAGAGAGATGGGGTAAAAAAGTTTACACCTCTGCCACTTTGTCAGCTAGAGCTTTGAACTGCCAATTTCATATGATTCAATATCAAGAGTTTATGCTTGACCAGTTAACTAAAAAGCTGTCCTCTGAAGAATCCTTAGATAAAAAGTATGTTCAGGAAATGGTTCATAACATACAGCAGGTTAGTAACCATTCTTTAAAATGTGGCTATGATGCACTGGAGGCTTCCTTTAGATCAGCCATGACTGGCACAGTTATTAGGAGGCATGCATGGTTGAAAGAACAGGCACTGCCAGACCATGTCAAGTCAAAACTTTTGGATGCACCTATGGACAAGGTCAATCTATTTGGTTCTCCTGCACAGCAGGTACTAAAAAAGATGGAAGAGAAAGCAAAATCTGTGCAAACAGTGAAAGATTTCCTACAAGTTCAACCTCCAAGGTTTAGCAGGAACTGGCCCTCCAAAAATTGGTCCTTTCCGGAATCCTCTAAGCCACAAAGAGGCAGGAATAGGCGCACTAGAGGCAGAAACCAATCCAGGGGTGCCTACAGGGGTCGCCAATGGCACGGTAACAACCAACGAGGCACGGATACAGCCACCACCACTACAACAACTCAATCTCAGTGACTTGGCGGTGGTACCGCCTTCCAGGGAACAACTACCAGCACCCTTGGACGGAAAACTAACCTTATTTTCAAGCAACTGGCACTGCATTACAAGAGAAAAATGGATTTTGCAAACTATAGACCAAGGTTACAGGTTCCATTTCCATACTCTACCAAAAAAGAGAGGAATGCCAAACCTACCACCTACTCAAAAGACAGAAGCTTTAAAACAAGTATCAAAATTATTAAAAATGAGAGCAGTGGAAAAGGTACCATCTATGGAACAGGGAAAGGGATTTTACTCAAGACTCTTCCTGGTTCCAAGGAAAGAAAACAAATGGAGGCCTATTCTAGACCTGTCCGCGTTAAACACATTCCTCATTGTTCCAAAATTCAAAATGCTGACCCTACAGCAGCTTCTTCCCATGCTGGGCAAGGAGTCTTGGCTGGTAACTCTAGATCTCAAGGAGGCATACCTGCACGTCCCCATAAGACCAATTTGCAGAAGATACCTCAGATTTCTTGCAGGATCAGAGCATTATCAATTCTCAGCATTGCCTTTTGGCTTATCTACTGCGCCCAGAGTATTCACGAAATGCCTGGCATCAGTTATAGCTCATTGCAGACTTCAGGGGATTCAAATCTATCCCTACCTGGACGACTGCCTGATACAAGCGGACAACAAAAACAAACTAACAGAAGACTTACAAAGAGTCATCTACCTGCTACAAGCCCTGGGATATACAGTCAATACAGAAAAGTCAAGGCTGATTCCATCCCAAAGAATAACCTTTCTGGGTGCAGAACTGGACACATCAAAACAAATGGCATTCCTAACTGCAGAAAAGAAAGAACAACTTCCTCTCTACTTCTTGGCATTAACAAAGCAGACCCATCTGACTGCAAGAAAAGTGTTACAAGCTCTAGGCTTCATGGCATCCTGCATAATACTGGTCCCTCATGCCAGGCTGCATATGAGAAAGCTACAGTGGTACCTAAAGAATTTGTGGTCCCAGCACAAACACAGCCTAGAAACCAAAATACCAATGATCCCATGCCTGAATCAGGAGTTCCTATGGTGGGCACAGGCCTGCCAATCAAACACAGGACTGCCCTTCTGCAAAGGTCAACCGAGACAAACCATCACGACAGATGCCTCAGACCTAGGATGGGGGGCACACATGCTGGACAAGTGCATTCAAGGCTTATGGACTCAAGACCAGCTACATCTGCACATAAATCTAAAAGAAATGATGGCAGTGAAATTGGCAATCCAGGCATTCAGACCTCTTCTCCAAGAAGGCCAGTTGATGATAAGAACAGACAACACCACAGTTATGTGGTACATCAACAAACAGGGAGGCACTCACTCATACCCTCTATGCCGGTTGGCACTAGACCTATGGGATGTGGCTCTGAGCTGCAACATTCAGTTACAGGCAATTTATGTACCAGGAAAGGAAAACATTCTGGCAGACATATTAAGCAGAACTACAACAGATGCCCACGAATGGATGCTGCATCCGGACATCTTCAAAGCCATCACAAGAAAATGGGGCTTACCACAAATAGACTTGTTTGCATCCCCAGTCAATCACCAGTTGAAGAAATTCTGCACAAGGACTTACCACCCACTTGCTTGGAAGGTGGACTCCCTTTCTTTCAGTTGGAAAAGCCTGACAGCATACGCATTTCCACCACTTCCTTTGATGCACAAGGTGCTTCTGAAGATCAAAGAGGAACGTCCGAGGATCATTCTGATAGCTCCAAACTGGCCAAGACAACACTGGTACCCACTTCTGAGGAGCATGTCCAGGGAACAGATATGGACGCTGCCCCTGATCCCTTTACTACTAACACAGAGCAACTACAGCATCCTACATCCAAGCCTAAAAACTCTACAGTTAACTGCCTGGAACATTACATAACAGCAACTAACCCGAATTTATCCCAAAGGGTTAAAGACATTATGCTGGAGGCTCGTAGACCTTCCACAAGAAAGAATTATGCAGCAAAATGGAAAAGATATCTCATCTGGAGTACTACAAAGGGGCAAGATGTGACACCGGTGAACATAGCCAACATCCTAGAATACTTGGCAGAGCTCTACCATACAGGCCTGTCCTATTCTTCCATCAAGATACATGCATCAGCTATTTCAGCAGAATACAGCCTGGATCCTCCTGTCTTCTCGCATCCTCTGCTCAGACAGTTCCTGAGGGGAATTAAAAATGTAAAACCTCCCAGGAAACCTCCATTGCCAGCATGGGACTTGAATTTTGTGCTAGAAAAGCTGACTCTTCCTCCTTTCGAACCAGCGGCAACAGCAGAATTACAACACTTATCCTGGAAAACTGCCTTCCTGCTAGCAATAACTTCAGCAAGAAGGGTTTCTGAACGGCAGGCATTAATGGCAGTGCAACCCTTCCTGATCTTCCATCAAGACAGAGTGTCCATGAGAACAAATCCTACATTTATGCCTAAGGTGGTATCCAGAGTTTCTTTAAATCAGGCTATCCACCTCCCTACATTCTTCCCCAACCCTCAGAACAGGGGATAAAGGCTTTTGAATACCTTGGATGTACACAGACAATTACGCTACTATCTGGACAGGACAAAAAACAATAGAAAGACTGACCAGCTTCTGGTAGCATATGCAACAGGGAAGGAAGGAAAACCAATTTCTAAACAGACAATCTCCAAATGGATAGGAAATTGTATTAGATTTTGTTACTCCTACCATGGAAAGAAAACTCCAGAGAACATCAGGCCTCACTCCACAAGGGCTACAGCCACTACCACAGCTTTCTTAAGAGGAGTGGCTACCAAGGACATTATAGAGGCTGCTACTTGGACCTCCGTGCATACATTTGCCAAGCATTATAACTTACCTCTATACTCTAGATCCCGTGCTGGCTTTGCCACTGCTGTTTTGCAAGGGATCCTAACTACACCATAATCTTTTCTATTTACCTCCTTCCCTAGTTTAGCTATGGTATTCTACCCATTTGTAAAGACTGCAGATGCATCCTTGAAGGACATAGTACAGTTTTGTACCTACCATAAATGTAGATGTCCGAGAGGAATGCATCTGCAGTCAGGATTACCCACCCTCCTTCCCCTCTGAGGTACTCCTAGGGTATTTACCAATCTTCAGCTAGCTTGGGGGGATCTATTATGGTGTATTTGTTTGTATATATGTACATACATGCTTTTGTGTGTTTGCTCTCTACTATTTGGAAACTTTGGCATTTATCCAAATTTAGCCATCCAAGAGGGCACCTGGCATCTGGGGCAAGAAACACTGAGGAAAATGGTGTCGGCTGATGCCTTTATACCGAAAACCGCCTTAATGACGCCGGGTGAAGTGCGACACCAGCGAAGCCAGACCCAGACTTTAGAATCCGGCCGATCAAGGGCTGCCTGATGACAGGACAACCGATTTGTAAAGACTGCAGATGCATTCCTCTCGGACATCTACATTTATGGTAGGTACAAAACTGTACTTCTGCACCCTCAGCTCCAAACATTGAATCTTGAAGCTTGGCTAATCAATTAAATTCCCCTTTAGCATCCCTTAGCAAACCTGTGATGGATGTCATTTTGGTGGCGTGAAGACCTAGTACTAGAAAATCTTATGCTGACAAATGGAAAGATTATCTGCCTGGAATCAATCTCAAGGGATGAGCACAGCAGTGCCAAATTTACCTCAGATTTTGCAATACTTAAATGAGATGCTTCACAAGGGCCTGTCTTTTTCTTCCATAAAAGTCCATACCTCAGCCATTTCAGCTCATTACAACACAGAGCCCCCCCCCCCCCTTCTCTCATCCTCTTCTGAAGCAGTATCTCAGAGGGGCCAAAAACTTGAGACCACCAAGGAGAGCTCCAACCCCTGCCTGGGACCTTAACTTTGTATTGGAGAAACTCACTCTACCTCCTTTCGAGCCAGCTGCAACTGCAGACTTAGAATTTATTTCCTGGAAAACAGCCTTCCTTTTAGCAATCACTTCAGCTAGAAGGATATCTGAATTACAGGCCCTTATGGCAGTGGAGCCTTTCATCATCTTTCATGCGGACAGGGTGTCACTCAAAACCAATCCATCATTCATGGCCAAGGTGGTATCCAATGTGGCTCTTAATCAGTCCATTCATTTGCCATCTTTCTTTCCCAGTCCACAGCACAAGGGAGGGTGGATTCTGCATTCATTGGATGTACACAGACAACTTAGATTCTACTTGGACAGGACTAAATCTCAATTAAAATCTGAACAACTGCTGGTAGCATTTGCTGCAAGAGCAGAAGGGAAGGCTATTTCAAAGCAAACTATTTCTAAATGGATAAGCTATTGTATTCATTTCTGTTATAAGCACCATGTAAAACCTATCCCCCAGAGGATCAGATCTCATTCCACCAGGGCTGCATCTACTTCAACAGCCTTTCTCAGAGGTGTTCCTACCATTGATATTCTAGAAGCTGCTACCTGGAGTTCAGGTCATACTTTCCCCAAGCATTATCACATACCAATTTTCTCTAAATCCAGGGCTGGCTTTGCCACTGCTGTTTTGCAGGGCCTTATAGCTGTTCCTAATGCTGTATAAATCCATCCTCCCAACCCTAGCTTTGGGATTCTACCCAAATGTAATGACTGCAACAGTGAAACACGATGAGCATAGTACAGTTGTGTATACTTACCATAAATGTAGATGTTCGAGTCCTGGTTACCCTCCTTCCAACCCCCTGTTTTTCTTTTACTATACCTCTCTTTCTTTTACTATGCTTAAAAGCCTTTTTGGTGTATTTGCTTTTGGTTGGAGGTATATTTTTGTGTTTTTAATTTTATTTGCTCCCCATTAGGGGCATCTGACATCTGGTGCAAGAAAACTGATGTAATGGCGTCGGATGCATGTTTTATACCCCTGACGACCCGACGTCATGGAAGAAGGGACAGCAACCGATGCAGGACCCAAGACTTTGTTAATCAGGCCGACTAAGGGCAACCTGCCAGCAGATTACCCAAATGTAATGACTGCAAAAGTGAATACACTCGAACATCTACATTTATGGAAAGTGTACACAACTGTAATTTTCCAGTGAATGGGAAGGGTGTAGCATTAAGGGTTACTAGTAATTAAAATGTAATGCATTCAAACCATATGGACTTTAACACAAATGTGTATGAAAAAGCATTTTGATGCATTTGTTTTTATTGGTTGATTGAATTGTTAATTTGTCGATTACTTTTCAATTTTCATTTTTTTTTACTTGTTGCACTTGTTTGTGTTGTGTGTTTTAAGTATTGTGTGGGGTTATGGTTAAGGTATTCTTCTTGAATGTGTTAGCCAAGGTGCTAGAGAGTGATTTATGTTTTAAATAAAAAAAGTTTTGAGCTTGTATGTCATTTTATTATTTAAGATGTGAAAATGTTTTTGTCACAGTAACAAGGCAGTAACTCTCTTGGATATCCCTAATGGGCAATCAGTAAATTGCTAACTTGCACAAGGTAGAGCCTCATAGGCCTGAAGTAGTACCGCAGTAGGCAGAACATCTGTACAACCACACATACAAAGTAGTAAAGGATGCATTGATGTATGCAATATTACCGTTTCCAAAATATGCATTAAAGGATATTTGGGAACTTGACTGCACGGAGGCATATTTGGGCTTGATGTCCAGCATAGAAAATCTCTGTATCGTACTGGACCACATGTAGAGGTGTTGCTGTGTCAAGCCAGATATCATTGGAGATGTCTTACAGAGTTTGTGACACGTTGAGTAACCATAAGATCATACAAAACTCAGCAGATATGTATGGTGTTTTATCAGTGGAACTGAACCGAACGAGAGACAAATAAGTCCTTAAACTCCTAGAGTAGGTAAAATGTGTATATCCGTTTAAGTATGTCCCAAGAAACAAGAACTATAATCACAAGTGGTACATATTAGAGTACAGAATAACTTCCTGATAGTTACTTGTTGAACAATAGCAGAATATTACCACACAGCACAGATACAGCGTACTAAAGTATGCAAGTCACACACACGTAGACTGTCGCTGTCAAATGCCTGTAAAACTCCGCATTCTGTGCCTCTGTCTAACAGTTTGTATGTCATTCTCCCTTTGATACTTCAGTTTTTCTTAAATAATTTTATTAACTTAAGTTGGTAAGATTTTACATATAAAGTATGTGGAGAGTGGGGAAGTGAATGCAATGGAAAGGGGCAGAGCTGAGCAGACCCATTTGGGTAGTACAAGTTTTCTGTCATGCACAGATGATATGTAACATGTATCTGTGTCTAGTCTCTTGTTAACTCTAGTTATGTGTATCTATTTTTGTAGATGTTTAGTTACATTTGAACATTATGTTAACATTCCCCTCCAAATGTTCAAACAGTTAATCCCTCTTTATCAGTATATAGCAGTAGTATTTAAAGACTGCAGCTCTCAAAAAGCAGCTAACAGCAGAGCATTATGTCTAGAAATTATCAGTGTAAGATGCATACTTAATATAAACTCACAGCAGAGTGCCTAAAAATCATTTCCCTTTCCCTGTGAGTCTACCACATGAATCAACTTCATAACACTCCAAAACACCGAATGTTCTGTAGTCCTGTCTCACCTTCATTCTTACATATGGGTTCGGAGCCCATTCTCGGCTCTGACTCAGCTGATTACAAAGCTCAAAGTCTCTTAAGTTGGCTCGTGGCAAGGTAGGTATCCCATAATGCACTACTAACAATCCCCAGATCTCGTTTGCTGCTCTACAAGTTCAGAAGTGTTCTCTTTCTTGGCCATGGCTAAGTTGGAATATTTTTTCTTCCAATATTTATAGTGTTCTTTTTTTAGTGTAGAGTTAGTTTATTATTAATAGCTTACTGTTGTTAACTTGCGAGTAGTTAGTTAGTGTGTTTTTTTTTCTGAATCTTTATTGCTAATTGTTGTTGCTAATTGTTGGCCGTCGCTTCCGCAGGCCTTCTTTTAGTGGTATCCCTTCGTTTTTGTTATGCTAGTTTTTGTTAATCTTTCTCAGGCATAGGTCCGTTTTTAGTTAGAGGACCTACTTTTGCCTTACTATTGCTTGTTTATTCTCTATCCTGCCTACCCCTCTGCTCAGGGCTAGGTCCGTTTACGTTATAGGACTTAGTACTCTATCGTCCTTCTCCCTTGTATGTTGTTTCTTGAGCAGCGCTAGGCCCGTTTAAGTTAGAGGACTTTGCCCTCTCATCTTATTGACGTTTTTTGCTGTCTACAATTATAGTCTGTCATTGTTGTGGAAGTTATGTCTAAGGAAACTAAAGACCATAAACCTTCGGGTTTTAAGAAATGCAAAAAATGTTCACAAAAAATGTCCCTGACTGACAGGCATAGTATAGAGGCACCACCTCTATGCCGGTTGGCACTAGACCTATGGGATGTGGCTCTGAGCTGCAACATTCAGTTACAGGCAATTTATGTACCAGGAAAGGAAAACATTCTGGCAGACATATTAAGCAGAACTACAACAGATGCCCACGAATGGATGCTGCATCCGGACATCTTCAAAGCCATCACAAGAAAATGGGGCTTACCACAAATAGACTTGTTTGCATCCCCAGTCAATCACCAGTTGAAGAAATTCTGCACAAGGACTTTTACCACCCACTTGCTTGGAAGGTGGACTCCCTTTCTTTCAGTTGGAAAAGCCTGACAGCATACGCATTTCCACCACTTCCTTTGATGCACAAGGTGCTTCTGAAGATCAAAGAGGAACGTCCGAGGATCATTCTGATAGCTCCAAACTGGCCAAGACAACACTGGTACCCACTTCTGAGGAGCATGTCCAGGGAACAGATATGGACGCTGCCCTGATCCCTTTACTACTAACACAGAGCAACTACAGCATCCTACATCCAAGCCTAAAAACTCTACAGTTAACTGCCTGGAACATTACATAACAGCAACTAACCCGAATTTATCCCAAAGGGTTAAAGACATTATGCTGGAGGCTTGTAGACCTTCCACAAGAAAGAATTATGCAGCAAAATGGAAAAGATATATCATCTGGAGTACTACAAAGGGGCAAGATGTGACACCGGTGAACATAGCCAACATCCTAGAATACTTGGCAGAGCTCTACCATACAGGCCTGTCCTATTCTTCCATCAAGATACATGCATCAGCTATTTCAGCAGAATACAGCCTGGATCCTCCTGTCTTCTCGCATCCTCTGCTCAGACAGTTCCTGAGGGAATTAAAATGTAAAACCTCCCAGGAAACCTCCATTGCCAGCATGGGACTTGAATTTTGTGCTAGAAAAGCTGACTCTTCCTCCTTTCGAACCAGCAGCAACAGCAGAATTACAACACTTATCCTGGAAAACTGCCTTCCTGCTAGCAATAACTTCAGCAAGAAGGGTTTCTGAACTGCAGGCATTAATGGCAGTGCAACCCTTCCTGATCTTCCATCAAGACAGAGTGTCCATGAGAACAAATCCTACATTTATGCCTAAGGTGGTATCCAGAGTTTCTTTAAATCAGGCTATCCACCTCCTACATGCTTCCCCAACCCTCAGAACAGGGGAGAAAGGCTTTTGCATACCTTGGATGTACACAGACAATTACGCTACTATCTGGACAGGACAAAAACCAATAGAAAGACTGACCAGCATCTGGTAGCATATGCAACAGGGAAGGAAGGAAAACCAATTTCTAAACAGACAATCTCCAAATGGATAGGAAATTGTATTAGATTTTGTTACTCCTACCATGGAAAGAAAACTCCAGAGAACATCAGGCCTCACTCCACAAGGGCTACAGCCACTACCACAGCTTTCTTAAGAGGAGTGGCTACCAAGGACATTATAGAGGCTGCTACTTGGACCTCCGTGCATACATTTGCCAAGCATTATAACTTACCTCTATACTCTAGATCCCGTGCTGGCTTTGCCACTGCTGTTTTGCAAGGGATCCTAACTACACCATAATCTTTTCTATTTACCTCCTCCCCTAGTTTAGCTTTAATGGTATTCTACCCATTTGTAAAGACTGCAGATGCATCCTTGAAGGACATAGTACAGTTTTGTACCTACCATAAATGTAGATGTCCGAGAGGAATGCATCTGCAGTCAGGATTACCCACCCTCCTTCCCCTCTGAGGTACTCCTAGGGTATTTACCAATCTTCAGCTAGCTTGGGGGGGATCTATTATGGTGTATTTGTTTGTATATATGTACATACATGCTTTTTTGTGTGTTTGCTCTCTACTATTTGGAAACTTTGGCATTTATCCAAATTTAGCCATCCAAGAGGGCACCTGGCGTCTGGGGCAAGAAACACTGAGGAAAATGGTGTCGGCTGATGCCTTTATACCCGAAAAACCGCCGCAATGACGTCGGGTGAAGTGCGACACCAGCCGAAGCCAGACCCAGACTTTAGAATCCGGCCGACCGAAGGGCTGCCTGACGACAGGACAACCCATTTGTAAAGACTGCAGATGCATTCCTCTCGGACATCTACATTTATGGTAGGTACAAAACTGTACTTCTGCACCCTCAGCTCCAAACATTGAATCTTGAAGCTTGGCTAATGAATTAAATTCCCCTTTAGCATCCCTTAGCAAACCTGTGATGGATGTCATTTTGGTGGCGTGAAGACCTAGTACTAGAAAATCTTATGCTGACAAATGGAAAAGATTATGTGCCTGGAATCAATCTCAAGGGATGAGCACAGCAGTGCCAAATTTACCTCAGATTTTGCAATACTTAAATGAGATGCTTCACAAGGGCCTGTCTTTTTCTTCCATAAAAGTCCATACCTCAGCCATTTCAGCTCATTACAACACAGAGCCCCCCCCCCCCCTTCTCTCATCCTCTTCTGAAGCAGTATCTCAGAGGGGCCAAAAACTTGAAACCACCAAGGAGAGCTCCAACCCCTGCCTGGGACCTTAACTTTGTATTGGAGAAACTCACTCTACCTCCTTTCGAGCCAGCTGCAACTGCAGACTTAGAATTTATTTCCTGGAAAACAGCCTTCCTTTTAGCAATCACTTCAGCTAGAAGGATATCTGAATTACAGGCCCTTATGGCAGTGGAGCCTTTCATCATCTTTCATGCGGACAGGGTGTCACTCAAAACCAATCCATCATTCATGGCCAAGGTGGTATCCAATGTGGCTCTTAATCAGTCCATTCATTTGCCATCTTTCTTTCCCAGTCCACAGCACAAGGGAGGGTGGATTCTGCATTCATTGGATGTACACAGACAACTTAGATTCTACTTGGACAGGACTAAATCTCAATTAAAATCTGAACAACTGCTGGTAGCATTTGCTGCAAGAGCAGAAGGGAAGGCTATTTCAAAGCAAACTATTTCTAAATGGATAAGCCATTGTATTCATTTCTGTTATAAGCACCATGTAAAACCTATCCCCCAGAGGATCAGATCTCATTCCACCAGGGCTGCATCTACTTCAACAGCCTTTCTCAGAGGTGTTCCTACCAGGGATAGTCTAGAAGCTGCTACCTGGAGTTCAGGTCATACTTTCACCAAGCATTATCACATACCAATTTTCTCTAAATCCAGGGCTGGCTTTGCCACTGCTGTTTTGCAGGGCCTTATAGCTGTTCCTAATGCTGTATAAATCCATCCTCCCAACCCTAGCTTTGGGATTCTACCCAAATGTAATGACTGCAACAGTGAAACACGATGAGCATAGTACAGTTGTGTATACTTACCATAAATGTAGATGTTCGAGTCCTGGTTACCCTCCTTCCAACCCCCTGTTTTTCTTTTACTATACCTCTCTTTCTTTTACTATGCTTAAAAGCCTTTTTGGTGTATTTGCTTTTGGTTGGAGGTATATTTTTGTGTTTTTAATTTTATTTGCTCCCCCATTAGGGGGACATCTGACATCTGGTGCAAGAAAAACTGATGTAATGGCGTCGGATGCATGTTTTATACCCCTGACGACCCGACGTCATGGAAGAAGGGACAGCAACCGATGCAGGACCCAAGACTTTGTTAATCAGGCCGACTAAGGGCAACCTGCCAGCAGATTACCCAAATGTAATGACTGCAAAAGTGAATACACTCGAACATCTACATTTATGGAAAGTGTACACAACTGTACTTTTCCAGTGAATGGGAAGGGTGTAGCATTAAGGGTTACTAGTAATTAAAATGTAATGCATTCAAACCATATGGACTTTAACACAAATGTGTATGAAAAAGCATTTTGATGTATTTGTTTTTATTGGTTGATTGAATTGTTAATTTGTCGATTACTTTTCAATTTTCATTTTTTTTTACTTGTTGCACTTGTTTGTGTTGTGTGTTTTAAGTATTGTGTGGGGTTATGGTTAAGGTATTCTTCTTGAATGTGTTAGCCAAGGTGCTAGAGAGTGATTTATGTTTTAAATAAAAAAAGTTTTGAACTTGTATGTCATTTTATTATTTAAGATGTGAAAATGTTTTTGTCACAGTAACAAGTCAGTAACTCACTTGGATATCCCTAATGGGCAATCAATAAATTGCTAACTTGCACAAGGTAGAGCCTCATAGGCCTGAAGTAGTACCGCAGTAGGCAGAACCTCTGTACAACCACACATACAAAGTAGTAAAGGATGCATTGATGTATGCAATATTACCGTTTCCAAAATATGCATTAAAGGATATTTGGGAACTTGACTGCACGGAGGCATATTTGGGCTTGATGTCCAGCATAGAAAATCTCTGTATCGTACTGGACCACATGTAGAGGTGTTGCTGTGTCAAGCCAGATATCATTGGAGATGTCTTACAGAGTTTGTGACACGTTGAGTAACCATAAGACCATACAAAACTCAGCAGATATGTATGATGTTTTATCAGTGGAACTGAACCAAACGAGAGACAAATAAGTCCTTAAACTCCTAGAGTAGGTAAAATGTGTATATCCGTTTAAGTATGTCCCAAGTAACAAGAACTATAATCACAAGTGGTACATATTAGAGTACAGAATAACTTCCTGATAGTTACTTGTTGAACAATAGCAGAATATTACCACACAGCACAGATACAGCATACTAAAGTATGCAAGTCACACACACCCACACACATAGACTGTCGCTGTCAAATGCCTGTAAAACTCCGCATTCTGTGCCTCTGTCTAACAGTTTGTATGTCATTCTCCCTTTGATACTTCAGTTTTTCTTAAATAATTTTATTAACTTAAGTTGGTAAGATTTTACATATAAAGTAAGTGGAGAGTGGGGAAGTGAATGCAATGGAAAGGGGCAGAGCTGAGCAGACCCATTTGGGTAGTACAAGTTTTCTGTCATGCACAGATGATATGTAACATGTATCTGTGTCTAGTCTCTTGTTAACTCTAGTTATGTGTATCTATTTTTGTAGATGTTTAGTTACATTTGAACATTATGTTAACATTCCCCTCCAAATGCTCAAACAGTTAATCCCTCTTTATCAGTATATAGCAGTAGTATTTAAAGACTGCAGCTCTCAAAAAGCAGCTAACAGCAGAGCATTATGTCTAGAAATTATCAGTGTAAGATGCATACTTAATATAAACTCACAGCAGAGTGCCTAAAAATCGTTTCCCTTTCCCTGTGAGTCTACCACATGAATCAACTTCATAACACTCCAAAACAACGAATGTTCTGTAGTCCTGTCTCACCTTCATTCTTACATATGGGTTCGGAGCCGATTCTCGGCTCTGACTCAGCTGATTACAAAGCTCAAAGTATCTTAAGTTGGCTCGTGGCAAGGTAGGTATCCCATAATGCACTACTAACAATCCCCAGATCTCGTTTGCTGCTCTACAAGTTCAGAAGTGTTCTCTTTCTTGGCCATGGCTGAGTTGGAATATTTTTTCTTCCAATATTTATAGTGTTCTTTTTTTAGTGTAGAGTTAGTTTATTATTAATAGCTTACTGTTGTTAACTTGCGAGTAGTTAGTTAGTGTGTTTTTTTTTTCTGAATCTTTATTGCTAATTGTTGTTGCTAATTGTTGGCCGTCGCTTCCGCAGGCCTTCTTTTAGTGGTATCCCTTCGTTTTTGTTATGCTAGTTTTGTTAATCTTTCTCAGGCATAGGTCCGTTTTTAGTTAGAGGACCTACTTTTGCCTTACTATTGCTTGTTTATTCTCTATCTTGCCTACCCCTCTGCTCAGGGCTAGGTCCGTTTACGTTATAGGACTTAGTACTCTATCGTCCTTCTCCCTTGTATGTTGTTTCTTGAGCAGCGCTAGGCCCGTTTAAGTTAGAGGACTTTGCCCTCTCATCTTATTGACGTTTTTTGCTGTCTACAATTATAGTCTGTCATTGTTGTGGAAGTTATGTCTAAGGAAACTAAAGACCATAAACCTTCGGGTTTTAAGAAATGCAAAAAATGTTCACAAAAAATGTCCCTGACTGACAGGCATAGTATTTGTGTTTATTGTTTGGGAGCCATACATCTACAGGAGACATGTACCTTTTGCTATTCTTTTAGTTCTCGGGTTCTCCAGGAAAGGAAGAATAAACTGATTTTGAAAGGTTTCCTTAAACCTTCCTTTGAGGAGGATTTAGCTAGTTCTTCCTCTTCTCACTCCAGGTCTCCCTCTTCAAAAAAAGAGAAGGTTAAGTCGGTGAAAAGACAGTCTCCGACACCGACTGAGAAATCAGGACCTCCAGAGAAAGTTGCCAAACCTTCTACCTCTTCGGCTCCTCTGCCTTTGGAGCCAGTTGAGGTTATTGATAGAGACCTTCCAGTATCGGCCCCAAGTTTTTCGGAGCCTATAGGTGAATCCATACCTCAGAGCAGGTCAAAAGACTTACTACCGGTATCCCTGACACTTAGATCTCCAATTTTGCAGAGATCTTGATCCCCTACCTTAGTCTTTCAGATCCTCCAGGAGTCTCTCTAATGAAGATGTCGAGAGGGTGGTGCATAGACTTTTGAAGTCATTGGCGCTAGCAGATTTGTTTTTGGCTCTGACCCAATCGGTTCTGGAGCTGTCTAAGGCCGTATTACCAGCTTCTGTTCCTCCTCCAAGCCATGCTAGTCTTTCAGAGCCGGATCTATTGGTGCCATTTGTTGTGAAACTGTCGGTTCCAGCACCCCAAGTGTTTTTCTCGGAGCTGAGTTCCGCTCCAACACCTTCAGTGCCTTTCTTGGTGTCTAGGAGCCAAAGCTCACCAGTCAGCCCCGAGGGGGATGCTTGGTCCCAAACTTCTTCGGTTCCGAGCCTACCTCTCGGTGCGTCAGCTCAGATGAGCTCAGATCCCACATCTGTCTCAGAGCCGATCGCTCTGGAGCTGGGGACTACTTCTGCTTCTTTGGAACTGGTGGTGTCCTCGGAGCCGGGGACATTTGCCTTCGAGATGATGAGGAGCGTACTGTCTAGATCTTCAGCTCTACACAAGGGTACCGATGTTCTTCTCCCTCAAGCTCCGACCTGTATCTCAGCATCATCTCTCTCTCATGACTGCAAAGACCCGCAGCCTCAGGAGCCCCTCTTGGGTGGCCTCCATTCTTCCAAGACCTCCCCAGAATACCCTTCTGAGGAGCCTCCTTGGAAGAAAACTTGCAAAAGGAAGCATGTAGACTCCCCTGATGAGTCCATCATCTCTGACAATGACCTTGAGGAGTCAGAAGGGTCCCATAAGTCGTCCTCTGATGATATCTCCTTCGTAGATACCCTACAGATCCTGAAACGGAGAGGCGGCTGGCCCACTGTCACCCCTTCTGATAAGGGAGTCAGTGTACCTGAAGGCTTTTGGGTATCAACCTTCAGCCTCTTGGGTGTCTCCACCTTTCAATGAGGTGCTAGATTTGGTGAGTCGAAAAGTGTGGGAAACTACTGACATCGTGGAACCAGTCCCTAGAAGGCCAAATTAATTCCTTTCAGCTCCTAAGGAAAAAGAGTGTCTGACCAAAGATGTGCCTGTAGATGCTATGGTTGTGGCAGCAGCCACAAAAAAGGAACTAGCAGAGACATCCTCATCTGGCCATCCACCGAACAAAGAGTCTGGAAGGATGGACAGATACGGGAAGCGTATTTTTTCTTCAGCGGCTTTTACACTCTGATCGCTGAATTACCTCACCCATTTCACTAGGCTTCAAAGAGATCTCCTAAAAGAGCTGAGAGATGCTCTCTAAGGTACTTTAACTGAAGGAGTCCTTGAGAAGGTTACTGCTCAGCTGTCCAGCTTAAACTATGTTGTTATCTCCTCCATGAGGCTGATATCTTACACAGCAGATGGAGTGAGCAGAGCAGCGGGTTCAGGAGTTTCCCTTATGAGACACTCCTGGATGCGCTTGTGTAACTTTGCGGAGCCCTTCAAGTCTACATTTACCAATGCCCTCTTTGACACTTCCTCTCTGTTTGGACCAAAGGTAAAAGACACACTCACCAGATGTGAGCAGGAAGGGAAGACTTTCTCTGCTGGGGGGGGGGTGCATTTTTCCATCCCTTCTAGACCATACCCTAAAGGTCAGAGAGGGGGAAAAATGTGGTTCAAGAAATTTCAGAGATTTTTCCTAGACGCACAAGGTGATTCCTTCTCCAGAGGCAGAGGAGGAGAAAATAGTGGTAGACGTCACCCTAGAGGCAGGGGGGGCGTCCGCAAAACCAGGGTGACTGCGAGTCCTTTCGTGGACATCCTGAAGAGGATGTCAAGAGGGTAGTGCGTAGACATTTGAAGTCATCGGTGCTAGCAAATTTGTTTTCGACTCCGACCCAATCGGTTCCGGAGCCGTCTAAGGCCGTATTACCTGCTTCTGTTCCTCTTCCAAGCCATGCCGGTCTTTCGGAGCCAGATCTATCAGTGCTGTTTGTTGTGGAACCGTCGGTTTCAACACCCCAAGTGTTTTTCTCAGAACCGAGTTCTGCTCTGACACCTTCGGTGCCTTCCTTGGTGTCAAGGAGCCGAAGCTCACCAGTCAACCCCGAGGGGGATGCTTGGACCTGAACTTCTTTGGTTCCGAGCCTACCTCTCGTTACGTTGGCTCGGCTGAGCTCAGATCCTACATCGGCCTCGGAGCTGATCACTCCGGAGCCGGGGGCTACTTCCGCTTCTTCGAAACCGGTGGTGTCCTCGGAGCCAGGGGCATCTGCCTTTGAGGTGATGAGGAGCGTGCTGTCCAGATCTTCAGCTCTACACAAGGGTACCGATGTTCTTCCTCCTCAAGCTGTGACCTTTGTCTCAGCACCATCCCTCTCTCATGACAGCAGAGACCCGCAGCCTCAGGATCCCCCCTTGGGTGGCCCCCAGTCTTCCAAGACCTCCCCAGGATACCCTTCTGAGGGGCCTCCTCAGAAGAAAATTTGCAAAAGGAAGCATGTAGACTCCCCTGATGAGTCCATCACCTCTGACACTGACCTTGAGGAGTCAGAAGGGTCCCCTAAGTCATCCTCTGATGATATCTCCTTCATCAATATCCTGGAGATCCTGAAACAGAGAGGCAGCTGGCCCACCGTCACTCCTTCTGATGAGGAGTTAGTGTACCTGAAGGCTTTTGGGTCTCAACCTTCAGCCTCTTGGGTGTCTCCACCTTTCGATGAGCTGTTAGATTTGGTGAGTCGAAAGGTGTGGGAAACTCCTGACACTGTTTAACCAGTCCCTAGAAGGCCAAACAAATTCCTTTCAGCTCCTAAGGAAAAAGAGTGTCTGACCAAAGGTGTGCCTGTAGATGCCATGGTGGTGGCAGCAGCCACAAAGCAGGAGCTAGCAGAGAAATCCTCATCTGTCCACCCATTGAACAAAGAGTCTCAAGCAAAGAACAGATACGGGAAGTGCATTTTTTCTTCAGCGGCTTTTACACTCAGATCGCCGAATTACCTCACCCATTTCACTAGGCTTCAAAGAGATCTCCTAAAAGAGCTGGGAGATACTCTCCAAGGTACTTTAACTGAAGGAGTGCCTGAGAAGGTTACTGCTCAGTTGTTCAGCTTAAACTCTGTTGTTAACTCCTCCATGAGGCTGATGTATTACGCAGCAGATGGAGCGAGCAGGGCAGCAGGCTCAGGAGTTTCCCTTAGGAGACACTCCTGGATGCACTTGTTTAACTTTGCAGAGCCCTTCAAATCTACATTTACCAATGCCCCCTTTGACAGTTCCTCTCTGTTTGGACCAAAGGTAAAAGACACACTCACCAGATGCAAGCAGGAAGGGAAGACTCTCTCTGCCATGAGAGTACGTTTTTCCATCCCTTCAAGACCAATACCCTAAAGGTCATAGAGGAGGAAAACTGTGGCTCAAGAAATCTTAGAGATTATTCCTAGACACACAAGATGATTCCTTCTCCAGAGTCATGGGAAGAGGAAAAAGTGGAAGATGTCACCCTAGAGGCAGGGTGGTCCGCAAAACCAGGGTGACCGCGAGTCCTTTCGTGGACATCCCTTTCAGTCCTCCTGAAGTGAAGCCCTGCTGCTCTTCTCTGGAGCCATTCGGGGGTTGTTTATCTTTGTATCCAGAAGCCTGGCATGACATCACACAAGACAAGTGGGTACAAAGGATACTTTCCAGAAGATACTCCATACCCTTCTGTTTTCTACTTCATCTAACCAAAAGAATCCCAGATGTTCCGCCCAATCACAGGGATCAAGCAACTATAGAAGTCCAAAAGTTGCTTCAAAAGATAGTCATCCAAACCATCCCCGCAGACCAGATAGGATTCGGAACTTACTCCATATTCTTTTTAGTGCCGAAATGAACAGGGGACTGGAGGCCCATCTTGGATCTCAGCAACTTAAACGAATCAGTGAAGAAGTCCAAGTTCCGAATGGTAACACTGCAGTCTACTCCCTCTGTTAGGGAAAGACAACTGAATGTGCTCCATAGACCTCCAAGATGCGTACTACCACATAAAAATGGACAGAGCATCAAGGAGTCATTTACGCTTCCGGCTGGGAGCCAGCCATTTCCAATTTCGTGCTCTGCCCTTTGGTCTCACCACAGCCCGTAGGGTGTTCACCAAATGCATGGTGGTAGTAACGGCTCACTTGAGACATCTTGGATTCCAAGTGTTACCGTACCAGGACGACTGCTTCCTGACTGCCACCACCGGCATCTACTCCTACAAACCAGGGATTCAACCATCCAAGTCTGTACTCAGCTGGGCATCACTATAAACTGGGAAAAGTCTGTCTTGTCACCTTCTCAATATGTGACTTTTATAGACACAGAAGTAGACAAAGTCGCAATGATGGCTCGCCTTCCTTCAGACAGAATGCAAAATCTAAGACAACAAATATACAGCCTGCTTCCCCAACACAAGGTCAAAGTGAAGACAGTGCTCAAACTACTGGGAACCATGGCCTGTACTATAACTCTAGTTGCGTTAGCCAGATAACATATGAGAATTCTACAGTGGCTACTCTTTTCCCAGGGGTCTCTTCGGCAACTGCCCCTGTCTCAACTAACGATAAGGAAATCATTCATTCCTCGCCAACCCATTGCTACTGTGACCACGGATGCTTCCCAGATAGGGTGTGTGGGGAGGATTATGTAGGAAGGACAGTTCAAGGCACATGGCAAGAACACGAGGCTCACTTGCATATCAGTGTTCTAGAGATGAGAGCAGTGCTACTAGCATTGCAAGCACTTCTCAGCTTTCTTCCTCTAGGGGACAATAGCAATCCAATCAGACAATATTTCAGTGGTATGGTATATAAACAAACAAGGGGGAACAAGATTTTACCCCCTATGTCGAGAGGCCCTACATGTTTGGCAGTGGGCGATATATTCCCAATGCTTTCTAGTTGCAATGCATATCCCGGGGAGAACCAGTGTGATAGCCGACAAGCTCAGCAGGGCAATCTTGATGCCTCATGAGTGGTCTCTGAATCAGAAAGTTGCAGAACAGATTTTCCATAAATGGGGACAGCCTTGCTGTGATCTGTTTGCCACCCCAATGAACACCAAATTCAGCAGCTACTTCACCCTCATCCCTCCTCCCCTCAGGGGAGACACAGAGAGACGCACTTGTCCACAATTGGCCCTCGGGACTTCTTTATGCTTTTCCTCCCTTTCCGCTAATATCAAACGTTATCTAGAAAGCAAATCCTTTGGGAAGCAGAATGATTCTCATCACTCCTTACTGGCCTCATCAGATTTGGTTCCTGTTCCTCGGCACTCACCTTCTGGATGATCCATGGACTCTTGACCCAGTACCAGACCTTCTGACACATATGTCAGGCATGTTCCATCCCTGTCTCCACACCGTCAACTTGACAGCGTCGCTGCTCCACTTCCATCCCTAGTCAGGCTTCATGATTTCTCCCCTGAGGTTACACATATCCTGACACCTTCTCATAAACCTACGAGAAAATTGTACACTAGCAAATGGAAAAGATTTTTCCTTTGGGCACAAGCTAGGAACATAGATCCATTCGCAGCTTCCATTTCCTTAGTATTAGAATTTCTAACCAAACGTTTTCATCAGGGATCAGCTGCTGCTGCAATCAAAGTTCAATTTGCAGCTATCTGCAATTTTCATTTGGGGCAATATGAACCTAGTCTTATGGCTCACAGATTGTGTAAATCATTTTTAAAAGGCACTACCTTACTAAGACCTCCTTTTCAAGAACCTGTATAGGTTCATAGGTTGGTACTAGGCTATGAGCCCTAGGGCCTATACAAGCCTAGCCATAAGAATTCCCTGGCTATTTCTTCCCACACTATTTACTTCCCTGGACCCCTGTCTAACAGGGTGACTGACGTGATCCCCGGGTTGAATTTCCTTTCTCCCATCCAATCGTCAAGGTTCCTTTTGAAGAGGGCCAAAGAGGCACTCTGTTTGACATGTATGGGCAATCTATTCCAGAGTCTGGGGAGTCTCTGGGTCAAGAATCTATCCCTCCAGCATGTTTTGTTTATTGTGATGACAAGGTTTAGATCCCTGGCACGTGTGGCTCTGAGGGATTGGGATTTCTTTAAGTGTAGCATGTCCAACAGCTCTGGGTTTGACGTGGCCTTGTATGTTAAGCAGAGATCGCCTCTGAGTAGACGATATGGGACAGAGTATAGCTGGAGTTTTTTAAGGTGGTTAGCGTAGGGCATCTGCTTTAGGCCTGCGATTCTTTTAGTGAGGTATTTCTGCAGTCTTTCCAGTTGTTGAGGATGTCTTGAGAGGTACATACCAAATGGGGCTTTGTATTCTATAATGGGTCTAATGAGGGATGAGTACAGTGGGACAATGACCTCCTTTTTTCTGGATGAAAAGCCCTTAGAGATGAGGTGTGCCACATAGAAGGATTTCCTGACTGTTGTGGCGATGTGGTTATCAAAGGTGAGACCACTGTCCACCTGTGTCCCTAAGTCTCTTATCACATTTCCGGTGTTTAGTGTACTGCCACCTGTATGGTAATTCACGGATACATGTTTTTTGAAAAAGGGGATAACAATACATTTCTTGGCATTGAGCTTGAGCCCATGGCTCTGGCACCAAGCTTCTGTTTCTGTAAGGCCCTTTTGTAGAGTATCCACATCATTTGGGGATTCAATAATGGCTCCCAGTTTGCAGTCATCTGCGAACTTTGTTAGTCAGAGTCCCTTAATGTTGGTCTGTACTTCAGAGAAGTAGATGCCAAACAAGAGCGGTCCCAGGACTGAACCCTGAGGTACTCCACTTGTCTGGAGATGGATTTGGAGTCGGCTACTTTTACAGTGTGGGTTCTATCAGTAATCCAGTTAGCAACCCATTGGGTGACGTAGAGATTAATGCCCAGCTTAGTAAGTTTATCTATGATTCCAGAGTGGGGGATGGTGTCAAAGGCCTTGGCAAGGTCTAGATAGGGTGTGTGGACCACCTAACCCTTGTCCATGGCTCTGGAGACTGATTTGAAAAAGTCAGTCAGGTTCAGGAGACAAGATCGGCCCTTCACGAACCCAAACTGGATGGGGTCCAGTGTTTCAAGTTTACCAATGTCTTTGTTTATAAGTTCCATGATAATACGCTCCATGGCCTTCCAGATAAGGCTTGTCAGACTGATGGGACGGTAGTTTCCAGGATCCAAGGTGGATCCCCCCTTATCTCTCTGGGATTTAAATTTTGTTCTTTGAAAACTTACCTCACCGCCTTTTAAACCTTCACATACGTGTGAGTTAAAGTTCCTTTCATGGAAGACCATTTTTCTGGTAGCCATTACGTCCGCCAGAAGAGTGTCAGAGCTGCAAGCACTCTCAGTCAAACCTCCTTACTTGATTTTCCATAGAGACAGAGTTTCCTTTCACACTAACCCTTCCTTCATCCCCAAGATTTGTTCACAATCAAATATTAATCAAACTATTGAACTGCCAGTCTTTTTGCTAAATCATACAAACAAAGCGGAATATATATGTTTCATCAACTTAATGTACATAGACATTTAAGGTTCTACCTACACAGAACCAAAGAGTTTAGAAAATCAGACCAATTATTTATATCTTTTTCGGAGACGAGAAAAGGAATGCCAGTCTCCAAGGTAACGTTATCAAACTGGATTTCAAATTGCATATCTTTCATTTACTCTTCTAATGGAAAAGAACTCCCATTTAAAATTGAAGCTCATTCCACCAGATCTATATCCACATCTGCCACTTTTCAAGCCAGAATTCCAATGGACAGTATATGTGCAGCAGCAACTTGGACTACCCCTCATACCTTTATTACTCATTACAAATTGGACTTGGCCTCCAGGGGCAGAGCCTCCTTTGGTTCCACGGTTCTTAGGAGTATATTCCCGTGAGCCACCCGAGAAAAAGGTGTCCCATATGTAAGAATGAAGGCGAGATAGGACTACAGGACATAAAGAAGTTATGTACTCACCGTAACATTCCATGTTTGTAATCCATCTCGCCCTTCATTCTTACGAACCCACCCACCTACCCCCATCCAGGTATCCCTGGAGGATCTGGAGACAAGATAATGTCTATCTTCCTTAGAGTTGGAGACCTTTCATCTATTGTTTTTCCTTGTGGAAATACTTCTATATCACTATTCTAGACAGCAGCAAACAAGATCTGGGGATTGTTAGTAGTGCATTATGGGATATCTACCTTGCCACGAGCCAACATAGAGACTTTGAGCTTTGTAATTGGCCGAGTTGCAGCCGATCATGAAGGGGGCAAGATGGACTACAAACATGGAATGTTATGGTGAGTACATAACTTATTTTTTTCAATTGGAGTGCCATGAGATGTCGTCAGGTATGCCATGAGATTTTTTAAAACAATCACTTCATAGACTGTATTATACATAAAATCTCACTTTTCCACCCTCTTGCTGTAAGCAAGATATCAGAAAGATATTGTATTGTATATAAAACTTAGCTTTCCTTATCATTCAAAAGTCAATCTCCTTCAAATTTGTGAAATCTCTCTGTCTCTCTCTCTCCCCTCTCCTCTCTCTCTCTCTCTCTCTCACACACACACACACACACACACACACACACACACACACACACACACACACACGCACACACTTTCGTTCTTTCAAAAGTCCAACCAAGGCAGCAGTCCCAGCACTTGTGCCATTACCTGAAACTCACAATTGATCTGGACCACGTAACAAATGCATGAGGTGGCAAAGTGAGACCAGCAAGTATCTATCATTGCCCTCTTTGCCATTCTAAAACACACCTCATAGTGGGAACCGTTTGTATTTAAAAGTGTTCATGCACTAGTTAAAAACTTTGGAAGTCTAAGTACGAACTGATGCACAGGATCTTTTCTTTTCTTTTTGCTTTTTTGCCTTTTTTTCATTTTCACATAAACTCCAAAAACTTAACAGATAGTGAGAGAGAGCAACTTGATCCAGCCTTTCATTAAGCTTTCCCACCCTAGCTGAGAGCAAGCAAGACAGGTAGGTTTTCTTTTTATGGATATTTTCAGTCAGCATTTGAACAATGTATTTCCTGGTGCTGACTGTAAGATAGGTAACTACTGTAGTTGTTTAATAAGGCTCCCCAAATTTATTTCACTACATTATGAGATTCAGTTTGAACAAGGAAGAGAAAAAGAGTACTGTTAACTTTCTCATATTCGGATAACTTGTAGAAGAGGGTACACTGTCCAGACTAAAATAAAGCTTACTTTTTCTGTGTAGGCAGTCCTTCTAAGCTGCATCTTTCACAGGTTACAGTACCCACACATTTTTTTTAATGGTCCCATTTTGTTCATACCAGCTATAGGTGCCATCTCAGCTTCAAGAAGATGCTTTCCACATCATGCAGCAGGAATTGGCGGGTTTGAATTTTTTGGGCTAGGAACAAGGTCTAGGGCTTATTTGTTTTTTAATGTGGTAGTGTTAAAAGCTGCATCAAATGCAGCGTTCAGGCTTCATTTTATTGTATATATCAAGAATTGCTTTTGATTTAAATAAAAATTATTTTACTTATTTCAGTAGTTGAAGTTTTTTACATGCACAGTTTTAGTAGTGGACAATATTATTATATTTATTTAGGTACTTCATGCTTTAACCATGTTTTTTTTGTTAAGTTAATACATATCTTTCCTCATACCCCCACCCCTACCCCCCGAAGTGCACACCTCTGATCAACAAAAAATGCAATATATTTTTTGGTGTGCAGCAAGATTTTTTAAATTGGTGTGTGTGCCTTGAGATGAAAAAGGTTGAAAATCACTGCTCTAAAAGTATCTGTGTCTCGGAAACATAATAGCCTTTCTGACAAGCCATATCATAGTCAAGTAATTTTAATGTTGCTTGCCTTTGCACACATCCTGCCTCCCTGTCGCAGACTGTACACCTCAGTTTAGAATTCCACTTCATTTACTTTGAAATAAATTAGCTGTGCCATAAGTGTGTGTTTTTGCTATTGTTTATGTGACATTTGCTAATGTAAAGTTAAATTTGAGTCATGCCAGCTTGTTTTCAAGTTAGTGTCATAATGAAATTTAGTGATTCAGAACACACTATTAATTTTCAGACATCAGCAGTATGGGTATTCTGTCTTTTAGCAAACAGTTGCTTCTGTCAGAATTCTCCAAGAATTTGATGTCCCTGCAAACACGGAAAGAAGTCTGTTACTTTCAGCTACTGTAGACATTTGGGAGTTTATCTGATGTTCATCGTGCATACAGCTGCAGTAATCACAGATGGGTTTTCTGCCGTCAGGCGGGTCCTCGGTCGGCCGAATTCCAAAGTCTAGGTCCGGCGTCGGTTGTTGTCGCTTTCTTTCCTGACGTCAGTGAAGCAGGGGTATATAAGACACAGCCGACGCCATTTTATTCAGTCTTTTTTGCCGCGCGGTGCCCGAAGCAGAAGCAGTTCGCAAGTGCCAGTCGGCCAGCTCCTGAATTTACGAAAAATTGGAAACCGAAGTCTTCTTTAAAGCTAAGTACCCCGTTGGGGAAACTTTACTTGCCTCAGACCGATGTCAGAAACAATTGTATTTCTTGTGGGAAGCAAATACCGCATAAGGATTTCCATTCCCTCTGCATACCTTGTTTAGGCCCAGACCACGCCTCGGCTGTCGCTTGCGCTACTTTCAATAAACACACTATTAAGCGCGGAGTTCGCCCAACACTTTTGGTAAAGCCTTTGATTATAAAATGGAGACTCACCGTTTTGTCCAAAAAACGCAAGGACAAGGACCGACACGCAAGGTCCGCGGTCTCCACCGACACCACGCCAAAACCGGCTACACGTGATCCGGTTCTCAGCGAGACACCTATGCAGTCCCTGACTACCGACGACACTTCTTTGGTGGTGTCTTCTGTAACTGAGACCGCAGGTACCTCGGCCCATACCCAGACTACAACCACCGAAGCCACTGTGAGCGTTGAGCCTCCTAATGTGGACAGGTCCACTTCCACCCATGGTGTCTTTAGACCCTCATCTTCCTTTTCCATTAAGGCCTTTACTAAGTCCAAATCAGCCAGGCATCCCAAGAGGCCTGTTGCACAGGGCCCATCTCCAGGCTCCATGCCTAAAAAACAGATGCTTAAAATGGCTGAGGATTTAATTACTCTTATCAGGGGTTCCCAACCCCCTCCAGACAAGAGAACCAGAGTGGAGGAAGATTCTCCCTCTTCTGATCAGGGCTCCATTTTTTCAGAACATTCTGATGTAGAGGAACACTCTTACTCCCCTTTTGAGGATTCTGATGCAGAGCAGTCCATTCCTTCTCTATCTCCTCCAGAGGATTTTTCTTTTGGGGAAACCTTGCACACCTTGAGTGAACACTTCCATTGGGAAGGCCAAGACTTTTCTGATTCCAAGAAAAGACTTAGGGAATTTCTTTTGTTACCTCAACACAGACCTCTGGCGATACCTCCTGTCTTGGACATACTTGATGATGTTTATTCGGAGGCTTGCCTTAATCCGGATTCCTTGCCTCCTGCCCCAGTCAAGCCTGATAGGTACTACAGAGTTCCTAACTCTCACCAATTTCTTTACAAGAGCCATAATGCTGACCCTGAAACCATTTCTCAAGGCCCCAAGGGAATGAAGGCCTCTATTGCTAAGAATCCACTTCCTTCGAAGAGAGTCAAGATCCTTAGAAAGGTGGGAAAAAGGTATATACCTCGGCCACCCTAGCCATGAGGGCCTTAAATTGTCAGTTCCATATGCTTAAATATCAGCAGTTTCTGTTATCACAATTAAGAAATAAAATGTCTCAACCTGAACAACCAGATTTAAAAGAGTTGCAGGATATGATGCATAGTGCAGAACAAGTGGGTAAACACACCTTACAATGTGGCTATGATGCCCTAGAGGCCTCAAGTAGAGCTGCTGTTACAGGATCAGTCATTCGTAGACATGCATGGCTTAGGGAACAAATCTTGCCTGATCATGTGAAAGCTAAACTACTAGATGCTCCTTTACAAAAGGATGTGCTATTTGGTACTAATGCTGAGGAGATACTACGGAAAATGGAAGAAAAAGCCAAATCTATGCAAACTGTCAAAGCTTTTCTACAGGTTCAACCACCACGTTTTAGCAGAAATTGGCCTTCTAAAAACTGGTCCTTTCCAGCCACGGACAAGCCCCAAAGAGGTAGATACAGGCGCTCAAGGGGCAGAGGACAATCACAAGGATCATATAGAGGCAGGCAGTGGCAAGCTCCAGCACCAAGAGGTGGCGAAGACAGTGCACAACAATACAGGAAACAAACCCAATGACTTCTTCCTTTCCATGCCAAGCAAGTCTCAGCTGGCAGCACCCTTGGGAGGAAAGCTGGCATTATTTACAAGAAATTGGCATATAGTCACAACAGACAAATGGATCCTGGACGTTATAAACAGAGGCTACAGATTTCAATTTCACACTCTTCCAAAAATGAGAGGCATGCCAAATCTGCCACACAATCAAAGGGCAGAGGCACAACTACAAATTTCAAAGCTCATAGACATGAAAGCTATTCAAGAGGTACCTACTCATGAACAAGGTCAAGGTTTTTATTCCAGGCTATTTCTGGTACCAAGGAAAGGAACCGACTGGAGACCCATTTTGGACTTATCCATCCTAAACACATTCTTACTCATACCAATATTCAAGATGCTCACATTACAGCAGCTTCTTCCCATGCTGGGCAAGGAGTTTTGGCTGGTAACATTGGACCTCAAGGAGGCATACCTGCATGTCCCAATCAGACAAAGCTGCAGAAGATACCTCAGATTTCTTGCAGGTTCAATCCACTATCAATTCTCTGCATTGCCCTTTGGCTTATCTACTGCGCCCAGAGTATTCACGAAATGCCTGGCATCAGTAATTGCCTACTGCAGACTTCAAGGGATACAAATTTACCCTTATCTGGATGACTGCCTGATCCAAGCGGACAGCAAATACATACTTCTGGAACATCTGGCTTATGTAACACGGTTACTGAATTCTCTGGGATACACAGTCAACAAAGAGAAATCCAGGCTAACACCATCTCAGAAAATAACTTTCCTGGGTGCCAACTTGGACACAGACACCCAGATGGCCTATCTTACGCCAGAAAAACAGGGGCAACTAACTCAGTACTTCAAAATACTAGCAAATTGCACCAGGCTTACTGCAAGGAAAATCCTGCAGGCTCTGGGCTTCATGGCATCTTGCATTCTTTTAATCCCATGTGCAAAGTTGCATATGAGGAAACTTCAATGGTACCTAAAAAACCTATGGTCTCAACACAGACACAGTTTGGAAACAATAATACCAATAATTCCATGTTTGCAAAAGGAATTTCTATGGTGGGCCTAAGCATGTCAAACAAGCACAGGTCTCCCATTCTGCAAGCCTCAAGCAAATCAAGTCATCACAACAGATGCCTCAGATTACGCCTGGGGGGCGCACATGACAGACAGGTGCATCCAGGGCAAATGGTCCCAAAAGGAAAAGCACCTTCACATCAATCAAAAAGAAATGCTAGCAGTGATAAATGCAATTACAGCCTTCAAGGACCTCCTGCATCCAGGACAATTATTGATAAGAACAGACAACACCACAGTAATGTGGTACATAAACAAACAAGGAGGAACACATTCATACCCCTTGTGCAGACTAGCCATGACACTTTGGGACTTGGCTCTGGAATGGCAAATCGAACTTCAAGCACAGTACTTGCCAGGTTTGGAAAACACGCTGGCAGACAATCTAAGCAGAAATATGACAGATCCACACGAATGGAAGTTGCATCCTCAAGTGTTTACAAAGATAATCCAAGCGTGGGGAAGGCCAGACATTCGCCTCCCACAGGAATCATCAATTGGAAAAGTTCTGTTCAAGGACCTTTCACCCAAAGGCCTGGAGAGTGGATGCCCTTTCATTCAGTTGGGCAGCATGGACAGTGTACGCTTTCCCACCTCTGCCTCTTCTGCCCAAGGTGCTCTTGAAAGCAAGAGCAGAAAGACCGAAGATGATACTGATTCTCCAGACTGGCCAAGACAACATTGGTACCCACTCCTGAGGAGCCTAACACACTCCTCCCTGGTCCCTACCTCTAATGCCTCTTCTGCTGACTCAGCACAGCTACAAAACTCTTCACAGTCAGCTGAAAACACTCAATCTCGCTGCATGGAAAATTCCTTAACACCACAACAGACCCTACTCCCCAAAGAGGTGCAGGATGTCATTTTGGAGGCCAGAAGGCCATCTACTAGAAAGGCTTACTCCGCAAAATGGAAACGGTTTTGCTCTTGGAATGAGAAAAAAGGCCAGGACCCTAGAAAACTGAATTTGCCTCAGGTGTTACAGTATCTAGCTGAGCTGCTGAACAGTGGACTTTCATTTTCCTGCATAAAATCCATGCCTCAGCCATTTCTGCAGAATTCAACACTGATCCACCCTTATTCTCTCACCCACTCTTAAGACAGTTCCTCAGAGGGGCTAAGAATATAAGACCACCAAGGAAACAACCAATGCCAACCTGGGATCTTAATTACATTCTAGAAAAATTAACATTGCCTCCCTTTGAACCAGCTGCCTCAACAGATTTGCAATATTTGTCCTGGAAAACAGCTTTCCTTCTGGCCATTACCTCAGCTCGTTGGGTTTCGGAACTACAAGCCCTCATGGCTGCGCAGCCCTTTCTCATCTTCCATCAGGACAGGGTTTCCCTTCGAACCAACCCATCATTTATGCCTAAAGTGGTATCCAGGGTAGCTTTAAATCAAGCCATACACTTACCTACCTTTTACCCCAGTCCTCAAAACAAAGGGGGAAAGGCTGCTACACTCCTTAGACATCCATGGACAGCTACATTATTATTTGGACAGAACAAAGCCTTTCAGGAAATCAGAACAACTTTTTGTGTCCTATGCTGTAGGAGTTCAAGGGAAGCCAGTTACCAAACAGACAATTTCAAAATGGATAGGCCACTGCATACGGTTTTGTTACTCCTATCATGGAAAATCTGTCCCTGCAGGCATCAGATCCCACTCCACCAGGGCCACAGCTACCTCTACAGCCTTCCTCAGAGGAGTTCCTACCAAAGATATTTTAGAGGCAGCCACTTGGAGTTCTGTGCATACCTTCACAAAACACTACCACCTGCCTTTATATTCCAAAACTAGAGCAGACTTTGCCACTGCTGTGTTGCAGGGCATTCTGGCTCATCCCATTTCCAACTAGTGCCTACCACCCTGTGCGTAGCTTTGGGATTCTACCCATCTGTGATTACTGCAGCTGTATGCAAGATGAACATAGTACAGTTTTGTACCTACCATAAATGTAGATGTTCGAGTGCTAATACAGCTGCAGTACAGTTTTCCCTCCCTCCTTCCCCTCTTGGTAAAGGCCTAGGGCTTAACCCCTCTTCATACAACCTGATTGGGTTATCCTTCTATGGTATATTTGCTTGCAACTACTGATTTTTGATTATATTGCATTGCATGTATATAAATATAATTTATGTATTGCCTTCCTTCTGGGGGCACCTGACATCTGGGGCAAGAAAGACTGAAGAAAATGGCGTCGGCTGTGTCTTATATACCCCTGCCTCACTGACGTCAGGAAAGAAAGCGACAACAACCGACACCGGACCTAGACTTTGGAATTCGGCCGACCGAGGACCCGCCTGACGGCAGAAAACCCATCTGTGATTACTGCAGCTGTATTAGCACTCGAACATCTACATTTATGGTAGGTACAAAACTGTACTTTTCTCCCCTCCTGACTTCTTCTGTACTTCCTGTCAATTGATTAATAGGTAGCACCTTTCTAGTACTCTGGGTGGAAGTGAGCGAGTTCTGAGTTTTTACTGACAAAATGTACTGCTGTCCAGATGCCCTCTTTCAGAAAAGGAAACATCTTTCTTAAATGTTCACATTTTAATTGTGGTTATGTTATCATTAGTGAAATTAGTTTAAGAAATGCAAAATGACAGAGCATAGTATGGTTTTTCAGGATAGTGGCATTTGTACTTGTATGAGCTGGCTGCAAGGGTGAGAGTAGTACAGGTTTTGTTTTTTTTTTTTTTTTTTTTTTTTTGCATTTGTACTTCCCCCTTTTCCTAAAAGTGATGTTTAAGTGTTTTCAGAAAAAAAATTGTCAGATTGTGTCATTGTTTTTATGGACCCCCAAGATCCTTCAAAAGCTGATTTTACTTTTGAGATTATCTGCATACAGAAAAAATAACATTGTGCGCCCTTTCCTGCTGTATGTCATTTTGCCAAATGTCTTCTCCCAGCATTTTTCAATGTGGTTTCTAGGTTACCCCAACCCATCTAATGCTTGTTGCCTGCAATTAGGAAATCAGTATCTGAATTTTGAAATTGTGACTTTTTTTTAAATTTTCTTTGCTTTAAATTCATCCTTTGTGCTTTGTAGGAATTATCCTCAGTATGTGGCCCTGCAAAATGCAAACTCTATTAGCACACTGATACTACTGTTTGCCTGATGTTCATCGTGTTTCACTGTTGCAGTCATTACTCTTGGGTTATCCTGCTGGCAGGCTACCCGCAGTCGGCCAGATTCCAAAGTCTAGGTCCGGCGTCGGTTGCTGTCGCCTCTTCCCTGACGTCAGTGCGCCAGGGGTATAAAAGAAGCATCCGACACCATTTTCTGCAGTCTTTCTTGCCACGCGGTGCCCGAAGCAAAAGCAGTTTGCAAGTGCCGGTCGACCGACTCCTGAGATTTTCAAATCAGAATTTCAGATCCGAAGTCTTCATTAAAGCTAAGTACCCCGTTGGGGAAACTTTTTCTTGCTCCAGACCGATGTCAGAAAAAGTTAACAATTGTGTTTCTTGTGGGAAGCAAATACCTCATAAGGATTTTCACTCTTACTGTATTCCTTGCCTAGGCCCTGATCACAACGTTGCTAGTTGTCGGTTTTGTGCTAGATTTAACCAACGCACTATCAAGCGTCGGTTTTATTTTGCTTTTCATTACTTTGGCTGAAAATTTAACTATATAATGCCGTCAGATCAGCCGACAGCCACAGTTTACAAAAAACGCAAGGACAAGGAAAAGAATAGGCATCCGAGGTCCAAAACCGACGAAGAAGCCTCTTCTAGGCCAGTCGCCGGTTCTCAGTGAGGCACTTTCGCAGCCCCTGGCGCCCGCTACCTCAGAGCCACAGGCTGCTTCCATCTCCCAGTGGAGCTGACTGGGCCTCTGGATACTCAAGGTATTGGACACTCTGAAATCATTCCCTCAGATGGGTCCGGAGCCGCTGAGCAGGCATCGGCTTCTGAGGGTGTCTTCAGACTTACACAACTATATATTAAGCCATCCTCAGCTTCAAAGACAAAGACTAAAGCAGCAATAAAGACAAAGAAACAAGTACAGCATTCTCCTACTCAGACTACCATGCCTAAAAAACAGATGCTCAAAATGGCCAAAGACCTAATTACTTTGATCAGGGGTACCCATCCCCCTCCTGATAAGAGGCCTAGGCAAGAAACAGAGTATGATTTTTCTGATCAGGTTTCTATTTCCTCTGATTCCTCTTCTGAACAAGATTACTCCATGCTTCCCTATGAGGATTCTGATGCTAAAGAATCCATTCCTTCAGCCTCTCCTTCTGAGGATTATTCTTTTGGGGAAACCCTACATACCATGAGGGAACATTTCCACTGGGAGAGCCAAGATTATTCTGAATCTAAGAAAAGGTTCAGAGACTTTCTGCTACTTCCTCAGCACAGACCCCTTGCTATTCCACCTGTACTAGACATTGTGGATGATGTATTCTCAGAGTCTGGCCTGTCCCCACACTCTCTACCCCCTGCACCTGCTAAGCCAGACAGATACTAGGGGTCCCGGATTCTCATAAATCCCTGTATAAAAACCCGCTGCTGACCCAGAAACTATATCACAAGGTCCCAAGGGGGTTAAAGCTTCCACTGCAAAAAACCCTGTCCCCTCTGATAGGGATTTCAGGGCTCTAGACAGATGGGGGAAAAAGTCGACACTTCTACTACCCTGGCTGTAAGGGCCTTAAATTGTCAGTTTCATATGCTTAAATATCAGCAATATTTAATGTCACTGCTTAAACAGAAAATGTTGACAAATACTGAATGTTCAGAAAACAAGGAATTGCAGGATTTATTGCATGCAGCTGAACAAGTGGGAAAGCAAACTTTGCAATGTGGTTATGATTCACTGGAGGCCTCCTGCAGGGCCGCTGTTACAGGTTCTGTTATTAGAAGGCATGCTTGGTTAAAGGAACAAAATCTGCCTGATCATGTTAAACAAAATTATTAGATGCACCTCTACAACATGATACTTTGTTTGGTACTAAAGCAGAAGAAGTATTGAAAAAAATGGAGGATAAAGCAAAATCCATGCAGACAATCAAGGATTTCTTACAGGCACAGCCACCCAGATTTAGCAGAAACTGGCCTTCTAAAAATTGGTCCTTTCCAGTGCCAGACAGACCACAAAGAGGCAGATACAGGCGTCCCAGAGGCAGAGGTCAGCCCCAAGGCTCATACAGGCCTAAACAGTGGGGTGCTCCTACCTCCAAAAGTGGAGAAGACAAATCACAACCTTACAGGAAACAGTCCCAATGACTTTCCTCTACCAGATCCAAGCACTTTTCTTTTGGCAGCACCCTTAGGGGGAAAACTAGCACTTTTTTCTTCAAATTGGCAAAGGATTACCCAAGACAAATGGGTCCTAAACATAGTGTCCCAAGGCTACAGGTTCCATTTCCACACTCTACCAAGGTCAAAAGGTATGCCAGACCTGCCACACAATCAATGGGCAGAGGCACAAAAACAAATTACAGCCCTCATGGACATGAGGGCCATTCAGCAAGTACCGCAAAAAGAGCAGGGGCAAGGATTTTACTCCAGACTTTTCCTAGTTCCCAGAAAGGACAAAACCTGGAGACCAATACTGGACCTGTCTGTACTAAATACATTTCTGGAAGTTCCAAAATTCAAGATGTTGACTCTGCAGCAGTTACTGCCCATGCTGGGCAAGAAGGCTTGGCTCGTAACTTTGGACCTAAAAGAGGCATACCTGCATGTCCCAATCAGACAATCTTGCAGAAGATACCTCAGATTCATAGCTGTCTCAATGCATTACCAATTCTCTGCACTGCCCTTTGGCTTATCTATTGCACCCAGGGTCTTCACAAAATGCCTGGCACCAGTAACTGCATTTTGCAGACAAAAAGGAATTCAAATATATCCCTACTTGGACGACTGTCTAATTCAAGCAGAGAACAAAGACATTCTTCTAAAGCATCTGGCATTTGTAAAAAGATTACTAATTGGCCTAGGGTACACAGTAAACGAAAAGAAATCAAAACTAGTGCCCTCTCAAGAGATAGTATTCCTGGGTGCAAGCCTAAATACAACTGCCCAGATGGCTTATCTCACGCCAGACAAACAAAAGCAACTGGCTACTTACTTCAAGAATTTGGCAACAAAAACCCACTTATCTGCAAGGAAAATCCTGCAGGCCTTGGGTTTCATGGCATCCTGCATGCTACTAATTCCATATGCCAGACTGCATATGAGGAAACTACAATGGTATCTAAAAAGTGTTTGGACTCAGCATTGCCACAGCCTGGAGACAGTAATTGCACTCATCTCCTGCCTGCAACAGGAGATTCGATGGTGGGCAGAAGCCTGTCACCACAACAAGGGTCTGCCATCCAGTTTACCCACAGCCAGACAGACACTGACAACGGACGCATCAGATTATGCCTGGGGAGCCCATTTGGCAGGAAAATGTATTCATGGCCCATGGCCTGCAAACCAGATCCATCTTCACATCAATCAAAAAGAGATGACAGCTGTACAAAATGCCCTGACAGCTTTCAAGGACCTGCTTCATCCAGGACAATTATTGATAAAGAAAGACAACACTACGGTTATGTGGTACATAAACAAGCAGGGAGGTACACATTTCTACCCCCTCTGCAGACAAGCAATGAACTTATGGGACACAGCATTGGCATCTCAAGTTCACCTGCAAGCACAATTCCTGCCAGGAAAAACAAATACTCTGGCAGACGAACTAAGCAGAAACCTCATGGATCCCCACGAATGGAAACTGGATCCACAAGTCTTCAGCATGATAATAAGGAGATGGGGATGCCCAGACATAGATCTATTTGCCTCCCCTCACAGCTGCCAATTGCAGAGATTTTGCACAAGGATTTATCACAAGCAAGCATGGAAAGTGGGCGCCCTGTCCTTCAGCTGGAAAAATCTAACAGTATATGCTTTTCCCCCACTGCCTCTCCTTCCCAGGGTACTCCTAAAGGTCAGACAAGAGAAGCCAAACATGATAGTGATTGCACCAGACTGGCCATGCCAGCACTTGTACCCAATCCTGAAGAACTTGTCTCAAGGTCCAGCATGGATATTGCCTCAAACTTCTCATTTGCTGACCCAGCAAAACAGTCAGATCCTGCACAGCCAACTCAGGACCTTAAATCTGGCAGCATGGCGGATAATGTAGCCATTCAGAGCACTCCACTTACAAAAGCTGTTATGGATGTTATCTTGGAGGCCAGAAGGCCCAGTACCAGAAAATCTTACCCACAGCTTGGAACCAGGAACAAGGCATTGACACGTGTGTACCAAATATCCCTCAGATTTTACAATACCTAACTGAGATGCTAAACAAAGGCCTTTCTTTCTCATCTATTAAGATTCATGCCTCTGCCATTTCAGCCCATTACAATACGGAACCACCTATCTTTTCTCATCCTTTACTAAGGCAGTACCTCAGAGGGGCCAAAAACATTAGGCCTCGAAGGAGAGCACCAATTCCGGCCTGGGACCTCAATTATGTTTTGGAAAAACTCACACTGCCTCCTTTCAAGCCAGCATCAACAGCAGATATAAAATTCTTATCCTGAAAAAGAGCTCTGCTCCTAGCAATAACCTCTGCAAGACGAGTCTCAGAGCTACAAGCACTCATGGCTGTGGAACCTTTCATCATTTTTCATCCAGACAGGGTTTCCCTGAGGACGAACCCTATATTTATGCCTAAGGTGGTGTCCAGTGTGGCCCTCAACCAAACCATTCACTTGCCAACCTTTTATCCTAATCCATAGAACAAGGGTAAGAAAATTCTGCATTCTTTGGACATACACAGGCAGCTAAGATTCTACTTGGACAGAACTAAAACTTTCAGAAAGACTGAGCAACGTTTAGTGTCATATGCTGCAGGTTCACAGGTAAAGGCTATCTCAAAGCAGACTATTTCTAAATGGATAGGCCATTGCATCAGTTTCTGCTATTTCAACATGGCAAATCAGTGCCTAAGGACATTAGGCCTCATTCCACCAGAGCAGCAGCCACTTCAGCAGCCTTCCTCAGAGGAGTACCAACCAAAGATATCTTAGAGGCTGCAACTTGGAGTTCAGTGCACACCTTCACAAAGCACTAACATTTACCTCTTTATTCTATGTCCAGAGCAGGCTTTGCCACTGCAATTCTGCAGGGCCTCATATCCTCTCCAAATCCAATTTAGAAGAGCCACCCTACCTCAGCTTTGGGATTAAAACCAAGAGTAATGACTGCAACAGTGAAACACGAACATAGTACAGTTGTGTACCTACCATAAATGTAGATGTTCGAGTGTATTCACTGTTGCAGTCCAGGTTACCCACCCACCATCCCCCTTTTCTTTGCTGGGGCTTATCTACACTCCTCTATCCTATACAACCTTTTTGGTGTATTTGCTTGTAGATGAAGGACATGTTATTTTTGTGCATGTATCTTTATTGGCATATTCTTTCAGCCTTCCAATTTAGGGGCACCTGACATCTGGGGCAAGAAAAACTGAAGAAAATGGCGTCGGCTGCTTCTTTTATACCCCTGGCGCACTGACGTCAGGGAAGAGGCGACAGCAACCGATGCCAGACCTAGACTTTGGAATCTGGCCGACTGAGGGTAGCCTGCCAGCAGGATAACCCAAGAGTAATAACTGCAACAGTGAATACACTCTAACATCTACATTTATGGCAGGTACACAACTGTACTTTCTTTCTCTGGCAGTGCAACTAGAGGGAACAGGTGTATTTGATGCAGCAGAGATTGTGATTCTTACAGGACAAAAGTGGGCACAGGAACACACAGAGCAGTCAAACATAAAAACAAGAAAATAGAATGACTCTCATTTTTCTTTACAGCTGTTCATCCCAGTGCCAGTTTCCCTTTTCGCAACAGAGTACCATGTGGCCTTCCCATATGAAGTATTTTTTGTCCTTCCAGTGGTCTTCCATAAGATAGCCACTGAAACAGAAAATCTAGCTACTCCTGTATGCATGTTAGGGACCATTTTATGTTTTACCCCACCTATTCCAGGACTGATGGTGTATCAGGCTGTTGTCCTTCTATTCATATGTTGCAGTATTCATAACATGGGGGAGTCTGCCATGGCTGACTCATACATCCAGCCAGTGTACAAAAGTCTTAATGCTCTGTAGGGTATAAGCGACATCGCACATAGAACTGGTCCTATGTGGATCATAAAATGATGTCGGGTATAGAGCGGATTTTGGCATGTACAACTCAGCAGAACTTTTCTCCTGCCAGTTAGATCATCTCCTGTAGTCATTGCTTGTCAGAGAAGTTGCAGATCCCAATCAGATAAGTGCCCTGTTGTTTTCTTATTGCTTTTCTTGCTACTGTGTTTTTTGAGGTTACATGTCAGCTAGGAAGGGTAAGTGTCAGTGTGGAAGGCAAATTCCACATAAGGACTCTCACAACATTTGTCTCTTTTGTCTAGCCCCTGAAGGCAACCGTACTTCTAGCTGTTTGCAAGGCCTTTGTCCCCAAGACCCTGCATACTCATTTAGCTTCTATTAATTTGTACCTAAAAAAACAGTGCCTTAAATGTCTCACACACGATATGGAAGGTATGTCGGGCCCTTCAGATGAGCCAATAGCTGAGAAGGCCAAGAAATCTAGACCTGACTTACCCGCTGCTCCTCCAGTTCTGGACATCTCTCTTGAAGCCAGTGTTGGCCCGCAGACCGTTTTGGAGTCGCTAGGCACTCTTCCCATGGGTGCTGATGTGGAAGCCGTTAAGGATCCTAGCAGCACATCCTCAGGGGATAAGCAGGCATCAGTTTCAGACAAAGGGGAGTAACCTCTGCTCATTGTAACTGAAGGCCGATGTAGCATTCCAAAGATCATTATTCAAGAAGATGCTCCTTCTAACATTTTTGAGTGTAGGCCAACATCAAGCCCATCATCATTCCACCACGTGGATGTCCCTCAAAAGAAAAAAAATGAAAACTGAGCATGCTTCCCCTGCCTCCCAAGAAAAGCTGGTGGATTGGCAAGCTTTTTCCCAAAGCCTTTTCAGCACTTTTATGGCGCTGAGACAGTCATCAGGTCTCTCCCTCCCTCCTCCTTCTTTTCCTCCCTCTACTCCACAAAAGAGGATTTCTGAGGAGCTTTCATCAGATGAAGAGGATTCTTCTGGGGATGAATCTTTGGCTTAATCTGCCCAAATTTCATTTCCTTTGGGAATATGCTTCCCCAAAAGAAGAATCAAATGGGGAAGATTCCCCTGGAGAGGATAGTTCTTTTGAAAAAAACATTGTTAAAATGAGAGAGTTCTTTGAATGGGATTGTTCTCTGGTGTCAGCATCTAAAAAACAAATGTTATGACCTTCTGCAGATGGGCTTCCCTTCCCCATCTGCCATACCCCTGTTCTGCCAACTCTCGATGTCCTGCCCGTAAAACTCCAGACAGGTTCTGTAAGGTGCCAGAGGATTATACATTTCTGTTTATGCAAACCCTGCAATAATTTCAGTGTCTGCTGACAAGGCCTCCAGGATGCTTCCCTCCACTTCCCTGCTCCCTTCAGACAAGTAGAGTAAAGTTATGAAGAGACTGGGGAAGAAAGTTTGTACCTCAGCAACTCTGGCAGTCAGGGCCATAAATTACCAGACCCATATAGCTAAATACCCTTTGGCCCGTCTCTCGGATGCTGGTAAGCTACTTTCAGAGCTGCCAGACTCTTCTACAAAGGCTACGTTATCCTCCATTCTTAACTGCTCTGCTCACATTACATGTCATTCTATAAATTGTAGCTACGATGTTGTGGAGGCATCCACCAGAGCAGCTGCATCAGGGTCTGTTCTCAGGAGATACTCGTAGCTCAGGCTTCAACCTTTGCCTGATAACATTAAGGCAGAAATCATGGATGCCACCTTGGACAACAAGGCATTTTTTGTTATCTCGGCTTCAGAACTCTTTAAGTCATTACAGGAAAAGGGCAAAGAGCTGCAAGATCTTAAGCACATTTTTGTGTCCCCTATCCCATGATTTCAGAAGAACTACACTAGTAAGACCCCATTTGTAAGGAAGTCTTCCAGACCCCGGTCTTCAAAGAGTAAAAGAGATGCTTGGAAGCAATTTTCCACATCAACTCCTGCTTCTCAGAAGCATCCCTTTCAGGCGAAGCCAGGTAGTCTGTGACTACCTGTCCCCTTGCAGCCTAACTCCTCTTTCCTTCACATTTCCCTTTCTCTCTGTGCTTGGAAACAGATCACCCAGGACTTTTGGGTTCTCTCCATTGTCCTGCGAGGATACTTTATGGTGTGGAAAACACCTCCTTCCTTCAGGGGTATTCCACAACTTCCAAGAGAACAGCTGGCACTCTTTCCCCAGGTCATTTCCAGTCTTCTCTCTCAGGGCACCATTGAGGAGGTGCCACCCTCCCAAGTTGGAAGAGGGTTCTACTCCAGGATGTTCTGGTCCTCAGGAAGGATGGTCCTTGGAGAATCATCCTAGACTTACCCCCCCATCTAAATACTTTCCTGAAGGTTCCCACTCTTCCCATGTTAATCTTGCCCACTCTTCTTCCCCTTATCCTTCATCAGACCTTTATGGTGTCCCTGGATATCAAGGATGCTTATCTTCATATTCCCATTCGTCCTTGGTTCAGGAAATATCTTCACTTTTGTATTGCTTCCTTGCATTTTTTAATTCTCAGCCTTGCCTTTTGGATTGTCTGTGGCCTCAAGGATCTTCACAAAATGCTTATCTCTTGTCATAGCCCTTTGCAGGCTACAGCGCATACAAATTTTCCCGTACCTGAACAAACTTCTTCTCCATGCTCAGACACCACACACCCTTCAGGAGAATCTTCTTTTCATGGTGTTGCTGCTGAAAGGTCTAGGATTCACTGTCAACTACAAAAAGTTTACTGTTGTTCCTTCTCGAGACCACATGTTCCTAGAATGCAGGATCTAGACCGACAGGATGTTGGCTTCCTTACCACCAGAAAAGGTCCTGTCCTCACATTCTATTTCCAGGCTCTCTTCCCCCTTCAATATCTGACTGCCAGGCAGTTTATTCGTCTCTTGGGGTTTATGGCATGCACTGTTCCCATGCTACCACTAGCCAGGTTACACATAAGAAAATTCCAGTAGTTCCTAAGAACAGTTTGGGTGTAACACTCCCATCCACAGGAGTTTGTAATACCTCTTCTACTCTGCCTGAAAGAGGAACTAAAATGGTGGATTCAGCAGGTTACAAGGAATCCAGGCTTACCCTTGCAGCCACCTCCTCCAACTCAGGAGCTGTACATGGACGCTTCAGACTTGGGATGGGGAGCAGCCCTAGCCTGATGGAGGGTCAGAGATGTGTGGTCCCCCTCTCAGAAGAGGGAACACATTAACATAAAGAAGATGAGAGCCCTGATTTTCACTCTACAAATCTTCAAATCCTTTCTTCTCCCAGGTGCCCTAAAATGGTTTACAGACAGTACCATAGTCCTCTGGTATGGCAACAAGTAGGGAGGGACGAAATCTTACCTCCTGTGCAGGCTGGCTTTCCATACCTGGGAGTTAGCGTCCTGTAGTCAGCTCACCCTCCAAATGGTTTATATTCCATCGACTCAAAATGTTGTGGCAGACACATTGAGCAGGTCCATGACACAGTCCCAAGAATGGATGTTACACAGGGATGTGTTTCTGGACATGGTCCATCAGTGGGGTATACCTCAGGTAGATCTCTTCACCTCCCTCATGAACAGACAACTTCCCAAATTTTGTGCCAGAGTCCCTGATCCTTTGGCATGGAAGGTGGATGCCCTGTCCTTCTAATAGAAGGGTATGTTTCTATATGCATCCCCCCTTCCCACTTCTCCAAAGGATCCTGTTGAAGATTCAACAGGAGCAACCAAAAATCTTGTTGGCGATTCCTTTTTTTCCAAGACAGCACTGGTTCCCCCGTTTTCTGCATTTAGCCAAGGGCAGTCATCACAAGTTATCCCACAAAATAGGCCTACTCACACAAGACAAGGGATCTCTAATACACCTACAAATTTCAACTCTGCAACTGATCCTGTGGGTGACAGGGTTTTGATTCTTTTCAGTCACCTTTTCTCTGAGGACATGCTGCAAGTTCTGCAGGAGGCCAGAAAACCCAGTACTAGAAGATCCTATAATTTCCAAATGGAAAAGGTTTTCCATCTGGTGTCTTTCAAAGGATTTGCAACCACTACTGATGGATGTTCCAGTGGTTCTGTCCTATCTGAGTGAATTTTTGAAGTGTCGACTGTCATACTGTTCAGTAAAAGCTCATCTTTCTGCTTTGTCAGCATATCTGCCTATGTCTCCCCAGTAGCTTCAAGGCTGGAAGTTAAACTTTTCTTGAAAGGTGTCCTTCGTATTAGACCACCAAGGAAACCTCCTCCTTGGGATCTTAATTTTGTCTTAGAAAAACTTATCCTGGCTCCTTTTAAGCCAGCAAGTTCTTCTCTGCAGCACTGCACCTGGAAAACAGTTCTTGTGGCCATTACTTCTGCTGCAAGGGTCTCAACTTCAGGCACTGATGTCTTCTTTCCTTTTCACAGATTTCCACAAGGATAAGGTTTCTTTATGCACTAAACCCTCCTTTATGTCCAAGTTGGTAATTGAATTGTCACCCAATCAGTCCATTAATTTTCACACCTTCTTCCCTTCTCCTCAGTCCTCTAGTGAGAGGATCTTACACACCTTAGATGTGCATGGGCAACTCAGATTTCATTTGGATAAAACCAAATCTATTAGGAAATCTGATCACCTTTTTGTGTCCTATCACCCAAGGGCCCTGGGCAGGTCTGTTTCCAAGCAGACTATTTCTACTTGGATTTCCAGAACCATTTCCTTTTCTTATGTGCCCCATGGGAAGACTTTTCCTTTACCTGTTCGGTCATACTTCACCAGAGCTGTGTCCTCCAGTGCTTTTTCAAGGGTCTAGACACCTGCTCTATTTTAGAAGCAGCTACCCGGACTTCTGTACATACCTTCACAAAACATAATAAGTTAGAAGGCATTTCTAGGTCCCAAGCTGGTTTTGCATGTGCTATTTTGCAGGGTTTTGTGCAGAGTGCTACTGCCCCTCTGCCCAACTCTTTTTCTGCATGAGCTTTGGTATTCTCCCTCATGTTATGAATACTGCAATATATGAATAGAAGGACATAGAATAGTTGTGTAAAATCTTACCATAACCATAGATGTCCTTCTCTTCTGTATGTTGCAGTATTCTTTCTCCCCTGTCTTCCCCCAGATGCTTGCCTGTTTCCTGGGATCAGGCTGGTGATCTGATTGTGGGATTCAGTTCTGAGGACTGGTATGTGTCGACGTCTGCTTTATACTTGCGTCATTTTATGACCTATGTAGGACCAGTTCTATGTGCGTCATCGCATGTACCCAACAGTAGCATTAGACTTTTATGTACTGGCCAGACATATGAGTCAGAGGCGGTGGACTCCCCCATGTTACGAATACTGCAACATGTAGAAGAGAAGAACATCTATGGTTATGGTAAGATTTGACACAACTATTCTATATAATCTAAGTATGTTCGCAAGTGCTGATCAACCCTGTGGCATATTTGCCCCTTCATCATTAATAAATTATGACAAAGTAGTGGAGGCCAGCTCAAGTTTACAAGGTAATTTCCCTTCTTGTTTCTTTGTTTGGTCCCTGTAATCTCAGACACCTGCATTCCTTGCACCTAGATTCTGGTCTCAGGTTTCCTATTTCTTGAGTTCTCTCACACAGATCAGGATAACGACCTTCTGGCTTCATTCTGATGCAGGTTTACCCAGGATTGGCCTTCTCAGTACTGGCACCTCCAACTTAACTTCCACTGATGCTGACATGCCCTATGTAGGGACTTTACTTTTGGCCTTAGCACCAGCCTGTCAAGTATCAGGTCTGACAGAGGCTGGTCAGACATACGACTGTCTCTTGAAATCCCCCAAGCATTGGAAACAGATCATCTTATCGAGGAATACTTGTCAATAGCTAACTCATAAAAAAAACTGTTGTTCAGATTCCCATTCATAGATAGCCATTTATTTACTCATTAAGAGAAACAGTCTATTTTCCTTTTCCCGTGACTAATTATGCAGTGTCAGACTTAGTATGTCCTGTAGAAATTCTTTAGTCAGTGTCTGTTCCTTATTTTTCTGTTGCGTTTCGGTATCAGTAAGGTGACTTGCATCTCAGGTTCTGGCTGTGCTGGTATTGTGGTATGAGCCCTGGGCTCAGAGATGTATGCACATCTGATGGTACAGATAAAGCTGTCTTGAAGGATACCTGGGTCCATGGCTTTGTGAGATAGATTCCTGACCATGACCCAGGTAACACAAGTTTAGACAGTGGATTTGGAGCTGGGCAAGAATGGATGGGAATGACTGGCATTTACCGACATGCCTATGCTCAGGGTTGGGGAAATGGTGTTCCCAGTCAGGCCAACCTGCTTCCAAGCAAGTGAAGATTTGCTTGTTACTAGTGGGGTGTATACTGAGTGATACCAAACCTGTAATGGCAACCTTTATGGGCACATGTACATAGGGGAAGGGCCTAGGATGTCACTACAGTGACACGGCTACATATGTCATTGTCAAAAATAATACTGTCATTGTCAAGAGCACAAACACAGCCATGGCTACCTCTTTGATTCCTCCTCTCCTACTTGCTGTCTTCACCAGTGTGAAATAAACATGATTGGGGAATGAATAGATTGAGCTAATAGAGTAGAGTAGAGATTCTGAGCCCAGCAGTGAAAAACACATGAGAAAAAGAAAGGTTTCTTCTGAAGATGAGCTGAACCAGGCTTTATTGGATGCCTGTTTCTTTCTTTTTCATTCCCTCAGAGAGAGTCCATGAGAATGGAAATCTGAATTATTTTGAATTACAGGTTAGTACAGTGTTAAACCTCAGGTGCTATGATTTCATGTTAGTGAGTTGAAATGTGTCGGTATGGGGCATCTTTAATCAGATGAGCACATGATATACATTTTAAGGAGCTGATTGTGGCACAGACTACCAGCTTCTTATTTGTAAAGTCAAGGTCAAGCTGAGAAGGCACTAGCATCTTGCTCGTGTTCCAATGTATGATATTCCTGATATACCAGTTAAGTTCAAAGGTAAGCAATTGTCTCACCATCTGGAATAGGCAAGCCAGTGAAAATTCATTGGAGGAATTATTGGAAAACATGAAGAAGATTGTACTTGAAGAATGCAGCAAGTCTTTAAAACCAGCAGTGCGATGAAACAATCAGAAATGGATGTCAGATGCAAAGCTAGAGATTGCTTTGAAATGTAGAGAGGCCAATGCGAAGGAGAAAAGCAAATCGTTAAGGAGGTCAGCCTCTCTTTTCAACAAGCTGCAAGGTGAGATAAAGAAAAATATTACAGTGATATGTGTACAGAATTAGAAGAAGAAAACACTTGGGGAAGAACAAGATCGGCCTTTATAAAGTTGTGTGAACTTAGGTGAAAATTTCGACCTAGAATCAGTATGCTGAAAGTTGCCCAAGGTGCTATGCTGAATGAAGCCAAGGAAATCAAATGTAGGTGACAAGAATACACAGAATCCTTATATCAGAAAGGTCAGTCGATTCAGCAGCAGTTCCAGGCTGCAATATGCGAGCAGGAACCAGTGGTGATGGAGAAGGTTGAGGTAGCATTAAAAACTTTACCAAAAAACAAAGCCCCTGGTCTTGATGGAAATCTAATAAAAATACTGAAGTGCTCAAATGAAGTTATTGATATCCTTCTATTCACTTGCTGCAATATTCTTAACCTGAGGGATCTCTCACCTGAAGGCGAGCCGACGTTGACCAATATACGAAAGACTTATACTGCTGTAGGGTACATGGGACATCACATACAGGCTGCTGTCAGATGTAGGCCATAAAAGCGACATACGTATGTACCATACTCAGACCTTTTCTGCCACCAGTCAGAACACCATTCCAACTATTGGTCTGATTGTTTCAGTGCTTGCAAATTCAGCCTTTTGCCACATAAGTGCCCCATTGGAGAATTCTTTCTCTTACTACTGTTTTGGTTGTGTCATCCAAGAAGGGTAATTGCCACTGTGGAAGACAAATTCCACATAAGGACAGCCATTCTCAGTGTCTCTTTTGTTTAGGCCCTATTCACGACCACATATCTTATAACATTTGCCAGTCCTTTGTTCCAAAGACTCTTAGAAGCAGGCTTTCCTGTCTTGCTATATATTTAGAGAACAAATGACTTAAGCTATTAGCTAAGAGTATGGTGAGTACCTTGGGGTCTGATGCCGAGCCGGTGAAGCACAAGGCCAAGAAACGTCAGCCTGAGGCTTCTGCTGCACCTCCGTTTCTCCCAAGGGGATTATCAACCCAGAGGTTTGTCTGACTTCAGACACAGATTCACACAGGCCAAGCCCAGCTCTAAGGCCACCTTGACTTCAGCCACAAGCACATCTGTGGAGGACGAACAGACATTCAACCAGGATGTCGTGGGGGAACCTAGGCTTGAAACTGTGGAGGGTGCTGGGGGGATATCTTGCACCCAGCAAGAGAAGAGTTAGTATGATAGATTTGAATGTAGGCCTTCGTCTGGTCCTCCAACTTTGCATACGTTCGTTTCACCTGCAAAGAAAAAACAAAAGACTAAGCATTTGTCCCCTACCAGAGGCCCCTTCAGATTGGCAGGTTTTCTCAAAGTTTATTTCAGGGATTCATTACATTCAAACCGCCTTCCTATCAGCCCGCTCATACAGTTGCTTCCCACCCTTCTTAAAAGAGAATTAGAGACATTGACTCGTCTGATGATTTTTCTTCTGATGAGAAGGAATCTCTGGATTATTCCACGCAAATCCCTTCCCCCCAGGAATATGTTTCCCCTGAAGAGGTGTCAGTAGGTGCTGACTACACTAGTGGAGGAGATGTCCTTTGGTGAAACTCTCCTGAAAATGGGAGAACATTTCAAATGGGATACTTCCCAAATTTGCAAAGCCCAGAAAAGATATCAAATACTACAAGTTGATGTCCCTGGCACCTTTGCAGTTCCTCCTGTGCATTTTGCATTTTTAGATGCTTTTCACAATGCTTTACAAACTTCAGACTCCTAGGCCCCAGCCCCCAAGAAGCCAGACTGCTTCTACGAGGTCCCTGAGGATTGTAAATTCCTCTTCAGGTACCCTGCTGCAGACCCAGCAGTTATTTCTGTAGCTACAGACAAACCTTCTAGGATGTTTTCTTCCTGTAATCTTCTTACATCAGACAAAGAGAGTAAAACCCTAGAGAGACTGTGTAAAAAGGCCTATATGTTAGCCACTTTGGCTTTCAGGGCTATTAATTAGCTGACACATTTGACAGAGTACTCCTTAGAGCTTTTGTCTCAGGCATCTAGTGCCATTGCAGATCTTCCAGACTCGGACGGAAAAGCCTTGACTCTGTCTGTCCTGGGAGCTTCAAAACAATCCATTAAATGCAGCTATGATGCTGCAGAGGGCAGAGGCTTGTGCCAGGGCAGCTGCTACTGGTTCAGTTCTTAGAAGACTTTCCTGGCTCAGGCTTCAGCCCCTCCAACATGACTTCAAATCTAAGTTAATGGATCTACCACTAGACAATTCAGCCTTATTTGGTAAGGCAGCAGCCTCCTTATTTAAGTCCCTACAGGAAAAAACAAGGAGCTCAAGTAGTTGAAACACATCCTGGTTTCTCCTTTGCCCAGGTTTCATAGAAGTTTCCCCTGTAAGCCTGTTTTTGTTCATAGCCGCACTCAACAACCTTCTGGTAATCCTTCCAGCGGAGGCAAGAGACAGCAGAAGTCTAGGAGTCCTCAGCCATCCTCACAACAAAGGTAGTCCTTTCCTGACAAAGCAGGGAGTCTGTGACTACCCTTGCAGATGCTCTCCTTTCCCCTTCACCTGTCCAGTGTTCCCGGGGTCTTGGTAGGCATCACCCAAGACACTTGGGTTCTTTCCATAATCAAAAGAGGATATTTCATGGATTAGCAGTCCACCCCTACCTTCAGGGGCATCCCTCAACCCCCTCAGGAGCAGATGCCCCTCTTCCCAAAACTCCTTTTGGAGCTTCAGCAACAGGGTTCCATTCAAAAGGTCCCTCAATCCACAAGAGGAAAATTCTTCTATTCAAGAATATTCCTGGTACCCAGAAAGGATGGGCCCTAGAGGCCAATACTGAATTTGTCCCATCTCAACACCTTCCTAAAGGTTCCTACCTTCAGGATGCTAACACTCCAAATATTATTCCCCCTTATCCTTCCACAAAGATGCATGGCATCTCTAGATATAAAAAATGCTTACCTTCACATCCGCATTTATCCCAGGTTCAGGAAATTCTTATATTTTTTTCTGTGGGTTCCTGGCATTTTCATTTATCTGCCTTGCCCTTTGTTTTTTCTGCAGCACCAAGGGTATTCACAAAATGCCTGGCTCCAGTGATTGCACACTGCATACATGGACAGTCTGCTTTTACGGGCCCCAAATTCAGACACTGTTCAAATCTTGGAGACCACCATTTCTCTCCTTGGGAAACTGGGATTCACCATCAACTACAGTCAGTCCTCACTCCTTCACAGGACCGTATCTTCCTGCATTGTTGAATACAGACAGACATTAAGAGAGCGTCATTTCCACCGCAGAAGCTGCAGGACCTTTGGTCCTCCTTTAACTCCCTTCTTCCTTTAACTCACATCATGGCCAGGAAGTTCTTCAGGATTTCAAGATTCATGGCTTCTACCATCCCCATGGTACCAATGACAAAACTCCACATGAGGAAATTCCAGTGGTTCCTCAGATCGGTGTGGACTCAGCATTCTCACCCACTAGAATACCAAGTCCCCCTCAGTCCTTGCCTAAAGAGGGGAACTACTTTGGTGGATGCATCAGATAGACCTCAATCCAGGTCTACCCCTACATCCTCTCGTCCCAGTACTAGAACTCTACACAGACATATCAGATGTGGACTGGGGAGTGGCGTTGGGCAAATTCACAGTTCAGGGAATTTTAACCCCTCCCAAAAATCAGAACACAAATATCAGGGAAATGCGAGCATTGCTACAAGCAGTACAAGCATTTCAACCTCTCCTTTGCCCAGGTTCTCTTCAGCTGTTCAAAGACAGCATGACAGTCCTCTTGTATGTGAATAAGTTGGGGGGGGCAAATCGTATCTCCTGTGTGGGTTGGCTCTTCTGGTATGGGAATTTCTGGCCCAACACCACATGAGTATTCAGGCAGTGTACATTCCCTCCAACCAAAATCTCATGGCAGACTCCTTAAGAAGATCCCTGACTCAATCCATGAATGGATGCTTCACAGGGACGTGTTTCTAGATATAGTCCACCAGTGGGGTATTCCTGAAGTAGACTTATTTACCACCTCCTGAACAATTTCCAAAATTTTGTGCCAGAGTCCCAAGTCCTCTAGTTTGGAAAGTAAACACCCTCACGTTTTCTTGGAAGGGGATGTTTCAGTATGCATTTCCTCCCCTTCCTGTAATACCAAAGGTCCTGTTAAAAATTCGACAGACCAACCAAAAATCTTGCTGGTGACTCCCTTTTGGCCAAGACAACACTGATTCCCCTACTTCTACATTTAGCCAAGGGACATCACCACAAGTTACCTCACAAAGTTGACCTACTCACATAGAACAAAGGATCCCTAATACATCCACACCTGTCAATGCTACAGCTGACACTGTGGGTGATAGGATTCTAATCCCTTTCAGACACCTATTCTCAGAGGATGTGCTCAGGGTTTTGCAGGAGGCCAGAAAACCAAATCCAATAAAATCTTAAAATTTCCAAGTGGAAAAGAGCTTCTCTAAAAACCAACACCCACTGACAGTGGGAATCCCATCGGCTCTGTCTTACTTGTGTGAATTGCTCTCTGCTGGCTTGGCTTCCCTCTGTCAGAGCACATGTCAGCTATTTCTGCTTGTTTGCCTCTTTTGTCCGCGCTAGTCTCCAGATTTGAGGTGAAACAATTCCTTAAGAGTGTCCTTCACATTAGGCCTCTCAGGAAACATATTCCTTCTCCTTGGGACCTTAATTTTGTCCTAGAAAAGCTGACCCAGGTCTCTTTTGAGCCCGCATCCTCAGCCTCCCCCAAACATTGTTCTTGGAAAACTGTTTTACTAGTGGCCTTGACCTCAGCCAGAAGGGTATTGGAGCGTCAAGCCCTTATGATGATGCCCATCTTCTTAGTATTTCATAAAGATGAGATATCCTTGGGAACAAATCCTTCCTTTATTCCAAAAGTGGTTAATGAGTTATCCCTTAACCAAGTCATTCAGTTACTTACCTTCTTCCCTTCTCCACAAAACTGCACTGAGAAGGTACTACACTCCTTAGATGTACACAGACAACTTAGGTTTTACCTGGACAAGACTAAAGCTATCAGGAAATCTGGTCAGCTATTTGTGAACAGTCATCCCAGGGCACTGGATTTATCCATTTCCAAACAGACTTTTTCTTGGAGTTCAAAAACTATCTAATTGTGTTACACACTGCATAGAAAGAGACTCCCTTCACCCATGAAAGCCCACTCTACCAGGTCCGTGGCTTCCTCTAAGTATTCTTCAAGAGCCTAGATAACAATGCCATCCTTGACGCAGACACCTGGTCTTCTGTCCATACCTTTACCAAGCACTACAAACTGGATGGGATTTTCAGATCCAGAACTGGCTTTGCCAAAGCCATCTTACATGGCTTCATTGAGAGCTCCTCATCTCCTTCCTCTTCCCTTCCTTCTTGAGCTTTGCCACTCTCCCTCAGGTTAAGAATAGTGCAGCAAGTGAATAGAAAGACACAGAACAGTTGTGTAAAATCTTACCCTAGCCATAGATGTCCTCTTCACTGTTGCAGTATTCTATTCCTCACTTATCCCCCCCTGGACAGTTGTTCTACTTGGATGTACTGACCTTCTATGTCTTTAGCCTGGCATTCCTCCTGGGGCATTCAGTTTTGATAGTGATATTGTGAGTATGTCGCTTTTATAGCTTATGTTCGACAGCAGCCTATGTGCGATGTCCCACATATCCTACAGTAGCATAAGACTTTTGTATACTGGCCGATGTCAGGTTGACTTCATGTGGGAGATCCCTCAGGTTAAAAAATACTGCAACAGTGAAGAGAAGGACATCTATGTTGTTGTGTCTTTCGGCTTTTTCTGGTTAGGGGTCACCACAGCGGAACTTCGGTCTGCTAATGATTGGCACTAGATTTTTCCATGCCGAGTTGCTAGCCCTGATGCACAACCTTCAACGAAGGTACGCCCATTCACGCATGTCTCCACACAGAAGATGCTTTGGCTGAGAATCGAACAAGGCAACGTCTTACTGTGAGGTGACAATGCTACCGCAGCACCACCACCGCAGTTCAAGAGAAATAAGACTGCTTTTCTTCAGTGTTTGGAGAAATATGGACTTTTAGCAGTTGGTTTGCCATAATGATGACTTCCATATTTGTTGGCAGAGTGCTGTCAACATGCAAAATAGTTGTGTAAAATTTTACCATAACCAAGAGAAGGACATCTATGGTTATGGTAAAATTTTACACAACTATTTTGTCTGTTGACAGCACTCTGCCAACAAATATGGAAGTCATCATTATGGCCAACCAGCTGCAAAAAGTCCATATTTCTCCAAACACTGAAGAAAAGCTGTCTTACTGACTGACTGTTCCAATTACTTTCCAGTCACCCTCATTTCACACGCTAGCAACATTTTACTCAAAATCTTATCTAGAGCAAGAACTCTCAGAATTGTAAGCTGGATTCTGAAAGGTAAGAGGAACACAAGATATCATCACAAATATAAGAGGGATCCAAACATGTACATCTGTTTTATTGATTACAGAAAGACATTTGATTGTGTACCTCATGAAGCCTTGTGGTCAACTTTGAAAAGAATGGCTGTGCCAGAGCACCTAATCACTCTCATGCTCAATTTCTATTGTTATCAAGAGCAACAGTCTGAACTGAACAAGGAGAAAAAGAATGGATCTGTTGATGTTCTTCATGTTTCACTGTTGTAGTCATCACATTTGGGTTATCTGCCTGAAGGTAGCCCTCAATCGGTCCGAATACCAGAGACTTAGTTTTCTGCGTTGTTTGCTGTCTATACAGGACTGACATCAGGTTGTCAAGGGTATAAAAACAGGCAGCCAACACCATTACATCAGTCTTTCTTGCCGAGGAGCCCAAAGCAGAAGCAGTTTGCACGAGTGCTGGTCAGCTGCTGCCTGAGTTTTAATTTCCGAATTGAATTATCCTGAAGTCTTCTAAAGATAAGTATCCCATTGGGGATCCTTTTTTCTTGCTCTAATCGATGTCAGAAAAAGTTAACAATTGTCTCGCTTGTGGAAATCAAATACCACACCGAGATTTCCATTCTTACTTCGTCACCTGTTTAGGCCCAGACCACGACATACCTCGCTGTCGGTTTTGTGCTTTGTTCAACGCCCACATTATTCATCGTCGGACCCTTATTGTTGCTAAATACTTTCGCTCTCGATCTCCATATTCTGAAATGGCTTTGGTAAGTCATCCAACTACTGACCTTTCGAAAAAACGTAAGGATAAAAACAGAGACAGTCTGCACAGGTCCAAAACTGCCGACGACGCTTCCGTTAAGCTAGTCGCCAGTCCGCCGGTACTCAGTGAGGCACTTTCTCAGCCCCTGATGCCTGCTTCAGTGGATTCACAGGCCTCTACTGAGACCCGTTCTGAGTCTGGTATGCCGCAAGACTCTTCTTCGACTATGGAACCTGCGGAATTCTCTACCTTGGATGGGTCTGGAGATGCTGTGCAGGCACCGGCTTCTGAGGGTGTGTTCAGGCCTTCCAATGTTCGTATTAAACCGACTACTTCGTTTTTGCCTAAAACTACAGAATGTCTCACTGTGCCTAGGAAACCAACAACCAAAGTGCATTCTCAAGCTCCCATGCCTCAGAAACAAATGCTTATAATGGCTGAAGACCTTATTACTTTAATTAGAGGAAGCCAGCCTTCCCCCTCTAAAAGAGAAAGAATTGATTTTCCTTCTGATTCTGCAGACCATGAGTCCGATGACTCTGACCCCTCTAATTACCAGGACATACCCTTATCCACCTATGAGGATTCAGATGCAGAGGATTACATTCCCTCTGCCTCCCCTCTAGAGGACTTTTCTTTCGGTGAAACCTTGCATACCTTAAGAGAGTATTTCCACTGGGAATGCCAGGATTACCCTCAGTCCAAAAAGAGTCTCAGGGAATTTTTAGACTTGCCTCAGCACAGGCCTCTAGCTATACCACTTGTCCTGGATATTGTAGATGATGTCTTCATGGAATCAAGTCTTACCCCTGATATGTTACCTCCAGCTCCTAGAAAGCCTGATAGGTACTGTAGAGTTAGCTGACTCTTAACAAATTTCTCTTTAAAAATCCTACTGTGGATCCAGAGACCATTTCCCAGAGATCTAAAGGTATTAAGGCTACTGCAGCCAAAAACCCTACCTCTTCGGACAGGGATTCTAGGGCTTTAGACAGATGGGGTAAGAAGGTATGTACCTCTGCAACTCTTGCCATCAGGGCTTTAAATTGCCAGTTTCACATGTTGAAGTACCAGCAGCATGTTATGGAACTAATTAAACAAAAAATGTTGTTGATTCCTGATTGTGCAGAAAATACAGATGTACAAGACTGAATGCATTCTGCAAACCAAGTGGGTAAACATACTTTGCAGTGTGGTTTTGATGCCTTAGAAGCATCTTGCAGGGCTGCTGTCACTGGGTCTGTTCTGAGAAGCCATGCTTGGCTGAAGGAACAAATCTTGCCAGACTATGTCAAAGCAAAATTACTAGATGCTCCATTAAATCAAGAATGTTTGTTTGGCACAAAAGCAGAAGAAGTTCTTAAAAAGATGGAGGAAAAAGCTAAACCTATGCAAACTGTTTAAGATTTCTTACAGGTACCGCCACCTAGATTCAGCAGGCATGGGCCTTCAAGAAACTGGTCTGTTCCAGTCCCTCCCAGGCCTTCTCAGTCAAAACCCAGGGGTAACAGTCCACAAAGACTACAGTCTCACAGTATGCACAGATCTAAACAATGGAGTGCTCCCACCTCAATAACAGGGAGTGGTAAGCCATCCTCTTATGGAAAAAGTTCACAATGACTTCTCCTGCATCCTTCCCAGCCATGCCCAAGTACTTGCACCCCTAGGAGGAAAACTCACCCTGCATGCAAAAAACTGTGAATACATTACCCAGGACCGTTGGGTCTTAAACGTATCCCAGGGATACAGATTCTACTTCCATTCACTCCCAACCCCAAGCGGATTGCCAGACCTTCCCCCAAACCAGTGGGCAGAGGCCCAAAAGCAAGCACTTTCTCTTTTCAGTATCAGGGCTATTCAGCCTGTTCCAACAGAGCAAAGGGGACAGGGTTTCCACTCCAGACTGTTTCTGGTGCCCAGAAAAGAAAATTCTTGGCGCCCTATCCTGGATCTGTCAATTCTCAACACCTTCCTGGTGGTACCAAAGTTCAAAATGCTTACACTCCAACAGCTGCTGCCTGTGCTAGCCAAGGACTCCTGGCTGGTCACCCTAGAGTTAAAAGAAGCTTATCTGCACATCCTCATAAGGGAATCTTGCAGGAAATATCTACGTTGTAGGGCAGGCTCTATGCACTATCAGTTCTCTGCACTTCCCTTTGGCTCATCTGCTGTGCCCAGGCTATTCACAAAGTGCCTGGCTCCAGCCATTGCATACTGCAGGCAGAGAAACATTCAAATTTACCCATACTTGGATGATTGCCTCATTCAGATAGACAGTCAAGAATTGCTACTTCAGCACCTGACATTTGTAAAGAGACTCCTAACTTCTCTGGGTTATACCATCAATGAAAAGAAATCACTTCTGGTACCCAGCCAAGAAATTGTATTCCTGGGAGCAAGCTTGAACACACCTTCCCAGATGGCATTCCTCACTCCAGAAAAGCAGGTTTATTTGACAAATTACTTCAAACTACTGGCCACCCAAACCCAGCTGTCTGCAAGAAAAATACTGCAAACTCTAGGGTTCATGGCCTCATAGATTCTCCTAATTCCATATGCAAGACTGCATATGAGGAAACTTCAGTGGTACTTAAAAAGTCTCTGGTGTCAGAATTCTCAGGACCTGGAAACAGTAATTCCAATCATTCCTTGCCTAAGGACAGAGTTCCTTTGATGGGCAGAGGTCTGCACCCACGACAAGGGACTCCCTTTCAGTCAACCCCCCCCGCCGCCCAAACCCTGACAACAGATACATCAGACAGTGCATGGGGGGCACACATGGCAGGCAACTGCATTCAAGGCAAATGGAGCCCAGGACAAATGCACCTGCATATCAATCAAAAAGAAATGTTAGCTGTACAGAATGCGCTGACAGCCTTCAAATACCTTATCCTTCCAGGTCATCTTTTGATAAATACAGACAACACCATAGTCATGTGGTACATAAACAAGCAGGGGTAACTCATTCCTACCCACTCTGCAGGTTAGCCATGGCTCTGTGGAACACAGCCTTGAGCAACCAAGTGCACCTGCAAGCTCAGTACCTGCCAGGCAAACAAAATTCACTGGCAAACAGCTTAAGTAGAAATCTAATGGACCTGCACGAGTGGAAACTGGAACCCAATTCATTCAAGCTTCTAATCCACAGGTGGGGGACACCAGAGGTGGACCTCTTTGCTTCCCCCGGAACCATCAATTGAGTACATTTTGCACCAGAACTCCCCACAGCCAAGCATGGAAAGTGGATGCCCTATCCTTTACATGGGAAACCTCTCAATCTATGCCTTTCCCCCTCTGCCCCTCCTCTCGAAACTACTACTCAAGATCAAACAGGACAGGCCAAGGGCAATCCTTATTGCACCAGACTGGCCACGCCAGCACTGGTACCCACTTTTACGCAGTCTGACAACAGTGCCACTCTGGCACCTGCATCAGACCCCCTCTCTGTTGTCCCAGCAGGAGGGCCAGATTTTGCATCCTCAGCTGTAAACCCTGAACCTAGCATCCTGGCTTATTCCCTGAATACATCACCGGCAGCCCTCAGCAAACAGGTGCTGGATGTCACCCTTGAGGCCAGGAGGCCTAGTACTAGGAAATCCTATTCAGGCAATTGGAAAAGATACTGTTCTTGGAGCCAGTCTCAGGGAAAGGACACAGCTGTACCCATCTTACCCTAAATCCTAGATTATCTAGCAGAGCTGCTCCACAAAGGCCTATCCTTCTCATCCATTAAGATTCATGCCTCTGCCATCTCAGCTCATTACAATACTGAGCCACCCCTCTTTTCTCACCCTCTGGTCAAACAGTTCCTGAGAGGAGCTAACAATTTAAGACCCCCCCGAGGGGAGCTCCCACTCTTGCCTGGGACCTTAACTTTGTACTAGAGAAGCTCATGCTTCCCCCTTTTGAGCCTGCTGCTACAGTAGAGTTAAAATTCCTCTCTTGGAAAACAGCCTTACTTCTAGCCATCACTTCAGTAAGAAGAGTGTCTGAGTTACAGACCCTTTTGGCTGTGGAACCCTTCAACGTGAAGTTGTTCAATCTCGCTGTTCATTCTTTACTGATGGGTTCAGAGCCGATCCTCAGCTCCGACACGGCCGACTAGCAAGCTCAAAGTTCTCCAGTAGCTCGAGACCCAACCCCTTATCCCACAATGCACTGCTGGAATTACCTCAGATCTAGTCTGCCGCGACATGGATCTCTTGGTTTCCAGCGTTGCTCGAGACTTTATTGGGAGTTTTCAACTTTCAGCAAGTTATATTTTTCAATTCTTATATATCTTTGATCAATTATTAATAATAGATATAACTAGCTAGTAGTTGTTTTCTGTGTTCAACCCCCCTTTCCTCAGTAAAATCTTTCTTTGCCTTCGGCTCTTTGGCCTTAGTATCCCTTTCTTTAGTTGTTAGTCAGTGTTCCCTGTTTGGGTCTCTTGTTATTGGATTACTTAATCCTGTTTATATTGATATAGTTGTCAGTTGCCCCTTTTGGGCTGTGTGTGTTTTGTGTGAGTTAGTTAGTTAAAATTTCTAAAATAGCTCATAGTTAAATAGTGTGTTCCATTTAGTGGAAATTGTAAAATGTCTGAAGAAAAAGACAAACATCCAAAGTCTGGGTTTAAAAAATGCCCAGACTGCGGACAGAAAATGTCAGTCACGGATGCCCATGTGCAGTATGTTTACTGTTTGGGTGAGGTGCACCTGCAAGAGTCATGCAGTATCTATCACTCCTTTTCCACCAGAGTGCTAGCAGAAAGGAAGAGGAAGTTAATTGACAGGGGTATTATCAAACACCCTTTTTCTGAGACATTGTCTGACCAGGATGGGGCCAGCAAATCATCCAAGTCTTCCTCTGAATCTAGGTCTAAAAAAGGAAAAAGGTCAGAAAGTGTGGTGACTTTGGCTCCACTGCCTTCGGAGCCGACAGTCTGTTCTTTTTGGAACCGGGGCACTGCTCTGGAACCGGTTGCCGAAAAAACTCCATCCATATTGCTCCAGTCGGCTCCATCTGTTCACTCTTCCAGGTCCTCTGTCAGCCTTTCTGATCTGGATATGGACTGGCTGGTTCAGAAACTCTTAAAGGCACCAGGCCTAGCTAAATTGCTGTTGGCTCAGACCCAACCGTCGGAGCCGAAGACCACTACTCTTGAGTTGTCTGCTCATCCTCCGAACCATACCGGACCTTCGGAGCCGGAGGAGGCCGACCTGATGATTGTGGATCCCTTGGAGCCGACTCCAGCACCAGTGTCATTGGCTCCATCTACTCGGTCATTCTCGGCGCCGACTGGGGACTCAAGGAGCCGACACTCTTTGGTCACGTCCGGGGAGGATAGCCGCACCGACTTGTCGGTGCTGACTGTTCCTCTCGGGGCCTCGGCTCAGGTGAGCTTGGCTCCTACCTCGGGCTTGGATCCCACGGCTTCGGTGCGGGAGGAGATCGCGGCTCCATTGGAGCCGTCGACGACTCCTCATCGGAGCCGAGGTGCATTCAAAGCCATGAGACAAGTGTTGTCTCCTAAGACTTCCTCATCTCAAGGTCTGGCCTCTTCCTCCCTTAAAGTGCCTATGTCAGTTTCTGTCTCCTCCGGTCATCCCAAGCGTAGAGACCCTGAGCCTTAGGTAGCCCCACAGGGTGTTCCCTGCTGTTCTGAGACCTCTCCAGAAGTTCTCCCTGAAGAGGTTCCCAAGAAGAGATTATGCAAGAGGAGGCATTTCGACTCCCCCCAGGAGTCTCTCACATCGGACACCGACTTCGATGAATCAGAAGGGTCCCCCTCTGAGGACATCTTCTTTTTGGAGATTCTTGAAATTCTTAGGCAGAGGGGAGATTGGCAGTCCAAGAGCCCTACTGAGGACATGTCGGTTCTCCTGAAGGCGTTCGGGTCTCAACCTTCCACCTCTTGGGTATCTCCACCCTACAATGAGCTTACGGATCTGGTCTCTCGTAGGGCATGGGAGTCACCAGAATCTATGGAACCTGTTCCTAGGAGGCCTAATAAGTTTATTTCTGCCCCTGTGGATAAGTCCTTTTTGACCAAGGGAGTCCCTGTTGATGCCATAGTGGTGACGGCATCGACCAAAAAGGAAATGTCTGAGACTTCCTTGTCTATCCATCCTCCTAACAGAGAATCTAGGATCATGGATAGATATGGGAAATGCATGTTCAGTTCAGCGAATTTCTCACTCAGATCACTGAACTACTTGACACATTTTACCAAACTGCAGGGAGATCTCCTTAAGGAGTTGGGAGATACTCTTCAGGGTGCTGTAGCTTCAAGTGTATCCAACAAGATTGCCACTCACCCTCAATTCAATAGTCAACTCGTCCATGCGTCTCGTATCTTAAGCAGTTGATGGTTCGAGTAGAGCCACTGGTACAGGAATCGCTCTTCGTAGGCATGCCTGGATGCGACTCTGTTCCTTCGCGGAACCCTTTGTCTTCCTTTACTAATACCACATTTTACGGCTCATCTTTATTTGGGCCAAAGGTAAAGGAGACTTTGACCAGGTGTGAGCAAGAAGGAAAGACTGTGTCTGCCGTCGGAGTCTGTTTTTCCACCCCCACTTGACTCTTTCCTAATGGTCAGAGGGGAGGAAAGATGTGGTTCTGGAAAGCCCAAGGAGCCTTTCAAGACACACATGGAGAGCCCCCCTCCAGAGGCAGAGGAGGGGGTTTCAATGGAAGATGCCGCCCTTGCGGCAGAGGGGGTCCGCAACACCAGGGTGACAGAGATCACTTCTCTCGTCAGTCCTACCAGCACTCCTGAAGGGAGGCCCAGCTGTCCTACTCTGGTGGCAGTCAGGGGTCGCTTATCATTGTACCCAAAAGCCTGGCTAAATATAGCAAACGACAGTTGGGTACAAAGTATAATTTCCAGAGGGTGTTTCATACTGTTCTGCACCCAGCCTCTTCCCATCAAAAAAATCCCGGATGTTCCACCCAGTCACATGGGACAAGCAGCAATAGAGGTACGTCGATTGCTAGAAAAAAAAGACTCATCCAGCCAGTCCCAGCAGACCAGACAGGATTCGGAACTTTCTCAAGATTCTTTTTGGTTCCAAAGAAAACGGGACTGGAGACCCATTTTGTATCTCAGCAGACTCAACCAATTTGTGAGAAAAGAGAAGTTCTGAGTGGTCACGCTACAGTCCATACTCCCGTTTCTAGGGAAGGACAATTGGATGTGCTCGATCAATCTCAAGGATGCGTACTATCACATAAAGATGGCCAGACCATCCAGAGATCACCTGCATTTCCGGCTGGGAGCCAATCATTATCAATTCCAAGCTCTGCCCTTTGGTCTCACTACAGCCCCCAGAGTGTTCACCAAGTGCATGGCAGTAGTCACAGCTCACCTGAGGCATCTAGGATTCCAGGTGTTTCCATATTTGGATGATTGGCTCCTTACCTCCACCACCAGGCATCAACTTCTTCAAGCGAGAGAGGCTACTCTGACACTCTGCGATCGACTAGGCATTACAGTCAACTTCAAAAGGTCTGCTTGTTGCCACTGCAGCATACCATTTTTATAGGGACAGAACTAGACACGTCAACCACCACTCTTCGTCTTCCACCAGAAAGAATTTCTATTCTTCACCAACACATCATGTCCCTGATATCAAAGAACAGAGTACCAGCTGAAGAGGTATTGAAAGTTCTAGGATTTATGGCGGCAGCTATTTTAGCAATCCCGTTAGCAAGGATGCATATGAGAATCCTTCAATGGCTTCTATTCACGCAGTGGTCTTACCAAGAACTTCCAGTGAGTTACATGATCCTGATAATGAATTCCTGCAAGAAGGATCTTCAGTGGTGGTTGACGTCTGTTCATGTCACAAAAGGACGTCCTTTCATGCTCCCCACTCCAGTTGCCGCTGTGACCACGGACACTTCCCTGATAGGGTGAGGGGGGCTTTTTCAGGGAAAGACTGCCCAAGGCACATGGGCAGATCAAGAATCACATCTGCATGTCAATGTCCTGGAGATGAGAGCAGTACTTCTAGCATTGCAATACTTTCAGGACTCTCTTCCTCTAGGGACAATTGCATTACAGACAGACAACATGTCAGTGGTCTGGTACCTGAACAAGCAAGGCGGGACCAAGTCTTATCCCCTTTGCCAAGAAGCCCTCAGTGTATGGCAGTGGGCACTGTCATCCCAGCACTTTCTGTTGGCAGCGCACATTCCGGGCAAATCCAACGTCATAGAGGACAGACTGAGCAGAGCAATTTTATTGCCCCACGAATGGTCCCTCAAACAAGAGATTGCGGACAGGATCTTCCACAAATGGGGCCAGCCTTCCTGCGACCTGTTCACCAGTCATATGAACAACAAATGCAGAAGCTATTTTGACCTGATTCCCATGCCAGGTCACTCCCCGAAGGATGTTCTTGTCCACAATTGGCCCCCGTGTCTCCTCTACGCATTTCCACCAATTCCCCTGATACCCAAATTCTTACAGAAAGCAAAGTCGCTGGGACGGATGATCATCCTTATAGCCCCTTATTGGGCTCGGCAGATTTGGTTTCCGTTTCTTTACCATCACATTCTGGTAGATCCATGGATCCTGGACCCGGTTCCGGACTTGTTGACACATCCGTCAGGGGATCTTCATCCATCCTTGCAGACACTGAAGCTAACCGCTTGGCTGCTCCAATTCCCTGCATAGCCAGGCTCTATAATCTTTCCCATGACACTAGTCAAATTTTGTTGGCTTCCCATAAACCTTCCACTAAAAAATTGTATCGTAGTAAGTGGAAGAGATTTTCCATTTGGGCTTCTTCCCATAACACTGACCCTTACCAACGCCATTGTCTTCTATCTTACAATTCTTGACAGAAATCTTCAACAAAGGAGCAGCGGTTGCTACAGTGCAAGTGCAATTAGCTGCTGTATTTAATTTCTATCTAGGAATCAATGGTTTGAATATTATGGCTCACCAATTGTCTAAGACACCTTATTCCCCCTGGAATTTGAATTTTATGTTATCTTGTATCATTCTTCCTTCTTTTGAGCCTGCATCATCTTGTGAACTAAAATTCTTGTCATGGAAAACTATCTTCTTAGTAGCCATCACTTCAGCCCGCAGAGTGTCAGAGCACCAAGCCCTATCAATCAAGCCACCTTATATGGTCTTCCATGCTGACAGAGTATCTCTCAGGACAAAATCCATCCTTTTTGCCTAAAGTATGTTCTGAGGTTAACGTTTTCTTCCCTAATCACACCAACAAATTGGAATATATGTTACATAAACTCGATGTTCATAGACAACTTAGATTTTATTTGGACAGAACCAAAGACATTAGGAAATCAGATCAGCTCTTTGTGTTTTTTTCTGAGGCCAGGAAAGGTAAACCAGTTGCTAAAACAACCCTGTCTAAGTGGTTGTTGGATTGTATCACCTACACATATTCTTGTCATAACATGCCCTTGTCTTGTAAGGTAAAGGCTCATTCAACTAGAGCAGTTTCTACCTCTTCAGCCTTTCAAGCCAAATTACCTTTGGACAACATCTGTGCAGCAGCCACATGGTCTAAACCTCACACTTTTATAACTCATTACAAAGTGGATAAGGCCTTCAGGGACAGGGCTTCATTTGGTTCTATGGTTCTGAAGAGTGTATTTCCGTGAGCCACCCAAGATCAGGGTGCTAGGGATGCTACACATCAGAGAAGAATGAACGGCAAGATTGAACAACTTCACATAAAGAAGTTATGTACTCACCATAACGTTCCATGTGAGTTGTTCCATCTCGCCTTCATTCTCACGTCCCTCCCCTCCCTCCTTCCCCCTCCTGGCTGGCAGTTCACCTGGAGGCTGTCTTCATCCTGGTTTTTCAATGTGTCTTCATTCCTAGGCAGAATAATTATTGTACTTCTATATGGTACGCAGCAAACAAGATCTGAGGTAATTCCAGCAGTGCATTGTGGGATAAGGGGTTGGGTCTCGAGCTACTGGAGAACTTTGAGCTTGCTAGTCGGCCATGTCGGAGCCGAGGAACAGCTCCGAACCCATCAGTGAAGAATGAAGGCGAGATGGAACAACTCACATGGAATGTTATGGTGAGCACATAACTTCTTTTTATCTTCCATGCGGACAGGGTTTCCCTCAGGACTAACCCATCATTTACGCTCAAGGTGGTATCAAGTGTGGCTTTAAACCAATCCATCCATTTACCAACCTTTTTTCCTAATCCCCAGAATAAAGGGGAAAGGATCCTGCACTGCTTGGACGTGTACAGACAACTTAGGTTCTACCTTGACAGGACTAAACCGTTCAGAAAATCTGACCAGCTCTTAGTCAGCTTTGCTACAGGGGCAGAGGGCAAGGCCATTTCAAAGCAAACCATCTCCAAATGGATAGCACAGTGCATCCATTTCTGCTACAAGCACCATGGAAAACCTACCCCACAGGGGATCAGAACCCATTCCACTAGGGTTACCTCAACCTCTGCAGAATTTCTCAGGGGAGTCCCTACCGGGGACATCCTGCAAGCTGCAACCTGGAGTTCAGTACACATCTTCAACAAGCATTACCACTTGCCTATCTTTTCTAAATCCAGAGCTGGATTTGCTACAGCAGTCTTACAAGGCCTGCTAGCCAGCCCTAACACTTCTTGACTGCCTCCATCCTTCCTCAACTTTGGGAATCAACCCGTGTGATGACTGCAACAGTGAAACATGAAGAACATAGTACAGTTGTGTACACTTATCATAAATGTAGATGTTCAAGTGTATTCACTGTTGCAGTCCTGATTACCCTCCCTCCAGCCTCCTGATTTTTCTATACTTCTGCTTAGCCTCTTTTTTGGCTTTATCTTATGGCAGTGATATTTACTTTTTACTGGAGGTGTTCCACGCCATGTAATTGCTTCCTGTTTTGGGGGCTCCTGGCATCTGGGGCATGAAAAACTGATGTAATGGCGTTGGCTGCATGTTTTATACCCCTGACGACCTAACGTCATGGAAGAGGCGACAGCATCTGACGCAGAAATCCCAAGACTCTGGTATTCGGGCCGACTAAGGTCTACCTACAGGCAGATAACCCAAGTGTGATGATTGCAACAGTGAATACACTCAAACATCTACATTTATGGTAAGTGTACACAACTGTTCTCTCTTTCACTTCTAAACACCTTCCTGGTGGTACCAAAATTCAAAATGCTCACCCTTCAGCAGCTTCTTCTATGCTTTCCAAAGATGTCTGGTTAGCCACCCTAGACCTAAAAGAAGCCTATCTGCACATCCCTATCAGGGACTCATGCAGGAAATATCTATGTTTTGGGGCAGGATCTATGCACAATCACTTCTCTGCACTTCCCTTTGGCTTATCCACTGCTCCGAGAGTATTCACAAAATGCCTGGCTCCTGCCATTGCCTATTGCAGACAGAGAAAAATTCAAATTTACCCATACTTGGGCGATTGCCTGATTCAGGCAGACAGTCAGGAAAAGCACCTGACATTTGTAAAGAACCTTCTAACCTCCCTGGGGTACACTATCAATGAAAAAAAATTAAAACTAGTCCCCAGTCAAAAGATTGTCTTCTTGGGAGCAAGCTTGGACACAGCATCCCAGATGGCATTCCTTACTCCAGGAAAAACAAGCATATCTGACAGGCTACTTCACTCAAATGGCCACCAGAACCCAGCTATCTGCAAGGAAAATCCTGCAGGCCCTAGGGTTCATGGCCTCTTACATTCTATTAATTCCATATGCCAGACTGCATATGAGGAAACTTCAGTGGTGCTTAAAAAGTCTGGTGCCAACATTCTCAGGACCTGAAAACCGTCATACCTATCATACCTTGTCTAAGGACAGAGATTCTTTGGTGGGCAGCGGCATCCAACCACAACAAGGGACTTCCCTTTACTCAACCCTACACCATCCAGACCCTAACCACAGACTCATCAGACTATGCCTGGGGGCACACCTGGACAAGTGCAGTCAGAGCCACTGGAGCCCAAGTCAAATTCATCTGCACATCAACCAAAATGAGATTCTAGCTGTTCAGCAAGCTCTGACAGCTTTCAGATCCCTACTCTAACCAGGACCCCTGCTAATAAAAACAAACAACACTACAGTTATGTGGTACATCAACAAGCAGGCAGGATCCCACTCTTACCCACACTGCAGGCTAGCCATGGCCCTGTGGAACACTGCCTGCGACATGCATATTCATCTGCAAGCTCAATTCCTGCCAGGCAAACAAAACTCTCTGGCAGACGAATTAAGCAGAAATCTCCTGGACCCGCATGAGTGGCAATTAAAACCCAGCACCTTCAGCCTTCTAATCCAGAAATGGGGGACCCCAGAGATGGACTTCTTTGCCTCCCCCCGCAATCAGCAGCTCAGAAAATTCTGCACCAGGACACCTCACAGCAGGGCCTGAAAAGTGGATGCCCTATCCTTCCAGTGGGAAAACCTCTCAATCTATGCATTCCCCCCCTCTGCCTCTTCTCTTCAGGATATTACTCAAGATAAGACAGGACAGACCAAGGGCAATCCTGATTGCCTCGGACTGGCCATGCCGGCACTGGTACTCAGTACTGCGCAGCCTGTCACTGGTGGCACCCTGGCACCTACCTCAATCCCAACCGTCCTCGCTCAGCAGGGGGGACAGATCTTGTATCCGCAACTTCAAATCCTGAATCTTGCAGCCTGGCTTATTCCTTGAATTCTCCCCCAGTGACCAGCCTAAGTAAGCAGGTGCTGGACGTCATTCTTGAAGCCTGAAGACCCAGTACACAGAAATCCTATGCTAAGTGGAAAAGGTATTGTTCCTGGATTTAGTCTAAAGGAGAGGACACAGCACTGCCCTCCTTACCTCTAATCCTGGATTACCTAGCAGATCTACTCCACAGAGGCCTATCCTTCTCCTCCATTAAGATCCATGCCTCTGCCATCTCTGCTCATTGCAACACTGAGCCACCTCTCTTCTCTCACTCTCTCATCAAACAGTTTCTGAGAGGGGCAAACAAAAGGCCACCAAGGAGAGCACCCACCCCTGCTTGGGACCTTAACTTTGTACTGGAAAAGCTCATGCTACCCCCCTTTGAGCCTGCAGTGTCAGCAGAGTTAAAATTCCTCTCTTGAAAAACAGCCTTGCTTCTGGCCATCACGTTAGTCTTAGCTGCAAGCACTTATGGCTGTGGAACCCTTTATTATTTTTCATGCTGACAGGGTCTCCCTCAGGACTAACCCTTCCTTTATGCCTAAAGTGGTGTCCAGTGTGTCTCTCAAGCAATCTGTCCATTTGCCAGCATTCTTCTGTAAACCTCAAAATAAAGGGGAAGGGATCCTGCACTCCTTGGACGTGCATAGACAGCTCAGATTCTACCTTGATAGGACTAAGGCCTTCAGGAAATCTCACCAATTACTAGTCAGTTTTGTACTGGGGCAGAGGGCAAGGCCACTTCAAAGCAAACAATTTCCAAATGGATAGCATACTGTATCCATTTCTGCTACAAACACCATGGGAAACCATACCCTCAGGGGGTCAGAATACTTTAACTAGGGCAACTTCTACCTCTACAGCATTCCTCAGGGGAGTCCCTACCAGGGACATTCTGGAAGCTGCTACCTGGAGTTCTGTACACACCTTCACTAAGCATTACCACCTGCCTATCTTTTCCAAATCCAGGGCGGGTTTTGCAACAGCAGTCCTGCAGGGCATACTAGCCAGCTCCAACTCTTTTTGACTGCCTCCATCCTTTCTTCCGCTTTGGGAATCAACCCGAGTGTGATGACTGCAACAGTGAAACACGAAGAGCATAGTACAGTTGTGTACACTTACTGCAAATATAGATGTTCGAGTGTATTCACTGTTGCAGTCCTGGTTTCCCATCCTCCACCCCCTTGTCTCTCTCTCACCTCTCTGTGTTTATTACTCACCCCTTACAGGGCTATTGGTATTTACCTTTTACTGGTGGTGTTTTTCCCACCATAACTTAGCTCCCTATTCGGGGGGCTCCTAACATTTGGGGCAAGAAAAATTGATGTAATGGTGTCGGCTGCCTGTTTTTATACCCATGATGACCTGATGTCAGTCCTGGAGCGACAGCAACTGATGTAGAAATACTAATACCTGCAGGCAGATAACCCAAGTGTGATGACTGCAACAATGAATACACTCGAACATCTACATTTATGGTAAGTGTACACAACTGTACTTTGTTAATCTTCATTCATTCCTTACTGATGGGTGTCGGTTCCATCTTCAGAACCAAGTCGGCTGTTATAACAAGCTCATGCCAACCAAAAAACTCTCGAGCTAAGCTTTACCTATAGTGCCCCTCTCAATATTAACTCAGATCTCGTTTGCCATGTACTGAATCAAGACATGTTAGGCCAGCTCTCAGCTAAGTCATTTACAATTTTTATAATACCTAAACCCTTTCTTTGCTTCTTTTATATATTTTATTAATCTTTTGTTTATCACATATTTTTTGCTTGTGTGTGTGTGTCCCTCTCTTTCTTTCCTTCTTTTACCAAGTTGGTACCCTTCTTAACATTGCTGGTACAGCCCTTCCCTTACCTCTGAGGTAATTCCCATTGCCATTGTTGGTATTCCCCATTCTTCTATCTTCTCTCTACTGTAAAAAAAAAAAAAAAATCCTCCTCCTCCTTTCTTGTGTGAGTGTGATTTGACTGGCTTTTTGTTAAAATTATATTTTTGCTCGCAAATATGTCTGAGAAAAAGGGAGCAACTGGTTTCAAGCATTGTGTCCAGTGCGATAGGAAAATGCCTAATGTAGGCAACCATGTGTCCTGTGTCTACTGTCTCGGGGTGCCACAACTGTCTGTGAAACCCCCTTGTGAGATATGTAAAGGATTTAGCTCCCGCACATTGGCAGAACAGAAAAACAAGAAAAACACACTGAAAACGCAGGCAATAATCAGGATGAACTCCAAAAGAAAAATTCTCACTCTCCAGATAGAATTTTAGCGCTTTCATTCACTTTTATTAGCGTGAACTTCCTCAGAAACATGTTTTTGTAAAAAAATGCTGTTTAAATACTATTTCCACAGGAAATGATATCATCAATTTAAAAATCAATTGATTAATTAATACATGAAATACATTCATTATTCCTTATAAAAATCACATTTTGCTCATATTTATACTACTTTCTCACTATTAAATGAACTTTTTAAAGTTTCAAAAAAACTTCAGTTTGTTAATAGTTATTGTCTGTGTTTTTAGTTAAAATGACTACCTGTTCTTATTTTGTGTATGTAGTCTGCTTCTCTACCTTGATAGTTTTATTTAATCAACTATCTGTAAATTAAGAATGTTTGCTTTGGAATGTAGGGAGTCCCTGTGGCAGTTAGTCTTTGGGGCAGATCAAATACCAGGATTAAATGAAGTAATAAATTTGAAATGTTTCTTAATTTACAGATAGTTGATTAAATAAAAGTATAAAAGTATTAAGGTAGAGAAGCAGACTACATACACAAAATAAGAACAGGTAGTCATTTTAATCAAAAACATAGACAATAACTATTAACAAACTGAAGTATTTTTGAAACTTTAAAAAGTTCATTTAATAGTGAGAAAGTAGTATAAATATGAGCAAAATGTGATTTTTATAAGGAATAATGAATGTATTTCATGTATTAATTAATCAATTGATTTTTAAATTGATGACATCATTTCCTGTGGAAATAATATTTAAACAGCATTTTTTTACAAAAATATGTTTCTGAGGAAGTTCACGCTAATAAAAGTGAATGAAAGCGCTTAAATTCTATCTGGAGAGTGAGAATTTTTCTTTTGGAGTTCATCCTGATTATTGCCTGGGTTTTCAGTGTGTTTTTCGTATTTTTGGAACGTTAGAACAGAAAAACAAGCTTATGCTCAAAGGTCTCCTAAAATCTCCTTTCACAGAGGCTATTTCTGAGTCGGAGGGCTCAACCCCTCCAAAGAGAGAGCATAAAAAGTGGAGTAAATCCTTACCTTCCTCTCCTCATGTCAGTGAATCTAAATCGACGGAGCAGAAAGAAAATATTTCTAAATTGGCACCAACAACCTCAGCACCAGGGCCTCAAACCCCCTCCATGGTACTGTCTTCGGTTCCAGGACCTCAGCAGCTGGCTACAGTGCTGTACTCAGCACCCATGCCCCAAGCACTATCTATGACACCAATTGTGACTACAGTACCGATCTCCCTTTCGGCATCAAAAATAGTTGATCTGAAGTAGGATTGTTCATTTGTCAGCAACCTGTGGGTTACGGATCTGATATCGAATCCGAGCTGGCAAGTTGTTTCAAGCTAATGGATCCGAGCTCCTAGCTCCTCCCTTCACCCATAATCCCCTGCTAACCCTCCATGACCTCAGATCTAGTTTGTCGCGCTTGTGATGGCTGGATCCTTTTTGAGCTCTGTCAGATAAGTGGAAAAAGTTAACTTTTCTAATTATTTCTAGTCAGGAAATTCTTTTTTAGTTTAAAGTAATACTTGTAAAGTGTGTCTGAGTTAGGTTCCTTATTTTTTAGTTAATACCCTCCCTTCGCTGGTCGCTAGTGTGTGAGTGTTTGTTGAGTGTCTTTTGGGGCCTGTGTGTGTGTGTGTGTGTAGTTGTTATTCTTTCCTTTTTAGTTTAACAAAAAAAAAAAAAAAAAAAAAAAAAAAGGGAATGGCTGAGGCCCCAAAAGCCATATTTATTTTCTAAATGTACCGAGTGTGGCCATAAGCTCTCCCCGGCTGATGGCCACACTCGGTGCGTTCGGTGCCTTGGGTTTGAACACCTCACCTCAGGCTGTACTATCTGTGCAGCGTTCAACCCCAGGGCACTGAAAGAACGGAAGTTGAAGCTGGTCCTGGCGGGACTTCTACCCCAGGATTCAGTTTCGGCCACCGCTACCTCTGCTGCTCCCGTGGCTCCATCACAACCTGTGGTGGATGCCCTTCATGGATGCATCTGCAGTCATAACAACTGGGTTGTCCTGTCATCAGGCAGCCCTTCGGTCGGCCGGATTCCAAAGTCTGGGTCCGGCTTCGGCTGATGTCGCACTTCACCCGACGTCATCTCTGCTGGTCTTCGGGTATAAAGGCATCAGCCGACGCCATTTTCCTCAGTCTTTCTTGCGCGTGGCGCAAGCAGAAGCTGTTCAAGTGCCGGTCGGTCAGATCCAGAGATTACTACTACGAATACTACTCAAGACTTCTAAAAGCTAAGTACCCGTTAGACTCTTTCTTGCCTCAGCCGATGTCAGAAAAAGTCAATAACTGTTTAACTTGTGGGAAACAAATACCTCATAAAGATTTCCACTCTTACTGTTTGCCTTGCTTAGGCCCAGACCACGATGTAGCAGCCTGTTCGGCCTGCGCTTCCTTCAACCGACGAACGCTAAGGCGTCGGTCGGAGTTTGCTGAACAGTTTTTCGGCTCAGACTTTGCGTATATTATGCCGTCGGATCCTCCCGACTACCCAAATTATTAAAAAACGCAAGGAAAAAGACCGACACTCGCGGTCCGCGGTTTCGGCCGAAACCACGGTGAAGCAAGTCGCAGTGTCTCGGTTTCGCGAAACCGAAAACTGGTCAATCTCCAGCCGAATCCATGGCTACTACTGAGGCTCCTGCTACCTTACCTGAATCGGCCTCAGAAATTTTGCCTACAACCGTGATTTCTACTGATTTATCAGACACCATCCCTTTGGATATCTCTACCCCAGCAGTGCTGCTAGACCCCCTGCAGCCATGTCTATCAAGGCCTTTGCCAGGGCCAAAGCAGCCAAATCTGCTAAGGCAGTGCCTGTTAAACCTCCCTCACACAGGCCCACTTCTAGTTCACAAATGCTTACTCTGGCAGAAGATTTAATATCCTTAATTAGGGGAACCCAATCTCACCCAGACAGGGCCTCTCAGCCCCCTGAAAAGAGACCTAGGACAGAGCCCCCCGAGCCAGTGTCCTCTGAGGCTTCTGCGGATGACTCCGACATTTCAGAACAGCCAGAGGACCCTTTTCCTACATATGAAGACTCCGATGCTGAAGAATCCATTCCAGCTGCCTCGCCACCAGAGGAATTTTCCTTTGGGGAAACCTTGCATGCCATGAGAGAACAATTCCAATGGCAGGGACAAGATTTCTCAGACTCAAGAAAAAGGCTTAGGACCTTCCTACACTTACCACAACATAGGCCCTTAGCTATACCTCCTGTTTCACCTGTTGTGGATGACGCATTTAATGATGTCTGCACTGCTCCTGATTCTTTACCTCCTGCCCTGCCAAACCTGATAGATATTACAGGGTACCTGACACTCATCACCACCTATACAAGGCCCCACTGGCAGACCCCGAAACTATTTCCCAGGGGCCTAAGGCAGTAGCCTCAACCACAGCAACAAACCCTATTCCTTCAAAAGGGAATCCAGGTCCTTAGACAGATGGGGAAAAAGTTTACACCTCTGCTACTCTCTCAGCTAGAGCTTTAAACTGTCAATTTCACATGATCCAATACCAAGAGTTTATGCTTGATCAGTTAACTAAGAAAGTATCCTCTGATGAATCTTTAGACAAGAAATATGTATTAGAAATGGTAAATAACATACAACAGGTTAGTAACCATTCCTTAAAATGTGGCTATGATGCACTGGAGGCTTCATTTAGATCAGCCATGACTGGCACAGTGATAAGAAGACATGCATGGCTGAAAGAACAGGTCTTACCGGATCATGTTAAAGCAAAGCTATTAGATGCTCCCATGGATAAGGCCAGTTTATTTGGTACACCTGCCCAGCAGGTAATGAAGAAAATGGAAGAAAAGGCAAAATCTGTACAGACAGTTAAAGATTTCTTACAGGTTCAGCCCCAAGGTTTAGCAGAAACTGGCCTGCCAAAATTGGTCCTTTCCTGACTCCACAAGATCCCAAAGGGGCAGAAACAGACGATCCAGAGGCAGAAATCAATCCAGAGGAGGTGCCTACAGAGGACGACAGTGGCAAGGTAATAACAGAGGCACAGACACAACCACTGCCACTGCAACAGGACAATCACAGTGACTTCACTCTAACTCCGCCTACCAGGGAGCAAATAGCAGCACCATTAGGCGGAAAGTTAGCCTTATTTTCGAAAATTGGCACTATATCACAAAGGACAAGTGGATTTTGCAAACCATAGACCAAGGCTACGGTTCCACTTCCACACCTTGCCAGTAAAAAGAGGAATGCCAAACCTGCCTCCAAATCAAAAGATAGAAGCTCTACAGCAGATAACGAAATTATCCAAGATGAGAGCTGTGGAAAGAGTACCAATAACAGAACAGGGCAAAGGATTCTACTCCAGACTCTTCCTAGTACCAAGAAAAGAGAAAAGTTGGAGACCTATTCTCGACCTGTCCATCTTAAACACATATATCATTGTCCCAAAATTCAAAATGCTGACCCTACAGCAACTTCTTCCCATGCTGGGCAAGGAGTGTTGGCTGGTAACTCTAGATCTCAAGGAGGCATACCTGCACGTCCCCATTCGACCCAATTGCAGAAGATACCTCAGATTTCTTGCAGGATCAGAGCATTATCAATTCTCAGCATTGCCCTTTGGCTTATCTACTGCGCCCAGAGTATTCACAAAATGCCTGGCATCAGTAATCGCTCACTGCAGACTACAGGGAATCCAAATTTATCCATACCTGGACGACTGCCTGCTACAAGCGGACAACAAAAGCAAGCTGACAACAGATTTACAAAGGGTCATTTACTTGCTACAAGCCCTGGGATACACAGTCAACTTACAAAAGTCAAGGCTGATACCATCCCAGACAAGAACATTCTTGGTGAATTGGACACAGTAAAACAAATGGCATTCCTAACTTCAGAAAACAAAAGAACTCCTCTTTACTTCTTGGCATTAACAAGACAGAACAAACTAACAGCAAGAAAAGTTCTGCAGGCCTTGGGCTTCATGGCATCATGCATAATCTTGGTACCACATGCCAGACTGCATATGAGAAAACTACAGTGGTACCTAAAGAATTTATGGTCTCAACACAGGCACAGCCTAGAAGCAGAAATACCATTAATCCCATGCCTAAAACAGGAATTCCTCTGGTGGGCCCAAGCATGCCAGTCAAACCCAGGCCTACCCTTCCACAAGTTTCGAACAAGCCAAACCATCACAACAGACGCCTCAGACCTAGGATGGGGGCACATGCTGGACAAATGCATACAAGGATTGTGGACTCAGGACCAGCTGCACTTGCACATAAACCAAAATGAAATGCTGGCAGTAAAACTGGCAATCCAAAATTCAGACCATTCCTCAAAGAAGGCCATTTGATGATAAGGACAGACAACACCACAGTCATGTGGTACATCAACAAACAGGGAGGCACTCATTCATACCCCCTATGCAGAATGACTTTGGACCTTTGGAATCTGGCTCTCAGCTACAACATCCAGTTACAGGCAATATTTGTACCGGGAAAAGAGAACACCCTAGCAGACATGTTAAGCAGAACCACCTCGGATGCTCACGAATGGATGCTACACCCAGACATCTTCAAGACCATCACAAAGAAATGGGGAATGCCACAAATAGATCTATTCGCTTCCCCTCTCAATCACCAGCTCAAAAAATTCTGCACAAGGACATTCCACCCACTTGCATGGAAGGTGGATTCTCTTTCCTTCAGCTGGACAGGTCTGACAGCATATGCATTTCCACCTCTACCCTTGATACACAAGGTATTACTGAAAATCAAAGAGGAACGTCCAAGGATAATCCTGATAGCTCCGAACTGGCCAAGACAACACTGGTACCCACTGCTGAGGAGCATGTCTCGGGAGAAAATGTGGTCAATACCCCTGATGCCTTTGATGTTAACTCAGAACAACTACAGCATCATGCATCCAAACCTAAAAACTTTGCAGCTGACTGCCTGGAACATCACATAGCAGCAACTAAGCCAGATCTTTCCCAAAGGGTTAAAGACATTATCCTTGAAGCCCGCAGACCTTCAACAAGAAGGAACTATGCAGGAAAATGGAAAAGGTTTGTCATTTGGAGTACTGAAAGAGGAAAAGATGTGTCGAATATAGATATTGCAAACATTCTGGAGTATTTGGCAGAGCTTTTACATACAGGCCTGTCCTATTCCTCCATCAAGATACATGCATCAGCTATTTCAGCAGAATACAGCTTTGATCCACCTGTCTTTTCACATCCTCTACTCAGGCAGTTCCTCAGAGGGATCAAGAATGTAAAACCTCCAAGGAAACCACCATTACCAGCATGGGACTTGAACTTTGTGCTAGAAAAGTTGACACTCCCTCCGTTCGAACCAGCAGCAACAGCAGATCTACAGCACCTATCATGGAAAACTGCTTTCCTACTGGCAATTACCTCAGCAAGGAGGGTTTCGGAACTACAGGCCTTAATGGCAGTACAACCCTTCCTAATCTTCCATAAAGATAGGGTGTCCATGAGAACAAATCCCACATTTATGCCTAAGGTGGTATCCAGAGTGTCTTTAAACCAGGCAATCCACCTACCTACCTTCTTTCCCAATCCACAAAACAGAGGGGAAAGAATGCTGCATACCTTGGACGTACATAGACAGCTACGCTACTACCTGGACAGAACCAAAAGTAACAGAAAAACTGACCAGCTTTTGGTAGCCTATGCAACAGGGAGGGAAGGAAAAGCAATTTCCAAACAGACAATCTCTAAATGGATAGGAAATTGCATAAGATTTTGTTACTCCTTCCATGGAAAACCAATTCCACAGAACATAAGGCCTCATTCTACAAGGGCTACAAGCCACTACCACAGCTTTCTTACGAGGAGTGGCAACCAAGGACATTATTGAGGCGGCTACTTGGACCTCCGTGCATACATTTGCCAAGCATTATAATTTACCTCTATATTCTAGATCCCGAGCAGGGTTTGCCACTGCTGTATTGCAAGGGATCCTAACCACACCATAATTTTATCATCCTCCTCCCCTAGTTGGCTATGGTATTCTACCTAGTTATGACTGCAGATGCATCCATGAAGGACATAGTACAGTTTTGTACCTACCATAAATGTAGATGTCCGAACTGGATAGCATCTGCAGTCAGGATTACCCTCCCTCCTTCCCTCTGTGGTACTCCTAGGTATTTATCCTCCTAATAGCTAGCTGGGGAGGGGAGTCTCTTATGGTGTATTTGTTTGTATATATGTACATACATGCTTATTTTTGTGTTTGCCTTCTATCCTTTTGGAAACATTGGCATTTATCCAAAATTTAGCCTTCCAAGAGGGCAACTGGCATCTGGGGCAAGAAACACTGAGGAAAATGGCGTCGGCTGATGCCTTTATACCCGAAGACCAGCAGAGATGACGTCGGGTGAAGTGCGGCATCAGCGGCGGACCCAGACTTTGGAATCTGGCCGATCAGGGCTGCCTGACGACAGGACAACCCAGTTGTTATGACTGCAGATGCTATCCAGTTCGGACATCTACATTTATGGTAGGTACAAAACTGTACTTTGCCACTCCTGCCCCCCTGCCACCGACTGGGACTCAAACTCCCGCTAAAGTGTCGGAGGACAGGGAGGCCAAGAGGGAGAAACGGAGGGAGAAACACCTCAAGCGGCGGGCCGAGACCTCCGTTTCGGCCCCGCCAGCTAAGTGGGCTTCTCCCTCCACTGCTTCTAGGTCTCCTCCTCCTCGGCTCCGATCCCCTTCTTTCTCCCCAGGACCCGAGGAGGAGGAGACCCAATCTCCGTCGAGGTCATTGAGGTGGCATTCCAGGCCTGCCTCGGTGGCCTCTTCGAGATCCACTTTCAGCTTATCAGATGCAGACTTGGACCAGATGATGCGAAGGTTCATCCAGGCCCAGCTGCAGATGGGAGTGCTCTTGCCTCCCCCCCCCCCCCTCAGGGGGGGAGCTCGACACCTTTTTCCACCCAATTGCTCCTTCTCCGACCCGCTACCTGGGTTTGGAGCGCTCGGAGCCGAGCAGCCTTGGAGCCGGGGGTGGGTCGGCGCCGACAGTACTTGGTACTTCGGATCCGACCCTACCGAGTCTGTCGGATCCGACCTCGGAGCCGTGGTCCAAGCCGGATCCGGGATTCAGTGTGCCTTCGCCTCCGCCCAGGTTGGAGCACACTGGTCGCTCGGATGCGACGGTCGGCGCGGCTCGATCCTTCATCGGATCCGAGTGGGAGCCGACTTTCGGATCCATTGAAGAGTGGCTGTCCCTCGGCATTCGATGTTGTGGAGAGGGCTCTGTTGAGAGTATCCGGTCCCCCGGTCCTTGCATCGACTCCTCCCTGCACTCCTTCTCTGCTGGGCCAGGCTTCCATCACCCGGCCAAAGGGACAGCCTGCTTCAATGTCACAGATAGTTCCATTGGAACAAGATGTTGCTGGCGAGGCCACCTCGGACAGTCTCCCCGAGGAAGCTCCCCGCAAGCATAAGTGCAAAAGGAGGCACGTGGACTCCCCTGAGTCCTTAACCAGGGACACGGACTTGGAGGAAGGGGAAGGCTCCCCAAGATCATCCCCTGAGGATGTCTCCTTTGGAGACATCATGGAGATGCTTGGAATCAGAGGCGGGTGGTCTGCCCCCAAGTCTTCCTCTGACGAGTCCGTGTTTCTGGAGGCATTCGAGGCAGGCCCGTCTACCTCCTGGGTGTCCCCTCCAGCCGACCCCCTGGTGGACCTCATTACCACCAGGGCATGGAAGGATCCGGACACCGTGGAGCCAATACCGAAGCGACCGGATAGGATTCTTAGCCCCCCCTCAGACTGGTCACATTGGAGTAAGGGCCCCCCTGTAGATGCCATGTTGACGGCGGCAGCCACAAAGAGGGAATTGGCTCAGGAGAGTCCCTCAGTCCATTCACCGAGCAAAGAGTCTCGTTTGATGGATCGCTTAGGGAAGCGAGTCTTTAGTTCAGCAACCTTCTCAGTAAGGTCTCTGAACTATATGGCACATGTCATCAGGATGCAGCGGGATCTTATCAAAGAATACGCTGCATCCCCCCCTGAGTCCATGTCGGAGGAGGATAAACAATTGTACTCCACCCAAATGGCCACTCTGAGATCTATTTCAAACACCTCTATGCGGCTGTTGTCCCACGCCACAGAGAGAGCCACTAGGGCTAGCGGAGCAGGCCTAGTCATGCGACGTCAGGCCTGGCTTCGTCATTGCGACTTTACGGAGCCCTGTAAAGCATCCTTCTCGAACGCCCCCTTTGATGGTTCTGCTCTTTTTGGCAAAACAGTTTGCGAGACGCTTGTTTAGAGTGAGAAGGACAGGAAGACGTTGTCTGCTGTCGGAGTCCGCTTCTCTGCTCCCCAGCGGTCCTTTTCAAAGAACCAAAAGGGTCAGAAGAAGATGTGGTTCCGGAAATCACAACATTCCCAACCAGCTCCGGACAACCAGTCCTACCATGGCAGAGGTGGACAGGGAGGACGTCGCCCCAGGGGCAGAGGGGCTCCGAGAAATTTTGGGTCCAGAGAACCTTTCTCTGAGCGGCCCGCGCAGCAGCCCTGAGGGGTTGCCCGGCTGCTCCACTCTGGAGGCAGTCGGGGGGCGTTTTTCAAAACATCTAGCGGCATGGGAGTCTTATCACAACAGACCGCTGGGTGCTTCGCATCATATCCAGAGGATACAAAATACCAATTCTTCATGTCGCCCGATCCAAGAACCTCCCCGATGTACCACCCAATCACAGGGAGGCCGCAGCCGCAGAAATACAGCAGCTGCTAAGAAAAAGAGCTATCCAGCCCGTCCCCCAAGATCAGCTCGGATTAGGGTTCTACTCCAGGTTCTTTTTGGTGCCAAAAAAGACGGGGGATCTGAGACCCATTCTAGACCTTTCCCACTTGAACCTGTCAGTAACCAAGGAAAAATTCCGAATGGTCACTCTTCAATCTATCCTCCCCCTTTTGAGGGAGAACGATTGGATGTGCTCTATAGACCTCAAGGATGCGTATTACCACATCTTAATGGACAAACGATCCAGGAGGTTCCTTCGCTTCCAGCTGGGAGCCAGTCACTACCAGTTCAGGGTCCTTCCCTTTGGCTTCACCAAAGTGTTAGCAGTGATTGCGGCCCACCTGAGACTCCAGGGAATTCAGGTCTTCCTGTACCTGGACGACTGGCTCCTGACCGCACCAACAAGGCATCTACTTTGCTCGGCCAGAGACTTCTTTCTCCATCTAGCCCCATAACTAGGCATTACTATCAATGTTGACAAATCTCTACTGGCTCCAACACAGATCATAGAGTTCATAGGTGCCAGAATAAACACCAGAGATTTGTGAGCCTTCCTAACTGCCGAGAGAATCAGAAATCTACAACTTCATGTGTGGGCTATCCTTCATTCAGAGGCTTCACCAGCGGAATTGATCCTGAGGGCACTAGGCTCCATGGCGGCAGCGATTACACTCCTTCCATGCGCCCGTTTGAACATGCGAGTCCTGCAATGGACTCTGTTAGTGCAATGGTCCTTCCTATCCCTTCCTCTCCACCATCCCATTGCTATCTGCAAGGCATGCAGAAGGGCGCTACTATGGTGGCTCCAAGCATCGAACTTCCATACGGGCCGTCCCTTCTGCTCCTGTCCCCCTATCGCCACGGTGACCACGGACGCTTCCCGCCTCGGGTGGGGGGGCATTACTCAGGCAGGACAGTCCAAGGCACGTTGAACGATACAGAGACCTCCCTGCATATCAATGTTCTGGAGATGAGAGCGGTGCTGTTGGCGTTGCAAGCACTTCAGAGCTTCCTCCCTGCAGGAACGATTGCAATTCACTCGGACAACATGTCAGTGGTCTGGTATATCAACAAACAGGGGAACCAGATCTTATCCTCTTTGCCGAAGCCATGAGAGTGTGGAATGGGCGATCTCCACCAACCGCTTTCTGATTGCAACGCATATTCCGGGAGGAAAACATCCTAGCGGACAAGCTCAGCCGCACCCTTCTTACCCCTTACTAGTGGTCTCTCCATCCTCTAGTAGCGAAGCAGATATTCGCAACATGGGGCAACCCTGCTGCGATCTTTTGCATCTCCATCAAACGCCAAATGACAATTTCTTGCTCTAATCCCCAGGGGAATCTCCAAGAGACGCTTGGTGCATGCTTGGCCACCCGTCTACTCTATGCCTATCCTCCTCTTCCAATGATGATACAACTCTTACAGAAAGCCTCGCGGTTGGGGAGCAAAATGATTTTCATTGCCCCATTCTGGCCTCGACAAATTTGGTTCCCTTACCTGTGGTCTCACCTTGTGAATCACCCTTGGATTCTAGATCCCATTCCGGATCTCATCTCCCATCCATTGAACTTGCCAACTCCAAAACTGGACAATCTGAAACTGACAGCTTGGTTGCTCCAGTTCCACTCCTAGTTAGGACTCGGTATCTCTTCACCAGTCAAAGCCATCCTCGTGGCAGCATAAGCCCTCCACCAGGAAAGTGTATCACAGTAAATGGAAACGTTTTCCATCTGGGCGCCGTGATCTAGATCCCTTTACGGCTCCTCTTCCATCCATTTTAGACTTCCTAACTGAACTCTTTCAAGAAGGCGCTAATTGTTCAACTGTCAAAGTGCAATTGGCAGCCATTTCTCATTATCATGTGGGACATGATACAGGGCCCTTGATGTCAGCCAAATTGTGTAAAACCTTTCTCAAGGGTACCTTTTTACTTAGACCTCCTGTAAAAGAAGCCGTACCCCCATGGGATCTTACTTTAGTTCTTCAAGCTTTGACTGCTCCACCATTTGAACCCACTGCTTCATTGGATCTCAAATTCTTGTCATGGAAAACAGCATTCCTTGTAGCCATTACTTCAGCGAAAAGAGTGTCGGAACTTCAGGATCTTTCTGTAAAGCCTCCATACCTGATTTTTCACCCTGATAGAGTGTACCTCAGGATCAATCCCTCCTTTCTTCCCAAGATAGCATCAGAAACCAACATAAACCAATCCATAAATTTACCGGTTTTCTTCCCTAAATATCAAAATAAGGGTGAATACAAGCTGCACTCATTGGATGTTCATAGGCAGCTTTGTTTTTGTACTCATAGGACGGCTGGCCATAGACAATCTGACCAGCTGTTCGTTTCCTTTGCCAAATTTAACTTGGGGAAAGCTATCTCTAAAGTATCTTTATCTCGCTGGATTTCCCAATGTATCCTACTGGCTTATTAAGCCTCGGGTAGACCCGCACCAGAAGGAGTTCGTGCTCATTCCACTCGCTCCATTTCTACTTCTGCGGCTTTCAAGTCTAGAGTTCCTTTGGATGATATTTGTTCTGCAGCCACTTGGGCTTCATCTCATACCTTTATCAACCACTACAAGCTAGACCTGCTTTCTAGAGGGAGAGCATCCTTTGGCTCTGCGGTGCTTCGTAATATCCTTCCATGATGGCCACCCAGGGTGCAGGTAGCTGGGGACTCTGTCCCACAGGTTGCTGACAAATGAACAATCCTACTTCAGATTTAGAAGTTATGTACTCACCATAACATTCCATCTGAGTAGGTAGTTCATTTGTCGGCAACCATACCCCCCCTCCTTCCCCCTGACCTTCTTCGGATCTATTAGTTTTTAGATATCCTTTGTTGGATATATATTGAGAGGCAAACTCGATCTGAGGTCATGGAGGGTTAGCAGGGGATTATGGGTGAAGGGAGGAGCTAGGAGCTCGGATCCATTAGCTTGAAACAAGTTGCTGGCTCGGATCCGATATCGGATCCGTAACCCACAGGTTGCAGACAAATGAACTACCTACTCAGATGGAACGTTATGGTGAGTGCATAACTTCTAATTCCAATTCTGGTCACTTACCACCTACCTATATATCATGCTGGTCCTTCGACCTCGGTGCCAAATATTCCCCTTTGGTAGATCCATTTTTTTTGGTCAGAAATGCAGCCAATTTCTAGAGCGTCCTGACTCACCATTGGGGGTGTCCACCCGTTCCTCCAAAAGCCTTTCAGAACTGAATATAGTGAGGCTAGTGGATCAGCTCCTGGCGGCCAGAGGAATTCCAGATGATCTTCGTGTTTCACTGTTGCGGTCATTACATTTGGGTTATCTGCTTGCAGTAGCCCTCAGTCGGCCTGATTAACAAAGTCTTGGGTCCTGCATCAGTTGCTTTTCCTTCTTCCATGACGTCAGGTCGTCAGGGGTCTAAAACATGCAGCCGACGCTATTACATCAGTCTTTCTTGCAGTCTGGTTCCCAAAGCAGAAGCAGTTTGCAAGTGCTGGTTGGCCGACTCCTGAAATTTTCATTTTCGAGTTTCAGAACCAAAGTCTTAAACTAAAGCTAAGTACCCCATTGGGGAAACTTTTTCTTGCTCCTTCCCGATGTTAGTAAAAGTTAATAATTGCATTACTTGTGGAAAACAAATACCTCATAAAGATTTTCATTCGTACTGTATTCCTTGCCTAGGCCCTGACCACAACGTACCTTGCTGTCAGTTTTGTGCTTTATTTAATCAGTGCACTATCTGTCGTCGGCATATTTTTGCTTCTAAATATTTCGGTTCTCGGTTTAATTATCCAGAAATGTCGTCGGTTAGCCATCAGACTACTGGGATTTCGACAATACACAAAGATAAAGACAGAGACAGGCCGCCGAGGTCCAAAATTGCCGCCAACGCTTCTCCTAAGGCAGTTGCCAGTTCGCCGGTACTCATTGAGGTGCTTTCGCAGCCCCTGGTACCCACTACTTCTGATTCGCAGGCCTCTACTGAGACCCATTTGGAGTCTGGTATGCCGCGAGATGCTTCAACTATGGAACCCGCGGATGTCTCTGCCTTGGATTGGTCCGGAGCCACTGTGCAGGCACCGGCTTCTGAGGGTGTATTCAGGCCTACCGGGGCTGCAGATATGTTTTTGGGGAGCTACATTTCAAGCCCCTTTTCCCCCCTGGTTGGGGCTACCGAGCCCCCCCGGGGGCCCCACAGTACTTGGTTTAAAGGGACCCCTTAGTGGCCCGGATCCTTTCGGTGCCTTCCCCGGGTTTGGAGAACTGGCCCTATCCATCGGGGCTATCCTTTGATCCAGGGGGCCTTTTGGACCCAAAAGGAGTGGCTGCCCCCATTCAGTGGGGAATTTGATACCCGTCCCCGCCCCAAATGACCCCTCTTTTATCCCAAAGCGGGACAGCCTGCTTCAATGTCACAGATAGTTCCATTGGAACAAGATGTTTGCTATGCAGGCCACCTCGGACAGTCTCCCGAGGTGAAGCTCCCCGCAAGCATAAGTGCAAAAGGAGGCAAGTGGACTCCTGAGTCCTTAACCAGGGACACGGACTTGGAGGAAGGGGAAGGCTCCCCAAGATCACCCCTGAGGATGTCTCCTTTGGAGACATCATGCGAAGATGCTTAGAATCAGAGGCGGGTGGTCTGCCCCAAGTCTTCCTCTGGCGAGTCCGTGTTTCTGGAGGCATTCGAGGCAGGCCGATCTACCTCCTGGGTGTCCCCTCAGCACGACCCCTGGTGGACCTCATTACCACCAGGGCATGGAAGGATCAGGACACCGTGGAGCCAATACCGGCGTTTAATCGGATAGGATTCTTAGCCCCTCAGACTGGTCACATTGGAGTAAGGGCCCCCCTAGATGCCATGTTATTGACGGCCGTGTGTTACAAAGAGGGAATTGGCTCAGGAGAGTCCTCCAGTCCATTCACCGAGCAAAGAGTCTCGTTTGATGGATAAGCTTAGGAAGTTGCAGTCTTTAGTTCAGCAACCTTCTCAGTAAGGTCTCTCTGAACTATATGGCACATGTCATCAGGATGCAGCGGATCTTATCAAAAGACGCTGCATCCCCCTGAGTCCCATGTCGGAGGAGGATAAACAATTGTACTCCACCAAATGGCCACTCTGAGATCTATTTCAAACACCTCTATGCGGCTGTTGTCCCACGCATACAGAGAGAGCCACTAGGAGCTAGCGGAGCAGGCCTGAATCATGCTTGACGTCAGGCCTGGCCCGTCGCATTGCGACTTTTACTTGGAGCCCTGTAAGCACATCCTTCTCGAACGCCTCTTTGATGGTTCTGCTCTTTTTGGCAAAACAGTTTGCAGGAGGCAGCTTGTTTAGAGTGAGAAGGACAGGAAGGCGTTGTCTGCTAATGCAGTCCAGCTTCTCTGCTCCCCAGCGGTCCTTTTTCAAAGAACCAAAGGGTCAGAAGAAGATGTGGTTCGAGGAAATCACAACATTCCCAACCAGCTCCGGACAACCAGTCCTACCATGGCAGAGGTGGACAGGGAGGGCGTCGCCCAGAGGCAGAGGGGCTCCGAGAAATTTTGGGTCCAGGAGAACCTTTCTCTGGCGGCTCAGCGCAGCAGCAGCCCTGAGGGAGTTGCCGGCTGCTCACTCTGGAGGAAAAAGGGCAGTCGAGAGCGTTTTCAAAACATCTAGCTGCATGGGAGTCTTATCACAACAGACCGCTGGGTGCTTCGCATCATATCCAGAGGATACAAAATACCAATTCTTCATGTGCAGCCCGATCCAAGAACCTCCCCGATGTACCACCCAATCACAGGGAGGCGCAGCCGCGAGAAATACAGCAGCTGCTAAGAAAAGAGCTATCAGCCGATCCCCCAAGACTAGCTCGGATTAGGGTTCTACTCCAGGTTCTTTTTGGTGCCATAAAAGACGGGGGATCTGAGACCCATTCTAGACCTTTCCCACTTGAACCTGTCAGTAACCAAGGAAAAATTCTGAATGGTCACTCTTCAATCTATCCTCCCCTTTTGAGGGAGAACGATTGGATGTGCTCTATAGACCTCAAGGATGCATATTACCACATCTTAATGGACAAACGATCCAGGAGGTTCCTTCGCTTCCAGCTGGGAGCCAGTCACTACCAGTTCAGGGTCCTTCCCTTTGGCTTCACCAAAGTGTTAGCAGTGATTGGCCCACCTGAGACTCCAGGGAATTCAGGTCTTCCTGTACCTGGGCGACTGGCTCCTGACCGCACCAACAAGGCATCTGCTGCTCGCCAGAGACTTCTTTCTCCATCTAGCCCCATAACTAGGCATTACTATCAATGTTGACAAATCTCTACTGGCTCCAACACAGATCATAGAGTTCATAGGTGCCAGAATAAACACCAGAGATTTGTGAGCCTTCTAACTGCCGAGAGAATCAGAAATCTACAACTTCATGTGTGGGCCATCCTTCATTCAGAGGCTTCACCAGTGAGGAATTGAAGAATTGATCCTGAGGGCACTAGGCTCCATGGCGGCAGCGATTACACTCCTTCCATCGCCCGTTTGAACATGCGAGTCCTGCAATGGACTCTGTTAGTGCAATGGTCCTTCCTATCCTTCCTCTCCACCATCCCATTGCTATCTGCAAGGCATGCAGAAGGGCTACTATGGTGGCTCCAACATCGAACTTCCATACGGGCCGCCCTTCTGCTCCTGTCCCCTATCGCCACGGTGACCACGGGACGCTTCCCGCCTCGGGTGGGGGCATTACTCAGGCAGGACAGTCCAAGGCACGTTGAGCGATACAGAGACCTCCCTGCATATCAATGTTCTGGAGATGAGAGCGGTGCTGTTGGCGTTGCAAGCACTTCAGAGCTTCCTCCCTGCAGGAACGATTGCAATTCACTCGGACAACATGTCAGTGGTCTGGTATATCAACAAACAGGGGAACCAGATCTTATCCTCTTTGCCTTGAAGCCATGAGAGTGTGGGAATGGGCGATCTCCACCAACCGCTTTCTGATTGCAACGCACATTCCGGGGAGGAAAAACATCCTAGCGGACAAGCTCAGCCGCACCCTTCTTACCCCTTACTAGTGGTCTCTCAATCCTCTAGTAGCGAAGCAGATATTAAGCAACATGGGGCAACCTGCTGCGATCTTTTGCCATCTCCATCAAGCGCCGTCGACAATTTCTTGGCTCTAATCCCCCACCAGGGGAATCTCCAAGAGGCAGCTCTGGTGCATGCTTGGCCACCGGTCTACTCTATGCCTATCCTCCTCTTCCAATGATGATACAACTCTTACAGAAAGCCTCGCGGTTGGGGAGCAAAATGATTTTCATTGCCCCATTCTGGCCTCGACAAATTTGGTTCCCTTACCTGTGGTCTCACCTTGTGAATCACCCTTGGATTCTAGATCCCATTCGGATCTCATCTCCCATCCATTGAACTTGCCAACTCCAAAACTGGACAATCTGAAACTGACAGCTTGGTTTGCTCCAGTTCCACTCTAGATTAGGACTCCGGTATCTCTTCACCAGTCAAAGCCATCCTCGTGGCAGCGCATAAGCCCTCCACCAGGAAAGTGTATCACAGTAAATGGAAGCGTTTTTCCATCTATCTGGGCGGGCGCCGTGATCTAGATCCCTTTACGGCTCCTCTTCCATCCATTTTAGACTTCCTAACTGAACTCTTTTCAAGAAGGCTAATTGTTCAACTGTCAAAGTGCAATTGGCAGCCATTTCTCATTATCATGTGGGACATGATACAGGGCCCTTGATGTCAGCCAAATTGTGTAAAACCTTTCTCAAGGGTACCTTTTACTTAGACCTCCTGTAAAAGCCGTACCCCATGGGATCTTACTTTAGTTCTTCAAGCTTTGACTGCTCCACCATTTGAACCCACTGCTTCATTGGATCTCAAATTCTTGTCATGGAAAACAGCATTCCTTGTAGCCATTACTTCAGCGAAAAGAGTGTCCGAACTTCAGGATCTTTCTGTAAAGCCTCCATACCTGATTTTTCACCCTGATAGAGTGTACCTCCAGGATCAATCCTCCTTTCTTCCCAAGATAGCATCAGAAACCAACATAAACCAATCCATAAATTTACGGTTTTCTTCCTAAATATCAAAATAAGGGTGAATACAAGCTGCACTCATTGGATGTTCATAGGCAGCTTTGTTTTTGTACTCATAGGACTGGCCATAGACAATCTGACCAGCTGTTCGTTTCCTTTATAAATTTAACTTGGGAAAGCTATCTCTAAAAGTATCTTTATCTGCTGGATTTCCCAATGTATCCTACTGGCTTATTAAGCCTCGGTAGAACCGCACCAGAAGGAGTTAGTGCTCATTCCACTCGCTCCATTTCTACTTCTGGCTTTCAAGTCTAGAGTTCCTTTGGATGATATTTGTTCTGCAGCCACTTGGGCTTCATCTCATACCTTTATCAACCACTACAAGCTAGACCTGCTTTCTAGAGGGAGAGCTTCCTTTGGCTCTGCTTGATTGCTTAGTAATATCCTTCCATGATGGCCACCCAGGGTGCAGGTAGCTGGGGACTCTGTCCCACAGGTTGCTGACAAATGAACAATCCTACTTCAGATTTAGAAGTTATGTACTCACCATAACATTCCATCTGAGTAGGTAGTACATTGTCGGCAACTCCTCCCTCCTTCCCCTGACCTTCTTGGATCTATTAGTTTTTAGATATCCTTTGTTGGATATATATTGAGAGGCAAACTCGATCTGAGGTCATGGAGGGTTAGCAGGGGATTATGGGTGAAGGGAGGAGCTAGGAGCTCGGATCCATTAACAGAAACAAGTTGCTGGCTCGGATCCGATATCGGATCCGTAACCCACAGGTTGCAGACAAATGAACTACCTACTCAGATGGAACGTTATGGTGAGTGCATAACTTCTAATTCCAATTCTGGTCACTTACCACCTACCTATATATCATGCTGGTCCTTCGACCTCGGTGCCAAATATTCCCCTTTGGTAGATCCATTTTTTTTGGTCAGAAATGCAGCCAATTTCTAGAGCGTCCTGACTCACCATTGGGGGTGTCCACCCGTTCCTCCAAAAGCCTTTCAGAACTGAATATAGTGAGGCTAGTGGATCAGCTCCTGGCGGCCAGAGGAATTCCAGATGATCTTCGTGTTTCACTGTTGCGGTCATTACATTTGGGTTATCTGCTTGCAGTAGCCCTCAGTCGGCCTGATTAACAAAGTCTTGGGTCCTGCATCAGTTGCTTTTCCTTCTTCCATGACGTCAGGTCGTCAGGGGTCTAAAACATGCAGCCGACGCTATTACATCAGTCTTTCTTGCAGTCTGGTTCCCAAAGCAGAAGCAGTTTGCAAACAGTGCTGGTTAACCGACTCTGAAATTTTTCATTTTCGAGTTTCAGAACCAAAGTCTTAAACTAAAGCTAAGTACCCCATTGAAACTTTTTCTTGCTCCTTCCCGATGTTAGTAAAGTTAATAATTGCATTACTTGTGGAAAACAAATACCTCATAAAGATTTTCATTCGTACTGTATTCCTTGCCTAGGCCCTGACCACGTACCTTGCTGTCAGTTTGTGCTTTATTTAATCAGTGCACTATCTGTAAACGCATATTTTTGCTTCTAAATATTTCGGTTCTCGGTTTAATTATCCAGAAATGTCGTCGGTTAGCCATCAGACTACTGGGATTTCGACAATACACAAAGATAAAGACAGAGACAGGCCGAGGTCCAAAATTGCATAACGCTTCTCCTAAGGCAGTTGCCAGTTCGCCGGTACTCATTGAGGTGCTTTCGCAGCCCCTGGTACCCACTACTTCTGATTCGCAGGCCTCTACTGAGACCCATTTGGAGTCTGGTATGCCGCGAGATGCTTCAACTATGGAACCCGCGGATGTCTCTGCCTTGGATTGGTCCGGAGCCACTGTGCAGGCACCGGCTTCTGAGGGTGTATTCAGGCCTACAGACTTGCATATTAAACCCACCTTCTTCATTTAGGCCTAAATCTCAAACCATGCCTAAAAATCCGATGCCCAGGCTCAGGCCTCTGTGCCTAAAAAACAAATGATAAGAATGGCTGAAGATCTTATAACTCTAATCAGGGGAAGCCAACCTCCCCCTTCTAAGAGACCTAGGACTGAAGTTGTTTATGAATCTTCTGACCAGGATTCTGATTTTTCTGATGATCTGGATTTTCCCTTATCTACTTATGAGGATTCTGATGCAGAGGACTCTATTCCCTCTGCTTCTCCTCCAGAGGATTTTTCCTTTGGTGAAACCTTACAATACAATACAGGGTTCCTGATTTACACAAGTTCCTTTTTAAAAGTCCTATTGCGAATCCAGAGACTCTTTCACAGGGACCCAAGGGCATTAAGGCTTCTACTGCTAAAAATCCTACCCCTTCTGATAGAGACTCCAGGGCGCTGGATAGATAGGGTAAGAAGGTTTACACTTCTTCAGCCTTGGCCATTAGGGCTTTAAACTGCCAGTTTCATATGTTAAAGTATCAGCAACATGTTATTGGATTGCTTAAACAGAAAATGATGTTGATTCCTGACTGTGCGGAAAGTAAATTATTACAGGATTTAATGCATTCTGCTGAACAGGTTGGAAAACATACTTTGCAATGTGGATTTGATTCCTTAGAGGCCTCTTGCAGGGCTGCTGTTACTGGGTCTGTAGTCAGAAGGCATGCTTAGCTTAAGGAGCAATCTTTGCCTGATCATGTTAAAGCTAAATTGATGTCCTTCAAGGATGCATCTGCAGTCCTAACATATGGGTTGTCCTGCCTCAGGCAGCCCTTCGGTCGGCCGGATTCCAAAGTCTGGGTCTGGCCTCGGCTGATGTCGCACTTCACCCGACGTCATAGCTGCTGTGAATTGGGTATAAAGGCATCAGCCGACGCCATTTTCCCCAGTCTTTCTTGCCGCGCGGTGTCCGAAGCAGAAGCTGTTCGCAAGTGCCGGTCGGTCAGATCCAGAGATTTCTACTACTGAAGACTTCTAAAAAGCTAAGTACCCCGTTGGGGACTCTTTCTTGCCTCAGCCGATGTCAGAAAAAGTAAATAATTGTTTAACTTGTGGGAAACAAATACCTCATAAGGATTTCCACTCTTACTGCCTTCCTTGCTTAGGCCCAGACCACGACGTATCAGCTTGTCTAGCCTGTGCTTCCTTCAACCGACGGACACTTAGACGTCAGTCGGAGTTTGCAGAGGAGTTTTTTGGTCCCGCTTTTGCTTACAAAATGCCGTCGGAGACTCCGACTTCACAATTAGCTAAAAAGTGTAAGGAAAAGGACCGACACTTTCGCGGTCGCGGTTTCGGCGAAACCACAGTTAAGCCAACGCGAGTGTCTCGGTTTCGGCTGAAACCGAGTCCTCGGTTCTTCCTTCGGCCGAAAGCTTGCCTCCGACAGCCGAGGCCTCACACAGCATGGCTGAATCTGCTTCTGAAATTTTTCCTGCTGTAGCAGGCACCCAGGATTTATCAGATACTATTCCTTTAGACATATCTACTCCTGCACGTGGAGCTGCTAGGCCCCCTGCATCAATGTCTATCAAGGCTTTTTCTAGGGCTAAAGCAGCTAAATCTTCTAAGGCCTTGCCTGCTAAAGCCCCCTCACACAGGCCTACCTCTAGTTCCCAAATGCTCAGCCTGGCTGAGGATCTCATTTCTTTGATCAGGGGATCCCAACCTCACCCAGACAGGGCCTCTCAACCCCCTCCAGAGAAGAGGCCTAGAGCAGAGCCCCCGGATCCAGTTTCTACAGACTATTCCTCGGATGATTCAGAAAACTCAAATCCTCCAAAAGGCCCTTATTCTCCATATGAGGATTCTGATGCAGAAGACTCCATTCCTTCTGCCTCTCCTCCTGAGGAATTTTCTTTTGGGGAAACCTTACATGCTATGAGAGAGCAATTTCAATGGCAGGGCCAGGACTTTTCAGATTCAAGGAAAAGGCTAAGGACCTTTTTACATTTACCACAGCATAAGCCTTTAGCCATTACTCCAGTACTAACAGTTGTGGATGATGCATTTAATGATGCCTGTACTGCCCCTGACTCTCTTCCCCCAGCCCCTGCTAAGCCCGACAGATATTACAGGGTCCCGGACACACACTTTCACTTGTATAAGGCTCCTATTGCAGATCCTGAAACCATTTCACAGGGCCCCAAAGCTGTAGCAGCTGCCTCTGCCAAAACCCCCTCCCCTCTGAAAGAGAATCTAGAGCATTAGAGAGATGGGGTAAAAAAGTTTATACTTCTGCTACTCTTTCGGCTAGGGCCTTAAACTGTCAATTCCACATGATTCAGTATCAGGAATTTTTGTTAGACCAGCTAAATAAAAATCTGTCCTCTCCTGAACCTATAGACCGTAAGTCCCTTCAGGATTTGGTACATAACACTCAGCAGGTCAGTAATCATTCCTTAAAATGCGGCTATGATGCACTGGAGGCTTTTTTTAGATCAGCTATGACTGGAACAGTGATCAGAAGGCATGTATGGTTAAAAGAGCAATCCTTACCAGACCATGTAAAGTCAAAACTCCTAGATGCTCCCATGGAGAAACAAAGTTTGTTTGGCTCCCCTGCACAGCAAGTGCTAAAGAAGGTGGAAGAAAAAGCAAAATCTGTCCAAACAGTCAAGGATTTCTTACAGGTCCAGCCACCGAGGTTTAGTAGAAATTGGCCTTCGACGAATTGGTCCTTTCCAGACACCTCCAGAGCACAGAGAAGCAGAAATAGGCACCCAAGAGGCGGAGGTCAATCCAGAGGTGCCTACAGGGGACGTCAGTGGCAGCCTAACAACCAGAGAAGTACTGCCACAGATCCAGCTACTACCACTTCCACAGGACAGACACAATGACTTGACTCTGATACCGCCTACCAGGGAACAACTGGAAGCACCCTTAGGCGGAAAGCTAGCCTTATTTTCCGTAAACTGGCATTACATTACAGGAGACAAATGGATTTTACAGACAATAGACAAAGGCTACAGGTTTCATTTCCACACACTACCGAAAAAGAGAGGAATGCCAAACCTACCACCAAACCAAAAAACAAACGCTCTAGGACAAATCAATCACTTACTAAGGATGAGAGCTATAGAAAAGGTACCGCCTATGGAACAAGGACAAGGATTTTACTCCAGACTTTTCCTGGTACCAAGGAAAGAAAACCAATGGAGGCCTATTCTCGACCTGTCCGCTCTGAACACATATCTCATTGTTCCAAAATTCAAAATGCTGACCCTACAGCAACTTCTTCCCATGCTGGGCAAGGAGTCTTGGCTGGTGACTCTAGATCTCAAGGAGGCATACCTGCACGTCCCTATATGACCAGATTGCAGAAGATACCTCAGATTTCTTGCAGGATCAGAGCATTATCAATTCTCAGCATTGCCCTTTGGCTTATCTACTGCGCCCAGAGTATTCACGAAATGCCTGGCATCAGTAATTGCTCATTGCAGGCTTCAGGGAATTCAGATTTATCCATACCTGGATGACTGCCTAATACAAGCGGACAAGACCAAATTAACAAAAGATTTGGAAAAGGTTATACAACTACTGCAAGCCCTGGGATATACAGTCAACATGAAAAAGTCAAGGCTGGTACCATCCCAAAGGATAACATTCTTGGGTGCAGAACTGGACACTTCAAATCAGATGGCATTTCTCACAGCAGAAAAACAAAAGCAACTACCACTCTATTTCATGGCATTAACAACACAGAACCAGCTTACAGCAAGGAAAGTCCTGCAAGCCCTGGGTTACATGGCATCCTGCATAATATTGATTCCACATGCCAGGCTGCATATGAGGAAGTTGCAATGGTACCTAAGGAATATATGGTCTCAACACAAGCACAGTCTAGAAGCCCAGATTCCAATAATTCCATGCCTGAAACAAGAATTCCTGTGGTGGGCTCAGGCCTGTCAGTTGAACAGAGGACTGCCTTTCCACAAACCTCGCCCAAGCCAGACTATCACCACGGACGCCTCAGACTTAGGCTGGGGGGCACACATGGTGGACAAGTGTATACAAGGCCTATGGACACAAGACCAGCTGAACCTACACATAAATCAAAAAGAGATGCTGGCAGTGAAACAGGCAATTCAGACATTCAGACCGTTTCTTCAACAGGGTCATTTGCTGATAAGGACGGACAACACCACAGTCATGTGGTATATCAACAAACAGGGAGGCACACACTCATATCCTCTATGCCGGATGGCAATGGACCTGTGGAATGTGGCCTTGAACCTCAACATTCAGCTCCAGGCCAAATTTGTGCCAGGAAAAGAAAATATACTAGCAGACACCTTAAGCAGAACTGCCACGGATGCCCACGAATGGATGCTGCATCCAGACATCTTCAAATCCATTACAAAGAAATGGGGACTACCAGAAATAGACTTGTTCGCATCCCCACACAACCACCAATTGAGGAAATTCTGCACAAGGACATACCACCCACTTGCTTGGAAGGTGGACTCCCTATCCTTCAGTTGGGAAAACCTGACAGCATATGCATTCCCACCTCTTCCTTTGATGCACAAAGTGCTACTGAAGATCAAAGAAGATCACCCAAGGATCATCCTGATAGCTCCAGACTGGCCGAGGCAGCATTGGTACCCGCTACTGAGGAGTATGTCTCGGACACACGCATGGCCTCTACCTCTAGTTCCTTTACTGCTAACACAGAACAACTTCAAGATCCTACATCCAAACTTGAAAACACTGCAGCTAGCTGCTTGGAATATTACATAAAACAAAATAACACATATTTATCTCAGAGGGTTAAAGACATTATCCTGGAGGCTCGCAGACCCTCCACAAGGAAGACTTATTCAGCCAAATGGAAAAGATACCTCATTTGGAGTGCAGCAAAAGGAGAAAATGTATCATTAGCAAACATAGCTAACATCCTGGAATATTTAGCAGAACTTTTCCACAATGGCCTGTCTTACTCCTCCATTAAGATTCATGCATCAGCAATTTCAGCAGAATACAACATGGATCCTCCAGTCTTCTCTCATCCTCTACTCAGGCAGTTTCTGAGAGGAATTAAAAATGTAAAGCCTCCAAGGAAGCCACCTTTGCCTACATGGGACCTTAACTTTGTGCTGGAAAAGTTAACACTTCCCCCTTTCGAACCAGCAGCAACAGCAGAATTACAGATGTCCTTCAAGGATGCATCTGCAGTCCTAACAAATGGGTTGTCCTGGCCTCAGGCAGCCCTTCGGTCGGCCGGATTCCAAAGTCTGGGTCTGGCCCCGGCTGATGTCGCACTTCACCCGACGTCATAGCTGCAGTTCAGCGGGTATAAAGGCATCAGCCGACACCATTTTCCCCAGTCTTTCTTGCCACGTGGCGCCCGAAGCAGAAGCTGTTCGCAAGTGCCGGTCGGTCAGAACCAGAGATTGCTACTACGAAGACTTCTAAAAGCTAAGTACCCGTTGGGGACTCTTTCTTGCCTCAGCCGATGTCAGAAAAAGTGAATAACTGTTTAACTTGTGGGAAACAAATACCTCATAAAGATTTCCACTCTTACTGCCTACCTTGTTTAGGCCCAGACCACGACGTAGCAGCCTGTCTAGCCTGTGCTTCTTTCAACCGACGGACACTTAGACATCGGTCAGAATTTGCTGAGGAGTTTTTCGGCTCCGCTTTTGCTTACAACATGCCGTCGGAAACTCCGACTTCACAATTAGCTAAAAAGCGCAAGGAATAGGACCGACACTCGCGGTCCGTGGTTTCGCCGAAACCGGTTAAGTCAACATGAGTGTCTCGGTTTCGGCTGAAACCGAGCCCTCGGTTCTTCCTTCGGCCGAAAGCTTGCCTCCCACCGAGGCCTCATCCAGCATGGCTGAATCTGCTACTGAAATTCCACCTGCTCTTACAGGTTCACAGGATTTATCTGATACTATCCCTTTAGATATATCCACTCCTGCAAGTGGAGCTGCTAGGCCCCTGCATCCATGTCGATTAAGACTTTTGCCAGGGCTAAAGCAGAAAGATCAACCAAAACTGTGCCTTATATAAAACCCTCTCACTGACCTAGCTCTAGTACTCAAATGCTTAGTCTAGCAGAGGATCTCATTTCTTTGATCAGGGGATCCCAACCTCACCCTGACAGGGCCTCTCACCCACCTCCAGAGAAGAGGCCTAGAGCAGAGCCCCTGAGCCAGTTTCTTCAGATTACTCTTCTGATGATTCAGAAAATACAAACCCTCCAGAAGGCCCTTATTCTCCTTATGAGGACTCTGATGCAGAAGACTCCATTCCTTCTGCCTCTCCGCCTGAGGAATTTTCTTTTGGGGAAACCTTGCATGCTATGAGGGAACAATTTTAATGGCAGGGCCAGGATTTTTCAGACTCTAGGACAAGGCCTAGGACCCTTTTGCATTTGCCACAGCATAGGCCTTTTGCCATTCCTCCAGTACTTACTGTTGTGGATGATGCATTTAATGATGCTTGTACTGCCCATGATTCACTTCCTCCGGCCCCTGCTAAGCCCGACAGGTACTACAGGGTTCCGGACACACATTATCATTTGTATAAGGCTCCTTTTGCAGATCCTGAAACTATTTCACAGGGACCCAAGGCTGTAGCAGCTACCTCTGCCAAAACCCTCCCTCTGAAAGGGAATATAGGGCCTTAGAGATGGGGTAAAAAAGTTTATACTTCTGCTACTCTTTCGGCTAGGGCCTTAAACTGTCAATTCCACATGATTCAGTATCAGGAATTTATGTTAGACCAGTTAACTAAAAAACTGTCCTCGCCTGAACCATTAGACAAAAAGTCTCTTCAGGAAATGGTACATAACATACAGCAGGTCAGTAATCATTCCTTAAAATGCGGCTATGATGCACTGGAGGCTTCCTTTGGATCAGCTATGACTGGTACAGTGATCAGAAGGCATGCATGGTTAAAAGAGCAGTCCTTACCAGACCATGTAAAATCAAAGCTCCTAGATGCTCCCATGGATAAGCATAATTTGTTTGGCTCACCTGCACAGCAGGTGCTGAAGAAGGTGGAAGAGAAAGCAAAATCTGTCCAGACAGTCAAGGATTTCTTACAGGTCCAGCCTCCAAGGTTTAGTAGGAACTGGCCTTCCAAGAATTGGTCCTTTCCAGACACCACCAGAGCACAGAGAGGCAGGAATAGGCGCCCAAGAGGCAGGGGTCAATCCAGAGGTGCCTACAGGGGACGTCAGTGGCAGCCTAACAACCAGCAAGTACTGCCACAGATCCAGCCACTACCACTTCCACAGGACAATCACAGTGACTTGGCTCTGAGACCGCCTACCAGGGAACAACTAGATGCACCCTTAGGCGGAAAGCTAGCCTTATTTTCAGTAAACTGGCATTACATCACAGGAGACAAATGGATTTTACAGACAATAGACAAAGGTTACAGGTTTCACTTCCATACTCTACCAAGGAAGAGAGGAATGCCAAACCTACCTCCAAATCAAAAAACAAAAGCTCTAGAACAAATAGACAACTTAATAAGGATGAGAGCTATAGAAAAGGTACCGTCTATGGAACAAGGGCAAGGATTTTACTCCAGACTTTTCCTGGTGCCAAGGAAAGAAAACCAATGGAGACCTATTCTAGACCTGTCCGCTCTGAACACATATCTCATTGTTCCAAAATTCAAGATGCTGACCCTACAGCAGCTTCTTCCCATGCTGGGCAAGGAGTCTTGGCTGGTAACTCTAGATCTCAAGGAGGCATACCTGCGTCCCCATACGACCAAATTGCAGAAGATACCTCAGATTTCTTGCAGGACCAGAGCATTATCAATTCTCAGCATTGCCCTTTGGCTTATCTACTGCGCCCAGAGTATTCACGAAATGCCTGGCATCAGTAATTGCTCATTGCAGGCTTCAGGAATTCAAATTTACCCTTACCTGGACGACTGCCTGTTACAAGCGGACAACAAAAACAAATTAGCAAAAGATTTGAAAAAGGTCATTCATCTGCTACAAGCCCTGGGATACACAGTCAATATAAAAAAGTCAAGGCTGATACCATCCCAGAGGATAACTTTCTTGGGTGCAGAACTGGACACATCAAATCAAATGGCATCCCTCACAGCAGAAAAGCAGAAGCACCTTCCTCTCTATTTCATGGCATTAACAACGCAGAACCAGCTAACAGCAAGGAAAGTCCTGCAAGCCCTGTGTTACATGGCATCCTGCATAATATTGATTCCACATGCCAGACTACATATGAGGAAGTTGCAATGGTACCTAAGGAATTTATGGTATCAGCACAAGCACAGCCTAGAAACCCAAATTCCAATAATTCCATGTCTGAAGCAAGAATTCCAATGGTGGGCTCAGGCCTGTCAATTGAACAAAGGACTGCCCTTCCACAGTCCTCAACCAAGCCAGACTATCACCACGGACGCCTCAGACCTCGGTTGGGGGGCACACATGCTGGACAAGTGCATACAAGGCTTATGGACTCAAGACCAGCTGAACCTACACATAAATCAAAAAGAGATGCTGGCAGTAAAACTGGCAATTCAGACATTCAGACCGTTTCTTCAACAGGGTCAATTGCTGATAAGGACGGACAACACCACAGTTATGTGGTACATCAACAAACAGGGAGGCACACATTCATACCCTCTATGCCGGATGGCAATGGACCTCTGGAATGTGGCCCTGAGCTTCAACATTCAGCTCCAGGCAATATTTGTACCAGGAAAAGAAAATATACTAGCAGACATCCTAAGCAGAACTACCACGGATGCCCACGAATGGATGCTGCATCCAGACATCTTCAAATCCATTACAAGGAAATGGGGACTACCAGAAATAGACTTATTCGCATCCCCACACAACCACCAATTGAAAAAATTCTGCACAAGGACATACCACCCTCTGGCTTGGAAGGTGGACTCCTATCTTTCAGTTGGGAAAACCTGACAGCATATGCATTCCCACCTCTTCCTTTGATGCACAAGGTGCTATTGAAGATCAAAGAAGACCGCCCAAGGATCATCCTGATAGCTCCAGACTGGCCGAGGCAGCATTGGTACCCATTACTGAGGTATGTCTCGGGAACAAATATGGCCTCTGCCCCTAGTTCCCTTACTGCTAACACAGAACAACTTCAAAACCCTGCATCCAAACTTGAAAACGTTGCAGCTAGCTGCCTGGAACATTGCATAAGACAAAATAACCCAGATTTATCTCAAAGGGTTAAAGACATTATCTTGGAGGCTCGCAGACCCTCAACAAGGAAAACTTATTCCGCAAAATGGAAAAGATATCTCATTTGGAGTGCAGCTAAAGGAGAAGATGTGTCACTGGTAAACATAGCTAACATTCTGGAATACTTGGCAGAACTTTTCCACAATGGCCTGTCCTATTCTTCCATTAAGATTCATGCATCAGCTATTTCAGCAGAATACAACATGGACCCTCCAGTCTTCTCTCATCCTCTACTCAGGCAGTTTCTGAGAGGAATTAAAAATGTAAAGCCACCAAGGAAGCCACCATTGCCATGGGACTTGAACTTTGTGCTGGAAAAGTTGACACTCCCTCCTTTTGAATCAGCAGCAACAGCAGAATTACAGTACTTATCATGGAAAACTGCTTTCCTGCTTGCAATCACTTCAGCAAGAAGGGTTTCTGAATTACAGGCATTAATGGCAGTACAGCCCTTCCTTATCTTCCATCAAGATAGAGTGTCCATGAGAACTAATCCTACTTTTATGCCAAAGGTGGTCTCCAGGGTATCTCTAAACCAAGCTATCCACCTACCTACATTCTTCCCCAACCCACAGAACAGGGGAGAAAGATTATTAAATACCTTGGATGTACATAGGCAATTGCGCTACTACCTGGACAGAACCAAGAGCAATAGAAAAACTGACCAGCTACTGGTAGCATATGCAACAGGAATGGAAGGAAAAGCAATTTCAAAACAGACAATCTCAAAGTGGATAGGAAATTGCATTAGATTTTGTTACTCTTACCATGGAAAGACAACTCCAGAAAACATCAGACCTCACTCCACAAGGGCTACAGCCACTACTACAGCTTTTACGAGGAGTGGCTACCAAAGACATTTTAGAGGCTGCTACTTGGAGCTCCGTGCATACATTTGCCAAGCATTATAATCTACCCTTATACTCCAGATCCCGAGCAGGTTTTGCCACTGCTGTTTTGCAAGGGATCTTAACTACACCATAATCTAATTATTACCTCCTCCCCCAGTTTGGCTATGGTATTCTACCCATTTGTTAGGACTGCAGATGCATCCTTGAAGGACATAGTACAGTTTTGTACCTACCATAAATGTAGATGTCCGAGAGGTATGCATCTGCAGTCAGGATTACCCACCCTCCTTCCCCTCTGTGGTACTCCTAGGGTATTTGCCCATCTTGTACCTAGCTGGGGGAATCTATTATGGTGTATTTGTTTGTATATACTTGTTTATTTCTATTTGCTCTCTATTGTTTGGAAACATTTGCATTTATCCAAATTTAACCTTCCTAGAGGGCTCCTGGCATCTGGGGCAAGAAACACTGAGGAAAATGGCGTCGGCTGATGCCTTTATACCCGCTGAACTGCAGCTATGACGTCGGGTGAAGTGCGGTATCAGCCGAGGCCAGACCCAGACTTTGGAATCCGGCCGACCGAAGGGCTGCCTGAGGCCAGGACAACCCATTTGTTAGGACTGCAGATGCATACCTCTCGGACATCTACATTTATGGTAGGTACAAAACTGTACTTTCTTATCTTGGAAAACTGCTTTCCTGCTTGCAATCACTTCAGCAAGAAGGGTTTCTGAATTACAGGCATTAATGGCAGTACAGCCCTTCCTTATCTTCCATCAGGATAGAGTGTCCTTGAGAACTAACCCTACTTTTATGCCAAAGGTGGTCTCCAGGGTATCATTGAACCAAGCAATCCACCTACCGACATTCTTCCCCAACCCACAGAACAGGGGGGAAAGACTACTACATACCTTGGATGTGCACAGGCAATTGCGCTACTATCTGGACAGAACCAAGAACAATAGAAAAACTGACCAGCTTCTGGTAGCATATGCAACAGGAATGGAAGGAAAAGCAATTTCAAAACAGACAATCTCAAAATGGATAGGAAATTGCATTAGATTTTGTTACTCTTTTCATGGAAAGACAACTCCAGAAAACATCAGACCTCACTCCACAAGGGCTACAGCCACTACTACAGCTTTTTACGAGGAGTGGCTACCAAAGACATTTTAGAAGCTGCTACTTGGAGCTCCGTGCATACATTTGCCAAGCATTATAATCTTCCTTTATACTCCAGATCCCGAGCAGGTTTTGCAACTGCTGTTTTGCAAGGGATCTTAACTACACCATAATCATCTTAGTGCCTCCTCCCCCAGTTTGGCTATGGTATTCTACCCATATGTTAGGACTGCAGATGCATCCTTGAAGGACATAGTACAGTTTTGTACCTACCATAAATGTAGATGTCCGAGAGGTATGCATCTGCAGTCAGGATTACCCACCCTCCTTCCCCTCTGTGGTACTCCTAGGGTATTTGCCCATCTTGTAGCTAGCTGGGGGAATCTATTATGGTGTATTTGTTTGTATATATGTATATACATGTTTATTTTTGTTTGCTCTCTACTGTTTGGAATCATTTGCATTTATCCAAATTTAGCCTTCCTAGAGGGCACCTGGCATCTGGGGCAAGAAACACTGAGGAAAATGGCATCGGCTGATGCCTTTATACCCAATTCACAGCAGCTATGACGTCGGGTGAAGTGCGACATCAGCCAGGGCCAGACCCAGACTTTGGAATCCGGCCGACCGAAGGGCTGCCTGAGGCAGGACAACCCATATGTTAGGACTGCAGATGCATACCTCTCGGACATCTACATTTATGGTAGGTATTTATGGTAGGTACAAAACTGTACTTTGGATGCTGCCTTAAAGCAGGACCACCTGTTTGGCAACAAGGCTGAGGAAGTTCTTAAAAAGATGGAAGATAAAGTTAAATCTATGCAAACTGTTAAAGATTTCTTACAAATTCAGCCTCTTAGATTTAGTAGGCATTGGCCCTCTAAGAATTGGTCCTTTCCAGCCCCTTCCAGGTCTTCTCAAGCCAAACCCAGACACAGCAGAAACCCCAGCTTTCAGTCCCAGGGGACACACAAGACTAAGCAGTTGGGGGGGGGTCTGCACCCAAATCAAGGAGTAGTAAGACCCCCCCCCTATGGAAAACTATCTCAATGACTTGCTTTTAAAACTTCCAAGCACTTCCCAACTGAATGCTCCTTTAGGTGGAAAGATTGGTCTGCAGGCCAAAAACTGGGAACTCATTACCCAGGACAAATGGGTTTTAAATATAGTGTCCCAAGGATACAGATTTCACTTCCACACCTTACCAACACCAAGCGGGTGGCCAGATCTACCCCCAAATCAGTGGGCAGAGGCCCAAAATCAAGTACTCTCTCTCTTAAGCATGGGGGCTACTCAGTTGGTACCAGAAGAGGAAAAGGGACTAGGTTTCTATTCGAGACTTTTTCTGGTACCCAGAAAAGACAGTACATGGCGTCTTATCCTGGACCTTCCTACTCTAAATACCTTTCTGGTGATTCCAAAATTCAAGATGCTGACTCTTCACCAGCTGCTTCCTGCACTAGGCAAAGATGCATGGTTGGCAACACTAGACTTAAAAGAAGCATACCTGCACATCCCTATCAGGGAGTCTTGCAGAAGATACCTACACTTCAAAGCAGGCGACATGCACTATTAGGTCTGTGCACTGCCCTTTGGCTTATCTACTGCACCCAGGGAATTCACAAGGTGCCTAGCTCCAGCCATTGCATTCTGCAGGCAAAGAAATATTCAGATGTATCCATACCTGGACGATTGCCTAATTCAGGCGGAAAGCCAGGACATTCTTTTGAATCCTGCATTAAGATTTGCTGTGTTGCACTTTGTGGTGTTGTAGTGGACTACATCTTGTAGTTTTGGTTCATAAGTTCATAATTGTGTACTAGGCTAATGGCCATGGTCTCTGTTTACTGGTTTAAAGGTCTTTGAGTGAGATCATGTGGAGTTTCACAGATTTTGATGGGATGAGGCCATATGGAGTCTGACAGTCAGGGATTGGTGGGTGGAGGCCATGTGGAGTTTGGCAATCAAAAGTTTGTGGGCAGCAATATGTGGAGTCTGACAGTCAGATGTTGGTGGGTTATCTTAACAGGAACAGAGAGTATGAGCTCTCTGAGTGACCTACTGATTTGCTTGTTTTCCTGGATAGAAGTCATGCTCAGTGATGGAGAATGTCACTACATATACACTGTGCTGTGGAGGAGGTAATTTGCCCAAACTGCACCTCTATCATAGGGGCTTCTGCAGGGTATTCTGGAGGTGGGGCATTCTTTAACTGGATCTGTTTGTTTTTGCAGAGAAAGCTTTTTACCTTGTGCCCTATCCAAAAGGGCCAAGAAGAGTCAGTATTAGATTCTCAGTGAATTGGTGACATTGTTTTATGATTTTCTCCATTTCCTTTAGTCCTTATGGACCAACTCCAGGCCCTGTCAGTATAGTCAGTATCCTGCAGACTGCAACCCAATGCTATTGGATTCACTGCACATGAGCACATCAAATGGCTTCAGAAATTCTCATTCTAGGAATCTTAACCTCTTCCACAACATCAACAGAACTGTTTGGAGGGACAAGTGTAACTCGCAGAGAATACCTCTGCATTGGAACAGACTCCTCATCCACATAAAGGCTCATCCCTGTCCATATTCAGATACAGCTTGGATCTGTGGATGGGAAACAAAATTTACCCCAAGTCTGTGCCCTGTACTACTAATGGATAGAGCCAGCTCCTAAATATTTTATCTCATGCATGGGTCCCCTCAAATTATCTATGGTATGATCCTAGTTATTTTCATAAGGGTAATATGTAATTATTGACCATGGGATGGGTAAGGCCCAATCTTACACCAAATGAGATGGGTTTTTAAAGTACCAAAGGGGAAATTGGCTAGGTTTAAAATGGCTGGCAAGGGCAGCTAGCCTAGCACTTACATATGAACCTATGACTTTCTTTGCCTTGCAAATTGACTCGTTAGATAGTCTTCATATATTTCTGATATTCTTGAAAGCTGGAGAAGGTTTGGGGAGTTCTGCATCATTCTCCAGAGTGATAACTTATTTGTGGGGCAGGAGAAGGAGGATTAATTTTGGTATTTTGTATTCACTATTTACTGCAAATGTCAAGCACCAGTGGAAGGCAGATCCTTTACTTATTCTTGGCTGGGCTGAGGGTTTTAAAGTCTGAGTATTCTATCCTCATTTGTAGGTTTGTTCTCTTTTGGATTTGGTTGATGCTTGAGTTTAGTAAGTTGCTATAGTTGCACAGTATGACTGTACTTTTCAGGTCATGTAATTTTGGAAAAAGTTAAGCTTTCTCCTTACCCTCATGGTTGCATAATTTCCAAGTAAACTTAGGTAGCATAGCATGAGATGTCCTTCTGTTCATCTTTGCAGTATTCATAACATGAGGGAGTTCGCCACCATAGGCGACCTGACGTTGGCCAGTATACAAAGGACTTCACTACCTTGGGGCGTGTGGTATGTCGCGCACAGGCTGTGAGTGGATGTCATCCGTAAAAGTGACGCACACACCATCCATAGAACTTGTCTATGGCCAGATCCATATGCCAGCTTCCAATGTAATCTGACTCCAAGTCGTTTGTGATTCAAAATTCAGATAAGTGCCCTGCTGGGGAATTTTTTTGACTTTTGCTACTGTCTTTGGTTAGGGTTCATGTCATCCAAGAGGGGCAAGTGCCAATGTCGATGACAAATTCCACACAATGATAGCTACCACCTCTAATGCTTGTTCTGCCTAGGCCCAAACCATGACCACAAAAACTGGTCTATTATAAGGCATTTGTCCCAAAGACTTTAAGGAGCAAATTACCCTCTCTAGCTGTCTACCTTGAGAATCAGCACTTAAAGCTGCCTACAAAAAGTGCTGTGGAGGGATCCTCAGGGCCTGAAGCCAAGTTGATTTTGAAGCAGAAGGCTAAAAAGCAAAGGCCTGGACCTTTTGCTGCCCCTCTGGATGCCAGTGTCTCTCTTGAGGCAGGGGACAGCCCAGAGACATGCCCGATTCATAGCTCAGATCTGCAAGCCGAGCCTGACGTCCAGGCCACCTTGGATCCAAGCATTAGCACATCCCAGAGGCCGAGCAGGCATCCATGTCAGATGTCCAAAGGAAACCATGACTCGTGATTACGGAAGGCCCTAAGGGGATTTCACAGATCCTTGTTAAGGAAAAGGTAGATTCCGATCTGATCAAATGTAGGCCTCTGTTGGGCCTTCCTGCCCTACATAAAGCAGACCTGCATGGGAAAAAGAAACAAAAAAACAAGCATTTGTCTCCACCAAACCAACCTGCTAGCAATTGGCAGCAATTCAATCAGGGCCTTTTCAATGCCCTTATATCACTTGGGCCTCCTCCAGATTTTACAGCCCCCCCCCCACCCACCCAGTACTGATTTTACACTTAAAAGAACTAGGGAAGAGGATACATCTGAGGAAGAGGCATCTTCAGGAGACAGATCCCTGCCTTACTCTTCTCAGATCCCTTCCACTGTGGATTATGCATCCTCAGAAGAGGAATGAAATAGCACAGACTTACCAGTGGAAGACATATCCTTTGGAGAAACCATAGGTAAGATGAGAGGCCACTTTAAATGGGTTAGCACCCACATATCTAGTACAGAAAATATACTATGAGCTATTAGATAAAATCACCAAGCCCATCAGTTAGCCCTTCTGTCTTGCATGCCTTTCTCAATGCTTTTGCCTCAGCTTCACAGGTACCAGATTCCCAGCCACCTGCCCCCAAAAAGTCAGACTGCTTCAACAAGGTCTCAGAGGACTGTAAGTTTCTCTTCAGATGTCCTTCTGCAGACCCTTCTGTAATTTCTTTGGCTTCTGACAAGCCATCAAAATTGCTGCCCTCCACTATCCTCTTACCATCAGATAAGGATAGCAGGAATCTGGACAGACTAGGCAAAACAGTATACACTTCTGCCACTCAAGCATTCAGGGCCATAAATTACCAAACACATATGACCAAGTTCACCTTAGAACTTATGTCACGTCTCTCACATGTAATTGCAGGCTTTCCTGACTCAGAAAATGAAACCTTGCCTACTTCTTTGCTTGGCGCTTCTTCTCAAGTAGCACGTCATGCCATAAAATGCATCTGAGATGCTGCAGAGGCTTCTGCCAGAGCGGTTGTGTCTGGATCAGTGATAGGAGGATTTTCTTGGCTAAGACTTCAGCCCTCACCTGAGGACATAAAAGCCAAACTTATGAATGCACCTCTGGACAACTATGTCTTGTTTGGACCTGCAGCTGCTAAACTGTTCAGATCATTGCAGGAAAAGGGTAAGGAACTGCAGGAATTGAAACATATTATTGTTTCCCCAGAACCCAAGTTCCTAAGAAATTACCCTGTGAAGCCTGTATTTGTGTGTAGACATTCCCATCACACACAACCCAGAACAAAAAGGACTGACAGGAGACCACAGCAGCCTAGGGTTCTGTCGGCAACTCCACCACCTAAGAGTCTCTTTCCAGACAAGCCGTCCTCTGTTTGACTGCTTCCTTCTCCCACCCTCATCCCGCTTTCTCCGCACCTTCCCCTATGTCTGCCAGTCTGGGAAAGCATAACCCAAGATACCTGGGGTCCCCTCTATTGTCCAAAAAGGATACTTCATGGTGTGGGATCAAGCACCCTCCTTTAGGGGCATCCTTCAACCTCCCAGGGAACAACTTGCCTTTTTCTCAGAGGTTCTGTCAGAATTATTGAACCAAGGGACCATCCAGATTGTTCCCATAAACCAAATAGGCAAATGATTTTACTCCAGGTTGTTCTTGGTGCCAAGGAAGGAAGGTCCCTGGAGACCCATCCTTGATCTATCTCATCTTAGTACCTTTCTAAGAGTATCCACTTTCCGCATGCTGACCCTGTAGACTCTGTTGCCACTCATCCTGTCTCAAGCCTTCATAATTACCATGGATATCAAAATTACATATCTGCACATTCCCATCTAGCCCAACTACAGGAAGTTTTTATGCTTCTCTGTATCATCATGGCTTTTTCAGTTCTGTGCTTTGCCCTTTGGGCTGTCTACCACACCAAGGGTCTTCACCAAATGTGTTGCTCCCGTGATTGCCCACCGCAGACTCCAGGGAGTACACATCTTTCTGTATCTGTATGACCTCCTTCTTCTAGTTACAGCCTCTGAGGAGTTGGAATGAAATATTGTCTTTACCATCTATCTCCTACAAAGTCTGGGGTTCATGGTAAACTTAAAGAAATCAGTTCTCACCTCTTCACAGGATCAGATTTTCCTGGGGTGCAGGATACAAACAGATCTGATGAGGATTTCTCTCTCCCACAAAAGGTACAGGATCTCATCTCCTACTTCCAAAACATTCTACTGCTCTACCACATTACAGCCAGAGAGTTCCTCAGGGGCCTCATGGCATCCACCATTCCCATGTTCCCATTAGCCAAACTACACGTGAGAAAATGGCAATGGTATCTAAAATCAGTTTGGATGCAACACCAGCACCTCCTAGAATTCTCCATTCTCCTCATCCCTTGTCTGAAGAAGTAACTTCAGTGGTGGATACATCAAGTGTCACTCAACCCAGGACTACCCTTACACCCTCCTGCTCCTCGCCAAAAGATCTGCATAGATGCCTCAGATGTTGGTTGGTGAGCAACCTTTGGCTACCTGAAAATACAGGAGATCTGGCCTCCCTGTCAGTTGAAGGAACACTTCAGTGTAAGGGAGATGAGGGTGCTGCTATTGGCCATGCAGACTTTCTATCTCTTATTCCAACCAGGACCTCTGAAGCTGTTCACAGACAATATGACAGTCCTCTGGTATGTGAACAAATGTGGGGGAACAAATCCTATCTATTATGCAGACTGTCTGTTCAGGCTTGGGAGCTGGCAGTAGAAAATCCATATAATCTTTCAGGCAATGTACATCCCATCCTCTCAAAACTGCATGGCAGATTACCTGAGTAGGTCCCTAACACCATCCTACAAATGGATGCTTCAGAGGGATGTGTTTCTGGACATTGTCCGCTAGTGGGGTACTCCTCAAACAGACCTTTTTGCCTCTCCCATGAACAGACAGCTTCCACAGTTTTATGCCAGAGAGTCCCATCCCCTAGTTTGGAAAGTGGATGCCCTTTCTGTTGGAAGGAGATGTTTCTATATGCATTCCCTCCCCTTCCTCTCATACAAAAAGTCATGTCCAAAATTCAGCAAGACAAACCAAAATCTTGCTGGTGACTCCCTTTTGGCCAAGACAGCACTAGTTCCCTCTCTTCCTGCATTTAGCCAAGGGTAATCGCCACAAGTTACCTCACAGAGTGGACCTCCTCACACAAGACAAAGGACCCTCATACATCCCCACTTGGTGACTCTTCAGTTATCCCTGTGGACGATAGGGTACTAATCTCTTTCAGATACCTGTTCTATGAGGACATGCTCACAGTCCTGCAGAAGGCCAGGAAATCAAATACCAGAAACTCTTACTCAGCAAAATGGAAGAGATTTTCGATCTGGCGTCTGAAATGAAATCAGGACCCATTAGCAGTGGAAATTTTCCTGGTTTTGACTTATTTGTGTGAATTCCTGAACACTGGTTTGGCTTACTCTTCAGTAAAAGCTCATATGTCATCCATGTCTGTGTGTCTGCCTGTATCACCCCACTTAGCTAGCAGGTAGGCAAAATATTTTCATAAAGGCGTCCTACACATTAAACCGCCCAGGAAACCTTTTCCACCTCCCTGGGACCTTAACTTTGTTTTGGAAAAGCTGACTGTCCCACCTTTGAGCCAGCTTCCTCAGCTTCTCCTCAGTACTGTTCCTGGAAAACTGTCTTACTTTTAGCCTTAAGTTCAGCCAGATGAGTGTCTGAGCTAAAGGCCGTTATTAGGACTCCACTATTTCTGGTTTTCCACAAAGACAGGGCCTACCTGCACACAAACCCTTCATTTATGCCTAAGGTAGTCAATGACCTATCTTTAAATCAGTTCATATACTTACCTTTTTCCCTTTTCTCAGAATTTTAGTGAGCGAGTCATCCATACTTTAGATGTCCACAGGCAACTTAGATTTTATTTGGATAAGACCAAGGCTGTTAAAAAGTCAGACCAGCCTTATGTTTCTTACCACCCCAGGCCCAGGGACGGGCTGTGTGTCTAAGCAGACCATTTCCTCCTGGATTTCCAAGACTATTTCCTTCTGCTACACTCACCATGATAAGACTCTCCATTCCCCTGTTAGGGCTCATTCCACCAGGGCTGTTGCCTCATCTGGGGCCTTTTTCAATGAATTGGAAACAAACACAATTTTTGAGGCAACTACATGGACCTCGTTCCATACCTTCACCAGACAGTATAAATTAGATGTAATTTCTAAATCTAGAGCAAGGTTTGCAGAGCCATGCTGCAGGGGTACCTGGAAGGCTCCTCGGCCACTCCCTCCTCCTTTACTTCATAAGCTGTGGTATTCTCCCTCATGTTATGGTGGCAGCATTGTGTGGCACAGAATTAGTGTTTTCAACTAGTAGCCATGACTCCTGTTCATTTTACCACAGCCTTTTTTTGTGGTCTATGGTAGTGGCCTTCAGTGTGAAATAGTGGTGTTTGACTTGGTCCATAATGCTCCAGACCAGTATGGGGAAAGAAAAGCTGCCTATTATTTTCCTGTCCTTCTGAATCGTCAGTATTTGCCTTACCACTTGCATTATGTGTTCCTGTTAGAATGTGGCCGTGATCACTGTTTAATTTTGTTCTTAGCACATTTAGATAGATCACCTCCTTGTGGTCGGTCCTGCAAGTGCTGAGATGGTGTAGTGCTGGCCCCCTGTCTGTCTTATATGGACTCTGACTGCTTTCCCTCACTGTGAGTGTAAATACTGCTGGGAATTCCATCTAAGAATAGGTTCACCACAGTGGACCCTTGCACACAATGATGCAGTAGATATGAGATTACTCACCAGAAACAGTTGATCTTCAACAGGGCCTTTTTTTCTTTTACCCATTTTTCCTTCCTTCTATCTCTGTAGAAGCAAATTTCTCAGCTTCATTTAAAAGAGAATCCTTCTTTTTGTATTGGTAAGTCTGTAATGTTATTTTCTTGCTTAATTTTTGCTTGAGGTTAACATCTTCAACCCTAGACCATAGAGTAGATGCAAATATGACTCACTGTATGATGCAAGAAGTTTAGCTGGTACCCTGGAGACATGAGAGCTTCAATTGTGGGAGCTTGAGATAAAAAAATCTAAAAGGGTGGATGATCTTTCATTACCCCTTACCAGGAGGAATCAGTGTTCCTAGAAGCCTTTGGGTTCAGTCCATCTATGTCTTGGGTTATCCCTCTTGCAGATGAACTTATAGATCTTCTGTCACACCAGGCATGGAAGGATCCAGATACAGTAGAACCAGTTCCCTGTCACCTGGACAAGTTTCTCACCCCACCCAAAGACAGGCTTTTTTGGAGTAAGGGAATTCCTGTATATGCCATGGTTGTGGAGGCAGCCATAAAAAGGAGCTAGCTGAGCAAAGCTGATCGCTTTACCCCCCCCCCCCCCCACACACACACACACACACACACACACACACTTGTGTGAGCAAGGACTCCTCTCACTCCAGCTAAAAGCAAAGAAAACTCTAACCAGCAATCATCCAAAAATAGACTGCAGCCCCAGGTTTAACTCCAGGAACCTTGTTGTTGCCACTTGTGTAGGTGCCAGCTTTTGTGACTACTGTTATGCCTTGGTAAAATCTGTTACAGTCAGCTAGAGTGCATGCCCCAGGGGCAATCAGCTGCAAATCTTCTTCCTCTTAGCCCATCCCCACCCCTTTCATCCGTTTCACTGTTGATAATTTGTTGTATGTTAAGGTATTTAGCCCCTCATCATAGTCATAGCCTTCAGTCCCTCCTTCTTAATACTTGTTCTTCACTCAACACAAAACAGAGGTGCAAAGTCTCCAGCTGCTTTTATCTTTAGCTACATTGTGTGCAGCAAACAATGAGCTAAGGGGAATACAAATATAAAAGGGAATAGAATCTGCCATTGCAGACTAGTAAGCAGCATATAGCCTCTACCTATGGTGTACTCCTACACATAGTTTTTCTTGGAGAAACCTTCCAGTCCTTGAACAAGGGTACCTGTATGTTTAACTTATTTCCTTGGCTGTCCTTTGATAATTAGCTAGGTTAGCAGAGTGCTTTGGATTCTCCCCTGCTACTTTAAATTCCAATTGATGTTTTCCCTCCCCCCTACCCCCAAGTGATTGCCCAGGTACAACATACAACCACACCCCCTCACTTTCTCCCAAATCCCCCATCCTTCTACTTCCTGTTCTCATACTACCTCCCTTCTTTGCTCCTCTCCACACATACCTACTATCCACTATCAAAGACTACTATACCTTACTCCCACCCCTTCCTCTCATCCTCTGTTCTACATCCCATAAAGTGACATGTCTCTTATAACTCAAACTATACTCTTACCTTCTCTACTCCTTATACTCTAATCACCTCACCTCCTATTACTCACAATTACCTACTCCCTATTTCCATCCATCAAACACCACTCTTAACTCAAGTACTACACCACAACCTTATCTACTAATTTGTCCCTCCATCCTTCCCCCCACCACTCCCATTCCTAAAATAAAAATATCTCCCATCTCCCCTTTAAAACAAAAAAAAAAAACAGTCTGCTTACTCAAATTAAAACCCCATTACAAACCTCTACTTCTATCTGGTCACATTCATCCTAACCCAGGCCCTACAGACACTACCCAGAACAATAACCATCCTGTATCTAAACCTGCCAACCCCTCCAACCCACAAAAACAAGTACAATTCTGCTTTGTCAATGTCAGGAGCCTTGTAAATAAATTTCAAGAACTCCATGCTTGGATAGCTAACTATACTCCTGACATAGTTACCCTAACTGAAACATGGTTAAAACCACACCATCTGGACAGTGAAATTATCCCTCCTGGCTATAATATCCTTAGATTAGATCGACCTAAAAGAAAAGGAGGAGGAGTCTCCATACTCTATTCCAATTGTCTCTCCCAAATCATTCCCACACTAGACTTACCCTCCTTCTCACCAGCTGAACTCCTATTGACCAACTTCAAACTTAACAGTTTCAACACCATAACTGTCGCAACAATCTATATTCCTCCTGGTGATAATATTAACATACTTGAGAACATCCTATCTCACCTCCCACATACCATCCACAATGAAATAATTATACTGGGAGATGTAAATATTGATTGGCTTACAATACAAGCTCCCAACACTACTTCCTGTATAAACCTACAAGGGTTTGAGCAGCTAATAACAACCCCAACCTACATTAATATATCTCACCTACCTAGCTCTCTTCTTGACTGGATATTGGTCTCCCACCCTCAAAACTGTCATAATTCTCAAACCCTTCCAAATGCCCTCCGCAACCACTGCCCTATAACTGTTACCAGACATACTCCCCACCTTACCAAACCTAACAAATTTATTACCACCTGCTCACTTTTGCATTTCTGTCCTAACTCCTTTATTCACCAACTCTCCAAAATTAACTGGTCTTACCTCACCACTCTTCCTTTAGATGAAGCTGTCCACTCCTTCAACACTACATTCCTAAACATTCTTAACTCCCTTGCTCCTCTTCACATGATTATAATCAAATCTAATACTGCTCCCTGTCTCACTAAATCTACCAGAATCCTCATGAAAGACTGGGATAGGATTTGGAAAACGTGGACTAAAACTAGGACCCCTTCTCTTCTTCAGAAATATAAAGAACTTAGAAATAAAATAAAAAAAATCATCCATTATGACAAAATAAACTTCTACACCAGTACTCCCTCTACTCTCAAATCAGACCCAAAGAAATTCTGGAGCTCTATTAAACAGACTCTTCATCCAGGAAACCCTTCCTCTCCTAACCCATGTCCCAATGCAACACCTGAAGACATAGCCAACAAATTTAACAATCACTTTATAAACTCAATAACCTCCATAATAACCCCCCCCCCAGAAACAACACTAGCACCCCCACAAACTCTATACCTCTTCCAAACCCTCCTAACTCCTTCTCTGTAAAAGCAGTATCAACTATGTAAAGTCATTACTCTCTAAACTTAAACCTTGCTCCCCATCTGTTGACAAGCTACCCTCTTATTTCCTGCAGATTGCCTCTGAACCTCTTGCCTATCCTGTATCCATCTTAATCAACCGATCCATTTCTGAATCCTATGTTCCCACTGTATGGAAGAATTTCTTTCCTCTACCCATTCACAAAGGGGGCAACTCCTCAGACATATCCAACTTCAGACCGATTGCCGTACTCTCTCCACTCTCAAAAATCCTAGAGAAATGCATTCACAAGCAGGAAATGCATTATCTTTACCAGCAAAACCTTCTCACACCCACACAGCATGGTTTCCGCCCCAAGCATAGTCCCAACTACTGCACTCATATCATTCATCAACATAGTCTCCCTAGCTCGGGGTAACAAACTTGTCTCATGCCTGTTCCTTGACCTTTCTAAAGCCTTTGACACTGTCTCTCACCCACTCCTTCTAGATAAACTCACAAACTTACATTTCTCTCCCCCTGCTATCTCCTGGTTCTCCAGCTATCTGTCTACCTGCCAGCAATCAGTTAACTGGCTCTCTGCACTATCCTCCCCTCCTCTCTCACTGTACAAATGGGAGTTCTCCAAGGGTCCATATTTGGACCACTACTCTTTAATATTTTGACCAACTTGCTCTACTCCTCTTGTCCGCAGTCATCTCTTGTGTAATATGCTGATGGCTCAACTGTTATAACCATTGCTGACAACCCAGCTGACCTCCACTCAACTACCCAGGCATCCTTCTACACAATTGAGACTTGGCTTAGTGATAACAAACTAATACTTAATCCAAAAAAAAACTAAGCTCCTACTCTTCCTCCCTAAAAACATCACCACACTCAAACGTACATATACCATCTTATCATGCAACAACACTATCATCTCAGCTGAATCTAGTACTAAATTGCTAGTTGTTACAATAGATGATCAGCTTAAGTTTGATCTCCATATTACTAACTCAGTAAAAAGAACTCATCAGAAACTTGGACACCTTTTCCGTAGCAAGAAATACTTAACTAACACTGCCCGAATAACTTTCTCTCAGGCTTTATTACTGACAACACTCCTGTACAGCTCCCACATATTCACAAACCTAAATTCTACACTTATTTCCAAGCTTGAAACTACCTATAATAAGATCGCCAGATTTTCAGCTAACCAAACCTACAAGTCACACCACTGCTTAGCACTACAGCAACTAGACTGGCTAGAATTCCCTCAGCTGCACCAACTGTACCAACTACAAATCATCCACTCTATCCTCTACCTACTCTCTTTCTGCCCCAGCCTCTCCACTATCATATCCAAATATTCCCCTGCAAGGACGCTACGCAGCTCAAATCAAGAATTATTAGACATCTACAAACGCAAAACCAAAATAGGTTGCCTTCTCTATAACTATAACCCAGCTATATCCTGGAACCATCTCCCCTTGGAAATAAAATCCCTCCAGCATAGCAAAAGTTTCAAAATAGCCACAAGGAAATACCTAAAAACAAAGTGGTCTTGCCACTGTAGCCAACCACCCTGAAACCACCATCCTTTCACCTATTTCACCACCTCACTCTTAATGTATCTCTAACACTATTTCCCTGCCTCTTCTATCTCTTCCCTTCCTCTAGCTCCAACCACTCTTAATTCTTACAGTCTCAAAACAACCTACCTGTCTAGTCTGTCTCCTATACTCTACCTCCTCTACATCTCCTACTAGCCATTCTTACTTTCCTTTTGTGTTTCCAAACTCCTGTACAACTAGATCTGACCCACTTTAAATAAGCATCTGCCTAACTATTAATTCATTTTGCTCTAAGCAGCTTAAATAATATTGTAACTAGTCACATTTTCTTCTGCTAATTGTTTAAAACCTTGTTTGTAACAACTCACATACTTTTCTGCCAATTGTTAATACTCTGTATAACTGAATTGCCTAAGGAGCTTTTTTTCTGGCCAGGTCTTTGCTTGTAAGATTCTATAGCTGATTGTTACTACTATGTTACTAAAATTTAATAAATTGTTTTCTAGTCTTGAGGAGTTTTTCTCCCCAGGTCTCTGCTGAAAATGAGCCAAAAGCTCAGCCAGACTAACCCGGTTAACAAATGTAAAATAAATAAGTAAAATAAATAAAATCTGTTCATACTCCTAATAGGGAGTCTAAGGTGATGGAGAGTTTTGGAAAGCACATTTGCACATCAGCGACCTTTGCTCTATGGTTGTTCAACTACTTGGCACATTTTGCCAGATTGCAGAGAGACTTGATTAAAGGACTCTCTAAGGCTAGTCCTGGGTCTATGTTGATGGAGGAAAAGAAACAGTTTTCTTCACAGCTGCTGTCAACCCTTCAGTTGATTTCTAATGCATCCATGAGGTTAAGCTCGCAGGCAGCAGGTTCAGTCGTTGCCATCAGGAGACGTGCCTGCATGCATTTGTGTGACTTTGCAGAGCCCTTTAAGTCTTCTTTCATTAATGCTCCCACTGATGGATGATCTTTTTTGGGGCCCACAGTAACAGAAACACTTTCCCATAGTGAGCAAGATGGAAAGACCTTGTCTCCCATGGAAATCCATTTTTTTCTACCCAGCAGAGATCTTTTTCTAGAAATAAGCAGGGTGGTAAGAAGATGTGGTTCTGAAAATCACAAGGACCTTTTCAGGACTCATGAGGGGGATTTTCCCCCAGTGACAGTTGGGGAAATTACAATGGAAGACGCTGCCCTTGCAGCAGAGGTGGCCTGAAAAAGTAAGGGTTTCGAGATTCTTTTACGGATAGACCCTTTCAGCACTCCTGAAGGGTTGCCCTCCTGTTTTTCTCTGAAGAACCCTGGGCATCAGTCACAAAAGGCACTTGGGTGCAAAGAATTATATTCAGAGGATATTTCATTCCCTTTTTACAAATCCTTCCACACGAACAGAAAAGATAAAAATCTCCCCGACGTTCCACCCAGTCAGCAGGAGTTGGCAGCTCTAGAAGTTCAAAAGCTACTAGACAAATGCGTTGTCCAAGAGATGTCCTTCAAGAATGCAACTGCAGTCATAACATATGGGTTGTCCTGCCTCAGGCAGCCCTCGGTCGGCCGGATTCCAAAGTCTGGGTCCGACGTCGGCTGATATCGCATTTTCCTCCAACGTCAGAGCGGCTGGGGTACATAAGCATCAGCCGACGCCATTTTCTACAGTCTTTCTTGACGCGCGGTGCCCGAAGCAGAAGCAGTTCGCAAGTGCCGGTCAGTCAGCTCCTGTATTCTTCGATTCCGAAGTCATCAAAAAAGCTAAGTACCCCGTTGGGGACCTTTTCTTGCCTCAGCCGATGTCAGAAATTACTGAAAAAGTTAACAATTGTCTTTCTTGTGGTAAACAAATACCTCATAAGGATTTCCACTCTTACTGTCTTCCTTGCCTTGGCCCAGAGCACGACGTCTCGGCCTGTGTAGCCTGCGCTCGCTTCAACAAGCGCACTCTCAGGAGCCGGGCGGAGTTCGCTGAAGATTTTTTCGGCGAAAAATTTGCTTACACAATGCCGTCGGAACTTCCGACATCGCAAACTCCCAAGAAACGAAAAGACCGGGACCGACATCCTCGGACCGCGTCTACCACCGACTCCATGCCAACACCAATCGCGAGTGCTCCGGTTCCCTCTGAGACGGTTTCTCCACCTCTCCGAACCGAAGACACCGCATTACCGACGACTCCGATTCCGGATATCACTCCGACGCCAGTTATTGATTTTCCTCCGGATACCGAAACCGAGGAAATGCCCGAGACCATTGCTGTAGACAAGGTCACTCCTGCATGTGGAGCTGCCAGGCCTCCTATGGCCATGTCTATTAAGGCCTACACTAGGGCTAAGGCAGCCAGCAAAACAAAACATCTTACTACTAAAACCTTACCTCAGCCTACTCCAGAGACACAAATTATGTCTATGGCTGCTGATTTAATTTCTATGATTAGAGGTTCACAGGCCCATCCTGAGAGAGGATCCCAGCCTCCTTCTGATTAAAGGCCCGGGTTGAACCCCTGATCCTATTCCGTCAGATGAAGATTCTGAGGGCTCTGTCCACTCTGATAGCCAGGAAGAGCTCTTCCAGACCTATGAGGACTCGGATGCAGAGGATTCCATCCTCGGCCTCCTCCTGAGGATATTTCTTTGGGGAAGTTCTACATACCATGAGGGAACATTTCAAGTGGCAAGGCCAGGAATATTCTGATTCCAGAAACGCCGGACTTTCCTTAAGAAGCCCCAGCACAGGCCCTTAGCTATTCCTCCTGTACTTGATGTTTTGGATGATTTATATTCTGACTCTAGTGTTACCCCTGACTCTCTTCCTCCTGCTCCAGCCAAGCCAGACAGGTATTACAGGGTTCCTGAAACTAATTCCCATTTATTCAGGGCCCATTCTGCTGATTTGGAAACTATTTCACAGGGGCCTAAAGGAGTTTCAGCTTCCACCTCTAAAAATCCATTGCCCTCCAACAGGGAAGCTAGGTCATTAGAGAGATGGGGCAAAAAGGTTTACACTTCCACTACCTTATCTATGAGAGCTTTGAATTGCCTTTTTCATATGTTACAATATCAGGATTTCCTGTTAGAAGATTTACAAAAAACATTGGCCACTCCTGATCCTTTAGACAGGAAGGCTTTGCAGGAAGCTGTACATAATACTCAGCAAGTAAGCAATCACTAGAAAGTTCCTCATCACAATAAGTATCTTCAGAACACACCACCACCACTTTTTTGACCTTCAGTGCCAAAACTTCTTTTACTCAGATAGAGTTCCTGGATGTTTGTGTGGAACAGAGTAACCTTGGTTTCACCTCGAAATTGTACAGGAAACAATGTTGGCAAAATGCATTGTTATCCTATGACAGCATGCACCCGAGGTATATCTTTCCCAATATTGTCAAGAGCCAAGTGGGTAGGATATCTAGGGTATGTTCTGAAGATACTTATTGTGATGAGGAACTTTCTAGGCTGAGTGGACATTTTTTGGATAGGGGCTATGAGAGGAACATGGTTAGCAAGGTGGTTAGTAACAATGTATTACATAGGAAGACAAAGAATAGGCCATGGATGCAAGGCCCTGTTATTGGCAGACAAATAGATACAGGATTATGTAGTAGCAGGAAGGAACAACCTAAAATACTTTTCATGGTAGTAATATTAAAGACATATGTAATATAGTTCAGAACAATTGGAATATCCTAAGAAGTGATATTAGTCTTAAGGACGTAGTGGCAGAGCGTCCCATGTTTAATTATAGGAGAAACAACAATCTCAAGGACCTGTTATGTAAGGAGACATATTTGAATAAGAGACCTACAATAGATATTAGAGCAGGCACATATCCCTGTGGCAACTGCAAGGCTTGTCAATATATTAATAGCGACACTGAATATAAACATCCTGATAAAATACAAACCTTTGTATTTAAAGGGAGGGCTACTTGCAGGACAAAACACTTAGTATATATGGCCAATTGTGAACAATGTGAAAGTTTTATGTAGGTATGACAAATAACATGCTGAAGGTTCGGATTTTACAGCATATTAGTAATATTAGAACATGTCAAGTGAGCAATGCTTTATTCAGACATATAGAGATTAATCCCACACACACTTTTAAGTTCAGATGCATTGTTAATATTGCCACTAATGAGAGGGGGGACATTCGGCATAGAACAGCATTAGCTGAATCCAAGTGGATAGTAGATTTAAGAGCACATAGACCACCTGGTCTTAACGATGTTTTACCAATTAAACCTGCTTTACAAAAAAGGCGGGCTTTTAGGAGTAAGTGATTGGATGATCTGTGTTTTAAATATGGCTGCTTTTGTTACTTTGAACTATGTCTGATGAAGGATTATTCCGAAAGCGCTTACTTTTAATAAAGGAGATTCTACAAAGAATAATTCAGCGGTGACCTGTACTTTATTTTTCGTGCTTCTGGAGATATCTGTGCTTTTGGAGTATCAGTTCAGATCCCTGCCCTTTAGACTCACCACAGCCCCCATGGGTGTTCACCAAATGTATGACAATGGTAACAGGTCATCTCAGACTGCTTGGATTCAGATTGTTTCCTTATCTAGATGACTGGCTCCTAACCTCCCCAACCAGGAATCTCCTAAAAAAACAGGGATTACTTACTCCAGTTTTGTCAGTCTTTAGGAATTACAGTCAATTATTCCAAGTCCCATCTCTAAGTCTTGAAGTTCATAGCAGCTTGCCTGGACACAACCACTCGGCTATCTTTTCTTCCAACAAACAGTACAGACCTTAGAATTGCACGTCAGTCAGATTCTTTCACACTCTTCTCCCCGAGCAAAGCTTGTTCTTCAAGTCTTGGGGTCAGTGGCTGCACCGATTACCTTGCTACAAACTGCCCGTTTCCACAGACTCTAGCAGTTCAATGGTTGATTCTTCAGCATCCTCTGACCCATCCTATAAAACATTTTCAGGTTTGCAGGGACTCCCTACTTTGGTGGATTCAGTCCAATGAAGTTTGTTAGTGACGTCCCTTTGTATTTCCACCCCAGCAGCTATGATGACCATGGATGCCTCCCATTCGGGCTGGGGGCATTTCTTGAGACAGACTCCCAAGGCATGTGGTCCCTAGAAGAGACCAAGTTGCATATCAACATTCTAGAGATGAGAGTAGTCATTTTAGTGTTGCAGGCCTTTCAGACCTTTCTTCCTGTATGAACATCTACTATCAAAACGGACATGTCGGTGGTCAGTGCATCAACAAAAGGGGGAACCAGTTCCTACCCCGTTTGCTTAGAAGTAGCAAGAGTGTGGCAGTGAATGATCTCCTTCAGCCATTTCCTCCTTGCAATGCACATACAGGGGAATCCATTGTTATAGCAGGCAAGCTCAGCAGTACTGTTCTGATGCCTCACAAGTGGTCTTTCAACCACACAGTTGCAGAAAAAGTCTTTCATCGATAGGGTCAACCTTGCTGTGATCTCTTTGCCTGTCCCCTCAACAAGAAGTGCAGCAGCTTCTTTGCCCTAATCTCCCCTCAGGGAGAGTCAACAAGAGATGTTCTGGTTCACGTTTAGCCCTCCGGTTTCCTGTACGCTTATCCCCCTTACCTCTAATTGCCAAAGTTCTTCAGAAAGCACTCTAGTTGAAGAGCAAGTTTATCCTCATTGCTCCCTTTTGCCTCAGCAAGTTTGGTTCCCTTTCCTGTGGTCTCACCCACAGTGATGGATTGTCCAGACATTCCAGGGCTTCTCCACATAGTTTCTCCAATTCCACTGATGGCTAGACAGCCCAGGCATTCTTCCCCAGTTTGCCAGATTTTAATATCATCTCAAAATGCCTCTACTAGGAAAATATGTAAGAGTAAACGGAAAAGATTTTCGTATTGGGCACATCATAGAGAACTAGATCCAGCTGATGTTCTTCGTGTTTCACTGTTGCAGTCATCACACTTAGGGTTATCTGCCTGCAGGTAGCCCTCAGTCGGCCCAAATACCAGACTCTTAGTATTTCTGCATCGGATGCTGTCGCTTTTTCCATGACGTCAGGTCGTCAGGGGTGTAAAAACAGGCAGCCGACGCCATTACATCAGTCTTTCTTGCCGAGGAGGAGCCCAAAGCAAAAGCAGTTCGCAAGTGCCGGTTGGCCGCTACCTGAAATTTTCATTTTGAGTTGATAATCCTGAAGTGTTCTACAGCTAAGTACCCCATTGAGGATCCTTTTTTCCTTCTCTAACCATTGTCAGAAAAAGTTAACAATTGTCTTGCCTGTGAAAAGCAAATACCTCACAGAGATTTTTGTACTGGGTCACCTATATAGGCCCAGACCACAATGCCCCTCGCTGATGGTTTTGTGCCTTGTTTAACGCCCGAACCATTCGTTGTCGGGCTATCTTTGTCGCTAAATTCTTTTGCTCTCGATCTCCATATTCCAAAATGGCTTCGGTAAGCCATCCGACTACCGATCTTCTGAAAAAACATAAGGCTAGAGACAGAGACAGACTGCATAGGTCCAAAACTGCCAGTGACACTTCCGTTAAGCTAGTCATCAGTCTGCCGGTACTCAGTGACGCTCCTTTGCAGCCCCTGATGTCTGCTTCTATGGATTTGCAGGTCTCTGCTGAAACCCATTTGGAGTCCGGTATGGCACGAGATGCTTCTTCGACTATGGAACCCAGCGGATGTGTCTACCTTGGATGGGTCCGGAGCCGCTGTGCATGCACCGGCTTCTGAGGGTGTTTTTCGTCCAGCCGATGTTCGAATCAAACCGACGACTTCTTTTTTAGCCAAAACTACTGAGTTTCTTAGGCCCAGAGTATGCACTACGCCTAGAAAACTGAAGACCGAAGTGCATGCTCAGGCACCCATGCCACAAAAACAAATGCTTAGAATGGCTGAAGACCTTATTACGCTAATTAGGGGAAGCCAGCCTTCCCCTGCTAAGAGACAAAGAATTCAGTTGCCTTCAGATTCTACAGACCAGGAGTGTGATGACTGTGACCTTTCTTATTGTCAGGACATGACCTTATCAGCCTATGAGGATTCAGATGCAGAGGAATCCATTCCCTCTGCCTCCCCTCCAGAGGATTTTTCTTTTGGTGAAACCTTGCATACTTTGAGAGCATTTACTTTGGGAATGCCAAGACTATCCTCAGTCCAAAATAGACTCATAGAATTTTTAGAGTTGACTCAGCACAGGCCTTTAGCTATACCCCCTGTCCTGGATGTTGTGTATGACGTTTTCATGGAATCCAGTCTTACTTCTGACACCTTACATCTGGCCCCTAGGAAACCTGCCAGGTGCTACAGAGTGCCTAATTCCCACAAGTTTCTTTTCAAAAATCCTGTTGCTGATCCAGAGATCATTTTCCAGGGACCTAAAGGCATTAAGGCTACTACAGCCAAAAATCCTACCCCTTCGGACAGGGATTCCAGAGCTTTAGACAGATGGGGTAAGAAGGTATATACCACTGCAACTCTTGCTATCAGGGCATTGAATTGCCAGTTTCACATGCTGTAGTTCCAGCAACATATTATGGAACTAATTAAACAAAAAAATGGTAATATTTCCAGATTGTGCAGGAAATGAAGATTTGCAAGTGCTTATGCATTCTGCAAACCAAGTTAGTAAGCATACTTTGCAATGTGGTTTTGATGACCTAGAAGCATCCTGCAGGGCTGCAGTCAGTGGCTCTTTACTGAAAAGACATGCTTGGCTGAAGGAACAGACCTTGCCAGATCATGTCAAATACAAATTACTAGACGCTCCTTTAAATAAGGACTGTTTGTTTGGCACCAAAGCAGAAGAAGTTCTTAAAAAGATGGAAGAAAAAGCTAAATCTATGCAAAATGTTAAAGAATTCTTACAAGTGCAACCACCTAGATTCAGTAGTCATTGCCCTTTAAAACACTGGGCCTTTCTGTCCCCCTCCAGGCCTTCCCAAACAAGACCCAGGGGAAACAGACCACCCAGACTACAGTCTGAGGGTATGCAGAGATCTAAGCAATGGAGTGCCCCCACCCCTAAAACAGGGAGTGGTAAGCCACCTCCTTATGGAAAATGTTCACAATGACTTCTCGACTCTGCTTCCCAGCCCTGCCCAATTGCTTGTGCCCCTAGGAGGAAAACTTGCCCTTCATGCGAAAAACTGGATGTCCATCACTCAGGACCGATGGGTCCTCAACGTTGTATCCCATGGGTACAAATTTTATTTTCATTCACTGCCAACCCCAAGCGGGTATCCAGACCTTCCTTCAAACCAGTGGGCAGAGGCTCAAAACCAAGTACTTTCCCTGCTCAGTATCAGGGCTATACAGCCTGCTCCAGTAGAACAAAGGGGTCAGGGTTGCTACTCCAGACTATTCCTGGTACCCAGGAAAGAGGGCTCTTGGTGCCCAATCCTGGATCTTTCAGTTCTCAACATCTTCCTGGTGGTCCCAAAATTCAAGATACTTACCCTGCAACAGCTTCTCCCTATGCTAGCCAAGCATGCCTGGATAGTCATAGTCACCCTAGACTTAAAAGAAGCTTATCTGCACATCCCCATAAGGGAGTCTTGCAGGAAATATGTATGTTTCAGGGCAGGATCTATGCATTATCAGATGTTCTTCGTGTTTCACTGTTGCAGTCATTACATTCGGGGTAATCTGCTGGCAGGTTGCCCTCAGTCGGCCTGATTAACAAAGTCTTGGGTCCTGTGTAGGTTGCTGTCCCTTCTTCCATGACGTCAGCTTGTCAAGGGTATAAAACATGCAGCCGACACCATAACATCAGTCTTTCTTTATGCGTGGTGCCCGAAGCAAAAGCAGTTCGCAAGTGCCGATCGGCTGACTCCTGAAATTTTCGTTTTCGAGTTTCAGATCCGAAGTCTTCAACTAAAAAGCTAAGTACCCTGTTGGGGAAATTTTTTCTTGCTCCTTACCGATGTTAGTAAAAGTTAATAATTGCATTACTTGTGGGAAGCAAATACCTCATAAGGATTTTCATTTGTACTGTATTCCTTGCCTAGGCCCTGACCACAACATACTTTGCTGTCAGTTTTGTGCTTTATTTAATCAACGCACTATCAAACGTCGGTATATTTTTGCTTCTAAATACTTTGGGTCGTGCTTTAATTATCCAGAAATGTTGTCGGTTAGCAATCCGACTACCGGAATACCTAAAGAACGCAAAGAAAAAGACAGAGACAGGCCGTTGAGGTCCAAAACTGCCGACAATGCTTCTCCTAAGCCAGTCACTAGTTCGCCAGTACTCAGTGAGGTGCTTTTGCAGCCCCTGATACCCGCTACTTCTGATTCACAGACCTCTACTGAGACCCATTTGGAGTCCAGTATGCCACGAGATGCTTCTGTTATGGAACCTGCAGATGTCTCTACCTTGGATGGGTCCGGAGCCCCTGTGCAGGCACCGGCTTCTGAGGGTGTTTTCAGGCCTACAGATTTGTATATTAGACCAACGCCATCTTCAAAACTAAGGCCAAAATCTCGACCTATGCGTAAAAAAAACAACACCTGGGCCACGTGTGCAGGCCCCTATGCCTAAAAAACAAATGATCAAAATGGCTGAAGATTTAATTACTCTGATCAGGGGTAGCCAACCCCCCCCCCCCTCTTCTAAGAGGTTTAGGCAAGACATTGATTATGAATCTTCTGAACAGGATTCTATTTCTTCTGACTCTTCTAATGAACAGGAATTGTCTATACCTACTTATGAGGACTCTGATGCAGAAGATTCCATTCCTTCTGCTTCTCCCTCTGAGGATTTCTCTTTTGGGGAAACTTTACATACCTTAACGGAACATGTCCACTGGGAAAGTCAGGATTTTTCTGAATCTAAAAAGAGACTTAGGGATTTTCTTCTTCTTCCTCAGCATAGGCCTTTGGCTATACCTCCTGTTCTAGACATTGTTAATTATGTTTTTTCATAATCTAGTAGGGCTCCTGATTCTCTACCTCTGGCTCCTTCTAAGCCAGACAAATACTACAGGGTTCCTGACTCCCATAAATTCCTTTTCAAAAATCCTGTTGCAGATCCTGAAACCATTTCTCAGGGTTCCAAGGGCATTATGGCTTCTATTGCTAAAAATCCTACCCCTTCTGATAGAGATTCCAGGGCACTGGATAGATGGGGTAAGAAGGTTTACACTTCTGCAACCTTGGCAATCAGGGCTTTAAACTGTCAATTTCATATGCTAAAATATCAACAGCATATCATGGGACTGCTTAAATAGAACATGATGTTGATTTCTGATTGTGTGTAAAATAAAGATTTACAGGATTTATTGCATTCAGCAGGGCTGCTGTAACTGGGTCTGTGCTAAGAAGGCATGCTTGGCTGAAAGAGCAAAATCTGCCTGATCATGTTAAAGCAAAATTGTTAGATGCTCCTTTACAATAGGACCATCTCTTTGGTAATAAGACTGAAAAAGTTCTAAAAAAGATGGAAGATAAAGCTAAATCTATGCAAACTGTGAAAGATTTCTTACAAGTGCAACCTCCAAGATTTAGTAGGCACTGGCCTACTAAGAACTCGTCCTTTCCAGTCCCTTCGAGGACCACTCAAGCCAAACTCAGACATTCCAAAGGCTCCAGGTTTCGGTCCCAAGGGACGTTCAGAACAAAACAATGGGGTGCCTCCTCTTCCAAGTCTGGAAGCAACAAGACACCTCCCTATGGTAAGTAGTCTCAATGACTTCCATTTACATTTACCAAGCACTTACCTTTTAGCTGCTCCTTTTGGGGGAAAGCTGGCTCTTCATGCAAGAAACTGGCAACTTGTAACCCAGGACAAATGGGTTTTAAATATAGTGTCCCAGGTATACAGACTTCATTTTCACACGTTGCCAATTCCAAACGGATGGCCAGACCTGCCCCCGAATCAGTGGGCAGAGGCCCAGAAACAAGTACTGTCCCTCATGAGCATGGGGGCTATTCAGCCAGTACCAGAAGAGGAAAAGGGACAAGGTTTCTATTCAAGACTTTCCCTGGTACCCAGAAAAGACAAATCATGGCATCCAATTGTGGACTTATCTACTCTAAACACCTTTCTGGACATTCCAAAATTCAAGACGCTGACTCTTCACCAGTTACTTCATATGCTAGGCAAAGATGCCTGGTTGGCAACTCTAGATTTAAAAGAGGCTTACCTGCATATCCCAATCAGGGAATCTTGCAGAAGATACCTCCCCTTCAAAGCTGGCTACTTGCATTACCAGTTCTCTGCACTGCCCTTTGGCTGATCTACTGCGCCCAGGGTCTTTACAAAGTGCCTGGCTCCAGTAATTGCATTTTGCAGGCAAAGAAATATTCAAATATATCCATACCTGGACGATTTTCTAATTCAGGCAGAAAACAAGGACACTCTCCTAAACCATCTGGCATTTGTAAAGAGGGTTCTAACTTGTCTAGGGTACACTATAAACGAAAAGACATCACAACTGGTACCCTCTCAAAAAATTACATTCCTGGGTGCAAGCTTGAATACAACTGCCCAGGTGGCTTTCCTTACGCCAGAGAAGCAAATTCATTTGGTGACTTACTTCAAACAGGTGGCCACAAAAAGCAAGGTAAATACTGCAAGCCTTGGGGTTCATGGCCTCCTGCATTCTTATTATTCCATATGCAAGACTGCATATGAGGAAACTTAAGTGGTACTTAAAAAGTCTTTGGAGTCAAAATTGTCACAGCCTGGAAACAATGATTCCTGTCATACCTTGCCTGCAACTGGAGTTCCTATGGTGGGCAGAGGCCTGCCAACAAAACAAGGGACTGCCATTCACACCACTCCCTGCCGCCCAAACCCTAACTACAGATGCATCAGACTATGCTTGAGGGACACATCTGGCAGGGAAGTGCATTCAGGGCAAATGGAACCCAAATCAAATGCACCTTCATATCAATCAAAAAGAAATGTTAGCTGTGCAGAGTGCACTGACATCCTTCAAGGACTACCTTCATCCAGGACAATTAATGATAAAGACAGACAACACCACGGTTGTGTGGTACATAAACAAGCAGGGGGGTACACACTCCTACCCCCTTTGCAGACTAGCCATGGCATTGTTGAACACGGCCTTGATCTATCAAATTCAACTACAAGCTAAATTCCTGCCAGGAAAGCTGAATACTCTGGCAGACGAACTAAGCAGAAAGCTCATGGACCCACACAAATGGAAATTGGAACCATGGATTTTCAACATGTTGACATGCAAATGGGGGAGTCCAGACATAGATCTTTTTGCCTCACCCCAAAACTATCAGATGAACAAATTTTGCACAAGAACTCATCACAAAACAGCCTGGAAAGTGGATGCTCTATCCTTCAGCTGGAAAAACCTTTCAGTCTATGCCTTTCCCCCTCTACCTCTGCCCTCCAAAGTTCTACTAAAAGTCAAACAGGACAAACCAAAAATGATTTTGATTGCTCCAGACTGGCCTCGCCAACAGCGGTACCCACTCCTGCGCAATGTGTCACACCTTCCACCGTGGCACCTGCCTCAGACACCTTACTTACTGTCTCAGCAGAACAACCAAATTCTGCACACTCAGCTCCAAACTTTGAATCTTGCAGCGTGGCTAATCACCTAAATTCACACTTAGCATCCCTCTCCAAACCTGTGATGGATGTCATTTTGGAGGTGAGAAGGCCTAGTACTAGAAAATCTTATGCTGACAAATGGAAAAGATTCTGTGCCTGGAATCAATCTCAAGGGATAAGCACAGCAGTGCCCAACATTCCCCAGATTTTACGCTACTTAACTGAGATGCTTCACAAGGCCTATTCTTTTTCATCCATTAAAATCCACGCCTCAGCCATTTCAGCTCATTACAACACAGAACCTCCCCTCTTCTCTCATCCTCTGCTAAAGCAGTATCTCAGAGGGGCCAAAAACTTAGGACCACCCAGGAGAGCTCCAACTCCTGCCTGGGACCTCAATTTTGTATTGGAAAAGCTAACTCTCCCTCCTTTCGAGCCAGCTGCTACTGCAGACTTAAAATTTCTCTCCTGGAAAACAGCTTTCCTTTTAACAGTCACTTTAGCTAGAAGGATTTCCGAATTACAGGCTCTTATGGCAGTGGAGCCTTTCATCATATTTCATGCGGACAGATTGTCCCTCAGAACCAATCCATCCGTTATGCCCAAGATGATATCCAGTCTGGCTCTTAATCAGCTCATTCAATTGCCAACTTTCTTTCCCAATCCACAGAACAAGGGGGAGCGGATTCTGCATTCATTGGATGTACACAAACAATTTAGATTCTACTTAAACAGGACAAAATCTCAAAGGAAATCTGAACAACTGCTGGTGGCATTTGCTGTAGGGGCAGAGGGGAAGGCTATTTCAAAGCAAACCATTTCCAAATGGATAAGCCATTGTATTCGTTTCTGCTGTATGCACCATGGAAAACCTATCCTCCAGGGGATCAGACCTCACTCCACTAGGGCTGCATCTACTTCTACAGCCTTTCTCAGAGGCATACCTACCAAGGACATTCTAGAAGCTGCTACCTGGAGCTCAGTTCATACGTTCACCAAACATTACCATTTACCACTTTTCTCTAAATCCAGAGCTGGCTTTGCCACTGCAGTCCTACATGGCCTTATAGCTGCTCCTAATGCTGTATAATTCCCTCCAACCAACCATAGCTTTGGGAATCTACCCAAATGTAATGACTGCAACAGTGAAACACGAAGAACATAGTACAGTTGTGTACACTTACCATAAATGTAGATGTTAGAGTGTATTCACTGTTGCAGTCCTGGTTACTCTTCCTCCAGCCCCCAATTTTTCTCTGGCTATACCTCTACTTTCTTTCACTATGCTTAAAAGCCCTTTTGGTGTATTTGCTTTTTTGTTGGAGGTATATCCTTATACCTTTATATTTAATTGCTTCCCTTTAGGGGTGCACCTGACATCTGGAGCAAGAAAAACTGATGTAATGGCATCGGCTGCATGTTTTATACCCCTGACGACCTGACGTCATGGAAGAAGGGACAGCAACTGACGCAGGACCCAAGACTTTATTAATCAGGCTGACTGAGGGCTACCTGCAAGCAGATAACCCAAATGTAATGACTGCAACAGTGAATACACTCAAACATCTATATTTATGGTAAGTGTACACAACTGTACTTTGTGTACACACCTTCACCAAGCATTACCACTTGCCTATCTTTTCCAAATCCAGGGCAGAATTTGCTACAGCAGTCTTGCAAGGCCTACTAGCCAGCCCTAACTCTTCTTGACTGTCTCCACCCTTCCTCAGCTTTGGGAATCAACCCAAGTGTGATGACTGCAACAGTGAAACACGAAGAACATAGTACAGTTGTGTAAACTTACCATAAATGTAGATGTTTAAGTGTGTTCACTGTTATGGTAAGTGTATGCAACTGTACTTTTTGGACGTTCTTGCTTCAGTTTTTGAAGGAGTTAATTTTTCCACCATTAAAGTTCAGCTAGCAGCTATTTCCAATTACCACACTGGAGATAATGCCTTCCCTCTATATTTATGTACGTTATGCAAAGCTTTCCTTAAAGGTACCTTTTTACTAGACCTCCAATTATAGATCCTACTCCATGGGACCTTACACTTGTGTTACAGAGCTTGACTCATCCTCTGTTTGAGTTTTCAGCCAATTCTGATCTCAGATTTCTTTCTTGGAAGACAGTTTTTCTAGTGGCCATTACTTCAGCTTGATAAGTTTCTGAACTTCAAGCACTCTTCTCAAAATCACCTTATCTGATGTTTCATCAAGGTAGAGTCACCTTACGTACTCTGTCTCTTTTCTACCTAAAATATCCTCTGAGACAAATATCAATCAAATTATTAATTTGCCTGTGTTCTTTCCAAATTTTTACATGCTTAACCTTTTAGATGTACATAGACAGCTTCATTTTTATCTTCATAGGACAAAGAATTTTAGTTGGTCTCCTTTGCCTATAATAGATTGGAAAAAACAATTTCTAAAGTTACCTTAGCTAAATTGTTAATGGATTGCATTTCATATGTTTGTTCTCTATGAGGTCTGCCTTTACCAAAACCTCCTAAAGGTCACTCCACTAGATCTATGGCTAAGTCATCTACTTTTTGGGCAAGTGACTCTACTGATAATATTTGTGCTGCAACCAATCCTCACACTTTTATTGTCATTTCCAGAAGTAGGGCTGCATTTGGTTCTGCAGTACTTTGGAACGCCCTTCCATGAGGGCCAGCCAAGGTTCTCGTAGCTGGGGACTTTGTCCCATTCTTTGAGGAATGAATGAAAATAACAACATCAGATATAAAAGTTATGTACTCACTGTAACTATGCATCTATGGTGATCATTTTCATTCTTTCTCAGCTTCCCAACCTCCGTCCCCCTCTACTTTTCCTTTGGGAGTGATCTAGTAGAAATATTGGAACTGATGTTCGTGTTTGAGTCCCCATTCTGCCCTTTCTCCCTTTGTAAGCTATAATCAAGCTTTTATGGATTGAGCAGCAAACTTAATCCGAGGTAACACAGGGGTTAGGGGCATTGTGAGTGAGGGGAGGAGCTCAAGAGTTGGATCCAAGAGTCTGGAAGCAATGTGGCTGACCTGGGTCCAAGGTTGGATTTGAGATCCATTCATTCAGGAAGATTGAAAATAACCAATACAGATGCATAGTTATGGTAAGTACATAATCTTTATGTATTATCAAAGCTTCTGAAGGACTTGCCCTGTGACTGCTTACTAGTCCTAGATTTAGCATGTTCAGCAAAATGTTTCTTCTCTTAGCCAGCTCCATTGGAGTAGAGAGATATAAAGCCCTTACTGCACCCCAGATGGGTCATGTTTGATTAACATCCTGGATGCGTGACAGAACTGGTAGGGGAGGATGGACATGCATATCCTGAAGTTAGGATGGGGTTATGCTAGCCATGCACTACCATCATCGATCAGAGGAGGGTGGCAATACAGATATATAGGCCGGGGGGTGTGACTTAGGTTTGGTTACCCTTCAGCACATGTGTGTTGAAACATGCACATGCATAAGTAAGGTATTGTGGGCTTCCACAGTGATAAGGTCACACATCCCCCCTTTCAGGAGTGGGTTTAGCACCATTACAGTCACTCTTATTGCTGGGATGCTGATAACAGCACAAAGCAACATCATGGATGCCTGAATGATACCCCCACGGACAGCTCTCTCCCAGATAAAGGGTAAAATTTCCAGTGTTGGCAGAATAAGTAGGTCCTGTGTAGTTAGGAGAGGTTTGATGGTCAGCAAGCATGGGGGACAAAGCATATAGAAAAAAAGTCTGTTGTCTCTGTGCTCGGGAGGTGGCCAGGTTTTCATCTCGGTTTCATCAAACAGAGGTCTAGGAGACAGTTCCTAGCTGCTGCATCCTTAAGTTTGACCAGCATTACTTTTCTGCTACTTACCTATGTTCTGATGTTTATCTTAACAATTAACATGGTAAGTTTCATATGCTTGATGCATAAATAGTTGAAACCTTCCAATATTCCTGCAGTCACAGAATCATGAGCCTATGATCTGCACCATCATTTCCTCTTCTCCTTCTCCTTCTTCTTCTTCTTGGGAGGGGAGGATAATATCAAGCACTACTGCAAATGTCAGTTTTACAGCCCATTTACCCAATGATGAAAAAATGCGAAGTTTGAGACTTACTTCAGCTCTGATTACTTTGGTAGTTGAATGTGCCCAGAGCAGGGGCCAGCAGAAGGGACCCTTATTTGGTCCCAGGATGTTGCCAGACCATGTGACAAAATGAAGGAATTGGAAGATAGAAACTGCTTGCACCCTTTTTCTTCCAGATCCCCTCATGAGCTAGTCTTTAAGTCATCATAGGTTGGCAGCTCCCCTCAGCTGTTTAGGGATCAGGCTTGTAGATGTCATCAGCAATGACAAGAGTCTCAGGAGAGGTATATCTGTAACAACCATTTTGGGGAAGAGAGTCCATACCAGGATGATCATACAGCCTCCACATCATTTTAGCATTCGGAGCATTCTTGGACGTGGCCAGCACCTGTAGGGAGCAGTCCTTCTGTACTGTTGATATGTTCTTGGAAATTACATTCAGGACTGAGGAGTCTTCTCCAAACATGTCTTTCCGAATGCTGCAGTGCTCATTGCCCGAAGTTAAGGAGGTTCTCTTAGGTCCTTCAGTGTGTGCATGTCCTGCACAGATACCCAAGTATTGGATGTTTACTCATTTGTTTTGACATGTAATGATCCTTAAGAATCATAGCCTGATGCCAGCATAGTGCTCTCTGCTTTTACTTAGTGATTCTTTGGCCATTGAGGACCCTGTCATATTGGCCATACCTAGATACTTTCTTGCTGCATGGTTAGTCTGTCACACAACTAGTCAGCGCAGGTCTGCCCTTTCAGGTGTTAGCATTAGAAGAAGGTTTCCTTCTCAGTTAGTTTTCTTGGAAGAGGAGTTTGAGATGCACAAAGCCATTATGTCTGAGACAGGTAAAAAAAAAAAATGAAATATTAGTTGTCTCTCTATACAGCCTCTCCCCTTAACAACACCTTTTTTAGGGTGATTCTCGCATTTATGCAGTCTTCTATTGACTAGTATGTGGCTCCTCTGCCTTGTCCTCAGAAATTCTTACATAATTAGCTGTGAAAGAAGGATGAAGAGCTATAAATCATTCTTCCTGTGTAGACAGTTTTATGGATGCCATCTTTACTGTTTGTTGCCAGCTCTGTGGCATACAAGAATAAAGCTCTGTGTGTGACCCAGATGACCCATGTATGAGTAGAGTCATAGGCACAGATGGAGCCAGTAGGGGAGGATTGGAGTGACCAGCCAACATAAATGCAAACTTTTCGTAGGAGACATTTTATTTTGTAAGGTGGAGGGGGTGGGTAACCTTAGTCTGCTGGTCTACCACAAGCAAGGGGAGTCTTGCAGGCAATGAAAGCCACAAAAACTGGGGGATGTAGACTTGATGTAACCAGGCCAGTGAATGTAGTCCACATGAGTGTGTTAGTTGAAGCATTCGTACACACAGAGATGACCCTGTAGTCCTTCTTGGTGATGCAGGTGCCCACTTCAGCTACCCAAGACTGGAGTTAGGGTCATTAAACTACAGGTAAGGGCACAAGACAACTCCATGGCATCCTGTGTATTGGTCCCTCCAGCTTGCTTTCATCACTGTAGTAGGGATTGTTACTGGCAGGGAGACAAATGAGCTCAAATCCAATAAAAGGAGGCTTGGTCATCTACAGGCATGGAGTAGGACAGCACTTAGAGGAAAAATGTTTGCATCTTGGAAGCTTCCAGGTTGTACTCCCATTTGTTTCTAAGAAGGCCAGTACGTCATGTAAGCCCAGCATTGAGTGGAGTGAGATTCTAACCAGGCATCCTTTGGATTCCCATGTGATTTTTTTTAGTCCCCAGAAGGACAACAGCACCTTTCCATCTTACTGCCTGACAAGGAATGCAAGGGTTTGCAGAGCTGTTTAAAAAGGTATTCTCCTGTGTCGTTTTGGACACAAGTTCCTAAACTGTCTATTTCATCTGTCATGGTTTTGTTTCTTTCATGTATTTTAAGTACTGTAGAACTGATTTACCTCCCTGGCTCTGTATTGAAGGTGGATCGATCTACTTAACATCCTTAATGTGGCTTCTTTAATGGGCTTTTAGGTGTCCTGCTGAATATCAGAGGGCAATGATGCCGTGGGTCAGGTATGTCTGTAGTATGGCATTATTCAGACTTTTCTCCTTAATAAATGAGTTTTGGAAAACTCTCCTAGATTGCTTCTTCTTGAGAGGTGTTATTTGAGCAGGCCTCTCAGGACCTGAAGAAAGACTTTCATAATGGCCTGCAATTATGCCTTTCCCATGCCCTTGTAATTTTTTCAAGTCTAGTCTGATTTTTGAGGAAGATGCAGTGCCTTGTTAGGATGACTAGGGCCATCAAATATTTTGATTTTTATATTTGTAATAGCTGTAGTCCTGAAGAGATTGATCCCACTATTCCAGCATTCACAGTCTCGACTGTCATCTAAAACTGCCTTTGGTGGGCTGTTACTATAAGTTTGCCAGGGCTTGGAAAGCTATCATAAAAGACTGCTAGGTTCTGGATATATTTATGGTAAGTCTTCTCTTAAGACGTTTAGGCTGTCTTCCAGAAAAGACTCTGCTCAGGTATCAAGCCATTTCTACAGACTTCCAGATAGCATCTTTGGCCTGGATGTTCCTATGATGTACGAATCGGGGTGCCTCCTTAAACTAGAAGTCATATCGGAGACAGATTTTTGAGGATTGCCTTTCTTAGGGTAGAGCTAGATTTTACTAAACTCTTCAATGCTGGGCGTTCCGGCCTGCAGAGAAAACCCATACAATTTTTTGTTTGGGCCTCCTTGATGAGGATGCAGCAGAAAGTCACTTTTGGGTGTAATGGCAGACATGAGCTCACTATTTGGGTGCATGCGTGAGGATGTCTGTGTTGTAGTGGTGGATGAGGTGTCAGTGGCTGCAGAGCTATGTTGTTCTCACAGGTATTTTCTTGACTTGATACTGTTGTCACAGGGATTTTAATTAGTGGATGATTCTCTGCCATCTCAGTGTGGCTCTTCCCTTTTTATAGCAGAAACTGTCTCAGGGCTTGAAGATGGATGCTTTGCTGACAGAATATGGAGGACACTTTGTGCCTTTTATAGTCCTGGGAAAGTGGATCCCAGAAGAGAAGAGGATTAATTTAATTTAATTTTAATTTATTTATGTACTAACTTGGGCCTGCACACCAATCAGCTGAAGTTACATTTGTTTTGGCTAAGGCTATGTTCCCACAATATGGAAGATATCCCACATCATTCCCCTCCACAAAGACACCCCCTCCACTGACCTCTCCAGTTACTGCCCCTTTGCTATCCTCTCCCCTCTCTCCAAGATACTTGAAAAATGTATCAACACCCAGGTCTCCAACTTCCTCCTAGCTAATAATCTCCTCTCCAAAACCCAACATGGTTTCAGGCCATATCACAGCACTACCTCTGCTCTGCTCTCCTTCACCAACACTATACTTCATCACAAAAACAATGGCCTCTTCTCTACTGCCGTATTTCTAGATCTCTAAAAGGCCTTTAACATGGTATCTCATGAGCTACTACTCTCTACTCTCCCCAACTTCTCCTTCTCACAACCAGCCTACAACTGGTTCCACAGCTATCTACACGGATGCCAGCAATCAGTAATATGGGACGATAACATATCACCTCACCTCCCAGTTACTCTGATTTCCCCAAGGGGCTAGTCGTGGCCCTCTGCTATTCTCACTTTTCACCAACAACCTACATACTTCCGCCACACAAGCATCTCATACAGTACGCAGATGACTCTGCTCTCATCTGCTCTGCCCCCACTCTACCAGAACTACAACAAATCACACAGGAATCATTCTCTTCTGTAGAAAGCTGGCTATCTAATGTTCAGCTCCTACTCAACCCAAGTAAGACAAAACCTCTCCTGTTCCAACCTTCCAAAGCCACCCAAAACACCCCCCCCCCACTTCAACATTCTTGCCAAACACAATACCATCATCTCTCCATCAGAACACACAAAGTTACTTTGTGTGGAAATAGACAACAAACTTAGATTTGACACCCACGTATCTCTCACAATAAAAAAAGTTAACAAGAAACTTGGTGCTTTATATTGAAGCCGCCAATTCCTAACCAAGGCGACTAGAATCTCAATAGCCAATTCCCAGCTAATCTCCACCCTACTCTATGCATCCCCCATACTTACTAACCTTAAACAGACAGACCTACACAAGCTGGATGCTTGTTACAACAAAATTGCTAAATTTGCCACTGGAACCTCTTACCGCAGCCATCATTGTATCCCCCTTAAAGAACTAAACTGGCTAGAACTCCCACAACTCCTTCACTTTAATCAACTCACCCTCGCTCATAAACTTATTAACCACCCCCTTAACATCCCTTCTCTTCAAACCCTTCTCCAACCCTATCACCCCACTAGGCCCCTAAGATCAAGCAACAAAAATCAACTCACTGTTATCAAACCCAAAAACTCAGCAGGAGAAGCTATATATTTCATATACCATATCTAAACTTTGGAACAATCTTCCACCCTCTATAACTACTCTACCTTCCAGCAGCCTTTTCAAGACTGCACTCAAATTCCACTTACATTTGCACTGACTTTGTCCATGTTCTAATCCAGACTAACACCCCCACCCTTACCTTCCCCCCACCTAGACTCTTAACCCAACTATACTACCGCCACTACTAACCACAGCCACTTCTTGTCTGACACCTTTGTTACTAATATTATAAACGACAAGAAACTATATTAACTTGCAACATTTTCTGTATATACTGTTGATAAACAATATCTTGTTATTGTATTAAAGTCAACAACCTGTAATGTTGTTTACTATTGCTGCAACTTTGTATCTCTATTTATCATGTACATGATGTGGAGCTTTTCTCCCCGAGCAACCTCTGAAAAAGGACCCGCATCCAGTTGGAATTTCTCAGTAAACAAATATAAATAAATAAATAAATAAAGTTTGCCTTTTGCTGTAAGAATGCTTAAGTGATGTGCCTCAGTGAAAGGAAGCAGTTAAGTACTTTTATAACAGCAGAGTGTGTCACCTTATCATTCTGTGGGACATAGCATTCATTTCTGATTACTCTGCCTGTAGGGTGATGGAAGACACCTGCCAGGTATGTTATGTTTGTTCTTTGATTCCTCCAATGGCTTCAATCTTAAGTCATCCACTTCCCTTCCCCATGGACTAGATTCCATCCTGTATACTTTTCTCTGTATCATTGTAGTGCTCCACAACTTATGTTTAGAAGTCTCATCTTATCAGTACATGGTATTGTTTGTGAGAGTTACTTGGCGAGCACCCCCCCACACACACTTTTCCAGACAATGTATCTTTTTTTCTGTTAAACTTCCACTCCCATTTCCTATCAGCTGTTTCCACACCCCTCATCTTGTAATTTATTACCCTGGCCTTTGTCCTATATTCACTGTCTTCCTCTCTCCTCACTTTCAAAACTCTGTGTTCATACCATCTTCTAATTTGCAAGTCTTGATGTTTTTCGTATTTCATTGTTGCAGTCGTCACACTTGGGTTATCTGCCTGCAGTTAGCCCTCAGTCGGCTCGAATACCAGAGTCTTGGGATTTTTCCGTCGGATGCTGTCGCCTCTTCCATGACATCAGGTCGTCAGGGGTATAAAACATGCATCCGATGCCATTACATCAGCTTTTATTGCCGCATGGGAGCCTGAAGCAGAAGCAGTTCGCAAGTGCCGGTCGGCCGCTACCTGAAATTTTCGTTTTTCGAGTTTCAAATCTGAAGTCTTCTAAAGCTAAGCACCCCATTGGGGATCCTTTTTTCTTGCTCTAACCGATGTCAGAAAAAGTTAACAATTGTCTTGCCTGTGGAAAGCAAATACCTCACAGAGATTTTCATTTCGCTGAAGGTTGGGTGTCGGGCTGGCAACTTGGCACCATAAAAATCTACTGCCAGTCATTAGCGGACCGGAGTTCCGCTGTGGCGACACCTAACTGGGAAAAGCCGAAAAGACAAACAACTGTGCCACCTGTTTAGACCCAGACAACAATGTTCCTCACTGTCGGTTTTGTGCCTTGTTCAACACCCGAACTATTCATCATCGGGCTATCTTTGTCGCTAAATTCTTTCGCTCTCATTCTACGTATTCCAAAATGGCTTCGATAAGCCATCCGACTACCGATCTTCCGGAAATACGTAAGGATAAAAACAGAAACAGACCACATAGGTCCAAAACTGCCGATGGCGCTTCCGTTAAGCTAGTCGCCAGTCTGCCGGTACTCAGTGAGGCACATTTGCAGCCCCTGATACCAGCTTCTACAGATTCGCACGCCTGTACTGAGACCCATTCAGAGTCCGGTATGTCACGAGATGCTTCTTGGACTATGGAACCTGTGGATGTCTCTACCGTGGATGGGTCCAGAGCCGCTGTGCAGGCACCGGCTTCTGAGGGAGTGTTCAGACCTTCTGATGTTCGTATTAATCCAGCTACTTTGTTCCTGACTAAAACTACTGAAATTCTTAGGCCCAGAGTTCGCACTTCGCCTAGGAAACCGACGACCAAAGCGCATTCTCAAGCTCCCATGCCTCAGAAACAAATGCTTAGAATGGCTGAAGAACTTATTACTTTAATTAGGGGAAGCCAGCCTTCCCTCTCTAAAAGACAAAGAATTGAATTTTCCTTCTGATTCTACAGACCATGAGTCCGATGACTCTGACCCCTCTAATTACCAGGGCATACCCTTATCTACCTATGAGGATTCAGATGCAGAGGATTTCATTCCCTCTGCCTCCCCCCAGAGGACGTTTCTTTCGGTGTGAAACCTTACATACCCAAAGAGAGCATTTCTTCTGGGAATGCCAGGACTATCCACAGTCCATAAAGAGACTCGGGGAATTTTTAGACTTGCGTCAGCACAGGCCTCTACCTATACACCCTGTGCTGGATATTGTAGATGATGTCTTCATGGAATCAAGTCTTACCCCTGATACTTTACCACCAGCTCCTAGAAAGCCTGATAGGTACTACAGAGTACCTGACTCTCACAAATTTCTCTTTAAAAATACCAGTGTAGATCCAGAGACCATTTCCAAGGGACCTAAAGGTATTAAAGCTACTACAGCCAAAAACCCTATCCCTTTGGACAGGGTTTCTAGGGCTTTAGACAGTTGGGGTAAGAAGGTGTATGCCTCTGCAACTCTTGCCATCAGGGCTTTAAATTGCCAGTTTTACATGTTGAAGTACCAGCAGCAATGTTGTTGATTCCTGATTGTGCAGAAAATAAAGATTTACAAAAGTTACTGCATTCTACAAACCAAGTTGGTAAACATACTTTGCAGTTTGATTTTGATGCCTTAGAAGCCTCTTGCAGGGCTGCTGTTACTGGGTCTGTTCTGAGAAGGCATGCTTTGCTGAAGGAACAAATCTTGCCAGACCATGTCAAAGCAAAATTACTAGATGCTCCATTAAGCCAAGTATGTTTGTTTGGCACAAAAGCATAAGTTCTTAAAAAGATGGAGGAAAAAGCTAAATCTATGCAAACTGTTAAAGATTTCTTACAGGTACAGCCACCTAGATTCAGTAGGCATTGGCCTTCAAAAACTGGTCCCTTTCAGTCCATCCCAGACCTTCTCAGTCCAAACCCAGTGGCAACAGACCACAAAGACTACAGTCTCAGGGTATGCACAGCTCTAAACAATGGAGTGCTCCCACCTCAAAAACAGGGAGTGCTAAGCCACCGTCTTATGGAAAAAGTTCACAATGACCTGTCCTTCATCCTTCCCAGCCATGCCCAAGTACTTGCACCCCCAGGAGGACCACTCGTCCTGCATGCAAAAAACTGGGAGTACATTACCCAGGTCCGACGGGTCTTAAACGTTGTATCCCAGGGATACAGATTCTGCTTCCACTCACTGCCAACCCCAAGCGGATTGCCAGACCTTCCTTCAAACCAGTGGGCAGTGGCTCAAAAGCAAGTACTTTCTCTTCTCAATATCAGGGCTGTTCAACCTGTTCCAACAGAGCAAAGGGGACAGGGTTTCTACTCCAGACTGTTCCTGCTGTCCAGAAAAGAGAACTTTTGGGCCCTATCCTGGATCTGTCAATTCTCAGCACCTTTCTGGTGGTACCAAAATTCAAAATGCTTACACTCCAGCAGCTGCTTCCTATGCTAGCCAAGGACTCCTGGCTGGTCACCTTAGACTTAAAAGAAGCTTATCTGCACATTCCCATAAGGGAAACTTGCAGGAAATATCTACGTTTCAGGGCAGGCTCTATGCAGTTCTCTGCACTTCCCTTTGGCTTATCTACTGCACCAAGGGTATTCACAAATTGCCTGGCTCCAGTCATTGCATACTTTAGGCAGAGAAATATTCAAATTTACCCATACTTGGACGATTGCCCGATTCAGGCAAACAGTCAGGAATTGCTACTTCAGCACCTGACATTTGTAAAGAGACTCCTAACTTCTCTGGGGTATACCATCAATGAAAATAAATCACATCTGGTACCCAGCCAAAATATTATATTCCTGGGAGCAAACTTGAAGACAACTTACCAGATGGCATTCCTCACTCTAGAAAAGCAGGTTTATTTGACAAATTACTTCAAACTGCCGGCCACCCAAACCCAGCTGTCTTCAAGAAAAATACTGCAAGCCCTAGGGTTCATGGCCTCATGCACTCTCCTAATTCCATATGCAAGACTGCATATGAGGAAACTTCAGTGGTACTTAAAAAGTCTCTGGTGTCAACATTCTCAGGATCTGGAAACCGTGATTCCTATCATTCCTTGCCTAAGGGCAGAGTTCATTTGGTGGGCAGAGGCTTGCAACCACAACAAGGGGCTCCCTTTCACTCAACCCCCCCGCCGCCCAAACCCTGACAACAGATGCATCAGACTATGCATGGGGGGGGGGGGGGCTCACATGGCAGGCAAATGCATTCAAGGCAAATGGAGCCCAGGGCAAATGCACCTGCATATCAATCAAAAAGAAATGTTAGCTGTACAGAATGCACTCACAGCCTTCAAATACCTTATCCTGCCAGGACAACTCTTGATAAAGACAGACAACACCACAGTTATGTGGTACGTAAAGAAGCAGGGGGGGAACTCATTCATACTCACTCTGCAGGTTAGCCATGGCTCTGTGGAACACAGCCTTGAGCAATCATGTGCACTTGCAAGCTCAATTCCTGCCAGGCAAACAAAATTCACTGGCAGATGACTTAAGCAGAAATCTAATGGACCCACACGAGTGGAAACTGGAACCCAACTCTTTCAAGCTTGTAATCTACAGGTGGGGACACCAGAGGTGGACCTCTTTGCTTCCCCCCAAAACCATCAGTTGAGCAAATTTTGCACCAGAACTCCCCACAGCCAAGCACGGAAAGTGGATGCCCTATCCTTTACATAGGAAAACCTCTCAATCTATGCCTTTCCCCCTTTGGACCTCTTCTCGAAAGTACTACTCAAGAACAAACAGGACAGGCCAAGGACAATCCTTATTGCACCAGACTGGCCACACCAGCACTGATACCCACTTCTGCACAGTCTGACAGCAGTGCCACCCTGGCACCTACATCAGACCCCCTCTCTGCTGTCCCAGCAAGAGGGACAGATTTTGCATCCTCAGCTGCAAACCCTGAACCTAGCAGCCTGGCTTTTTCCCTGAATACACCACCAGCAACCCTCAGCAAACAGGTGCTGGATGTCATCCTTGAGGCCAGAAGACTTAGTACTAGGAAATCCTGTTCAGAAAAGTGGAAAAGATACTGTTCTTGGAGGCAGTCTCAAGGAAATGACACAGCCGTGCCCACCTTACCTCAAATCCTACCGATCTAGCAGAGCTGCTCCACAAAGGCCTATCCTTCTCATCAATTAAGATTCATGCCTCTGCCATTTCAGCTCATTACAATACTGAGCCACCCCTCTTCTCTCACCCTCTGATCAAACAGTTCCTGAGAGGAGTTAACAATTTAAGACCCCTGAGGAGAGCTCCCACTCCTGCCTGGGACCTTAACTTTTTACTGGAGAAGCTCACACTTGAGCTTGCTGCTACAGCAGAGTTAAACTTCCTCTCTTGGAAAACAGTCGTACCTCTAGCCATCACTTCAGCAAGAAGAGTGCTGAGTTACAGGCCCTTATGGCTGTGGAACCCTTTATTATCTTCCATGCGGACATGGTTTCCCTCAGGACTAACCCATCATTTATGCCCAAGGTGGTATCCACTGTGGCATTAAACCAATCCATCCATTTACCAACCTATTTTCGTAATCCTCAGAATAAAGGGGAAAGGATCCTGCACTCCTTGGACATGCACAGACAACTTAGGTTCTACCTTGACAGGACTAAACCTTTCAGAAAATCTGACCAGCTGCTAGTCAGCTTTGCTGCAGGGGCAGAGGGCAAGGCCATTTCAAAGCAAACCATCTCCAAAGGGATAGCACATTGCATCCATTTCTGCTACAAACACCATGGAAAACCTACCCCACAGGGGATCAGAAGCCATTCCACTAGGGCTACCTCAACATCTACAGCATTTCTCAGGGGATTCCCTAACAGGGACATCCTGGAAGCTGCAACCTGGAGTTCTGTACACACCTTCACCAAGCATTACCACTTGCCTATCTTTTCTAAATCCAGAGCTGGATTTGCCACAGCAGTCTTACAAGGCCTGCTAGCCAGCCTGAATACTTCTTGACTGCCTCCACCCTTCCTCAGCTTTGGGAATCAACCCAAGTGTGATGACTGCAGCTGTGAAACATGAAGAGCATAGTACAGTTGTGTACACTTACTATACATGTAGATGTTCAAGTGTATTCACTGTTGCAGTCCTGGTTACCCTCCCTCCAGCCCACTGACTTTTCTATACTTTCTACCTGTCTTCTTTTTTGGCCATATCTTATGGCAATGGTATTTACTTTTTACTGGAGGTGTTCCACACCATGTAATTGTTTCCTATTTTGGGGGCTCCTGACATTGTGGGCAAGAAAAACGGATGTAATGGCGTTGGCTGCATGTTTTATTCCCCTGACGACCTGACGTCATGGAAGAGGCGACAGCATCCGATGCAGAAATCCCAAGACTCTGGTATTCAGGCCGTCTAAGGGCTACCTGCAGGCAGATAACCCAAGTGTGATGACTGCAACAGTGAATACACTCGACCAACTACATTTATGGAAAGTGTACACAACTGCACTTTCTCCACACCCTCCTGTTTCCCCCTCATACTTTTCTGTCTTACTGCATACGTCCTTCTCTCATACCCATCCTTTATACCATTATGAAACTCATTGTAATTCCTAAAACCTGCATTCCATATATTTCTGTCTTCCTGTGTTCCATACGTCCTAGTTACTTTCACATCTGTTTACTACTTTGTTATTCCCTTGAAGTCCTTTGAGTATCAAACTAGGTGACACATAGTTCTAATTTGATTTTCGCTGTGAACTCTGAGGAAGCGGGTACCATATTTATGAATGACTATAGTCAATATTCTTGCCCCATCATCACTTGGTATGCTTTGTGTATTTGAATTTTCCTTGCATTTAAGCAGTAAAACACACAGTTTACTGCTGATATGTTAGATGTACTTTATACAGACCATTGTCCTGAACTTGTGTTTTGTAGTCAGAGTACATTATGCATCCTACAGTGTAGCTTTTGTTTTTGATTAGATTGCAAGCTGGTCACAATCTACAAAAATCAAGTGGCAGTTTTATCGTTGCAGATGTGTGTATGAAGTTCTTTATCTTTTGCTTAATTATTGTTGGTACTTATACCTCTTTTTCAAGTTGTCCTTATGCTCTTGGTATAAGTCATACAGACATTAATTGTACTTTCTGTGCTTCAATTCTGAATGAGTTTTACCCGGTTAGCTCTTTTTGTTCGCAACAAAAGAAAATGTGGTGAAGAACTGAGGCGTGCTGGTAACAAAAATGTTGGATGGCGTCAAGTTGGTAGATGTAGCTCAGACAGCACTGGTAATGTCTGTTGCTTACTTTGTCTTGTGCTGTAGGTTTCTTCCTGTTCACTTTAAGTAACAAACCTTTATTTGACTGACTATAGGTATGTTTAAGGCATAGACATGGGTCAGTTTAGTGATGCACTTCAGACTGTAAGGTGGTCTGAATCATTTTATGTAATGACTGAGCCAGTAGATGTCTGAAGTACTTATGTCCTTTGTATAGATTTTATCAGGAGTTATATGGGGAAAGGGTGTTATCAGCTTTTGAGGGGTGTGGACCAGATGTCTACAGGCTCCAAGTAAAATATATCAGTGTCTAAGTGGAAGTTGTTTCATAACAGCAGATGTATTTTTTTAACCCACTTGTTTATTACTTTTGGCATTCACTGTGACAGCTAATACTGTAGTCCAACACCATTTAATGACATGATGTGGTAATTCATAATTACATTTTTTGGTGTGTGTATAAATATTTCCAAATTTCATATTGGCTGAACTGTATTCTTGAAAAGAGAAAGGTTCAGTAATTTATGGTGCATCAAGTTAAAATGTCAGGAATTAAGTAATGTGCTGTGCATACATTTCCTTATTCAGTGCACTGCACATTTTGTATGTGCATTATGAAGTTTTATCTAAATGCGTTTTATCATTCCATTATTCTTTTTAGTGGTTTTACTTTCTGATGGGCTTTATTTTGGAAGGTGCTTTCTTGTTTGTTTGATGACCTGTGAAATTACATGTTTTTTCATAATAATTTGAACAGCAGAGAAGCAGCAATGTCTTTTTTTCTTTTATATTTACTGTCATATTACTAAAAACAACAAAATATGTGTCTGTTATAAGAAAGTAACATGTTTTATGTTTGCAGTAAGTAAGAAACTTCCTGCAGATGTTTTCATATCAGCTGCAATAAGTTTGCACATAAACGCAAACAAAAAAGTGATGGCAGATGTGCCTGCTGATATTCACTTTCCTGATAATTGTGTGTAAAATGTTTAGTGATGTAACCGATAAAGGTGCACATCTTTAGTTTGAGAGAAGTCTTGCAGCATGTATATAATAAACTGTCCTTACTATAGTAGTTGAAGACCTGCTAATCATGAGAAGTAAACATTTTTATCTTCTTGGTCTTCTTTATGTCTTTGAACCATTGTGGACTATGAATCCTTGATTAAATGCCTGCATGTCTGCTATGGCCATCCCACCACTGTGCTTGACTGATTTCCTTGTTATCTCTTTGGGAGCCCACAAAGGAATGTTACTGTAAGTTTCTTCCTGAGATATTCCCCTATGTTGCAGATTTTCATCTTGGGGCTTTTGGCTGCTCTTGACATGTATGCTTCCACTTAGAGAAATTATCTGAAGATGATTTCCACTGTTAACCTCTCAGGAGAATAGCTTGACCTGTGAATGATTAGAAGGCATTTTGGATGCAGTGCTAAAATGGGTGAGGGATAATTATTTGAGAATCCTGCCAAATGAAGGTTGTTACTGTTCATGCTACCTTAACACTTTCCACAGCTCCTAAATTGTCCTTTTTAATTATATATGGTAAGAATAGATGAGTATGTGTTCTGGGTGTGATACCTGAGCATAACATTTAGTGATCTCCTGTCAATGAAGGACTAAGTAGCTATTGTAACTTAGAAATTTTGCACAGATCCAGGTACCTTATACCAACATGTATACTTTATATACTCATTCATGTTTTTATTTTGTTTAACTACAGTGCCTTTTATTTTGGGATTCCTGGTTTTGATTGCCTTTAGTGAGTACAGAAAGCATCTGCTGAATTAGTTTTGGATACTTCTCACTATGTTCATATTGATCTTGTGTTGAGGAGTCTGCATTGGCTAGCTTCCTCTTAGTTGTGGTCAGTATGTAATTTTTTTGTTTGCGTAAGGAATCAATCCCTGCATGATGTGGTGTCTCTTTCTGTGAAGCTATTAACATCCTACAAATGGCTGTACCTCTCGCTCATTAATGGGAGTTTGCAGTTCCTCAATGTTGTTAGACATACCTGGCAAAATCTCTTTTTCGTGAGACTCTGAATTCACTGCTTTGCCAACTTCTTAAATTAATCGTTATGATTAACTTTCAGAGATCCCTAAAGATGTAGCTTATTTATAAAAACTGATGTGGTTGATTATCTTAGACTGTGATGTTGTTTGATGCCTGAATGTATTAAATTTTTGTTGTCTATTTTTTGCTTTTGATTTATATTTTGTATTAAAAACAGCTTAGTGATGAGCACTGTAATAAAGATGGGCTTTATCCGATTGCGATTGATTGTTTCTGCATCAACAGATTTTTTTTTTCCAAAGAAGATTAAAGGTAAATAAACAGACTTCAGACATCCTCACATCATATGGTAAACAAGTGTCATTTTGGTTGTTAGTGGCAGCCAACGCCTGTTTTGGCCAACTTATCAGTGTCTTTCTGCTGTTTATTTGGATGAACAGGAGAAAAATGTCTTTTTGTGTGTGTGTGTGTGTGTGTGTGTGTGTGTGTGTGTGTGTGTGTGTGTGTGTGTGTGTGTGTGTGTGTGTCTTTCTCTCTTAATGGATTTCTTCTGGAGACCATTGCACTGTAAATGTAGAATTGTATATATTTTTTTATTATTCCTTGCTTCAGGATGCCTAGAGGTGAGAAATGGCCAGGCTAGCAGAGCTGTGAGGGCATCTTAGTGTAGGGTCTGTGTAATTTTGTATTATCACCTACCTAGCATTTTGAGGAAATGATGGTCAGACAGCAAGTACTACAGGCCACTGCCCTGTTGGATGACATTTTTTTTTTATTAAGCCTTACCTATGTCCTGTGTCAACATGCATTATTCTGTGCTATACTAAACACATCTAAACGCCCTCAGCTGTAGAGGTTTGTTTTTCCACAGATTTTGGATCACTTTCTTACAAGACCTAGGCTGTTCATCCTTTAAAAGAGTGAATGAGCCAATGACCACTCAGGACTCTCCAGGCTGCCCTTCTGTTGCTCAGCATGTTAACGAAACTTGGATTAACTGTGGTATAAATTAATTTCCTACTGACGTGTCACCAGATAAGCAGAAAAGGGTGAACTTGCTACACCATTTTCTTCTTGAGAAGAAATTGTCAGAACTGAAGACAAATTCAGACACATTTGTTTGAGATATCATCCTTTTCTGTATAATCTTCACACAGAAGTGGTAGGTGGAGAAAGGATGTCTGCAGAGAGTAAAATTTAACATCCAACACTCATAGCCAGCCTTAGGCATAGGCCAACTAAGTGGTCGTCTAGGGCGCCTCTGTAGCAGGGGTACTTTTCCAGTATTTATTTGGTGTAGGTAGACCAGGATGGGGGTACGGGTAGTGTGGTGCCATGGAGCCCTTTTGCCTAGGGTGCCATTTGATCTAAGGCCGCTCCTGCCAACACTACAAAAACAGAGAAAAGATTGAGCAAAAATTATATTTCTTTAGTCAGTGAATGGAGTAGAGTATCAAGCTATTCAGGCCACAATAATTTGTTTTGGGGGTTATCTCTATCCTAAAATAGAGCTTACAAAGAATACCCAAGAAATATTTAAGGTCTTTTAGCATTTTCTTATTCCCCTTGTGTCCAGTGGAAAGGTGAAAGAAGAGAAAAGGAGAAGTACTATTCTTTTCATGTTTTAACTGTCATCTTTGTTTTCCTAATCTTATTCAAGGATGAATTTAAATTAAAGAAGGGCAGAACTTCCAGTATTGAAAAGACCTTGGCATCGCTTTTTCAATAACTGCAGGCTATTTTGGAATTTGTGCTGGTGATGATTCTTTTCCACACCATGTGAACCAGAATCTATTTAGATACTATAGTCCTTGCGCACTTAGGTTAATCTAGTACTGGAGACCCTCTTTGCAGGATCTGTAGTTTTATGCCACTTATGTGGAAGTTCACTGCAGAGAAAGCACAAGAGTTCAAAGAATTACTCAGGGCTCTAGCACCTCAGGAAGAAGTAGTAGAATGCCATTTCCTCAAAACAGCCTGTGTGAGGACTGTAAAAGAGATATGCAGCCAAGCTAGGTATACAAACAAGTTACATAAGGAAAAAGTCCAGGAAGTCGTCAAAAGAAAGAAAGACTGCACAAAAAGTAGAAGATATAAACAACGGGCCAGGGTAAAAAGGAATACTGTCTGGCTAACAAAACAGGCTAAGAGATGAGTTCCAGTAGCAAAGAACAAGGTGCTGGTGGCATACTACCAGCTTTTAGAAAGTTACTCAGTAGATGGCGCACAGAAAATCTTATCTGGTTGCAAGACAAAGACAGAGAAATAAAGATAGACACCCTTCATAAGGTATTCCAGCAATAACCTAATCATCAGTCCACTGGACATCAAAGACAGATGGAAGGAATACTTACAGCAGTTTCGGAATGAAGAAAACCCCACAGAAGCTGTACTACTTCAGGTGCAGCTTATGATGAAAGAAGAGGAGGAGCGCACCATATAAGAAGTAAGAACAGCACTAAAGAGCAGTGTGGAGAGAGAGGCATATCCCAGATAAATGGAGAATAAGCATACTAGTGCCATTATAAAAGAACACAGGGGACATCCACGACTGTGGGAAGTAGAGAGGTATCAGATTCTTGTCACACTGCTGGAAAGTTCTGGAGAGGGTGGACAGGACAGAAGAGTTTATCAACCAGAAGAGAATTTTTGAATTGCCTGTATTACTTCCTTTGGAGCTTTTCTCCCCGGGCCTTTGCTGAAAATGGACATGTATCCAGTCAGACTATCACAGTCAACAAATGTAAAATAAAATAAAAATAAATAAATAAATAAAATTAGCATATGATAATTAATAAAGAGTTGAATGAATTTAATTGGGAGGGGAAGGAACAAGTATTAATTGGCATGAATGGATTCTCTCCATAGAATAAGGGGGCTTAAGGAGATTTTATCAGTAAGTATCCCTCCAAGTAGGGGTGAGGAGCCTGGAAGGCACTGGAGGAAGTTAGCAAAGGATGCAATACATTGGGAGAAAATAGCTCATGAGTGAAAGATAATAAGAGTGGGATGAGGCTAAGCAGAAGGTAGAGCTGCAGATTAAAGACTGCCTTCCCTGTCAGGGTCTAATAGAATATAAGCAAAGAGAAAGAAATAGGGGAGCTGTAAGTGAAAGGGCAGTTCTCCTAGAGTTTAAGTCTGGAAGCTGTGGTTAATAAAGAGATAATTGTTAGGATGTATAAGCTATCGCAAGCCTAAAAAAGTCAGTCAGACGAGATTAGAAACAGTTTGAGAAAGAGAATAAAAACAGCTAACAAAGGAACAATAGAGGAAATTTGTAAGGCTCCCAAATATGCAACAAAGTTGAGAAGGTTTACAATTTTTTTTTGCATGGGCATTTTATACCCCAAGTGGACTTCAGAGGATTTTTTCTTCCGGTAGATGTTCTTCGTGTTTCACTGTTGCAGTCATCACATTTGGGTTATCTGCCTGCAGGTAGCCCTGAGCCGGCCTGAATACCAGAGTCTTTGGATTCCTGTGTCAGATGCAGTCTCTTCTTCCATGACGTCAGGTCGTCGGGGGTACAAAACATGCAGCTGATGCCATTACATCAGTCTTTCTTGCCGTGTGGTGCCGGTAGCAGAAGCAGTTCGCAAGTGCTGGTTGGCCGACTCCTGAAATTTTCGTTTTCGAGTTTCAGACCCGAAGTCTTCAAAAAAGATAAGTACCCTGTCGGGGGTTCCTTTTTCTTGCTCCAACCGATGTCAGTAAAAGTTAACAATTGTCTTACCTGTGGAAAGCAAATACCTCATAAAGATTTTAATTTGTACTGCATTCCCTGTTTAGGCCCAGACCACGACATCCCTCGCTGTCTGTTTTGTGCCTTGTTCAACCCCCAAACTATCCGTCATCGGGCTATCTATGCAGAAAATTATTTTCGTACTTGGTCTCAGTACTCCGAAATGGCTTTGTTAAGCCATCTGACTACCGATCTTCCGAAAAAACGTAAGGATAAAGACAGAGACAGATCGCATAGGTCCAAAACTGTTGATGACGCTTCCATTAAGCTAGTTGCCAGTCCACCGGAACTCAGTGAGGCGCTTTTGCAGCCCCTGATACCCGCTACTTCAGATTTGCAGGCCTCTACTGAGACCCATTCGGAGTCCGGTATGCCGCAGGATGCTTCTTCGACTATGGAACCTGCGGATGTCTCCACTTTGGATGGGTTCAGAGCCGCTGTGCAGGCACCGGCTTCTGATGGTGTATTCAGGCCTACAGACTTGCATTTTAAACCGATGCCATCGTCTTCATCCAGGCCTAAAACTCACACCACGTCTAGAAAACTGACATCCAAACCACATGCTCAGGCCCGTATGCCTAAAAAACAAATGCTTAGAATGGCTGAAGCCCTTATTACCTTAATTAGGGGAAGCCAGCCTTCCCCCTCTAAGAGACCTAGAAATAATTTTCCTTCTGATTCTTCTGATCAGGAATCTGGTATTTCTGTTCCTTCTGATTACCAGGATTTGCCCTTATCCACCTATGAAGATTCTGATGCAGAGGATTCCATTCCCTCTGCTTCCCCTCCAGAAGATTTTTTTTTTGGTGAAACCTTGCACACTCTTAGGGAGCATTTCCGCTGCGAAAGCCAGGATTTCTCTGACTCCAAAAAGATGCTTAGGGAATTCTTACTCCTTCCTCAACACAAGCTTTTAGCTATACCTCCTGTTCTGGACATTGTAGATGATGCTTTCTTGGAATCTAGCCTTTCCCCAGACACTTTACCTCCAGCTCCCAGAAAACCTGACAGATATTACAGAGTACCTGACTCTCACAAGTTCCTCTTCAAGAATCCTACTGCGGATCCAGAGACCATTTCTCAAGGACCAAAAGGCATTAAGGCTACTGCTGCCAAAAGTCCTACCCCTTCTGATAGAGATTCTAGAGCCTTAGACAAATGGGGTAAGAAGGTATGCATTTCTGCTACTTTGGCCATTAGGGCTTTAAATTGCCTGTTTTTGTATGTTAAAGTATCAGCAGCATATTACGGGACTACTTAAACAGAAAATGATGTTGATTCCTGACTGTGCTGAACACAAAGAATTACAGGATTTAATGCATTCTGCAGAACAAGTTGGTAAACATACTTTGCAATGTGGTTTTGACGCTTTAGAAGCATCTTGCGGGGCTGCTGTCACTGGGTCTATACTTAGAAGGCATGGTTGGCTTAAGGAGCAAAACTTGCCAGATCATGTTAAAGCTAAATTACTGGATGCTTCCTTAAACCAAGATTGCCTTTTTGGAAACGAAGCAGAAGAAGTCCTCGAAAGGATGGAGGAAAAAGCTAAATCTGTGCAAACTGTTAAAGATTTATGCAAACTGTTAAAGATTTCCTACAAGTAGGCATTGGCCTAAGAATTGGTCCTTTCCAGTCTCTTCCACGCCTTCTTAGTCCAAACCCAGGAACAGCAGACCACCTAGGTTACAGTCTCAGGTTGCACACAGGCCTAAGCAGTGGGGGGCTCCCACTTCCAAAGCAGGGAGTAATAAGCCCACCCCCCTACGGAAAAATGGCACAATGACTTAACCTTAACCCTTCCAACCTCTGCTCAACTACCTGCTCCCTTAGGAGGAAAGCTCGCCCTGCATGCAAAAAACTGGGAATTCATTACCCAGGACAAATGGGTTTTAAACATAGTTTCCCTAGGATACAGATTCCACTTCTACACACTGTCAACCCCAAACGGTTGGCCAGACCTACCCCCAAATCAGTGGGGAGCCAGACTCGGGATGGGCACAATGGTGCCCAGCTTACCTCATATTCTTCAGTACTTAACAGAAATGCTCCACAAGGGCCTATCCTTCTCGTCAATTAAAATTCATGCCTCTACCATTTCAGCACATTGTAATACTGAGCCCACCCGCCTTCTCTCACCCCCTGCTAAAACAATTCCTTAGAGGGGCCAAAAATTTAAGACCCCCCCAGGAGAGCCCCCACTCCAGCCTGGGACCTTAACTTTGTAATGGAACCCCCCCCCCCCCATTTGAGCCAGCTGCAAAAGCAGAGTTGAAATTCCTTTCTTGGAAAACAGCCTTCCTTCTAGCCATCACTTCAGCAAGAAGAGTGTCTGAATTACAAGCCCTCATGGCAGTGGAACCCTTCATTATCTTCCATGCAGACAGGGTTTCCCTGAGGACCACTCCTTCCTTTATGCCCAAGATGGTGTCTATTGTGGCCCTAAATCAGTCCATTCATTTGCCTACTTTTTTCCCTACTCCACAAAACAAAGGGGAACGAATACTGCACTCTTTGGATGTGTACAGGCAACTTAGATTTTATTTGAACAGAACTAAGCCTCTCAGAAAATCTGAACAGCTACTAGTTCACTTTGCTGCAGGGGCAGAGGAGAAGGCCATTTTAAAGCAAACCATTTTGAAATGGATAGCCCATTGCATTCATTTCTTCTACAAGCACCATGGAAAACCTACCCCACAGGGGATAAGATCACATTCCACCAGGGCTGCATCTACCTCTGCAGCCTTTCTCAGAGGAGTCCCTACCAGGGACATCCTAGAAGCTGCTACCTGGAGCTCTGTACATACCTTCACCAAGCATTACCACATGCCTATTTTTTCTAAATCCAGAGCTGGTTTTGCCACTGCAGTCTTGCAGGGCGTAATAGCTGGCCCTAATGCTCCCTAACTTCCTCCTCCCTTTCTTAGCTTGAATCAACCTAAATGTGATGACTGCAACAGCGAAACACGAAGAACATAGTACAGTTGTGTACACTTACCATAAATGTAGATGTTCGAATGTATTCACTGTTGCAGTCCTGGTTACTCTCCCTCCAGCCCCCTGACTTTTCTTGGCTCTACCTTTCCTTCTTGTTTGGTATATTTTAGTTTTCTGGTGTATTTGCTTTTTGATGGAGGTGTACCATAACATATAATTGCTTCCCATTGTGGGGGCAGCTGACATCTGGTGCAAGAAAAACTGATGTAATGGCGTCGGCTGAATGTTTTGTACCCCTGATGACCTGACATCATGGAAGAAGAGACTGCATCCGACGCAGGAATCTGAAGACTCTGGTATTCAGGCCTGCTGAGGGCTACCTGCAGGCAGATAACCCAAATGCGATGACTACAACAGTGAATAAACTGGAACATCTACATTTATGGTGAGTGTACACAACTGTACTATATCAAACACTGGAGATGTGATGGAGAGGAGACATGTAATTGGGAACATATTTTTTGGGAATGTAGAAGATTTAGAAGACCAGAAGGTTTAAAAAAGTTGTTTACATAGGTATGTTTATACCCCAAGATGAGTCAAGAGAATTTTTACTTGTGTAGACAGCAAATGCTGAGGGTGTGATGGGAACAAGAGAAAGATAATTGCAGAATGGTGACATTTTTGGGGCGAATTTTAATAACTTGTCAGATTTATAAATTCCATACAGAGTTCTCTGTCAGAAATGTGGAGAAAGCAAATAATTGTTAACTAATGTACTGATGTTCTTCGTGTTTCACTGTTGCAGTCTTCACACTTGGGTTATCTGCCTGCAGGTAGCCCTCAGTCGGCCCGAATACCAGAGTCTTGGGATTTCTGCGTCGGATACTGTTGTCTCTTCCATGACGTCAGGTCGTCAGGTGTATAAAACATGCAGCCAACACCATTACATCAGCTTTTCTTGCCGCAGAAGCCCAAAGCAGAAGCATTTCACAAGTGCCAGTCGGCCACTACCTGAAATTTTCATTTTTCGAGTTGCAAGCTTGAAGTCTTCTAAAGCGAAGTACCTCATTGGGGATTCTTTTTTCTTGCTCTAACTGATGTCAGAAAAAGTTAACAATTGTCTTGCCTGTGGAAAGCAAATACCTCACAGTGATTTTCATTCTTACTGTGTTACATGTTTAGGCCCAGACCATGATGTTCCTCGCTGTCGGTTTTGTGCCTTGTTCAACGCTAAAACTGTTTATCATCCGGCTATCTTTGTTGCTAATTTCTTTAGATCTCGTTCTCCGTATTCCGAAATGGCTTCGATAAGCCATCCGACTACAGATCTTCCGAAACAATGTAAGGATAAAGACAGAGACAGACCGCATAGGTCCAAAACGCCCGACGACGCTTCTGTTAAGCTAGTCGCCAGTCTGCCATTACTCAGTGAGACGCTTTCGCAGCCCCTGATACCTGCTTCTACAGATTCACAGGCCTCAACTGAGACACATTCGGAGTCTGGTATGCGCGAGATGCTTCTTCGACTATGGAATCTGAGGATGTCTCTACCTTGGATTGGTCCGGAGCCGCTGTGCAGACACTGGCTTCTGAGGATGTTTTCAGACCTTCCAATGTTGGTATTAAACTGACTACTTCATTTCTGAATAAAACTACCGAATTTCTCAGGCCCAGAGTTTGCACTATACCTAGGAAACCGACGACCAAAGCACATTCTCAAGCTCCCATGCCACAGAAACAAATGCTTAGAATGGATGAAGACCTTATTACTTTAATTAGGGGAAGCCAACCTTCCCCCTCTAAAAGACAAAGAATTGATTTTCCTTCTGATTCTACAGACCATGAGTCCGATGAGTGTGACTCCTCTGATTACCAGGACTTACCCTTATCTACCTATGAGGATTCAGATGCAAAGGACTCCATTCCCTCTGCCCCCCCCCCCCCCCACCAGAGGACTTTTCTTTTGGTGAAACCTTGCATACCATAAGAGAGCATTTCTGCTGGGATTGCCAGGACTACCCACAGTCCAAAAAGAGACTCAGGGAATTTTTAGACTTGCCTCAGCACAGGCCTCTAGCTATAACCCCTGTCATGGTCCTGGATATTGTATATGATGTCTTCATGGAATCCACTCTTACCCCTGATACTTTACCACCAGCTTCTAGAAAGCCTGACAGGTACTGACTCTCACAAATTTCTCTTTAAAAATCCCACTGCAGATTCAGAGACCATTTCCCAGGGATCTAAAGGTATTAAGGCTACTACAGCCAAAAACCCTACCCCTTCGGACAGGGATTCTAGGGCTTTAGACAGATGGGGTAAGAAGGTATATACCTCTGCAACTCTTTCCATCCGGGCTTTAAATTGCCGGTTTCAAATGTTGAAGTACCAGCTGCATATTATGGAACTAATTAAACAAGAAATGGTGTTGATTCCTGATTGTGCAGAAAGTAAAGATTTACAAGAGTTAATGCATTCTGCAAACCAAGTTGGTAAACATACTTTGCAGTGCGGTTTTGATGCCTTAGAAGCATCTTGCAGGGCAGCTGTCACTGGGTCTGTTCTGAGAAGATATGCTTGGCTGAAGGAACAAATCTTGCCAGACCATGTCAAAGCAAAATTACCAGATGCTTCATTAAACCAAGAATGTTTGTTTGGCAGAAAAGCAGAAGAAGTCTTAAAAAGATGGAGGAAAAAGCTACATCTATGCAAACTCTTAAAGATTTCTTACAGGTACAGCCATCTAGATTCAGTAGGCATTGGCCTTCAAAAAATTGGTCCTTTCCAGTCCCTTCCAGACCTTCTCAGTCTAAAACCAGGGGCAACAGACCACAAAGACTACAGTCTCGGGGTATGCACAGATCTAAACAATGAAGTGCTCCCACCTCAAAAACAGGAAGTGGTAAGCCACCCCCTTATGGAAAAAGTTCACAATGACTTGTCCATCCTTCCCAGCCAGGCCCAAGTACTTGCACCCCTAGGAGGAAAACTCTCCCTGCATGCAAAAAACTGGGAGTATATTACCCAGGACCAATGGGTCTTATACACTGTATCCCAGGGATACAGATTCTACTTCCACTCACTGCCAACCCCAAGTGGATTGCCAGACCTCCCTCCAAACCAGTGGGCAGAGGCCCAAAAACAAGTACTTTCTTTTCTCAGTATCAGGGCTATTCAGCCTATTCCCTCAGACCAAAGGGGACAGGGTTTCTACTCCAGACTGTTCCTGGTGCCCAGAAAACAGAACTCCTGGTGCCCGATCTGTCAGTTCTCAACACCTTCCTGGTGGTACCAAAATTCAAAATGCTTACACTCCAGCAGCTGCTTCCTATGCTAGCCAAGGACTCCTGGCTGGTCACCCTAGACTTAAAAGAAGCTTAACTGCACATCCCCATAAGGGAATCTTGCAGGAAATATCTATGTTTCAGGGCAGGCTTTATGCACTATCAGTTCTCTGCTCTTCCCTTTGGCTTATCTACTGTGCCCATGGTAATCACAAAGTGCCTGGCTCCAGCCATTGCATACTGCAGGCAGAGGAATATTCAAATTTACCCATACTAGAGCTAAGGCTCTTGTTGCCACTATAGTGCCTTTTTTAGGCACGGGTCAAATGACAAATTCACCACCGTAGCAGGAACAGGCAAGCAAAAACTGAGGGTAATGCTACTCAGTGCTAGAAGTCTAAATCTCAAAATGTACTCACTCGAGGCACTCATTAAAATGGAGAACATCGATATCTGTGCAGTGACTGAGACCTGGTTCAAGGCTCCAGAGAGCACCCCTGCACTACCAGGCTATAGCTCATACCACACTTTTCGGCCATGTAACCTTGACCGAAACACCAAAGGCAGAGATGTGTCCATATTCATTAAGGATATCCACACCTTCAGGCTAGTTGCTCAGCATAATGCATCCGAGGTTATTCAAGTGCAACTAACTCTGGGCAAAATTGCAATCCAAACTGTAGCTTGCTACAGATCCCCCACCATGCCCCAGGATTCCCACTCCTCTTTTTTTGATGTACTGGAAAATATTAGGGTTCAACCAAACACCCTAATAATGGGCGACTTCAACTACCCCACCATTAACTGGGAAAACTACTTGTGTACCAACTCCTTAGCTCAACACTTTCTGGAATTCATAAACTCCAATGCCCTGGATCAACTTAGCTACACCCCACCAGGGGCAACAATATCGTAGACCTAGCCATTACCAACATGAGTGACCGGTGTTCCACACCTGAAGTCAACTCCTCGTTGGTCCCATCTGACCATAAGCTAATCACCCTTGATATCCACATCCCGCCCCCACCCCCCATTAAGGAAACCATGGTAAAAAATTTCTCCAAAGCCAACTTCATGCTTCTTAAGACAGAAGTGGTGAACTTCATGACACCCATGCAGATGGACAATGCAGTTACGACTGCTGAATCCCACACAAATGCACTCTATAAGCACTTACACGACTGCATGGATCATGCTATCCCAAACAGAACCAAGATGCTGTCCTCCAAAAAAAGGAAGCCAATCTGGTGGTCCCCTGCCATAAACAAACTGTACAACAGAAGGAAGAAACTGTTGCAAAAGAGAGTAAAATCCCATGAGTGGAGGAGCTTCCTGGACAGCCTCAGTAAGAGGCTGAGATCCCTTATAAGATCCTTCAAAGCTAGCTACGAAAACAAAATTGCCACTAATTCTAAGGACAACCACAAAGCATTCTTTGGCACACCCAGATCTGCTCTGAGTTACAGCACAACGGCACGGAAATTACAGAACCAACTGATATTGCTAACATCCTGGCAGATAGGGTCAGTGCTAACTTTAACCCCCCCTCACCACTTAAAGGGCCCATATCTATACAGGAAGAATGCAGAGTCTCTGTAATCACAACTACGCAGGTAAAAGCTGCACTCTCTAAAGCCAAAACACAGCATCCATGGGACCGGACAACATCCTGGGCTGCGTTTTACACGAACTTCAGAATGAACTGGCTCCCCACTTAAGCACCATGTTCAATAATAGCTTCGCATCAGGCTTTGTGCCACAGCAGCAGTTATCCCACTCCACATAGGGGGAGCCACCACTGATCCCGGGAACTATTGACCTATTAGCCTGACAAGCCTGGTCTGCAGGGCCATGGAACGTATCATCATGGATCTCATTAACAAAGACATTGGTAACCTCCAAACTCTGGATCCCACCCAGTTCGGGTTTGTGAAAGGTAGATCATGCCTCCTGAACCTGATCGACTTCTTTGAGGCAGTACTACCTAAGGTCAAACAGGACAGGCCAAGGACAATCCTTATTGCACCAGACTGGCCACGCCAGCACTGGTACCCACTCCTACGCAGTCTGACATCCAAAAAAGAGATACTGTGAGCTTCTATAAATAGAGTTTCCTAAACCACCTGTAGTTCTTCCTGTGTTGGCAGCTCTTTTTCACACTGTAGCTCCTGACTCTCAGCCTCTGGCCCCCCAAGAAACCCAATAGGTTCTACAAGGTGCCTGAGGACTGCAATTTTTTTTCTTGTGTCCTTCTGATGACCCTTCTGTGATTTCAGTCTGAACTGATAAGCCTTCTAAACTTTTGCCATCTTCCAAGCTGTTTCCTTCTGATAAGGATATTACGATCTGCAGGATGCACTGTCTGAAATAGTGGGTGGGTATAATGGTCTGATGAGGGAGATGATTTTTCTGAGCTTTGACACAGAATTGGAATTGCCTAGACATGCTAAGGCCTTGCTGTGTCTAATAATGGTGGCCGCCAAAAAAAGCAATTACTAGAAAATGGAAATCAAAACTCTAAACCATCTGTACTGGAAGTAGTGAATATAGTAACATAAATAAAACAACTGAAATTGAGATCTTCAGCCCCTGTGGTGCAGCAGTTAGCGTCATCGCCTCACAGCAAGACGTTTCCAGTTCGATTCTCAGCCGGAGCGCCTTCTGTGCAGTCTCTGCATGTCCTCCTTGAGGTCAAGTGAATTTTAAAGGCATACAGTGTGTGCATGTACCTTCTGTAAAGGTTGGGCACTGGGTTGCCAAATCAACACCATAAAAACCCCACTGCCAATCAGTCTGAGGACAAGTGGTTTCTGTGGCGACCCTTAAAGGGAGAAGCCAAAAGACATTGCTACAAAAGGGTAGGAGCAAACTACAAAGGAAAACATGGGAATTGTGGGAACAATACATACAAGGGAAGAATGATGCCTAAAAGGCAGCAGGACGTAAGTGAGGTATGTAATGTTTGAGTGAGAAAGATTGAGTAGATTATAAGTGATGTATAGTGTTTGCAACTGAGAGTGTGTCAGTATGGTTTGTAATGTAAAATGGTTGCGACTAGGATTGTGTTGATGTGGTTTATTTTCATTTATATAATGTATTATTGCCTATGTAGTAAGTGATGGTTTAATGAAGATGTTTCTTGTTAAAAAAAGGCAAAAATTGAATAATTTGTGTAATATTGCTTAGGTTATATGATATGTAGCAATATATGTGAAATATAATGTTTGTCATGTTAATAGTTTGATTACTTTTATATGAATGTAAATTTGCCTGTCTCACAAGTGATAACTCAATAAAGGTGTTGGGGGTTGGGGGGGGTAGTAGAACTATGGAAATGTCAAATAAAAAAGTGTATACTGCTGCCTACCTTGTCATTTCAGGCTATTAATTACCAAACCCACAAGACCAGATATGTCTTGTCTCTCTTTTCTCAGGTAGCTAGGGTTGAGTCTGATCCTCCTGTTACAGAAGGGAAAGCTTCAGCTGTTTTTCTGCTTGGATCCACTTCCCAGGTCACTTGTCTTGCCATAAAATGCAGTCATGATGCTGCTGATGCCTCTTCCAGAGCTGCTCTCTTTGCTTCTGTGATGAGGTGTTATTCTTGGCTTCATCTTCAGGCCTTTGACTTGGTCTGTAGGCTTTACCTGATGTTAAAGCCAAACTTTTGGATGCTCCTCTGGATAATAAAAATCTTTTTGGGACAGCTGGTGCTGACCTGTTCAGAAACCTGCAGGATAAGAGTAAGGCCATGCAGGGACTAAAGCACATATTTTGTCTCCCCTATATCTGAATATCATAGGAATTACCCTTCTAAATCTGCCTTTGTCCATTGGCAAACTCATCAACTTCCCAAAGTTAAGAAGGGGTCCGGGCGTATTCATTCATGCCAAGTCCACTCAAACTCCTACATCTCAGAAGCCTTCCTTTCCGGGCAAGCCTGTTTCTGTTTGACAGTTTGCCTCCTCTTACCCATGGACTAGGTCCCCTTGTCTGTCTTTCTCTGTCTCTCCCAAATTAACAACAGATTACCTTAGAATCTTGGGTGCTGTGTATCATTTGTCATAGGTATTTCATGATATGGAAATCTCTGCGCCCCCCCCGTCTTCAGACTTTTTTTCTCTTCTTCTCCCCCAAGCCTTCTTGGTCTCTGTAGACTTTAAGGATGTCTATTTTCGTATTCGTCCCCTGTTGAGGAAATGTTTATATGTTCCTGTTGCTACCTCTGATTTTTAGTTCTTTGCTTTGCTGTTTGGCCTTTCTATTGGTCCAAGGGTACTCACCAAATGCCTCGCTCCTGTCTTTGCCTTGTGCAGGCTTCAAGGGATACAGATATTCCCGTATCTAGATGTCCTGCTTATTTAGGTTCTTTCTCCCAGCAGTCTTCTGCAAAATCTTTATTTTACCGCATCTTTTACAAAGTCTGGGGTACAACATCGATCTCAAGAAGTCTGTGCTTATCCCCTCCCAGGATCATATTTTTCTTCATTGCAGGATTCAGACCATTCTCAAGTTATCCCCTCTTCCTGCTTCCAGTGTTTTGTCTCTGACAGCTCTCTTCCAGTCTCTTCTTTTTCTGTCCTTCAGGAAATTTTCTCAAGATTCTGGTGTTTGTGGTCTCCACCATTCCCATGCTTATTCTTGCCAGGCTTCTTTGCTTCCTTATCTCAAATGTGAGCTCCAGTGGTGAATTCAGCAAATTTCTCTCAATCCAGGACTGCCCTTTCATGCTTCAATTCCTTCCCAAGAACTGTTCACAGACACCTCAGACTTGTGTGGGGTACTTCTTGTGGCCCTCTGAAACTTCAGGATCTCTAGCCTCTTCATCAGTGGTCAGACCATTATTAACAGAAAAGAGATGAGGGCTCCACTTCTGGCTCTACAGGTCCTTCATTCCCTTTTTCTCCATGGCCTCCTGAAAGTCTTCATGGACAATATCACTGTCATGTGGTACATCAGCAAGCGGGGTGGGGGGTGCAAGGTCTTATCTCCTTTGCAGACTAGCTTTTCATGCCTGGGATCTGACTGTCGGTTATCAGGTGACTCTTCAGGTAGTTATCATTACCTCATTGTACGATCTAGTGGCAGACTTCTCTGGGCAAGTCCAGAATGCAGGCTCATGAACGTTGCTTCAAAGAGAAGTGCTTCTGGACATAGTCCATTTGGTAGGGTATTCCTCAGGTAGCTCTTTTTGCCCTCCCCTCTGAACAGACAACTTCCTCTGTTCTGTTCGAGAGTGCAAAGTCCTCTGACTTGGAAAGTAGATGCCCTGTCTTTTTGTTAGAAGAGAATTTTCCTGTATGCCTTTTCTTCCCTTCCTCTGCTGCCAAATGTTCTGCACAATATCAAGTAGGGCTCTCCCAAATCTTGTTGGCAACTCCTTTTTGGCCCAGACAGCACTGGTTCCCCTTCTTTTTTATCTGGCCAGGGCAGCCACCACAGGTTACCTCAATGAGTGGATCTTCTCACACAAGACAAGGGATCTCTTATCCATTCTCACCTGTCCACCCTTCAAATGACACTGTGGCTGATAGGATTTTGATCCCTTTAGGCACCTGTTTGCTAAGGACGTTCTTTGAATTCTACAGGAGGCCAGGAAACCCACTGAAAGAAAGTCATGGATGTCTAAATGGAAAATATTTTCTGATTGGTGCCTCTTCAGCCATCAAAATCTCTTCTCAATATGGGTTCCTGTGGTTCTCTCTCATTTGTATGATCTGGTCCATGCTAGCTTTGTATATTCTTCAGTCAAAGCTCATCTTAAGCAATCTCTGCTTGTCTGCCCTTGAACCTTCCTTTGGCCTCTTGATTTGAGGTCAAGCAATTTCTTAAAGGTGTCCTTCACATCAGCCACCCCCCCCCCAAGAAAGCCTGTTCCTCCTTTTTGGGACCTCAGTTTTATTCTTTTAAAATTGACTCAGGCTCCTTTTGAACCTGCTTGTTCAGCTTCCTTGCAGCCTTGCACTTGGAAGACTGTTCTGCTGTTGCCTGTTACTTCTGCCAAGAGAGTGTCTGAGCTTAAGGCTCTTATGGCTATTCTCCTTTTATAATTTTTCACAGAGACCGGGTCGCTCTTAGTATTAATCTTTCTTTTATGCCTAAGGTTGTTAAGGAGTTGTCCCTTAATCAGTCTATTCAACTTCCTTTCTTTTTTCCTTCTCCGCAGTCTGCCAGTGAAAAGGTTCTCCACACCTTGGATCTGCATAGACAGCTCAGATATTATTTGGATAAAACAAAGATTATTTACAAATCTGAGCAATGTGTTTCTTTTCATCTCAGAACTTTGGGTTTAGCTGTTTACAAGCAAACCATCGCCTCCTGGATCTGTAAAGCAATTTCCTTTTCTTATTTCTTTCATGGCAAATGTCTTTCTTCATCTGTCAAAGCACACTCTGCCAGGGCAGTTACCTGTACTGGTGCCTTTTTCAATTGTTTGGACACCATTTCCATCCTTGAAGCTGCTTCTTGGTCCTCTGTTTATACTTGTACTAAGCAGTGCAAATTGGATGCTGTTTCCAGGGCAGGATTTGCCTGGGCTATTCTGCACAGATTTGTAGAGGGCTGTTTTGTGCCTTTGTCCTCCCAGTCTTCTTCTTTAACTTTTGTACTTTCTATGTAGTGAAGAATACTGCAACCATGATATGGAAGGACAAAGTACAGTTGTGTAAAATCTTATCATAACAGTAGATGTCCTTCTGTTCACTGTTGAAGTGTTCGGTCAGCCCTCCTTCCCCCTCTCTTATAGCTCTTGCCCCTGCCTTTTCTTACCCTTCTGAATGAGGGGCTGTTGCTTCCTTTCCCTTCTGAATTTTTTTTCTTATGGATGTACATGTTCTGCGCTGTCCTTGGGGGTATTTTATTCCTCCTGCGGCAGTTCAGTTCTGAGTGTTTGCATCTGTACATCACCTTTATGCCCTAAGCCCTACATGGGAAGCATATGTATAATGTACGGGGTCTATATTAGAACATCAAAGTTTCAGGTCTTCGAATGTTCTAATATCGACACCTAGTAACCGAAAACCGGTAAGACCAAAAATTTAGAACATCGAATTTTTTCCTAGGGAAAACATTTGCTGTTCCAAAACACATACACACAACACAAACACATCAAACACACAGCAATCCACACACATACACCTAAAATCTTACATCTAAACCTACACTAAACTGTACATGCACCACTATCTACCCACCACTTACCTTAACCCTAACCCTAAAGTCCGTCACTATCGCACACACACCTCTCCCGCGCCCTAACCCTCATGTCCAAACATTCGCACACTTACCTGACCCACACCCTAACCCTAACTCACCTATCCCACCCTAACCCTCACATCCACACAATCGCACACTTACCTGAACCCGACCGTAACTTTCCACCGCAGAGCTGAAAATAGCGAAGCAACAATAACGGACAACCGAATTCTCTCCCTAGGAAAGAATTTGGTTATCTAAAAATTTGCTATTTTCAGCTTTCATTTACTAGGTGTCGATATTAGAACATTCGAAGACCTGACACTTCGATGTTCTAATATAGACCCGATGTACGGCATATATAAAATGTTAAGGCTGTGGTATACTGATCAAACTTTGGGCTATCCAGGGCATGAGATCCCTTCAGTGAAGTATACTGCAACAGTGAAGAGAAGGTCATCTACTGTTGTGGCAAGATTTTACACAACTGTACTTTTTCCTACATACCTGTTTAAAAGGGGAGTTTAAGGAATGGGTAGTGGAAATTATTAGAGAGTTAGTAGAAGAAACAAAAAATTCTTTAGAAGGGATAGCTAGGGAGTAGTATAAAATGAAAATTAAGTTTAAAGTAAAATAGAAATAAAATAGAAAAATATATGGGAATTAAAAGGAATTGTTTAAAGGGGCTGACAAAGGTTAAAGTAAAGGGAATATCACAGAACAAGAAGATAAACAACTACAGAATGTTAAAGGGGAAATTAGAGAGCATTTGGCTAATATGCATGAGTTTAGAACGCTTAAACAACTATTATTTGTCAACTAAAGAGCACAAAAGCATTTACACAATGACTTAGCCGACAGAAAGTAGAAAGGGTTAGGGAGCCTCTGACAAGAAAAATATCCTGAGATCCTATAAAAGTATAGTTCAGAAATTTTGTGAACATTTGTATAGAACAAAGGAATATAGAAACCAAGAAAAGGCACAAATGGAAATATGTTTGGAATATTTAATTATGCTAAAATTAGATGAAGACGAGGCTCAACATTTTAGTTAAGACAGGAAGAGAGGTGATAAAAATGATGTGTAATCATTCAACAGGGAAGTCTCTGGGAATAGACAGTATTACTGTGAAATTTTGGAAGTTAGAAGGGAAGAAAGTGATCTGAAAGGCTTTAACAGTATTTTAAAAGGGGTGAGCACCAACATCTTGGAAAAAGCTGTGGTGGTTGTATTACCCAAAAAGGCTAAAGACACTTCAGACCCAAGTTCATATAAAACCATTTCAGTTTTAAACTATGATTATAAAGTGCTTGTGTTTGTACTAGCTATGAGAATGGTAAAGGTGTTGCCAGAATTGATGTACATGGATCACTGTGGTTTTGTGTAGGGAAGGCAAATATTTGAGAACAGTAATAGAACAGTGATTGTCTAGATAGCAGCAGAATTTCAGAAACAATGTTATTGCTGGTGGGTCTTGTTGCAGAGAAAGCATTTGATAGTCAGCTGCAGTTTTATTAGTATGGCAGTGGAAGCATTTGCATTCCCTGATGGACTAATAAGGTTTATTAGGGAGACATATGAGGGGTCAGAGGCAAGAATTAAGGTGAGAGGATCCCTCTCCAGCAAGCTGTGTTTGAACAGAAGAACCAGGCAGGGCTGTCCCCTTTCCCTTTTGTTATTTGCTTTATATTTAGAGCCATTTACAAAGAAAATCAAAGACTCACAAATTCAAGGGTATAACTGGTATGACACTCAAGAAAATTTAGCTTTATTTGCAGGTTATATTAGTTTGTTCTTGATAAATCCAGAAAAGAACATTTAGGTGTTATGAATCATTTTGAGAAAACTTCATGTCTTTTTCTGGATGTAAAACTAATGAAGATAAAACAAAGGGTATAGCTGTCAACAATGTACCCACACATGAATTGGTTCAGGAGTACACATATTTATGGGGACTTAATAAGATAAAGTATTTAGGTGTATGGATAAACAAAGATTACACCAGCAAAGGCATATGTGTGTGAAGAGAATAAACAAAAGATAATACAAAACCTAACAAAGTGGAAGCTGTTAATTCTAGATATGAATAGTGAGATATAAGAAGAGAAAATATTGTTAGTCCTTTTAGTTTTATACACATCAGGTTTATTTTATCAACCAGAGGAAAAATTGTGGACAGTAATTAATAAAGAGTTGAAGGAATTTATTTGGGAGAGGAAGAGGGCAAGAGTTAAGTTGGATAATATATCATCCCCATAAAAACAAGAGAGTTTAGGAGTATCTGATTTGAATGGATACTTTAGAGCTATGCAGTTATGGCTCATATACAACACAAGTAGAAGATTATAAGTCAAAAGTGGAAAGGAATGATGATGAAATGGGGAAGGGGATCGAGAAATAAGTGGAGAGTAAGATTTTGGATAATGATCCTTAAGGAGAATAACAACAACCATACAGACTATTATATTCATATAATAACAGAAAATATTCTAGACCTAAGAAAACAGTGGACTAGAGAAAGGGAGATTTTGTTAATAGGGATGACTGCAAGTAGGGTAATAGAAAATAGGCAATAGGAGGCAGTAATTTACTACAAAACTGGCAAAAGAACAAAGGTATTGAGAAAAAATAACTAGAGAGACAAAGCTAATAGAGTAGGCTGGGGCAAAGCAGAAATTTGGACTGCAGGTTAGAGCCTGCCTTCCCTACTAGGGACTGATATCAGAATATAAGAAAAGAGAATGTGATATAGAGAGTTATAAGTGAAAGATCAACTGTGATTGACTGTTTAGTTGAGTCTAGAACAAAAGCTGTTGTTAAAAATTTATAGTTGATAGGGCATATAAAATGTTGCATGAAAATTATAAAAATCAATCAAATGAGGTTAGACAACATTGGGAAGAGAGACTGGAAAGGCATTTTGCAAAGGATGATGGGAGGACATCTGTGTGACTTCCAAGTATGCAGCAAAGTCCAGAAGGTTTACAGTTCCTGCTTGGAAGTATTTTCATAGGTATTTTTATACCCCAGGCAATACTCACTGGATTTTTCACTTGTACAGGTAACAAATGCTGAAGCTATGGAAATTCTGTACAAAGTACTCTGATATGTTGAGGAAGCAAATGGTTGTAACTAAGGATAATGATACTTTTGGGTTGGGGCACAGGATCTGAATTACCTGGACATATAAAGACCTTACTAAATTTAATGATGTTAGCTGCTAAAAAAACAGTTACTAGAAAATGGAACTCAAAGCCTAAGCCAACTGTAATTGAAGTACTGAATATTTTAAAGGAGACAAAAGAACTGGAGGTGGAGGTTTTAGAAAAGGGAAGGATCAAATTACATAGAAGCAAATACATTTTTTGGGAACTCTATGGAATAATGCTCTGGAGGAGGAGAAGGAGCAATATCTAAGGGAGGGCAGCAATTGGGCAATGTTGGAGTGAATAATTGTTAAAAAGAAAAAAAACGTGTAGGTAATTTACAGTACATGAAAACAAAAATGTTAATTTGTTTTTTTTTTTCTTTTCTAATGTGTGTGTGCTTGTCTGATAAGTTAAAATTTAATAAAGATATTTAAAAACAAAAAGTGGGTTTTCTATAGAAGTTATGAACTATACAAAGGGAGGTACTGAACTTTAGCCAGCATCATGAAAGCAGGCACTGTCAAGTACTTTTTGTAGGTGGTTTTAAATTGAGTATAGGCCAGGATAAGGAAGTTGTTTTGGTTATTTGTAAGTGTGTAGGTTTATTCTTTGGTAAAAGGATCCTTTTTGTAGGCAGGACAGAAACCAAGGTAAAGAATTTTGAATAACAAGGTAGAATGGACCAGGATGGACCATGTTTTATTGGGTAACCATTTGAAATATTTTAGTAGATCACAGTGATGCATTTTCATATCTGTTCTCTGCAGTTTGCAAATTGAGTGTTATGAGAGAGCGTAGGCATCAAATGGTAGACCATATTCATGTTTTGGAAGTAAAAGATTTTCCAAGTGCAGTTTTGGATATTAGATGAGAGAGACAATGGCATAGTTTGAGATGACAGACCTTCATGTTGATATTTTTAGTGTGCAGTGTAAAAGTGAGAGAAGAATCCTGCGAGAGGCTGAGATAGTTTTGCTGGGATGCTATTTCTTTAAGATCTTTTGAGTGTCAGTAGTGTACATGAAGCAAGATTTTGTGAGGGTCATAAACAATTTAACACTAGTTTTCTTTGATTACATTAAGAGCTTACTGTTATCCAGTCAAAATTCTCACAATTGTCAAATTGGTTAAAAATGAGTTTGAAGGTTTTGCTGAGTTTTGCTGGATTTAGTCATAAAAAAGTAATCAACATACATTATAAGGTTAAGGTTAGGTTAGTCTAAGGTAATGCCATTAATAAAAGGAAGAAGAGCAGCAGTTCTAGTATGGAGCCTTAAAGTACACCAGTGCTGAATATAATAACGTCTGAAAATGAGTTATTGTAAGTTTATAAGACTTTCACTTTTAGATAATTGTGGTGTTATCTACAAATTTTAGTTTGTAGAGCATATGCAATAATGGGTCATGGGTGATGGTCTCAACCACCCTGGTCATATCTATAGATGTGCTTGCTGTTGTACAAGTCCTTTATTCATACTGGTATAGATTGTTCTTGTAATGTTAGTGCAGTCATAGTACTAAAGGAGTTTATAGCCATGTTGTTGATTGCATAAGAGGCCGTAGCTGTTTATAATCTAACAATAATCATTTGTATCTTAGTTTAAAAAAATGATAGGTCATGCATTTGAGCAAACTAGTTGACTATCTCAGTTAACAAATGGAAGTAAGTAAAATAACTTGTAGTGCTAGATGACATAATCTTAGTTTTTTGTGGTGGGCAGCAAGCCATCTTTTGTGAGTTCTGCTTTCACCTTCATCAAAAGGCTCTTCAAGTGCTCCTTACTTTTAGCCATCTGCATATCTAAAGTTGTTAAAATTTCTTCCAGCAAGTTTTATTCCAGCATCTGATTCATCTAACACAGCATTTTGCATAATATATTAAGTAAGGCAACTGTATACTTGTTTCACTCAGTTTCCAAATTACTGCATATTCAGACATAAATGTTTCTTCTTGGTCTGCATGCAGATTTCTCAGGAGGCAAGTAAGGTAAACTCATCCTCATTTCTCTAAGAACTTGCCACACTGTTATAGTCCTCGCTGTCAAATGCTTTACAGTAGGCAATAAAGTAGAAGGAAATGTCTTTCTGGAATTTGCTTGCTTTCTGTCTTACCAAGCAGATGTTGGCGATTAGATCTCAAACTCCTCTACCCCTTCTGAAAGCAACTTTGTATATGAGGCAATTCTTAATGCACATATTATTGGAGTCTAAGGTGCAGCTGTTTGATAATTTGAACATTCTCTTTAGCATTGCTGTTTTTGAGATTGGAATAAAAAATACATTTTCAAGCCAATAGCCATGTTTGAGTTTTCCAGTTTTTGTTGCCATTTACAAGCCATACTGTAACAGCATTATTTTGCTGAATTTTATACAGTTCATTTGGAATTTCATCACTTCTTGCTACCTTGTTATTAGCCAGACTTTCTAGACTCCACTTAACATCACTCGCCTGGATGTGTGGCTCTTGATCAGAGAACATACCATTCATTTTATATCAATGATGCTATAGACTTTCTTATATATGTCTATGTATTTCTATCACCACATCTTAATATTTTCTGATAGATCCTTCCCTTTTCATATTGTCTACTGAACTGTTAAGTCACAGACTCTAACCAAGATTATTTTTCCTGCTACTAGCCCTAGTTGCCTCTTGTCTTTCCTTTGTGTTCTGAAATTCTCCAGTTGTCATAGGACATAACTTCTTCAAAGCTGACCGTTCATGAACAAATACTGTATCCCTTTGTTCTTATGTATCTTGTCTGAATACTACTGACTGTGATAATTCTTCCCTAGTACTCGGAAGGAAATTTTGTATGTGAACACCCCCACAGTAGCCAGACATCTAGAGTACTATCTGTTCTAGTAGTGATCATAATTGATCATCAAAATGAACCCCGTGTGTGTGTGTGTGTGTGTGTGTGTGTGTGTGTGTGTGTGTGTGTGTGTGTGTATATATATGTATGCATGTATATGTATATATATATATATATATATATATATATATATATATATATATATATATATATATATGAGCGTGTGTGTGTGTGAGTTTGTGTGTGTGCATGTGTATATATATATATATATATATATATATATATATATATATATATATGTGTGTGTGTGTGTGTGTGTGTGTGTGTGTGTGCGTGTGTGTGTGTGTGTGTGTGTGTGTGTGTGTGCGTGCATATATACTTGTTTGGTTACAGTGGATGTTGTCAAGCATACCTTTCAGCTGTCCAAATTTTTTCAGGATGCCAAGATTTTTTGCCTCAGATTTTTGGTCTGTTCCTCATACAGTTTGTGGTTTTCTGGCAGTTCATCAGGGATTGGAATCACTAAATGATGGAGATTTGAGTTTCAGAATTCATATCTTTCATATAATGCATGCTAGCACAAAACCTCTTTCGGTCCCTTTTTTGAGCCTTTATTCCCCACTATTTTTGGGTGTGTTTGTATTTATTTATTTTTTTGCATCAAGGGGTGAGGTATATGTTGTCAAGCTAGGATGTTCATCGTGCATACAGCTGCCGTCATAACAGATGGGTTATCCCTGCCGTCAGTCGGGTCCTCGGTCGGGCGAATTCCAAAGTCTAGGTCCGGCGTCGGTTGTCGTCGCTTCTTCCCTGACATCAGTGCGGCAGGGGTATAAAAGAGCCAGCCGACGCCATCTTCTTCAGTCTTTCTTGCTGCGCGGTGCCCGAAGCAGAAGCAGTTCGCAAGTGCCGGTCGGCCAGCTCCTGAGATTTACGAAAATATTTCAGCCAAAGTCTTCTTGAAAGCTAAGTACCCCGTTGGGGAAACTTTTCTTGCCTCAGACCGATGTCAGACAAAGTTAATAATTGCATTTCATGTGGAAAGCAAATACCGCATAAGGATTTCCACTCTTTCTGTATTTCTTGCTTAGGCCCAGACCACGACGTCTCGGCCTGCCGTTTTTGTGCTAAATTCAACAAACGCACTATTAAGCATCGGGCGGAGTTCACCCATCACTATTTTGGTAAAAAATGTAATTACATTATGTCGTCGGATACTCTGACTCCAGTTTTGGGTAAAAGACGCAAGGATAAGGACCGACATACGAGGTCAGCGACTTCTACTGACACCACGCTAAGGCCGACTACCGGTTCTCCAGTTCTCAGCGAGGCGCCTACGCAGCCCCTGACTACAGATGACACTTCATTACCGGTGTCTTCTGTGCCCGAGGTCGCAGGCTCCTCGGCCCCCACTCCGACTACAGATACCGACGCCACTTTTGGCGGGGAAACCCATAGTTTAGACAGGCCTGCCATTTCTCAAGGTGTCTTCAGGCCTTCCTCCTACTCCATTAAGGCTTTCACAAAATCTAAAGCAGCCATGAAAACTAAAAAACAAGGACCACAGACCCCCTCTCAAGGCCCTATGCCTAAAAAACAGATGCTCAAAATGGCTGAGGATTTGATTACTCTTATCAGGGGTTCTGAACCCCCCTCGGACAAAAGGCCCAGATTAGAGGAAGACTACCCTTCCTCAGATCAAGCCTGTATTACCTCTGAACATTTTGAGGACCAGGAATATACATATTCTCCTTTTGAAGACTCTGATGCAGAGGAGTCTATTCCCCCGGTCCCCCCCCCCCCCCCCGAGGATTACTCTTTTGGGGAAACCCTACATACCTTGAGGGAACACTTTCACTGGGAAGGCCAAGACTACTCAGATTCCAAGAAAAGGCTCAGGGATTTTCTCTTGCTCCCCCAGCATAGGCCTCTGGCTATCCCTCCTGTCTTAGATATATTAGATGATGTGTACACAGAAGCCAGCCTCAACCCAGATTCTTTACCTCCGGCTCCTGTTAAACCTGACAGGTATTACCGGGTTCCAGATTCACACCAGTTCCTATACAAAAGCCATACTGCTGACCCAGAAACTATTTCACAGGGTCCCAAGGGAATTAAGGCCTCTACTGCTAAAAACCCATTACCTTCAGAGAGAGATTCCAGAGCTTTAGAAAGGTGGGGGAAAAAGGTGTATACCTCGGCCACTTTAACCATGAGGGCATTAAACTGTCAGTTCCATATGTTAAAGTATCAACAGTTTTTATTATCTGAGTTGAAAAGCAAAATGACACAACCTGTGCAACCAGATTTAAAAGAGTTGCAGGATTTGTTGCATAGAGCAGATCAAGTGGGTAAACATACCTTGCAATGTGGTTTTGATGCTTTAGAGGCCTCATGTAGAGCTGCTGTTACAGGGTCTATCATACGTAGACATGCTTGGCTCAAAGAACAAGCCTTACCAGATCATGTCAAAGCTAAATTACTGAATGCACCTCTTCAAAAAGATGTATTGTTTGGCGTTAAAGCTGAGGAGGTACTAAAGAAAATGGAGGAAAAGACGAGATCAATGGAAACAGTGAAAGATTTCCTGCAGGTACAACCTCCACGTTTCAGCAGAAACCGGCCTTCAAAAAATTGGTCCTTTCCAGCCATGGACAGACCTCAAAGAGGCAGATACAGGCGCCCGAGAGGTAGAGGGCAATCTCAAGGATCATTCAGAGGCAGGCAATTGCAAGCACCAACCCCAAGAGGCGGAGAAGATAGATCACAGTCATTCAGAAAGCAGACACAATGACTTTCCTCTTTACCTGCCAAGCAAAGCTTTAATGGCAGCACCTTTAGGCGGAAAACTGGCATTATTCTCAAAAAATTGGCATATTGTCACAAAAGACAAATGGATCCTGAACATATAGACAGAGGCTACAGATTCCACTTTCACACCCTTCCAAAAATGAGAGGCATGCCAAACCTGCCACAAAATCAAAGGGCAGAGGCACAAAAACAAATTTCAGCTCTCATGGACATGAATGCTATTCAAGAGGTGCCTGCAAAAGAACAAGGTCAAGGGTTTTATTCCAGACTATTCCTGGTACCAAGGAAGGACAAAGATTGGAGACCTATTTTAGATCTATCCATCCTGAACACATATTTACAGGTACCAAAATTCAAGATGCTCACATTACAGCAGCTTCTTCCCATGCTGGGCAAGGAGTCTTGGCTGGTAACATTAGACCTCAAGGAGGCATACCTGCATGTCCCTATCGGACAAGATTGCAGAAGATACCTCAGATTTCTTGCAGGTTCAACCCATTATCAATTCTCTGCATTGCCCTTTGGCTTATCTACTGCGCCCAGAGTGTTTACGAAATGCCTGGCATCAGTAATCGCCTTCTGCAGACTTCAAGGAATACAAATATACCCATATCTGGATGACTGCCTGATCCAAGCGGACAGCAAGGATATACTTCTGAAACACCTGGCGTTTGTAATAAGACTGTTGAACCTTCTGGGATACACAGTCAACAAAAAGAAATCAAAACTAATACCTTCTCAAACAATAATTTTCCTGGGTGCCAGCTTGAATACAAACACCCAGATGGCCTACCTCACGCCAGACAAACAAGGGCAACTATCTCAATACTTCAGCAAAATGGCAACCTTCACCAGGCTGACTGCAAGGAAAGTCCTGCAGGCTCTGGCATTCATGGCATCTTGCATCCTGCTGATCCCATGTGCAAAGCTGCATATGAGGAAACTTCAATGGTACCTAAAAAACCTATGGTCTCAACACAGCTACAGTTTGGAAACAATTATACCACTCATTCCATGTCTTCAAAAGGAATTTCTGTGGTGGGCTCAAGCATGCCAAAGAAACAAAGGTCTCCTTTTCTGCATACCCGAAGCAAATCAAATCATCACAACAGACGCCTCGGACTATGCCTGGGGAGCACACATGAAAGATCAGTGCATTCAGGGAAAATGGTCCCAAAAAGAGAAGCACCTACACATCAACCAAAAGGAAATGTTAGCAGTGCAAAATGCTATTATGGCCTTCAAAGTCCTACTGCATCCAGGCCAGCTATTGATAAGGAAAGACAACACCACAGTGATGTGGTACATAAACAAATAGCGGGGAACTCATTCATACCCCCTGTGCAGACTAGCCATGACCCTTTGGAACACAGCTCTGGAATTGCAAATACAACTTCAGGCACAATTCCTGCCAGGGAAGGAAAACACACTGGCAGACAGCCTAAGCAGAAATATGACAGATCCACACGAATGGAAGTTGCATCCTCAAGTTTTCGCAAAGATAACTCAGGCATGGGGACAGCCAGACATAGATCTCTTTGCTACCCACAGAAATTACCAACTGAAAAAATTTTGCTCAAGGACCTATCATCCGCAGGCCTGGAAAGTGGACACACTTTCCTTCAGTTGGACAACATTGACAGTCTATGCCTTTCCGCCTCTCCCTCTGCTGCCCAAAGTTCTACTAAAAGCCAGAGCACAGAGGCCGAAAATTATTCTCATTGTTCCAGACTGGCCAAGACAACACTGGTATCCACTCCTGAAGAGCCTGACGCATTCCCCACCATGGATCCTACTTCTAGTGCCTCTTCTGTTGTCCCAGCACAACTTCAAAACTATTCACAGCCAGCTCAAGACCCTAAATCTAGCCGCATGGAGAATTCCTTGATTTCACAACAGACCCTCCTCTCCAAGGAGGTGCAGGATGTCATCTTGGAGGCCAGAAGACCTTCTACTAGAAAAGCCTACTCCGCCAAATGGAAGCGGTTTTGTGCCTGGAATCAGAAAAAGGGCCAGAATCCTTGGGTAATAAACATACCTCAAATATTACAGTACCTAGCTGAGATGTTAAACAGTGGACTTTCCTTCTCCTCCATCAAAATCCATGCTTCAGCCATTTCTGCACAATACAACACAGATCCTCCTGTATTCTCTCATCCTCTCTTAAGACAGTTCCTCAGAGGGGCTAAGAATATAAAACCCCCAAGGAAACCACCAGTCCCTGCTTGGGACCTCAACTTCATATTGGAAAAACTGACGCTTCCTCTATTTGAGCCAGCTGCTTCAAAAGAACTGCAATATTTGTCATGGAAAACAGCCTTCCTTCTGGCTATCACCTCAGCACGCAGGGTTTCGGAACTACAGGCCCTCATGGTTGTGCAACCTTTCGTCATTTTCCATCAGGACAGAGTTTCTTTACGAACCAACCCTACCTTTATGCCAAAGGTAGTATCAAGTGTAGCCTTGAATCAGACTATCCACTTACCTACCTTTTACCCTAACCCACAAAACAAAGGGGAAAGGCTACTGCATTCCTTGGACATTCACAGACAACAACGTTATTATTTGGACAGGACAAAGCCATTCAGGAAATCCGAGCAACTCTTTGTGTCCTATGCTACAGCTGCTCAAGGAAAGGCTATCTCCAAACAGGCAATCTCAAAATGGATAGCCCACTGCATACACTTTTGTTACTCATTTCATGGAAAAGCTGTGCCATCTAGCATCAGGTCCCATTCCACAAGGACCACAGCTACCTCTGCAGCTTTCCTCAGGGGGGTTCCTACCAAGGACATTTTGGAAGCAGCCACTTGGAGTTCAGTGCACACTTTCTCCAAACACTATCACCTTCTACTTTACTCAAAATCTAGAGCAGGATTTGCCACAGCTGTCTTGCAGGGCATCCTTGCCTCTCCTAGTTCCACTTAGTGCCTGCCACCCCTACTTAGCTTTGGGATTCTACCCATCTGTTATGACTGCAGCTGTATGCACGATGAACATAGTGCAGTTTTGTACCTACCATAAATGTAGATGTTCGAGTGATCATACAGCTGCAGTCCAGGATGTCCTTCAAGAATGCAACTGCAGTCATAACATGTGGGTTGTCCTGCCTCAGGCAGCCCTCGGTCGGCCGGATTCCAAAGTCTGGGTCCGACGTCGGCTGATGTCACATTTCTCTCCGATGTCAGAGCGGCTGGAGTACATAAGCATCAGCCGACGCCATTTTCTTCAGTCTTTCTTGCCGCACGGTGCCCGAAGCAGAAGCAGTTCGCAAGTGCCGGTCGGTCAGCTCCTGTATTCTATGATACCGAAGTCATCAAAAAAGCTAAGCACCCCGTTGGGGACCTTTTCTTGCCTCAGCCGATGTCAGAAATTACTGAAAAAGTTAACAATTGTCTTTCTTGTGGTAAACAAATACCTCATAAGGATTTCCACTCTTACTGCCTCCCTTGCCTGGGCCCAGACCACGACGTCTCGGCCTGTGTAGCCTGTGCTCGCTTCAACAAGCGCACTCTCAGGCGCCGGGCGGAGTTCGCTGAAGATTTTTTCGGCGATAATTTTGCTTACACCATGCCGTCGGATCTCCCGACATCGCAAACTCCCAAAAAGCGGAAAGACCGGGACCGACATCCTCGGCCCGCATCTACCACCGACTCCACGCCAAAACCTAGCGCGAGTGCTCCGGTTCCCTCTGAGACAGTCTCTCCACCTCTCCGAACCGAAGACACCGCATTACGGACGACTCCGATTCCAGACATTACTCCGACGCCTGTTATAGATTTTCCTCCGGATACCGAAACCGAGGAAATGCCCGAGACCATTGCTGTAGACAAGGTCACTCCTGCACATGGAGCTGTTAGGCCTCCTATGGCCATGTCTATTAAGGCCTACACTAGGGCTAAGGCAGCCAGCAAAACAAAGCATATGACTTCTAAATCCTTACCTCAGCCGACTCCGGAGACACAAATTATGTCCATGGCTGCTGATTTAATTTCCATGATTAGAGGTTCACAGGCCCATCCTGAGAGAGCATCCCAGCCTCCTCCTGATAAAAGGCCCCGGGTTGAACCCTCTGACCCTACTCCTTCAGATGAAGATTCTGAGGGCTCTGTCCACTCTGATAGTCAGGAAGAGCTCTTCCAGACCTATGAGGACTCGGATGCAGAAGATTCCATCCCATTGGCCTCCCCTCCTGAGGATATTTCCTTTGGGGAAGTTCTGCACACCATGAGGGAACATTTCAAGTGGCAAGGTCAGGAATACTCCGATTCTAGGAAACGCCTGAGGACTTTCCTTAAGAAGCCTCAGCACAGGCCCTTAGCTATTCCTCCTGTACTTGATGTTCTGGATGATTTGTATTCTGACTCTAGTGCTACCCCTGATTCTCTTCCTCCTGCTCCAGCCAAGCCAGACAGGTATTACAGGGTCCCAGAAACTCATTCCCATTTATTCAGGGCCCATACTGCTGATTTGGAAACTATTTCACAGGGGCCTAAAGGAGTTTCAGCCTCCACCTCAAAAAATCCTTTGCCCTCCAACAGGGAAGCGAGGTCATTAGAGAGATGGGGCAAAAAGGTTTACACATCCACTACCTTATCTATGAGAGCTTTAAATTGCCTTTTTCATATGTTGCAATATCAGGATTATCTTTTAGAAGATTTACAAAAAAACATTAGCTTCTCCTGAACCTTTAGACAGGAAGACTTTGCAGGAAGCTGTACATAACACTCAGCAAGTAAGCAATCACTTCCTGCAGTGTGGATATGATGCACTGGAAGCTTCATGTAGGGCAGCTATGACAGGGGCAGTGATTCGTAGACATGCTTGGTTAAAAGATCAGCCTCTACCAGATCATGTAAAAGCAAAACTTCTGGATGCACCTTTGGAAAAGAACAAGCTTTTTGGTGCAAATGCTAAGGATGTGTTAAAGACCATCGAAGAAAAAGCAAAATCAGTTCAGACTGTGAAAGATTTCCTCCAGGTTCAACCCCCCAGATTCAGTAAGAATTGGCCTTCAAAAAACTGGTCCTTTCCTAATCCAGAAAAGTTTCAAAGGGGTAAGAACAGACGTGGCCGAGGAAGAGGCCAATACAGAGGTCCCTACAGGGGACGACAATGGCAGCCAGGAAACCAAAGAAGTGACGCAGGGGTTTCACCTGCCCAACAACCACAAACTCAATGACTTTCCTCTACTACCGCCTACCAGGGAACAACTAGAAGCTCCCTTGGAAATTATCTCTGTTTGCAGAAAACTGGCACAGACTGACAAAGGACAAATGGATTTTGGACATTATAGACAGAGGGTACAGGTTTCATTTCCATACCTTACCAAGAAAACAAGGCATGCCAAACCTACCACAAAATCAGAGGGCAGAGGCTATCAAGCAAATCACTCTGCTGACTCGAATGAAAGCAATAGAAAGAGTTCCACAACAAGAACAAGACCAGGGCTTTTACTCAAGACTGTTCCTTGTTCCAAGAAAAGAATCTCAATGGAGACCAATACTGGACTTGTCCGCATTAAACACCTTTCTCATAGTACCAAAGTTCAAAATGCTGACTCTACAGCAACTCCTTCCCATGCTGGGCAAGGAGTCATGGCTGATTACTCTGGACCTCAAGGAGGCATACCTGCATGTCCCTATCAGACACAGCTGCAGAAGATACCTCAGATTTCTTGCAGGGCCAGAGCATTATCAATTCTCAGCATTGCCATTTGGCTTATCTACTGCGCCCAGAGTATTTACAAAATGCCTGGCTTCAGTAATTGCTCATTGCAGGCTCCATGGTATACAAATGTACCCGTACCTGGACGACTGCCTCATACAAGCGGACGACAAATTGATGTTGACAAAAAACCTGGATTATGTCATACGATTACTTCAAGCTCTGGGATACACAGTCAACTTCCAAAAGTCAAGACTGCAGCCATCCCAGCAAATAATCTTCTTAGGAGCCAAACTAGACACAGCCTCTCAGATGGCTTACCTGACAGAAGACAAGCAAGAGAAGTTAACTCATTACTTCAAAGGTTTAGCAAAACTCACCCAGATGACTGCAAGGAGATTCCTACAGGCCCTGGGTTACATGGCATCCTGCATTCTACTGGTTCCATTAGCAAAACTACACATGAGAAAGCTTCAATGGTACCTAAAAAGCATTTGGTCTCAACACAGCAACAACTTGGAGACAATTATACCACTCATTCCATGCCTACAAAAGGAATTCCTATGGTGGGCCTCGGTAAGCCAGGAAAACACAGGTATGTCATTCAAAAAACCACAGATAACGCAGACCATGACTACAGACGCCTCAGACCTTGGATGGGGGGGCGCACATGGAAGGCAGGTGTATACAAGGACAATGGTCTCCAAAGGAAACACATCTGCATATAAACCAAAAGGAAATGCTGGCAGTAATGCATGCCATCGAGGCTTTTCAACACCAACTCCAGCAAGGCCATTTAATGATACGGACAGACAACACCACTGTGATGTCGTACATAAACAAGCAGGGGGGCACCCACTCTTACCCCCTTTGCAGACTGACAATGCAGCTTTGGGAGAAATCACTGAGCCTAAACATCCAGTTACAATCCCAGTTTGTTCCAGGTAAAAACAATGTGTTGGCGGACAGCCTAAGCAGGAATTTCACAGATCCACACGAGTGGAGGTTGCATCCAAAGGCCTTCAGACAACTCACTTCGACATGGGGCAAGCCAGAAGTGGACCTATTTGCCTCTCACCTCAACCATCTTCTACCGAAATTTTGCACAAGGACATACCATCCAAAAGCTTGGAAAATAGATGCCCTCTCATTCAACTGGAACTCCCTAGCAGTCTATGCATTTCCACCTCTGCCACCGATGACCTCAGTATTACTAAAGATCAAAGCAGAGAAGCCCAAGGGAATCATAATAGCTCCAGATTGGCCAAGACAACACTGGTACCCGCTACTACGGAGCATATGCCACACCAGGAAGTGGGCCCTCCCCCAGTGGCCTCTACTTTTGACTCAACACAATTTCGAAACACTGCATCCAAATCTTCAGACATTGCAGCTAACAGCCTGGGAGATCCCATAAATAGCTTCAGCTTATCTCTCTCCAAGGAAGTTCAGCGGATACTAACAGAGGCTCGAAGACCATCCACCAGAAAGGTTTACTTAGCAAAGTGGAAAAGATTCAGCAATTGGAATACCAGCAAGGGGCATGATGCATCATTGTTGAACATCCCACTCATATTGGATTATTTGGCAGATACGTTAAAGAACGGCCTCTCATATTCTTCCATAAAGATACATGCATCTGCTATTTCAGCTAGATACAACACTGATCCTCCTGATGTTCTTCATCTCACATTGCTGCAGTCCTTACATATGGGTAGTCCGCTGTCCTCGGTCGGAATATCAAAGTATAATTGACGCCGGGCAAGGCGCATTAGTCTGACATCAGGACGTCAGGGTACAAATGCGCATGACCGACGTCATATCCTCAGTCTTTTTTGCCGCATGGTCCGATGCAGAAGCAGCGTTGCAAGTGCCGCTCGCTCTGAAATTTTTCAATTGAGTTTCAGACCGAGTCAAAGTTGGCTAAGTACCCGTTGGGGAATATTTTAGTTTTTCTTGCCTCAGTGGTTTACCGGATGTCAGAAAAAGTGAATAACTGTATTTTGTGGGAAACAGATACCGCATAGAGATTATCATACTTTGTGTATTCCTTGTTTAGGGCCTGAGCACGACGTTGTTGGGTGCATGGTGCTAGATTCAATAAGCACTATTAAGAGAAGGTTAGATTGTGCCAGGTTAGTCTTCGAAGCGGTGCAATTACAATATGCCGCGGATGCTCCGCCTGCTTCTTCAAGAAGCGCAAGGATAAAGCAGCTAAGCCCAGGGTAGACGAAGTCCGCACGGACGCCGGTTCTTTAGAGGTGTCGGTGGAGCCGGGTGGTTCCACCGAGGTTTCTCTGGAGTCCCAGGGGGAGACCTTGTTATTGCAGGATGTGGCCTCTCAGGAGGCAGGTCAGGCTGAAGGGGCTTCTCAGGTTACTGTACTCCCCTCCCTTCCTAGGGTGGTTAGGCCTTCTCCTTCTGTTTCCAAGCCTTCTCCCAGAGGCAGGCCAGGTTTAGCTTCAGTTGGTGTCACTCCTAGTTCTTCAGGATCTGTGCCCAAGAAGCATATGCTTAAAATGGCAGAAGATTTGATTACCTTGATTAGAGGTTCTTTGCCCCCTCCTGATAAGAGGCCTAGGGTGGAACCTGAGTTGGGGAGTTTTGAGCAGGCTTCAGATGTTTCAGAGTCTTCGGCTGAAGACTTGCAGGAGTATTCTCCTTATTCTGATTCTGATGTGGATGATTCTACTCCTTCTGCTTCTCCTCCTGAGGATTTTTCTTTTTCAGAGACTCTTCATTCCATGAGGGAGCATTTTAAGTGGGAAGGTCAGGATTTCTCTGATTCCAGGAAAAGGTTTGAATAACTGGAACAGTAGTCAGGATACACCACGAGAAGTCCAAGATAGTCAATAAAATTCTTTTATTCCATAAATACAGAATGAGTTTTAAGTGTTTTTAGATTGAATTTATAATATTTACCTATGAATTCTAAGGAATATTTACATCATGAATATATATTATTATTTTTTATAATTGATAAAATAATTCATAGAAGCATATCTTATACTAAGCTCTGCACACATTAAAGTTTCATACATGAAACAATATAGTAAATATGGTTTCTTTTCTAAAAAACTTATACTGTTTATACATTAGATTATTTAAACTCACATCGAGTTTAATACAAGCATCAAGATAGATTTGATGCCTGGAGCAATAGAATATAAACAACCAATAACTAGAAATAATGTGTAAATAAGTATTAAGTTCTTCATTTAAGCTATAGTGCATAATGAATGACAAGAAGCTTATTTAGTTTCTTGAAAAACTATCTTAAGAGAATATTACCTATTGAGTTGAATAGTATAGAGAAGGAATATAAGTGTATACTCTCAATGTTCATCAATTCTATCATGCTCAGTTTCGAAAATGTTAGCGAAACGTAAATCAAGAAGCTAGAAATAGCGACAAACTGTATATTATCCAAGCGCTATATATTTCTAGATAATGATGCATAACGAAAGTTAAAATTGTAGACAGGACTTTTGATTTAGTGCATATCCATATATATATATATATATTTTTTATGCATATAGATTTAGAGATTAGTTGATTTATCATATAGTTATGCACATGTTTTATGTGAGCTCTTTTACAAACATAATATGAGCATTAACTTGAAATAAGACATGTGAAGCGCTTGAAAGCGAATTATGAATAAATGAAAGGAAAACTATGTACAACATGTGTCAAAACTTTATAAAGTGAAATAAGCATTTAATGTATTTAGGAATACAAGTTAGAATATGAATTGTGACTACTTAGACATTGTTAGGATTCTGATATAAATTGACATTATAGTTGCATAGAAGAATGGAGCTATGTCTTTAAAGTCCTGATTGACTGAATATGTAATAAGCTCTTAATTGATATAATTAAGAACTACTTAGATTGTATAAAAAGGTATCAGAGACTTGTGTTAGTAGATCTGATGAAGCGTGCGTTTAAGCCTGAAAGTTTATCTTCTGCAGTTTTTATGGAATAAAAGAATTTTATTGACTATCTTGGACTTCTCGTGGTGTATCCTGACTACTGTTCCAGTTATTCGAATTATTTCATACGTTTTGCAGCAGGATACTTTAGGAGAACTAGCGGTAATTTTTGGATTTGTTACTTGATTCCAGGAAAAGGCTTAGGGAATTTTTGTTTTTACCCCAGCATAGGCCTTTGGCTATACCTCCTGTTCTGGATGTTGTGGAGGATGTGTTTGCAGAGGCTTCTCTTAATCTTGATTCTTTGCCTCCTGCTCCTGTTAAGCCGGATAGGTATTATAGGGTGCCTGAAGCTCATAAGTTTCTTTTTAAGAGTCCTAGGGCGGACCCAGAAACTGTTAGTCAGGGGCCTAAGGGTGTTAAGGCTTCTGTTGTTAAAAATCCGGTTCCTCCAGATAAAGAGGCCAGGGCTTTGGATAGATGGGGAAAGAAAGTCTATACTTCTTCCACCCTAGCTATGAGGGCTCTAAATTGCCAGTTTCACATGTTGAAATACCAAAACTATCTACTGTCTCAATTGAAGTCTAAGGTAGATGCTCTGGCGGAAGGTATTGAGTGTAAAGAGTTACAGGATTTGGTACATGTCTCTGAACAAGTGGGTAAGCATTCGTTGCAATGTGGTTTTGATGCTGTACAGGCCTCGTCTAGGGTGGCTGCCACTGGGTCAGTTCTTCGCAGGCACGCCTGGCTGAGGGATCAGAATTTATCTGACCATGTTAAGACAAGGATTTTAGATGCTCCTTTACAATCTGATGTGTTATTTGGTTCACCTGTTGAGGCAGTCTTAAAGAAAATGGAAGACAAGGCTATGTCTATGCAGACTGTTAAAGATTTTTTGCAGGATCATCCTCCGAAGTTTAGCAGAAATTGGCCTACCAAGGGTGGACGTATCCTTCTTATGATTCCCAGTCTAGGGGTAGATCTAGACGTGGTAGGGGCAGAGCTCAGGGCTCTTTCAGGCCTAGAACAGGGAGTTCACCTGCACAGTCTTCGGTGAGGGCAGGGGTCAGTCCTTTCATAAACAGACCCAATGACCTACCTTTTCAGCTGCCAGAGCCTTCTCGTCTGGCAGCACCTTTGGGAGGAAGGTTGGCACTTTTCAAAGAAAATTGGAGTTTAATTACCCAAGACAGATGGGTATTGGATATCATACACCAAGGTTACAGGTTTTATTTCCATACCTTGCCTCCTTTCAAAGGCATGCCAGACGTTCCTCCTCAGCAAAGAATAGAGGCTCACAAACAGATTTCTCTGCTGCTCCAAATAGGAGCCATACAGCCGGTCCCTCTGTCAGAAGTGGGCCTAGGATTTTATTCTGGCCTGTTCCTAGTACCAAAGAAGGGAACACGTGGAGACCAATTTTGGATTTATCTATCCTCAACACTTATCTGGACATTCCCAAGTTCAAAATGTTGGCGTTACAACAGCTTTTACCTCTGCTGGGCAAAGATCACTGGATGGTGACTCTGGATCTCAAGGAGGCTTACCTTCATGTTCCTGTCAGGCCAAGTTGCAGGAAGTATCTACGTTGGCTGGGACTTCTCATTATCAGTTCTCTGCATTGCCCTTTGGCTTATCTACTGCGCCCAGAGTGTTCACGAAGGTTCTGGCTCCAGTGATAGCTTTCTTCAGGCTAAGAGGAATACAGATCTATCCTTATTTGGACGATTGCCTGATTCTGGCTCAAGGAAAGGAAGAACTTCTTCATCATCTACACTATGTGATAGCAGTGCTAAGATGCCTGGGGTATTCTGTGAACGAAATAAAGTCCAGTCTGGTACCCTCTCAGGACATGTGCTTTCTGGGTGTGAGACTGAATACAGCATCCCAGATGGCCTTTTGACCCCGGACAAACAAAAGAATCTTTCTCTTTACTTCCATCAATTGTCTCATCAGTCCAGGCTGACTGCAAGGACAGTCCTTCAAGCCTTGGGGTTCATGGCATCTTGTATTCTGGTGCTTCCCAATGCCAAACTGCATATGAGGAAGCTACAATGGTATCTCAAAAATGTATGGACACAGCACTGCCAAGATATGGACACTGTCATTCAGATAATACCTTGCATTCAAAAGGAATTTTGTGGTGGGCTCAGGAATGTCACCTAAACAAGAGACTCTCTGTGACCCGCCAGAGGCGAGTCAGATTCTAACGACAGATGCCTCAGACAAAGCTTGGGGAGCTCATCTAAATGGAAAGTGGATACAAGACAAGTGGCCTGCCAGACTTCTACATCTACATATCAACCTGAAGGAGATGTTAGCAGTCCAATTTGCATTAATAGCTTTCAAGGATTTACTTCTTCCAGGGCAGGTGTTGATTCTAACAGACAACACAACTGTCATGTGGTACATCAACAAGCAAGGGGAACACATTCTTATCCTCTGTGCAGACAAGCAATGATTTTGTGGGAGACTGCTCTCAATTTACAGCTAAATCTTCAGGCAAGGTTTCTGCCGAGCACAGAACTCCTTAGCAGATGTGTTGAGCAGACAAATTATGGATCCCCACGAGTGGAAATTGGATCCTCATGTATTTCAGAAATTGACAGTGTCATGGGGAACTCCAGACATAGATCTGTTCGCTTCTCCACTAAACTACCAGCTGCCAAAGTTTTGCACAAAAAGTTTTCATCCCACAGCTTGGAAAGTGGATGCTCTTTCATTCAATTGGAGCAAGCTTCATGTGTATGCCTTTCCACCTCTGCCTCTCCTCCTAAAGGTACTTCTGAAGGTCAGACAGGACAAGCCAAAGATGATTTTAATAGCTCCAGATTGGCCTCGACAGCATTGGTACCCACTACTGAGAAGTCTGGTACGGGAGCCTCCATGGCCTTTACCTTCGATTCCACACCTGCTATCTCAGGAGAACAGTCATTTACTCAATGTCAAACTTCACTCTCTTCACCTGACAGCCTGGCATATTCTGTTTTAAACCCTGGAGGGTTTCAGCTTCCACAGCAAGTTTTGAATGTTATTTTGGAAGCCAGAAGGCCTAGTACAAGGAAAGTGTACGCAGATAAATGGAAGAGATTTTTATTTTGGAGTGCAGCAAAAGCATTTGATGTTTCTAAGCCTAATTTAAGTGTGGCTCTTCAATATCTTACTGAGTTATTGGACAAAGGTCTGTCCTTCTCTTCTATTAAGATTCATGCTGCAGCAATTTCTGCTCACTATGATTGTGACCCACCATTGTTTTCTCATCCTTTGTTTAAGCAATTCCTTAGAGGGGCAAAGAATATAAGACCCCCACGGAGAGCTCCTACTCCTGCTTGGGATCTCAATTTTGTGTTGGAGAAACTCACTCTACAACCTTTTGAGCCTGCAGCTACTGCTGAGTTGAAATATTTATCATGGAAGACTGCTTTTTTGTTGGCCATTACCTCTGCAAGAAGGGTTTCTGAATTACAGGCCCTTATGGCAGTTGAGCCTTTCTTAATTTTCCATAAGGATAGGGTATCTTGCTGCACTAATCCTTCCTTTATGCCTAAGGTGGTTTCTAGTGTGTCTTTAAACCAAACTATTCATTTGCCTACCTTTTATGCAAACCCCCAAAATAAAGGGAAATTATTTTGCAGAAAACTGGAACAGACTGACAAAGGACAAATGGATTTTGGACATTGTAGACAGAGGGTACAGGTTTCATTTCCAAAATCAGAGGGCAGAGGCTATCAAGCAAATCACTCTGCTGACTAATGAAAGCAATAGAAAGAGTTCCACAACAAGAACAAGACCAGGGATTTTACTCAAGACTGTTCCTTGTTCCAAGAAAAGAATCTCAATGGAGACCAATACTGGACTTGTCCGCATTAAACACCTTTCTCATAGTACCAAAGTTCAAAATGCGGACTCTACAGCAACTCCTTCCCATGCTGGCAAGGAGTCGTGGCTGATTAGGACCTCATTCCAGGAGGCATACCTGCATGTCCCTATCAGACACAGCTGCAGAAGATACCTCAGATTTCTTGCAGGGCCAGAGCATTATCAATTCTCAGCATTGCCATTTGGCTTATCTACTGCCCAGAGTATTTACAAAATGCCTGGCTTCAGTAATTGCTCATTGCAGGCTCCAGGGTATACAAATTTACCCGCACCTGGACGACTGCCTCATACAAGCGATGTACAAATTGATGTTGACAAAAACCTGGATTATGTCATACGATTACTTCAAGCTCTGGGATACACAGTCAACTTCCAAAAGTCAAGACTGTAGCCATCCCAGCAAATAATCTTTTTAGGAGCCAAACTAGACACAGCCTCTCAGATGGCTTACCTGACAGAAGACAAGCAAGAGAAGTTAACTCATTACTTCAAAGGTTTAGCAAAACTCACCCAGATGACTGCAAGGAGATTCCTACAGGCCCTGGGTTACATGGCATCCTGCATTCTACTGGTTCCATTAGCAAACTACACATGAGAATGGTTCAATGGTACCTAAAAAGCATTTGGTCTCAACACAGCAACAACTTGAGACAATTATACCACTCATTCCATGCCTACAAAAGGAATTCCTATGGTGGGCCTCGTAAGCCAGGAAAACACAGGTATGTCATCAAAAACCACAGATAACGAGACCATGACTACAGACCTCAGACCTTGGATGGGACATGGAAGGCAGGTGTATACAAGGACAATGGTCTCCAAAGGAAACCCATCTGCATATAAACCAAAAGGAAATGCTGGCAGTAATGCATGCCATCGAGGCTTTTCAACACCAACTCCAGCAAGGCCATTTAATGATACGGACAGACAACACCACTGTGATGTCGCATAAACAAGCAGGGGCACCCACTCTACCCCTTTGCAGACTGACAATGCAGCTTTGGGAGAAATCACTGAGCCTAAACATCCAGTTACAATCCCAGTTTGTTCCAGGAAAAAACAATGTGTTGGCGGACAGCCTAAGCAGGAATTTCACAGATCCACACGAGTGGAGGTTGCATCCGAAGGCCTTCAGACAACTCACTTCGACATGGGGCAAGCCAGAAGTGGACCTATTTGCCTCTCACCTCAACCATCTTCTACCGAAATTTTGCACAAGGACATACCATCCAAAAGCTTGGAAAATAGATGCCCTCTCATTCAACTGGAACTCCCTAGCAGTCTATGCATTTCCACCTCTGCCACTGATGACCTCAGTATTACTAAAGATCAAAGCAGAGAAGCCCAAGGGAATCATAATAGCTCCAGATTGGCCAAGACAACACTGGTACCCACTACTACGGAGCATATGCCACACCAGGAAGTGGGCCCTCCCCCAGTGGCCTCTACTTTAAACACTGCATCAAAATCTTCAGACATTGCAGCTAACAGCCTGGGAGATCCCATAAATAGCTTCAGCTTATCTCTCTCCAAGGAAGTTCAGCGGATACTAACAGAGGCTCGAAGACCATCCACCAGAAAGGTTTACTTAGCAAAGTGGAAAAGATTCAGCAATTGGAATACTAGCAAGGGCATGATGCATCATTGTTGAACATCCCACTCATATTGGATTATTTGTCATATTCTTCCATAAAGATACATGCATCTGCTATTTCAGCTAGATACAACACTGATCCTCCTGTTTTCTCTCACCCCTTACTAAGACAATTCCTCAGGGGAATCAAGAACATTGTTACCAAGAAAGGCCCCAGTGCCAGCCTGGGACCTCAATTTTGTCTTAGAAAAACTGACTCTACCTCCATTTGAGCCAGCAGCTTCAGCTGACTTGCAATTTCTCTCATGGAAGACAGCTTTCCTGTTGGCAATTACCTCAGCAAGAAGGGTATCGGAGCTACAGGCCCTAATGGCAATACCACCCTTTATTATTTTTCATAGAGACAGGGTTTCATTAAGGACCAACCCTACTTTTATGCCAAAGGTGGTATCTAGGGTTTCTTTAAATCAAGCCATTCACCTGCCTGCTTTCTTTCCCAATCCTGAGAATAAGGGGGAAAGACTGTTGCATACCTTGGACATCCACAGACAACTTCGATACTACCTGGACAGAACCAAGGCCAGTAGGAAGTCTGAACAACTTTTTGTAGCTTACGCCCCTGCAGTCCAAGGAAAAGCAATTTCAAAACAGACTATTTCTAAACGGATTGGACATTGCATCAGATTCTGTTATTCCTTTCATGGAAAGACTGTTCCAGCCAACGTCAGACCTCATTCCACCAGAGCTACAGCCACCTCTACAGCATTCTTAAGAGGGGTGCCTACCAAGGACATTCTAGAAGCTGCTACATGGAGCTCCGTGCATACATTCTCCAAACACTACAATCTCCCTCTATACTCCAGATCCAGAGCAGGCTTTGCTTCGGCAGTCCTGCAGGGTTTGATTGCCACACCATCTCTTTCCTAGAGCATACCTCCTCCCCCAGCTAAGCTATGGTATTCTACCCACATGTTATGACTGCAGTTGCATTCTTGAAGGACATAGTACAGTTTTGTACCTACCATAAATGTAGATGTCCGAGAGACATGCAACTGCAGTCGGGTTTTCCCTCCCTTCATACCCCTCTATGCCTAGGGTCCACGCCTATCCCTGTTAGTCTTAGCTGGGGATATCTGTTATGGTGTATTTGTTTTATTGCTCATTTATTTGTTTGGAATCCTGTTTTTGTCTTCCAATTTGATTACAGCCTTCCTTGGAGGGCACCTGGCATCTGGGGCAAGAAACACTGAAGAAAATGGCGTCGGCTGATGCTTATGTACTCCAGTCGCTCTGACGTCGGAGAGAAATGCGACATCAGCCGACGTCGGACCCAGACTTTGGAATCCGGCCGACCGAGGGCTGCCTGAGGCAGGACAACCCACATGTTATGACTGCAGTTGCATGTCTCTTGGACATCTACATTTATGGTAGGTACAAAACTGTACTTTTCCCTCCCTCCATCCCCTCTTAGGACAGGCCTTTTGACAAACACCTTCTCATACAACCTATTTGGGGTATTCTTTTATGGTGTATTTGCTTGCAACTACTGTTTTTTGATTATTCTATATTGCATGATTACATGAGTTTATGTTTTGCCTTCCTTCTGGGGGCACCTGACATCTGGGGCAAGAAAAACTGCAGAAGATGGCGTCAGCTGGCTCTTTTATACCCCTGCCGCACTGATGTCAGGGAAGAAGCGACGACAACCGATGCCGGATCTAGACTTTGGAATTCGGCCGACCGAGGATCCGCCTGACGGCAGGATAACCCATCTGTTATGACTGCAGCTGTATGAGCGCTCAAACATCTACATTTATGGCAAGTACAAAACTGTACTTTTCATTGACTCTTGGATTGTCAAGTTCAGCCCATTGAAACCTAGCTCATCAGCCCCTTGGATCAGAAACAGCTGGACTTGCCACCCTGCAGTCTCTCAGTTTTGCTGAGTCAGATTTCACTGGATCAGGTTTGATGACCTGAGGCTGCTTGCCAACTTGACAAAACCTTACACACACACATTTTTTCTTCTCCACTGAGACTACTTAATGGCTTTTCTACCTTTATCCAGCTGGCCCATTTGTTCCGTTGGGGGTGAGATCCTTCAGGCCTTGGGCTAGGTGATAACTGATATCCATTTGCTCCTGACTGGATTACCTCATCAGTCTGTTCATTCGTCCTGTAGAGAGGGTAGAGTGGAAGGAGTGAATCGGATACCAGGTCCTGTAAGACCAATCCCCCCCCAGGCGGTTCCTACGAATTCTAACTACTGTGCTGCATTCTGCAGGAAGAGTGTATCCACAAGCTGATTTCTCCTGTGAGTGCACATGCACAGCAGCAGCTTGTGCTGGGAGGCCCATGCTCCATGGTGGTAACACCCATTGCTTCTTCTAGGTGTCACAGAACTGGCAAAACAGAGCCAGCGACCTCACTCATAGCACCAAAGTCTCTAATCAAACATTGGTTGCCTGGACCACAGTCAACCAATCTATGTACATTGGAGGAGCTGTACAAATTATATTTATTTAGGGAGAGTGAGGCAGCACCTAAGAAATAGAAAATGTTCGGCAAAACACTCTTAGATGAAATAGACTTACTTAGTCATGTTTTACAGAGCACTGTTTCTTCTGTCTGTAGGGAAATTACATATATTCACTTTTGTTGATAGCTGTGTGTGCATCAGAATGCAAACATAAGTGAGTGGAGAACAGCTTCAGTCATTCCCCTGCACTAGGGATGCCCTTCTACAGACACGAGCAGTTATAGACCCCCATAAGTCTGACCAGCCTCATATACAAAGACATGGAAAGACTTATCATGGAACTAATAAATAAGGACATGGAGAACCTCCAAACATCAGACCCATCTCTGTTTGGATTCATCAGGGGCAGGTCTTGCTTACTTAACCTGGTGGACTTTAAGAATGACACCAAAGCAATGGATGGAGATAAAATGGTGCACACCACATATCTCTATTTGGCAAAGTTTTTCTTTTCGCAATCCTCCACTCGGGCATGATATAAAAGTAAATAAACTGGGAAATAAACCCTTACATCATTCACTGGATGTTACCTCCACAAAGAGGCCAGTCACCAGTGGAGTCCCCTGGACTTCTGTGCTAGGACCTCTCCTGTTTAGCATCTACTTTTCTGAAATAAAAGCCAATACCAAAGGGCTCTGGCTGCCAAATTTGCAGATGATGGCAAGTTTGAAGCAGTCATTGAATCTCCATATCACTTAACCATCTTGTACGAAGGTCTGTCCCAAATAAATAACTGGTGCCAAAATTATGGAATAAAACTAAATACCAAAAAATTCATTACTGTGTCCTTTGGGAAATCATCTGTCTCAGGGAACTACCACATTATCAATATGTCCCTAAGAGCTGACCCAGTTGTTCAGAATTTTGGAACTTGTGTGGACAGTGACCTAATTTTTGCCTAACATGTGCCCATTGTTATAAGAAATTCCTGTTATATTGCACAGCTTCTAAACATAGGGATTGTGTCTAGATCTAGGGATATCATTGTCCACCTTTACTCAGCCTTCATAGATTCATAGGTAGGTACTAGGCTATCAGCCCAAGGGCCTATGTAAGCCTAGACAGCAAGTTTCCCTGGCTTTCGCCACCTAAGAAGGTTATTTTCCTGTGCCCCTGTCAAGCAGAGCCACAGATGTAATCCCCGGGGTGAATTTCCTATTTCCCATCCACTCATCAAGATTTTTCTTGAAGAGTGCTAATGAGGAACTCTGCTTGACATAGATAGGTAGCTTGTTTCAGAGTATGGGAAGTCCCTGTGACAGAAATCTATCCCTCCAGCATGTTCTGTTTATTGTGGTGATAAGGTTTAGGTCCTTGGAGCATGTAGGTCAGAGGGATTGGGATTTCTTTAGGTGTAGCATGTCCAACAGCTCTGGGATTGACATAGCTTTGTATGTTGGCAGAGATCACCTCGGAGTAGGTGATATGCTATGGAGTACAGCTGGAGTGTTTTGAGACGGTCAGTGTAGAAGATCTATTCGAGTCCCGAAAGGTATTTTTATGGCATTTCTAGCTGTTGCAGATGTCTTGTGAGATACATTCCAAAAGGGGCATTGTACTCAAAAATGGGTCTAATGAGAGCCGAGTAGAGGGAAACAATGACCTCTCTTTTTTTTTCCTGGGTGAGAGCCCTTTTCGTGATGAGGTGTGTCACGTAGAAGGATTTCCTGACTACTGTGGCGATGTGATTGTCAAAGGAGAGACTACTGTCCACCTGAGTCCCAAAGTTTCTTATCACACCTTCAGCGTTAAGTGGACTGCCACCTATGTGGTAGCTCATGGGTACCGGGTTTTTACCAAAGGGGATGACATTGCACTTTTTGGCATTGAACTTGAGGCCGTGTCTCTGACACCAGGCATCAGTCTCAGTGAGGCCCTTTTGTAGGATGTCTGTGTCGTTCAGGGACTTGACTGTGACACCTAATTTGCAGTCATCTGCGAACTTCATCAGCCAGAGGCCCTCTGTGTTAGCCTGTACTTCTGAGAAGTAGATACTGAACAGGAGAAGACCCAAGATTGAACCCTGTGGTACTCCACGTGTCACAGGTTTGAAGTCAGATTTGGAGTCTGAAACTTTTACAGTGTGGGTTCTGTCAGTGAGCCAGTTAGCGACCCATCTTGTGATGTATGGATGTATACCCAGTTTAGTGAGTTTATGTATGATTCCAGAATGGGGGATGGTGTCAAAAGCCTTGGCGAGGTTAAGATAGGCTGTGTGAACTGCCTTACCCTCGTCTACGGCTTTGGTGACTGTTTCAAAGAAGTCAGTCAGGTTCAAGAGGCTTGATCTGCCCTTCACAAACCCGAACTGGGTGGGGTCCAGAGTTTGGAGGTTACCAATATCTTTGTTTATGAGTTCCATGATGATACATTGCATGGCTTGTCAGGCTCATAGGGCGGTAGTTCCCAGGGTCTGTGGTGGCTCCCCCTTTGTCGACTGGTATAACTATTTCTGTGTGCTATTCAGTGTGTACAAAGCCTAATGTGAAGCTGTGACTGAACATGGTGTTTAGGTGGGGGGCCAGTTCATTCTGAAGTTTGTGTGGAACGCAGCCTGGGATGTTGTCCAGTTCCATGGATGCCGTGTTCTTGACGTTGGAGAGTGCAGTTTTTACCTGCTCAATTGTGATTACAGGGGCACTGCATTCTTCCTGTTTGGATGTGGGCCCTTGAGAGGGAGGTAAAGTTGGCACTGAACCTATTAGCCAGAATGTTGGCAATATCAGTTGGTTCCGTAATTTTCATGGTATTGTGCTGTAACTTAGAGCAGATGTAGGTGTTGCCACTGAGATTCTTGACATAGCTATAGAATGCTTTGTGGTTGTTCTGAGAGTCAGTGGCAGTCTTGTTTTCATAGCTGGCTTTGGAGGATTTTATGAGGGATCTCAGCTTCTTACCGAGGCTGACCAGGGAGCTCCTCCACTCATGGGATTTTACTCTCTTTTGCAACAGTTTCTTCCTTATGTTGTAGAGTTTGTTTATAGCAGGGGACCACCAGATTGGCTTCCTTTTTTTGGAGGCTAGTGTCTTGGTTCTGCTAGGAATAGGACGATCCATGCACTCGTGTCAGTGCATATAGAGTGCATTTGTATAAGTTTCAGCAGTCGTAACTGTATTGTCCATCTGCATGAATGTCTTAAAGTTTGCCACTTCTGTCTTAAGAAGCATGAAGTTGGCTTTGGAGAAATTTTTTACAGTGGTTTCCTTAATGGGGGTGGGGACGGGATGTGGATATTTATGGTGATTAGCTTATGGTCGGATCTGACCAAAGAAGACTTGACTTCAGGTGTGGAACACCGGTCACTCATGTTGGTAATGACCAGGTCTACGATATTATCGCCTCTGGTAGGGGTGTGGATAAGTTGAGCCAGGGCATTGGAGTTAATGAATTTTAGAAAGCGTTGACCGAAGGAGTTGGTACATGAGTAGTTTTCCCAGTTAATGGTGGGGTAGTTGAAATCGCCCATTATTAGAGTGTTTGGTTGAACCCTAATATTTTCCAGTATATCAAGAAAAGAGGAGTGGGAATCTTGGGGCATGGTGGGGGAAATATAGCAACCTACAATATGGATTGCAGTTTTGCCCAAAGTTAGTTGCACTTGGATAATTTTGAATGCGTTATGTTGGGCAGCTAGCCTGGAGGTGTAGATATCTTTAATTAATATGGACAACCTCCACCCTTGGTGTTCCGGTCCTGGTTAGATGGCCAAAAGGTGTGGTATGAGTTATGTCCTGGTAATGCAGGGGTGCTCTCTGGAGCCTTGAATCAGGTTTCAGTCACTGCACAGATATCAGTGTTCTCCATTTTAAGGAGTGCCTCGAGTGAGTGCATTTTGAGGTTTAGATTTCTAGTGTTGATTAGCATTACCCTCGGTTTATGTTTGCCTGTATCTGTTACAGTGGTGGGTTTGTCATTTGAACCTTGCCTAGAAAAGGCACTATAGGGGTGGCAAGAGCCTTAGCCAGTATCCGGAATCCCATGGGCGACAGGTGCAGGCCATCTCTGGCAAAGCATCATGGCCTGTCGACCATGTCGTCCCTGGCAGACAGATACTGGATCCCCTTGGAATGACAGCAGAAGCTTAGCCAATTGTTGAAGTCAATCATTTTGCCCTTGTACTGCGGTGTCATTCTGGGCGAAGGTAGGATGCTACTCAGGGCTAGGGTCATACCTGCCTGGATTACAAGATCGGAGAGGTCTTCCATGTTTCTTTTCTTGTGGTCCAGGGAGGTACATCTTAGGTTGTTCACTCCAACATGGACAATGACTGAGTCATATTTGTACTTGTTGTGGAGTGACCTGAGTGCATGGGTTATGTGGCGATCCTGGCACCCGACAGGCAGCTAACAGTAGCCTTCTCCGTTTCTATTCTGGTGAGTGGAACATGTTTGCCTGACTGTAGAGTCACCTATAACTAATGTGTTAGGCACGTTGTTTTGCCTTATTGGCTGTGGTTGAGTGGCACACTGGATCTGTGTATCTTCTGTCTATTGGGTTGTATTGAAGGGTGAAGGGTGGAGGTTGCTTGTGTTTCTTCTTAAGAGGTCTCTGTTGCTTGGGCAAATTCTTATTGAGAGCCTCCGAGAATGTTTTTGTGTATCTATGTGAGGGTTTTGGTAATGTAGGTATAGTGGGACTGTGTGATGAGTGTGGTGTGGTGCGAGTGTTTACCTTCTCCTCTTGACTGAGAAGTTCAGTCTTGGGTTGAGAGAGCTTTGCCTCCATTTGACAAGATAAATGCATCTCTCACAAGTTGTAGTGTTGGGTGGTAGGAGGAGAGGGTTGTCAGTGTACATGAGGCAATTGCTTCATTGCCCCATGATGCCCAGATTCATCAGGTAGACAGGAGAGAACAGTGGGAGCTGTCTCTTGGACATGCCTAGGACAACACTATTTTCCTCCAGACAGTGAGGGAAGTAAATACTAGAGCGGTTTTCCTCAAAGTAACTTGAGAAGATCAGTACAAAAACTGTTAACCACTAGGAAATGAGAAAGGTTTAGTGCTTCAGTAATTTGTAACTTATTTAGTGCTTACAACAGAACTGAACCAGTGCTGAGCATGGAAAAGCAGATACAAGTAATAAAATTAAGAAATTGGCAAGTTCTAAGGGAAAAACTGAAGAGCAGACTTTATGGCACCGGGAATAGTTTAATCCTAGCTAAGCAGCACTGTGAGTTGTGCAAAACCGCACAAACACGGGTTTTTAAACAGAAAGATGAAAGGGATAGTAATAGCCCAAAATGGCCAATAAAAATACAGTTTCTAAGCTGAAACCATTCCTCCACCAACAGATAGGCTGTTCCAAAGCTCACCACTCTCACCGATGAACAGAGAAGCTTCCCTCTATCTTAGAAAGGTCTCGGCAACACAGGAGCTTACAAACAACCCAGAATTCAGCAAACTCTGAAAACCGGACTTTACTAGCTCTAGAAAGGTGGGGAAACAAGTAGAGGGATAGGATTTTTTTTTTAAAGTTAAAGCAAATACAGCAATAAAAACACTTTTAGCACGGGAAATAGGCTATCGCACTTTAATGTGCAGCCCTTTACAGTTAAACAGACGAAAAACATTAAAAAAATTATATTTTAAAGTGCAAAGCGTATTTGTTTTCAAAAACAGTTTAGATAAGCAGCAATGTTAATAAAAAGCGGTCGGAACAATGCATCTAGCAAAAGCAAGCAATAGAAGCAAAACAGAGGTACTTAATCCACTCAAAGTCTCCTTTTCTCTCTCTCTGCTGCTGTAGGACTCTGCAGGAAACCCAGGCAGGCTCTTGCTGAGGTAATACAAGAGCAAAAACCAGGCAAACACGGGTTTTTAAACAGAAAGATGAAAGGAAGAGAAATAGCCCAAAACGGCCATTAAAACTGCAGTTTCTGAGCTGAAACCACTCCTCCAGAGACAGATAGGCTGTTTCAAAGCTCACCACTCTGACTGATGAACAGAGAAGCTTGTCTCTATCTTAGAAAGGTCTGGGCAACACAAGAACTTACAAACAGCCCAGAATTCAGCAATCTCTGAAAACCGGACTTTATCAGATCTAGAAAGCCGGGAAACAAGTAGAGGGGTAGGATTTTTTATTTTTTTTATAAAGTTAAAGCAAGTACAGCAATAAAAACACTTTTAACATGGGAAATAGGCTATCGCACTTGAGTGTGTAGCCCTTTACATTTAAACAGATGAAAAACACTTAAAAATGATACTTTAAAGTTGTTGTCTTTCGGCTTTTCCCGGTTAGGGGTCGCCACAGCGGAACTCCAGTCCGCTAATGATTGGCAGTAGATTTTTACGTACCGAGTTGCCGGCTCTGACGCACAACCTTCAACGAAGGTACGCCCATTCACGCATGTCTCCACACAGAAGACGCTCTAGCTGAGAATTGAACAGGGCAACGTCTTACTGTGAGGCGACAACGCTACCTCACAGTAATACGTTGTCCTGTTCGATTCTCAGCTAGAGCATCTTGTGCAAACAGTATTTGTTTTCAAAAACAGTTCAGATAAGTAGCAAAGTTAATAAAAAAGCAGTCAGAACAATGTGGCTAGCAAAAATAAGCAATAGAAAGCAAAACAGAGGTACTTAATCCACTTGAAGTCTTCTTTTCCTTCATTAGACAAATCATTGAGTATAATGCCCCCTTGGCATGTATCTGTCCAGATACATGCAACAACTAGAACACCTACAGAGATACCTTACTAAAAGGAAACAAAGGCTAAACAACATGTTCTACATGGACCAACTCAAAGGTCTGTCAGTATAAGAGGTGACTAGTGTTTGGCATACAAGGCATCCTCTAACCAGATACTGATGGATGCACTGCACATCAGCAACTCAAATGGCATCAGAAATACTCAGTCTAAAGATCTAAACCTCTTCTGCAACATGAACAGAATGGTTTGGAGAAAGAGGTATATCCCCCAGAAGATACCGCTGCTGTGGAACAGAAACAGACTCCCTGTTCACATAAAACAAAGTTCATCCCTGTCCATATTCATGTACAACTTGGATCTATGGATGGGAAACAGAAAATTTACTCCAGGGCTACCTCCGGTACTACTAATGGACAGAGCCAGCTCATAAATGCTTTGTCCCATGCATGGGTCCCCTCAAATTATCTATGGCATGATTCCAGTTATTCTCATTAGGTAGTATATATTTATTGACCATGGGATGGGTAAGGCTAATCTTTAACTAAATGGGATAGGTTAATTTGAGCTCAAATGGAAAATTAACTAGGATTAAAATGGCCTGCAAGGTTAGCCAACCTAGTACTTATCTATGAACCTATGAGAGAAGGGGAAAATAGCATAAAATAAACATGCACATATACATACAGAAAATTATTACAAAAATGTGATGTCACTCTGGGGAAAAAAAGATGTTTCTAACAGTCTTACTACTCTTCTGTTTTAACCATTATTCATGGAACATATAAAAAGTTTGCTGTAAAGCAAGATGAAAAGCATAGAATGAGTTATTTGGTCCAAAACTCTAACTCCACATGCCTTAACTCAGAGACACAAGCTTAGAACTTGTAACCAGTGCACTACTCAGAGGACTGTTTGTAATTCCCCCTCCTCTCCACAGCACACACTTGTTGAAAAGAGGAAACCTTTATTTTGGCAGATAATTTAATCATTAATAGTCTGTCAGGAGAACAAAAAACATGATAGAGAGTCACAAAAATGTGTTAACATAAAAATTCATATTGTGGTTACAAACTTGCCAGAGTAAGTGGTCTTTAGGTTTAGGAGGGACAGGGATGATGGCAAAGGCATGCAGCTCTCTACAAAGGAAATCGGGTTACAGAAATCCAAAGAACAAGCCAAAAAAAAGCAAAAATGACTAGTTTACTCCGAAGTCTGGAAACAGCCAACTAGTCCATATGTTAGCTGTATAGAAAATTGCTTCCTAGGGGAGGAAAACTTTAAGAAAATTGTAGAAGACATCTTTATGGTGGCTCCTTGAATGTGAGGTGGTGTTAATGGTGTGTGTTGACTACAGCCACTTTTAAAAACAATACTGTTCTTGGCACCATACAGAGGTAGATGTCAGTTACTAGTGTAAACTGACATAGATGTGAGAAGTTTTACTTCATATTCTCAAGTGATGAGGAAGAGAAGATCATATAGCCTGCAGTGGATTGTTGTTTTGAAACAAATGTTCATCAGTGTTGTTCAAAGCGAGTGCAAGGACTAGCCAGTCAAAAGTGAATATTCTGGATTTCAGGTCAAGTTTTGACAAACGTGAGAAGCAGCAGCAAAAAATATAAATGTGCTTGGGAGGAACAATGTGGAGAATTCCACCATTCAGGCAAATGTACGTTTATTTTTAGAAGTACATTGTGAGAAGCAGCAGCAAAAAATAAAAATGTGCTTGGGAGGAACAGTGTGGAGAATTCCACCATTCAGGCAAATGTACGTTTATTTTTAGAAGTACATTGTGAGTTTTACTGTTGCCCATGTATTTTTTCCTAGGTTTATGGCTGGACCAATCACTTAACTTCATAACCACTTTGAAAACACCAGGGAAAAGATTGATTCTCTTGTATTCTAGCCTAAGAAAATTTGTCTCTTTCTTTCCAGTCCAGCTAGAGAAAAAAAGAGTCTGTCTTGCTCAGCTTGAATATGGGCACCACCCTCCCAAAGCCAAATGACTTCCAGTCTGCTACAGAGTTGAGCTTCTCCTAGGGTCTCTTCTTATGAACAACTACACCCAAGTGCCTTCCCACCTCTTGCTACCAGGCTCCATGGTAAAACCACCTCCTACAACTCCCACAGCCTCTCCTCTCCAAGTTAACTTCCTCATTCCAGACCCACCAAACTGCACTGTCCTGACCACTCCTTCTTTATTCTTGCATCTAAACTCAGGCAACCTGCCCCTCCCAACACACCTAGCAGAAATCTCCTCTTTCCCCACTTTGAGCACAACTCAAAAGACACTTCCATTAAAAATCTGACTGCAAGTGCTTTCCCACTGGACACATCATCAAATTACTCCATCACTTCTACTTCGACCCTGACCCTCTGTTTTCACCTGCTGCTTACCTCTCATATTTAATACAAAAATATTACACATTTGTTTTTCTCCTTTTCTTAATAATATTTGGCCTTAGTTTTATTTGTCTGCTGGAATTTGTACCTATTGTGATTACTCTGTGCTTATGAAATAGTTCTGCTTTATTTCGATTGATTTTATGTAATTACTTTATTTTATTTTTTATGAATTTCTTCATTCTGGTCTGCATAAGACCAGGAAGACCAAAGGGCCAGGGAATGTTCTTCTTGGGTCAGTGTTGCAGTCATCATTGTAAGAATCTGTGCTGCTGGATGACTCCAATCTCTGGCCTGAATATTTCAGAGCTAAATAACCTTCCCCATGGCCGGATTAACATTACATTACTTCTGAAATCCTCACATAAATCATGTGTAGGCGGCATCTGCCCATGCCATTTTTAGTTCCTTCTTGTGCCGCATGCTGACAGCAAGAGAGTGTGTCACACTGGTGCTAGTCCAGGCCTACAACTAAAAACATTAAGCAGATAAGTTCACCATTGGGGACCAGTTTTTTTTTTTGTTCTTAAAGCTAGTTAACTTTTGTTTATGCAGATATCTGGTAAAAACCACATGAATAGGGCATGTCTTCCCTAGAAAAGAAACCAAGTGTGCCTTAAGCAGCAGATTATGTATAATGATTTTCCTATCCAGTGAGTGTATCACTTTGGCTTAGAGCACATGCTTTTAATTGTAACATTTGCTAGGGTCGTCATCCAAAAACTTTAAAGATGAGACAGGAAGCTGCCCAGGTATTACAGATATAAAAGACAGTCATTGACTTGTTAGCATAGCCTTCTACAGATCTGCAGCAGCAGGGTGGCACAGACATCCATCCCAAAAAGAAGAGAAGTGATAAGGAGAAGTGTTCCCTGAAGAAGAAGGAAAGGGAGACCTTTGATCTAGCTAGTTCATCAGACACCCTTACATCTGAGGTGTCACCTGTGCTGGGGCCTTCAAGCTACCCCATTCTTGATGTCTGATACTGCCTAGGCTTGTAGTGCTGGCCCTTTGGAAGTTACTGTGTTTTAAGCCGCTAATACATCCCACCAGATTGAAGAGCAAGTCCAGCTCATATTGGATGCCATTCTCTAAATGTGCACTCAGGGGCATCACTTAATTGTCCAAGAAGGGGAGGGCAAAATTCATAAAAGAGGATTTCTGTGCCTGTAAGTTGGAACCCAGTGACATTCCACCATGGATTCACAAATGTCCTGCAGCTACCTCTTCATATAAAACCCTGACATCTGAGGCAAAAGTGCCTGCTATATCTATAAGCAGCTGCCTGCTGGTGGATTATTCCCCCCTCCCCGCCAAACTTCTTCGCAGGACTAAGGTAAGTTGGCTCAGGGTTTCCTCCAGTTTTGTCTAGCAGGGAGCCAGGTTCTGCAAAGCCCTTTGTGTGTGGAGTCTCTCCACCCAAGAAGCAAAGGGAGTTCTCCCAGTGGGAAATTCAGACTCCTTTAACTCTGAGGAGGAAGAATTTGACTACAAGTCAGTTCTTTCATCCTTTATGGCCTGTGGCACAGGCAGTGAGGACACTTTGGCTTCTGTCTGTCTGTCAGAGGGCATGTCATTGGGACACCCAATCGGTTGAGAAGTACTTCTAATAACATTCTGAAGAGGTCACTTTATCCCAGACAAGGTACTTTGAACTTCTTGATCTTGGACCTCCAAAGTCATTGGCTATTTTTCCAGTCCTGTTGAATGTTTTTGAAGAAACATCCTCAGAGCCAGAGCTCCCCCCCAACCCTAAGATATATAACCTTTTTTACAGAGTACAGGATTCTTGCAATTTTTTGTGTAGAAATCCTATCTAATATGAATGATCGAAATTTCAAAACTTCGAATGTCATATGGCCGGGACCATATGATCAAAGTTTCAAACTTCGAACATTCAAAAAAAAAAACCAAAACAAATTAATAACAATTTATGTAGGGGGGCAAGTCCCCCTGCACCCCCCCACACCCCCCGTTATTAAAATATACCAACTCTGAGATTGCACTACAGCATGGAAAAGGGAATGTTCCTATTCCGCGCTGTATGTAGATTTCCATTTAGGTGTTCAGAGTTTTAAAACTTTGATCATATGGTTTCGGCCGTATGAGTTTAGAAATTCTGAAACTTGACTCATTTAAATGGGACTCGTAGAACCATATATTGTGTCCTTGAAAACTACTAAGGGAGCAAGGCTGTCTCTGGCACATAAAACTCCTGCCAGTGACAGGTAAAGCTGGAAAAAACTGGCAAAGGAGACAATGCACTGGGAAGCAAATAACTGTCAAGGGAAAAATAATATAATGCAAAGAGTCCAAGAAGATATTTGGACTGCAAGCTAGAGACTGCCTTCCTTGTAAGGGATTGATATCAAGAGTATAGGCAGAGAGAATGTGATAGGGGAATCCAGCGTGAAAGACCTGCTGTTTTTGAGTTTTTAGTTGAATACAGAATAGGAGCTGCTGTTAAGAAAGGGTTAATTTGTAGGGCATTTAAAATGTTGCACAAGAGACTGGATAAACAATTCACAAAGAAACAATGGAAGGACATATGTATGGCTCTCAAATATGCAGCAAAGTCTAAAAGATATGGGATTTTTGCTTGGAAGTGTTTGCATAGGTATTTTTATGCCCCAAACAGACTCCAAAGAATTTTTCCTCGGGGTATCTGGCAAATACTACAGATGTGTTAGGAAAGAAAGAGGTAACTGGGGATGTATGTTTTTGGAGTGAGATGAGTTGGCAGACTTTAAAAATTTCCTACAGAGTACTGTGCCAGAAATAGTGGGCAAACAAATGGGTGTAACTAAGGAAATTATTTTTTGAGCTGGGGTACAGGATCTGAATTACCTACACATAGTAAGTCCTTGTTAAGTTCAGTTCTGGTGGCTGCCAAAAAGTTGTTACTAGAAAATGGAAATAAAAGTCTAAACAAACCATATTTGAAGTGTTGAATATTGTAACAAAGATAAAAGAACTGGAAGTGGGATTTTTAGAAAAGGGTAGGAGCAAATTACTTAGAAAAAAATAGAAATGTTGGAAAAAGAATATGTGATGTATGATGTCTGTAACTGTGAACATGTTAACTTGGTTTGTTCTCTTCTATATAAATGTGTGTTTACCTATGTCTTAATTCATTAAAGGTGTTAAAAAAAAGGTTTAGCAGATGTCCGTAGAAAACAGTCTTGTTAAATATGCCAGTTGTATAAAACAACTGAAGAAATGTAAAGACTGAAAAGTTACACGCATACCACAAAAATTAAATACTGCTTTGTATCTCTTCATTCGCTATTTCTCATGTCCCAGCTCTGCCCAGTATTTCAGTAATCCAAGTTTCAACCCTGCCTGTGCCTGCCTTTTACAGTAACCTTCTTCTGTTCCCCTTCTACATCCTACCCACTTACCACCCCTCCTTTTTTATCCTCACTTTACTTTCTTCACTATCCTGCTGGCTTCATTTTCTTCTCTTTATTCTGACCTTATCTCCCCTTCTACTACCTACACCTACTCATACACTATTCATCTTACAACTCCTGCTGTCTCTACTTCCTTTCACCTTTTTTCGCTCAAATAATATATCCAATTTAACTTGCCTATTATATGTTTACTCTTTTTTTTCTCACCTAATTTTATGAAGCTAGAAGTCTATTTATGTATGTAAAATTTGTCCTCAACCTACTTTCTGTCATACAACTATTTCATGTTTCATGTTTTTCTTCCTAGCTGTCTGATGTAAAAAATTAACTCTGTTTTGGTTAACTTCATGTATTATTTTATTTTATTGTAATTTTTTTCTGTTACTTTAAATTAATTTCTCATGTTTGGAGCTTTTCTCCCCGGGCTCCACTGAAAAAGGGCACTTGCCCAGTTGGACTTTTCTCAGCTAACAAATGTCACAATAAATAAATAAATAAGTAAACTAGAAGTACCTGTTATTTATTATTTGCTGAGTTCCGTTTAGCAGACCAGATTAGTTAAGCAGGCATCTTTGAATCATTTTTACTTGTGTACATAGCATCACACAAAACCAGCTTTCATGTAAAGTCTGTATTTCTGTAGGCTATTCAACCTTTTGTCCCATACTACATGGCTTACGTATTTACACACACATGTGCACGCATGTGTGCGGATTACCCTCTTGCAGATGTATAAATATATGGGTCATAGGCAGTGAGTCGATTGACCATCTGCATCCACATCTGTGTGGTAGACACCAATTTTTTGATATAAACAGATTGTCAACTGGTTTGTGAGATCAGCAATCCACAGATAGGGGGAATATTACATTTCCATGGGAATTGTGCAGTCTTCGAGTTAGTAAATATATGTAGCAAGGGATGCAGGGTTTAGTCCGCTCTGGAGTAATCCTTGGAGCATGAGCGGAACATGTCGATGTTGTTTTAAATTTAATAACGTAAATATTCTGGAAATCAGCATAGTTGAACATTTGATCATCTGCCCTACATCCACACATACACACACACATATATGTATATCTATATCTATATATATATATATATATATATATATATATATATGTTATTTACTAACCATAATCAAAAAAAACCAATTTTTGGAAAAGGAAACTTTTTATGTATGGCCTCCCCCCCAAAATTTTTTTTGCCCACCCAAAAAAGTTTTTTTAAAAAGAATTTTTTTTTTTTTGGGATTTTTGGCTTGGGGAATTTGGTTTTTGCAAAAAAAAAAAAAGGGTATTTTTTTTTTTGCCCCCCCCCAAACAACCCAAAGAAATTTTTTCCTGGGTACCCCTTTCCCCAAATACTAAAATGTTTAGGAAAAAAAGGTAAG